>NC_138952.1:17259787-17894430 GCF_965226115.1 Aulonocara stuartgranti
CTTATTCCCCTCCCCCAATCCTCTCCTCTTGCTCCCTCTTCCTCACTCCCTCCATCAGTCTTTTGTAGCACGTTGCCTTTTTTTTCTGCCTCTCCTCTGCAGGAGGTTTGATATTGGCAACACGGTTAGTGCCCTCCACGGAAATAACAGTGGAAAAGATGACATAAATTATTTGCCAATTGTTTGACACATGCAGGGCATTGTCCTTGCTATAATCATCAGCACTCTGTCACCTGAAGGTATGAATGGTGCCACTGCTGTTTTGTGTCTCTGCTAAGCCTCTTGGGCTGTTCTGGGCTAATCCTCTCTTCAGTAAGAAAGTATACCACGCACCTATCTGCCAAGCTGCATGAAGGGAGGATGGTGCAATGAATCACATCATGATTAATATTTAATGCAAAAATAAAAAAGGACAGCACAGCATTTAAACACCAATAGTCATTCTTATACAATGACAGCTTGCCACCTGAGTGACATACATTTTTCTCATACAAAAAGGTCTCTATTTGACTATTGGTAAAACACTGATATTTGTTTAATTTCATAAACATGTGACGATGCACGGACAGAAAGTTTAATTATATTTAAGTAACCATCTGTAATGGCAATGTTGAGGACACGCTCACTCTTTTTAGTACCTCCGTTAATGCACTTTAGTGTGTACTAACTACTGTGTGCAAATAACCACAATTAATACTTAGTAGCACAGTGTGTGAATTTAATATAATAATATTGTCTCGGACTGAAAAGGTAAGGTGTCATCTGGGTGATGTGGTGGTTAGTAATAACCTATAGGTACTCTGGCTTCCTCTTAAAGTCAAAAATTGGTGACTGAACTTTCTGTAGTTCTGTATTGAATGTGAACATGAATGGTTGTCTGTCTCTCTGTGATGGCCCTGCAATAGACTAGAATCCTGTCCAGGGTGTACATCGCCCATCCTGATAAGTGGACGAGAATGGAAGGCTGGATGAATAAGGTCTCTAATTCTTGTTAAATTATATTACAATAAAGATTGCATTATGGCACATATTTACTAAACACACAACACATGACTAATGAAATGTCACCGCTTAATACAGCTGAAAAGGCTACCTAGCTAGCCTTAGCAAAGCTATCTTCAGTCTAAGCCTTTAGCAAAGCCCTTCCAGAAGCAAGTATCGCACTTGGCAGTCATCTTGGTAATGCTTCTGGAAACATACTTGGATAGTTTTGATTAGGGTTGATGTGCTTTCCCCAAAAAAAGTATACTGTATGTATCTCGACTTCTTTTTTCTCCTGTGGAAATGGTGAGTACTTCACCATAGACGCATTAAGTAATGATGATGTAGCTTGCTTTTTGTGGCTTAAAGCTGTGGCTGAAATTCCAAGACCAAATAATACTCGTCTGTAAAAGATACAAAATTTAAGCTATTATCCATAAAAATGTATAGTAGAATTCTGGCATAAACCTGTTGCCTTATAACTAGTTACACAGTTACTGCAGAAACATGACATATGCAAGCAAACAGATAGCATTTTTCAGTTTCAGGTCCTCTCTCTAAATCCTTTGTGTACTCATCAATGAACAAAGTCTATTATGTTTTTAATCAGCTAGGAGGTAGGAGGTGTTAATGTGTATTTTTTATAATAGGAGAATTATGACTGACACATCTAAACATATAAGGTTAGATCTATATAGGTGAGACAAGCAGCTTATCAGCAATGAAAGGCAAATTCTAGTCTCAATTCCCCAGGCAAAGAAATTATACTCAGCAGTCTATGCAATTCCATTAAAAGTGGTGAGAGAATAAGAGACTGAAAGAAAACTATGTTAGTTTATGTGCATGAGTGTTTGGTTTATTTTCAAAGTGGTTGCCAATGTCAGTATGAAGCACATTTTAGTTAGCCCGTGCAAAACTATTGTTATTAAATTGTGGATGGTGATGCATTACAGTTCATATGTAGCATCCCACAGTAAACGAGAAAATCTCCAATAGGCTCAGCCACATTTCATGCACAGTACACAACACATTATAGTGCATGGATATGAGATATAGAGCTGGATCAATACATGATTTAGCTACATGAAGAATGATGCGCAGCCTAGAACAAGAAAATACAACAAGAGACGAAAGTGGTCCCTCCACATGAAAAATGCTCATTATCAATGGGGGAGGTGTTTAGTCTAGATGTAATGAGATACTGTCATGCTGTGGTACAGTGCAGAACAAGCAGAGCCACCCCTATGCAGCCTGTACCATTCTATAATGTCCTTGCCCTTGATCAGTTCCTACTGCCTTCAATTGCACTGAAACCCATTATAAATTAATCACCTTGTCTCCCAATTTGCATACAACACACACAGCAACATTTCCATTCACCTCTGTCTATGAAGTGGATTAGGAAAAACTGCATTATATGGCACATTAAAGAAGAAGGAGCCGATTTGTGGAAATAGGCAGCAATTCGGTGACAAAGGCAACAGTGAAATTCCTGTGAGCAGCATAATTAATGCGTGCCTTGCAACCATACGTGAGGGACAGCTCATTGCATTTGGGAACAAAATGAAAGATTTCTCACATCGGTCCCTCAATTCCCTTTTGCCGCCTGCTATTTTTTATTTATTTATGTTTGCATAATATGATATGACTATACTGCCGTGATTTTTTTTTTCTGTTTTGACACATTCTTGTATAGAGAATTATGAGATTCCAGAGGATTTACAGATCTTATCTCCCGTGTTTGTTTTGGCTGCATATAGCAGTAAGATGTGCACCTGCTCACTCAAATTATAACAGATTTGCCCTGGAGTGATGAGGTAATCAGCTATGTGAAGATGCCTAGCGATTGCTCAGACAACGAGGAGCCAGTCATGACAATAAACTTAACTGAAAGACTGAAGATTGATCACAGAGTTCTTATTTAGACAAACACGACTCTGCGAAAAAGGCAATTCATCTGATCTGCCCTGGTGTATTTTCCTCATGAATCAGCAAAAAATCGCAAGGCTATCCCTGACGTAGATTAGGAAAAAAAAGAGCATAAATCATGTAATTACATTGTCAAAGCAAGCATCTGATCTTTGCAGTCATATGCTTTGTTTACAGAGAAAAATGTACTTTCATCTTTATGCTCTGTTTAATTAATGTAGTTTTCACAATCAATGCTCCCGTAGTCAAAAGCAGAAAATAAATGTAATCCAAAACAAATAATTTGTTGCATTTTTTATGCATACTGATGTGGATTTACATTCTGATGCACAATATCTACACAGCATCGACAGCATCTTTATTTTATCTTTTATCTGGCGTCCAAATGCATTTATAATGCACTGTCTACATTTCTTCAACACATTTGTGTTGTACAATTATCAAAATATTTGAGGAGAGAGGATTGGAAAAAATGGAAAAGTGTGTGCAGGGTAACTATGAAATGATCTAGCTGTGTAATGGACATCAGGCTTGTAAAGCTCCCTGTCCAACAGTGTAGTTTGGCAGTGATGCTCCCATATTAGCAGCACAACAGTAGTTATTCTCACAGTGCTTTCCTAAATGTCACAGTTTGCATTTGTCAGATTGCAATGTATCACTTAGAGGGGGGTGATGGGAACCCCTCCAAGAGTAACCTTGAATGGCAGCCAATCGGCACGGGACCAATGGCCTCCCATTCCTCTGCTTCACTGCGCTGGCGCTGCGCTCTACAGTATATTTAAACACATGCCGACACCCAAGAGGAGGAGAAATAGCACCTGACCCCTTGAAACTGGTACCCTCGAAAGCAAGGGAGAGGGGAAATTGTTTAATGAAGATGGATCACAGTGATGGCTTTACATTTCATTTCTTAACAGCGGGCATACGGCTTTATTACAGCCAGTCCTCACCTTTGTCCTCCCCCTCTCAGACGAGGCACTCGAGAGGCTCTGTGTACTCACTTTAGTTTTGATTTTGGTGTCTTTTTTAGGAGGTGTGTGTGTGTCTGTGTGTATGGTGCCTCTTGCCTCCTGAATGTACAATCTGCTGGCATTGTGGAACTTGTTTAGCTGGCTAGTCAACAGGGAAATGTTGACTATTCAGTCTACTTCCATCTGGCCGCATTCTTCCTGGTCTAGCTGCTCTGAGAGTTCTCCTGTGAAATGATGTCCTCTATCAGCACTGAATGTCACAAGCCCTATGCCATTATTGCAAAAAAGGATCCCTACTGAGTGTATGAAAGAAAAGGATCTGTTATGTACTGTGACTGTATGGTTTCTTGCTTAATATGCTGAAATGAAAAAGATTCAGTCTAGGAGTAGAGTCTCTAGATCATAGGCTGTTTGGAAAAAAATGATGCAGACACTGTGGTGTCACCCACTACTATGTGAAGTCTTATTTTAAAAATAGAACTTCACATTTGGCATTTTGGCTAATGCTATTTAGTTTCTTTTCTATTTTGGGAGTCAGCAATTATCATATTTGTTGACATATTAAGCATTAAATGCTCTGAAAGAAGGCAAAACCACAAACACAATGAAGAGATGCTAAGTTGAGGTGGAAGCTAACAGACAGCTAGCAGCCAAATCAACACCCTCCACATTCTCAAAGCTGCCATGCTCCTAATTAATGCATAACTGTAATGCCCAATAAAGGTTGACCCCTTAACGCCTAGTGCATCATATTTGATATATACAGTTTTTGTGAGTTTTTGAAACCTTTACATCATCATTGTGACTTTTTCCATTTTTAAGCAATAAATTGCACATAAAATGTCAGATGTAGCAAATGTAATACAAATTAAAACTCAACACTTCAATAAATGTTCCATTTTTCTCCCAAAAAAAATAATCCTCTGTTGATTATATTAGGGTTCAGGCTTAAACAACTGACTTATTTAAGAAAATATCTTAAGAAGCGGAAATTAGCCATAGAGATCACATCCAGTTTTTTGTAACAGGCTGTAGACATATGATGAAAAGTTTAGCAGTTGCACATGGCAGCCAGTGTAAATTGGCTTATCTTTTAAAGCAATCCTCAAGCACCCACTTTTATCCTCAGACACAGAGACTGGTAATCACTGGTCACCAGGCAAAAGTGTGAATTCAGTGACCATTTGGTCAGTGGTTGTTGGCAGCATCAGTGTGACACTGGTTGCATGTACGGTGCTGCACTGAAATCTCCTTGGAATTGCTTTGGTTGCTAGAGATGTGCTGTGATTAGTGTAGATTGCATGGAACACACAGACTTGTCTTCAAGCAATCGCAATTGAAGTGATAGTGAAATATAATCAATTATCACAAAAATACTGAATACTGAGTCACAAAATACTGCCAGTCATGTTGACTGTTGCACTTTGATAAGGGATGTTCCTGTGTATCCTGTGCTAAAGGATGTATTATTTAAAGCGCTAGTGTCCTAGCTCTGTCTTTGCTAATAAAAAACCCTTTGCTTTGTTCCTAATCCTCCCTCCCTATGCCCCTTTTATTATTACTTTCCCATATAGTCTGGACATTTGTTGAACTTAAAATCAACCAAACATCTATCAGAGATTCTGGGACCAATGCGTTAGACAACAGTCTCCATCACAATCATCGCAACACCAAATAAGCGAGTACTCTTGGTGCTCCGTCCCTCCAGAGACCTGATTTGTTCAGTCTAGCGTGTGGGCCTGATATGTTATCTGTGAGAAAATATCAAGATATGCGCTCTCTAATCTGCTCATTCATCTGAACAAACATAATCTGTAGTTGTCACAGGCTGCGGTAGCTACTGTTCCATAATCTCCTACAGGTCATTTAAAAGGAACCAGATGTTTTATGCTATTAAAAAAAACTGCTGTTTTACAATGATTGATTAGAGGTTGGTTTTGGCTTGCTACAACTTCATGCTGACTCAGCATTTTCCTAAAAAGCAGGCTTAACTCAGTGGTTTAAACATATAATAATTTTGGATGTATTGTGCAGCTGGACTGCAAATCTGTTGCCTTTTTATCATTCCAGTAGAACATTTACTTAAATAATACTTTTGATAGGCTTGTTTGCATATGGAGCCATGCTCTGGATGTCTGAGATGTAGCACAGTCTGCACCTCTGAACCTCTGGACCAAAGGCCAAGGGTTCAAATGGACAACGGGGCCCTCGGGCAGAAAACATAAACCCTTCTCACCTTGATGACAGGACAAAGTGCATCAGCAGTCCAGTATCTCCCTGAAACTGTGCAACCCTCTAGTTGTATTGAATATTTTTACATCACAGGGAAATTTTAATCTACTTATGGCACCAAACATTCTGAGGATTTGAGGCTGTGCTGCAACAAATTCAATTTAGCAACGGGTAATTCATTTTTGCCTGGTATATCGAGATATAGATGGATATGGAGGTATGGTAGTTCCTCATACAATAGCGATTGAATTTTAAATGAAAGTTAATAGAAGTTTCAGTCATCAAAAAACTCGAACTTGCTCTGGTCATGAACCAAGGGGAGCATTTGTCTGGTATAACAAAGATATATGAGTCTTGCAGTACACAGCTCGCTAGTCTTAATTAGGTAGCTACCATCAAATGGGAATTGTATCATCACATTGGTAAGTGTACCACAACATGCTCGCCCCTAACCTTATACATTTATGAATTTCAATATTAACGGGGGCATAGGATACTTAGAGGAATAATTAATGCAAGACTAAATTGGGTTTGAAAAGCCTGTGGTTTACCGTGTCATTGGTGCAGACTGTCAGCCAATTGCAGCGGCTGAGGGATTGGGAGGGTCAATGTGTAATGTCCGTGCGATGAGTAGTGCTGCTTTATGACTTCCATTTGCTCCATTGCGGGCAGCCTTCCCACTGGTCCTCACTAATGACGCCTCTCTAATGCTGCATGGTAGAGCAGAGGAGGGTAATGTAAGTGGAGATAGGGGAGCCACTTGGGTAAAAATTAAAATGTGATAATTGATTATATTTCAATGTAGCTTAACAGAATTGCTCCATATTATGTTCAAGAAGATTATCAATGAATAATTAATAGAACATAGGCATATTTCATAATTGAGATGGAGCAGATGTGAGCGCTGGATTTTGATCTACCGAGTGTGGAAGCATTGGCAAACATGCACAATCAAACAAATGCGCAATACTCGAATTCTTAGCGGTTTTATGTGCAGGCAGTACTCCCAGGTTATTATCTAGCAATTAAAGATGAGGTTTGTTTATTAGCTCTATAGAGTAGGTGGTAGTGTTTTTAACTTGTGAGTTGTGTTTGTGTCATAATGGCAAAATTTGGTCCTGTGTGTGTGTGTATACATATTACTGCTGTTTACTCATTCATTGGCATTTCACCTATTAACAGGCAGCTGTTCTTTTCCCTATGCGAGACTATCTCTAATATTTCTTTGTGTGAAGTGAAGGTTGTGAACAAAATATGAAGTCAGGGGGAGCCCATAAATTTAAAAAATTGTAATAATTTCTCCACATCTTCCTGACTTTTTTTTTTTATCACAATAGAAGAAGAAGAAGACTTTTGTGTGAGCAGTATTGAGGGCTTGTATGCACTATATGGACAATACTACTAGGCCACACCTCTTAATCTTGAAATTTGGGTGTTTTCATTCATACAAATAAAATCAAGCACCTAGTCATGCTGTCTTGCTTGACAAACGTTTGTGGAAGAATTGGTCGTTCTAAAGAATCTGAGGATACCACCAGACCATTTGGGAAATTTGTTCAATGCTGCATATTCAGCAATCAACTTAAAGTGGTATTATTGCAAACTGGAGGGAACCACAGTGACTTGGCCATGAAGTGACAAAAGCGGGGCTGCTGAGTGCTGAGGCGCACCGTGCATAAACGTTACCAACACTACTGTTTCAGTACTTGCAGAGGTCCAAACCTCCTCTGGGGTTAACTCCAGCACAAAAACTGTGCACCAGAAACTTCATGGCTTGGCTTACCATTGGTGAGCAGCTCCTGCATATGTAATCATATATGCATATGTAGTAACATAACCCTAAAAACACTTTATTATGTAATAAACCGTCTACAGAACTATTACCAAAAAATATAATTTTAGTATTAAATATGAAAACATTTGGTGAGTTGAATTACTCATTTGAGTTTTTTTAAATTTAAGATGGCTGACTTAATAGTGGTGTCAGTTTCTCCATCATGTCAAATTCCTATTGCTCATGTTCGATATCTGGCATTTGTTGTCTTTTGGTTGAGAAAAAAAAGCTCCTGGAGATATTGCCTTGCAAATTTAAAAAAAAACCTCACAAAATGTTAATATTTAGCAACGCTATCTTCTCATTTACAATTTTAATTTTAATCTTAAAAGTAACATGTAACTGCAACCTTGAGATAGAAATGTAAACATCATTAATATATTAATATTTTCTATAAAGTTTTGTGGTGCAGAAGTAAAAATGAACAGATAAAAACATTTCAGCAACTGCACCTTTTGTTGCTTGCCATTACTTAAGTTAAAGGTCCCCATGTCGCGATGGAGAGGAGGAGTCATTTGAGTAAACCTCTCAGTGTCATGGTGCTGTGACTCTAGGAGTGTTGTGCCTCGGAAGTAAAATAATTGCAGGAAGCGAGGGACCTGACTAAATCATACCAGTATGGCGGGGAGAGGGCAGCAGACAGGAGCTGGACTATTCGGCCATGATGTCTATAAGTGCATTTCCTCCACCATGCCCCTTCTGATCCAGCTGTCCTTTATATCATAGATGCTCTGTTTGTGTTTGAGAATCAATAGATATTGTGCATGATGGATGAGCTGTTGGTAGACCTGCCCTCTCTTTGGAGTAGAGTCAGGGGTGGCCCGATTTAATGGATAGCTTGTCGGCTTTGAAACTAAACGCGCAACTGCTGCAACACAAAATATACATTTGCTGGAAAGGTGGTGTTAGCTTACTGATATGGTATCTACAGTACATGATTATTATGAGCTGTTTGACAGAGTGCTTTCTACTCTCAGAAGGGGCGTACTTTATTTCATGTACTCGAATGACTGTATGCATATAAGAAATGTAAATATGAAAACAAACAGGGGTAAATATGTTTAAGAGAAAAAAATGGGGATTGTAGTCTTCATTAAAATGTGCTGTATCAATCATGAAGTTATAACAACAATCACGTAATAGGGGGATTACTTGTTACCGTGGTACCTTTTAATGGATGAGCTAGTGCTTCTGCTTTTTGATCTGTCTGGGAAGTATAAGACAGATAGGTGACCTAGATTAGATAACGCTGCATGTATGTGTGCGTGTCTTTCCAGTCTTATACAAATAGGAAGAGCCCAGTAATAGCCATCATCTGAACGTGCACTTTCATCCTGGTGCTTTTTCTTGCCTCCAGCGATGGGAGTGGATGACCTTTTACTGTCAGCTTCCAACATGACAAATTGCAGAGGCTGGATGACCGTGTTTTTTAGGAATGCAAGAGTTCACTGCCTGGTCAGGCCACTAGCAGGGCATCGGACCTCTACAATGGAGACAGATGTATTAATTGATAAATAATAGTGGTAGATGTATTGAGTGGGGTCTCTGTATTTTGAGGCACGACATGTGATAGCCAAGTAAGCCTTTAAAGGGTTGTACTACTCCTTCCCCACAGGAGCTGCTAAAGAAGTACAGACCTGCAGAAACTAGATCATGTACCCAACATCAGAGCAGATGACTCCTGGGATGAACCTCCACAGTGCTTCTGCAGGCTCTGTTTGAATGCAAAGACAAAATTAGGTGCCACAATTTCCTCTTGTGTATTTTTTTTTTACTCTAACTTTAACTCTGAAAGCTAAGAGGGTGAGTGTGACATGTCTTGGCTGGAGATCCAGAGATGGCTTACTTCTGCTCTTCTGTGTGATGTCAGTGCCCTGTTTAATTGGAGATCAGTTGGGCCAAACGAAGCGAGAGCTTTGGTTTCTGATCTCAGACGAGCCGATCTGTGCCATCCATTCAGTCCACTTTCTTCCAACCACATCATTCAGCAGCTTGTCAGCTGGCTCAAGCAGCTTGTAAATATTTATTATACTGATTATGTGTGGTAGACCGACTTGCTAAGGGATAGTCTTTTAAGATGTACATCTGATGCTTACCTAATTTACACCACTTCCTGCTAGCAGTTGTAATGAGGTCATTGATACGTTCAGAGCTGACCAGGCGGACAACTGCATGATCAGGGTCATTCCTAAGGCACAGAGAGGGCTTTTGTTCATCTCGTCAGGTGTGCAGTCATGTGGAAATCATTACATATTTACTTGCAGTGTTCATTTTGTCCCACACAGATTGGATCATTACATATTCCTCATTTGTTCAATGACACTACTATATTATGCAAATGCTTATTGTTATGGATTTAGTGCCATAGACCAAATATTACTGGTGTAGTTATCACATATTGCAGTGTAGCCAACAGTTAGTGAGCTGAGAAAATGAAACAGAAATTGCCCAGCATCACATCCACATTTATGGAACAGAGCATTGTGGGGAAAAAAAAGTATTATTTTATCCCCAGGGTTTTGAAACACTCGTAAACAATCACGCAGCTTTCCATGCAAGCAGACATTCATGTTAGCTATAATATTAACTCAGGTTCTATGGGCTTCAGTGCAGTTATTCTATACGAATTAATTGCACTTGGTAATATAGTAACTGTTTGCTGTGCAAAACTGAATTTTATTTGATTCTATCATAAACAGCTTTGCCACAGCCAGTGTTTCTTATGGTAAAAGTAAAAGTTTGCATTTTAAGAACAAACAGCAAAGTAAAAGACAGTGCCAATGACATGCAGTGGAGGCTGTAGGCTTAACACACATCTGTTTACTATTTTCACCATTGAACTGGAAAGACATAGTCCTGGCTGCTGTTATTATGGAGAAACAAATGTTTGCCTAATAAAATCTCTCATGCAGACTGAGGGGCTCAACCACACTGTGGCAATATCATTGAAGGATACCTAGATTCATGGCTAGTGCTCCAATAAAATAAACAGCCAATAAAACATCAGGCTGGGACTCCCCTGACAGCACTTTAACATCATTACACTTTCAACAAGCTTTCATTGAAAACTTGAATATATATTTGACTGTTCCCTATTACTTGTAGTCCTTCTTTTTTGTTTCGTTTTATGGCCACCTACTTAATATCACATATCTCAATGCTTTTTGTAAAAGTGCTGCTAGCTCAGTGAGTGTGAGCATCTTGCGGGGAGATCTGGGGCCGATTTACGCTCGCCATTGCTTACATTAACTCCACTTCCACCTAATCACTCTGCCTTGACATCAGTAGCCAGAGAGCATATGGAGCATATACATTTTCCATCCACAGAGGAATTCTCAGGGACTTCACCATTGTATGAGGATTATGTTACTGGAATTGAGCACTAATAATAGTCAGAATAATGTGATTATTCATTGATTGTAGATCATGCAGGAACTGTTGCTCATTAACCAAATAAAAAAACACACACAAAAATGTAATTATGCAAATTATTTCTTAACAAACTGTATCATTGTTTGCATCATGTTTAATTGAAATTTTTTTTTTTCATTTTTATCTTAAATTGAAAATCAAACTATGGAACAAAGACATTTTCTCTTCCCTAACTGAGCCTATACATAAAATACATGCAATATTATGAGAGCCAGAGCTCCTTTGTGAGGGGCAGTGTCACATGCAATGGAGCTGAGAGCTGCCTTTGAAGTTGCTCTTTTTTTTAGAAGGAAGCCGCAAGATCTGTTTCAATGAAGCTAATCCCTCTGACCTTTGCTGTTACTACAGTAGTTATCTTGGTGTGTATACAATGGTTTTCAAGAGGATTATACAGGCGCTTAAAAGGGGATTAGTTTAATCCTCATATTGCTTTTCTCAAATTCTATTACTGAAAAGGATTAGACTACCAACAATAGCTGAAGGCAGTTTGGTCATCCTGGAGTGTGGTACTTAAGACGTGCTGCTCCCTTTGTTCCAATATGACATAAATGATTTGTTTAAAACGCAAGAGCTGTGGGCCTCTTTCCACCTGAGTCAGCGTACACTGAGAGACTGGGTGCAAAAGACACTTTTTCCTTCTTTTTTTAACAACTCTGAAGGTTGGCAGAAAAATGGAAAAGTCTGTAATTACAAGCTGATGACAGGATTGCACATTCCATCATTGTGTGGTCCACTGTGTGTGTTTCCTCATGACACGCAGCAATGATGCCAGACTCCCCCTATAGGATGCCAGGAGTACTTCAGGATTCCAGTGAGAACGGTCTACTGCAATGAATTGCATTTCAAAAAAGCTGATTTTATTTGTGATACAGGCAGTGTCTTACTAATTTGTAGCAACTCTTCTATAAAATAGCAGAATTATTGTTGTTCTGCTGCAGTCGTATTTGCTTTTAGTTTAACGATTTGTTAATTCATGCAAAAAAATAAACATAAATAGATAAAAAAAATCAATCTCTGAAAAATCTTAGCCCTGCAACAGACTGGTGACCTGTCCAGGGTGTACCCCGCCCTGCCCTATGACAGCTGGGATAGGCTCCAGCACCCCCTGAAAAGGATAAGCGGAGGCGAATGGAAGGATGGATGGATCTCCAAAAATCTCCTTCAACCAGCTATGACAGAAAAGACAGCATCTGCAAATCAATGAAAATCAGGACATTAAATTATCAAGTAAAGCAGTGGATAACCCTCAGTCTCAGAGGTTTATAATAGACTTCATTGATTTTTTTTTTTTACACACCTAAAGTCTTGCGTGTGAGTACATGCTTCGATTATCCAGCAGAACCAGTCAGTTATCACACAGAACCTCTCAACGACAGCTCCCTCTGCTCACCCCCGAAGAGACACAGAGAGGCCACTTTACTCTACACTCGTGCTGTACTGCTTGTTTTTGTGTTTGTCTGGGTGTGTAAATGCACTTTTGCTACAAGGCCAAAGGGGAACCCAAAGGCCTACGCACTCCTCTCTCCAGATCATGTTCATCCCTGTTTACTCCTCAAGAAGCACAAATAACTCAATTTGTTGGCGACTTACGTTTTAAGGCATCCCGCTTGTCAACTGATATTCATGGAATTTCAACAAGGGCTTCACAGTGAGCCTGAGCAGAGACGCGGGGAGGCTGACAGCACTAATGGCTATAAAGATAAGTGGAAGAATGTTGACGCTTCAGAAAGCCACAGGCAATGGGAGAGGATGAAAGAGAGAGTTCACCACTTAGACTGTTCCCTCACAATGGGGGGACACAACTAGTATTTATCAGCTCTCACACTTCAAATTACTGCCTCAAACGCTGCTCAGAACAGTGAACAAATAAATACAATACAATACAATCCCACAAACCAACAGTGTGTTTGATTTTATCATATTAGGACAGTAAATGTTTTTGGCCACACGCCTGCTGTGTGAACGTTGATCTGCAGCCACATTAAGGCCCTAATAAGCACAGAGAAGGCAGTGATTTTCGCCTGTTGATTTAAAAAAAAAAAAAAAAAGCGAAACACTGAATCTGGAGCCACCTCTTTTTCTGTCCTTGTGTCTGTCTCCCTTCATCTGCTTCCCTCTGAGGTGCGGCCAAAGTAAATACCGTGTTCAGATCTCTCAATCACAGGATCTCTCAGAGGAAGAGGGGGCAGTGCCCTGGCACAGCGCTGGTGGCCAGGCCTGGGGAGCGGACGAGGAAGTAGGCCGCTGCCTCAGAAACGTTCAATCACACAAGCGCCAGCGGGGAATTCACATCTATCAGAGCGGGGGCTTGCAAACTTAAGTGCTCCTACTTGACATAAATATTTGCATGACATGGGCTGACATGGGAGATCCTATTATAAGTCATACAAACTCATCATAGCCCATTACAAGCAGCGCTCAAAGTGACCACCAAGACAGACAGTGGCTAAGGAGAGAATAATAGCTGACTCCTGGCCCGGCAGCAGCTACGGTTACAGAGACATGGGATCATTCTGTCATCACGTTTTTAAACAAAATGTCATCCCAGCTATTAGATTGTCATTTTGAGCTCCTCTCTCGCAGCCCTGCAAAAAGTCCAGTGACAGATCGTCCTCCTGCTGCGCGCTTCTCAGTAGTTATATGCCTGCACATTTTCCCACGTACTTCAACCTTTGCCTGACTGTAGCACACATCACTCTCAATTGTGCTTTGTGAAACAGCGCAAGGAAGAGCCTTTCTGTTATTTTTGGTGTATGAATGTGTCCGTGAGGTGTTGTGTGTGTGCAAGACAGGCCTATTCATTTTACTTTTGTCTGTCATCGCTTACTGTATTCAAGAGGAAGCCCTGGCTTTCATGCAGCGCAGCGGCCAGTTTTTGTCCGACTGAGCATTTCCTTCATTTAGGAGGAAAAAAGATATGTGGTTTGTGACAATATCACTGGCTTCACTGGCTTGTTTTCCTGCTCAGTCTGCTCTGATTCAAAGAGTGTGTTACAGATATGTTTGGCTTGGAACCAGAACAGTTTGCCAAGCGCCAAGCAGGTTATCCTGCTGTGCTCTTCGACATAAATCTACTGCTAAATAGTAACTGCTAGAAATGCAGACACGCTGATCTAAGTGACCTGAATTGAAAAAAGTATAATGCTGGATTGGTTTTAGGCCAGCCTTAAGGTACTAAGTTGCTTTAACACACATGTTTATCTCAAATATATCTTAATATCAGTGTGCGTCTCTTCTCATGCAGACAAGGTTATCATCTACAGTCTCAATGCAGGATTACAGACCACATAAAATAATGGATGCCAGTGAGGAAAGTTCACATGACAGTGATCAGGATAGGATTATTTGCATGCGTTCATATCACAACTCTGTAGAGAACGATCACTGTCATCTCGAAACAATGGAGCTAAGATATAAAATATGACAATACTGAGACATTCATGATTATTGATTGGTGTTGTTAGGAGATTTAAAAGAGCCATATGTCTTCATCTTCAGCAATGACACACGTATAACAAATAAGTGTACCACACTGCGCGAGCCGAAAACCCAAAGGCAACATTTTAGGGTTCTGATACACATCACAGGGTTACTTCATTACATGTTGTGTCATTATAGTGAGATTCTTGCATGAATTATCAAAATAAATGAATATAAACCTTTTTGTTGACAAGCACATCCATAAAAACAGGAGGGAAGAGTTTGCTATTGAAATACAAATGAGTTTCTTATTAGGCAGGTGTGCACTTATTGTACTGTATAGTATCGTAATACACTTATAACATTTACAGTTCAGTTTTGTAGGAGGAACACAGTATGTAGTTTCGGGGCTCATGCGTCTTAGTCAAGCATGATTCCTCTCGGAAATGTGTTTATAGGAATAATCTATTCTCTATTTGTTTTGAATTGTCACAGACAGGAGGATGTTGCCTCCTCTCAAGGTTTGCAAAGTTGCTCAGATGAATGGTTGCTTGAGACTCAGCTCGTCTGTCAATGTTTACCCCATTAGTGACATCTCCGAGGCAGTAGGCCACTTAATATTGTCCGTGTTACCCCGGCTGTCCCCACACGTCAGTTCAAAAGTTCAGCCACTTCCTCAAGGGTCTCATCACATTCTCGCCACATCTTGATTTTCAAAGCTTCATGAAGAGACTCGACCTGTCAGGAGAGATACCGCAAAAAAATGATGATGGAACACAGGTTTGGAGCCAGGGCCGCTCAGGCCAACAAAGCTGCCTCCTGGCTCTCTGGTTAGGAGGCCTGGACGATGGATCTCATATTAAAGGTTGTGTGGTGGTCAAAGGCACGGCTGCATGCATCCAGCAAGAGGAGGAATTGATTGTTCTGGAAACTGATGAAGCTCGGGCACAATTAGATTGCAAGGCAGCACTGTGAGGTGAGAGAGCACCCTGCCTGCCTCACTGTTGATTGATGATAAAATAATAACCGCTGCGTATTAACTATAGAGTTCACCAGCAGGTTAAGGTGGGCCAAAAATTGCTGCTCTTATTAGATTCTGATATGACTTGCGATGTAAAAAGATTATTTTCACTGTGGCAGTGGGCAGTCATTTTGCATGCAGTGAGGTGGTTTCCTACAGTATGCTGATAAACTGTTAAACCTCCGCAAGATACTTTTGAGTCGGGAGGGCACTGGGTCAGGAGTCACACTAGGATGTTTGCGAATGTTATTCTGACATTCAAGCTGAAGAAAACAGATGTGAAGTCTATTCAAATGCAGTCATTTACACCGAGCTTGTCGCGGGGTCCCTGTGTTCCACTGTTTTCTCATACTGCATCAATGTCCGCTCAGAAATGTAGCTCTTAAAAAGCTGGGAGAGCATCAGTTTATCATGTTACTGCACTTCAAGATGAATATCCCCTTTCATATATGTGTCAGGGAGCCAAGCCAGTGAGTGTACAACCATAGAAAATATGAGTAAAGAAATATCCTGCTCGTGGACAGAGGCAGTTTCTCCGAGCAATCTCTCCGCTCTTTAGATAAGGATTAGGTAGGCCAAACAGTCAAACAGCAAATGCGTTTTCCTTGAAGAGAGTTCCCTCAACATGTGATTACCACCCCCTCCTTGCTCCCTCCCCTTTTTGCTCAAAGTGTGTAATCCTGCCGGTCATTTGTTAGCTGGTGCATCTCCCATGTGGAGGCGAGGCCGCTGGCAGAGTGTTGGGGTATACGGGAGGTGAAAGCTTATAGTCGCCTATCAGAGCTTGGGGATTCACGCTCATTTATCTCCATTTCGTGCACACGGTGTCTAGTAATAAAGGCTCAAGTGAAAATGGTGTTTATCATTGGCATGACAACATCTCCCAGATGCTGCAGTAGAAATCTAGAGAATAGATAACGCATTACAATAACAAGTCCTTACTCTGCAGAGAATCCAATTAGGAGAGCCTTACATCATGATAATCAAGCGGAGGTGGACTGGTTCATTTAGACCAGTGGATAACAGAGCAGAGGGGAGGTCTGGTCCAGGGGATCGGGGTTAGTTGCTGTTAGACCTGCTGCATACATCAGCAGCCCTCTAGTGTGGGCAGCTTTACCCCCTAGTGGTTCACGGGAGCAATACAAGCCAGAGTTGCTTTTAATAAACATTAGGGAAAATCAGTTTAAATGCTGATGTGCGCACTAGAGTGAGAATGACTTGAGCTCACTTTATTTCTGTGCTGTGTTCATTTATAAGAATTGTGGAGTTTGTGCAACAGCAGCGGGGAAGTTTTCCTCTGTCTGTGCAGATGTTTATAAATGAATATGTCAGTATGGCTGTGATGGTGGGTTAGGTTGTTGTGGAGTGGGTGCACCACTGGGCCTGTCTGTTCTGGTGTGCTGCTTTCCTGCTGCTCAGCATTTCGCAGGGCCTCGGGGGGACACAGAGGGGACATATGACTGGGCCATGCAAAGCTGAGCTAGTCACTCCTATCGTTCCGCAACAGACGCATCCCTTTGGCGTCCTTCTGTGTCTTCATTGTAAGCACACTCCCCAGTACTGCAGTAGACATGGCAACAAGCCTGATGTTCCTCAGCATGTTAGTTAGCGGCGTCAGATCCTTAACATCTCAGAGCCGGCAATTGCAGAGCAGGTGCACATGTAGCCACAAGGGCAAAATGGTCGTTTCTGCACTCCTTTCTCAGCAAAGCTCTGTGCTGACATAACAGTTTACCACCCACCAGCACATACTGTGTCTGGATCCCTCTTTAACATTTACATGACCATACGGTGATTTATCTGTGCTGTGTAATTCTTTGTTCAAAGATGCAATGTGAGCTCGTCCGTGTACAAGAGATGGAGAATGATGATGCTGGCGTGTGAGATTTCTGGCAGCTAATAACAGGAAATTTATAGAAATGATGGTGTAAACAAATTATTAGCAAATCTGATCCTGATTCTGGACTCCACCCCGGTTAAATGAATGTGTCATACTGAAGATAAAATAAAAAATATTCACATTAGGGAGTGCCACGTTATAAAAGAATAAGCAATTATAAAAGAATAAAGAAGTCTTTAGAATGATATAAATGCAATAAAATGAAGTCAGGACTTACAACACCTTACAGCAGGTCATGATCTGAATTATTAGTTATCTTTATTTGTACTGTATATTTGTTTATTGCTTTGTTTGTTTGTTTTATATTGTATATCACAGTTTTATGCTCCAACACTATAACAACCCCATCATTTTAGTGTTTATTCTGTGCATTTATTTATTTCTTTTTAATATCTGCGCACATACTTTGCTGTTGTTGTTTGCTATATGTGGGTAGCAAGCCTAAACTGCATTTCATTGTACTAGCGTATATTGTGTCCAATAAAGTTTAATAGCATTTATTATGCACACAACTTTGTGCAAAAGCTGTACAAATAATATATAAATCTACAGAAACAGGCTAGTGATGCAATGCTGCAGACAGTATGGAGGCAATATTGTAAGTCAAGCGCATACTGTATTCATATACAGAATTTAAATGTGGTTACTATAATTCGTGATTATAATATTTATGCAATGCATGCTGCAGACAGTGCACAATAAACACCAATATGTGCTCCGGTCTGAAGCGTATTAAACATACTGTCAATTAATTTCACCGGAAAAGAAAAAACGAGAGAGAAGTGCTTGAAAGAAATATCATGAAAGCCCGTATTGTGTAACTACACTCTGGCTCATATGAGCAGCCTTTGGTTACTGTCCTCGCTCTGTGCTGTTGGCAAAGCAGCACATTGTATGTGATGAGCATGAATCCTGACCTCTGACCTGTGCCGTGGCCTTTGCAACCCCCCTGAAAGTTCAGTGGAGGGTCAGAGAGTCTTTATGCCTCCACAGACATAGTGTTGATGGAAACTCCACCCCTCCTCTGCTGGTCAGTCTGTCTCAGACAGACACAAATACACACTCAAACCAAACAAACAAAACCTGGTCATGATGTGAGCACGAGGGTCACGGAAAATTTTTATGACTGACGATGTTTGCTCGTTAGCTTTATGCAGTTTGGAACGTGCATTTTAAAAAATGTGCTCATCAGTTTCTATAAATTTAAACAAATCACAGATTGCATGGTTCATATTACACATTGTCACACTATAAAAAAAAACAGCGCTTCTCTAAATAAACAAAAATAATTTGTTTTTTCATAGTGATGGATTATGTCTGCTGGTTTCACAGGGATGCTTTCAGTACCCTAGCTGCTGGGGTTTGATACATGCATTTCTCTATGATCTGTGGCTTCAGGCACGGCCAATGGCAAATGGGGTTGATGCTCATCACATGAGATATCACATGCTGCTAGGCAGAACATCTAGCATGTCCTGTTTGCAAGATATGCTGCTGTAACATGGAGATCATTTTCGTTCGGGGATGCCATTAATACCGAGGGCCTTACAGTTCCACTGATTTCAGTATGTAAATGATTTCATATGAGCCCAGAGCATGGCAGAATACCCTGGATTTGCTGTGATAGTTTGTTTAGGATCAGATTAGACCCCACATCATTCCATGCTAGAGATGACATCGTTACTCATCTGTTCTGCCACACGCATCAATCTTCAAACGCTCTACAGATACTCTTGAGGTGAATGAATTTTTCACTTTAGAGTTCAGTGCAGGGTCACACAGATGCATACCTTTACATATAGAGCGCAGCAGGTAAACCAAAGGACGTACAGCACTCAGTTTTCTTTCTTTCTTTTTATTCTTCCACAGTATCAAATTACTTGGGTTTTGTTTAATTATTCCAGTTGTTTCTGGTTAAGATTCACATGCATGATGCTGACACATGTTGCATGTTTTAAGTCTAAAAATTGCAAACCAGCTCGAGAATTAGTACAGTTTAAAACATACTGTATACAGTATCACTCATGTTTGCATGAGAGCGTGGTTACTACATTTTCTATTCTATATGTAACCCTGGCTTTAGAGGAAAAGTACAGCTAATCCACAATCAAAGACCAGGCTACTGCATGGCTGCAGGACATCTTCTTAGATCTTTTTTACCCTTTGGTAAATGTGATATCATGTTTTAACAGAGGTGTTCTGCGCTGACAGGTGGAGTGAAGGTAAAAGAAAGGCAGGATTTACCCTCCTAAACTGTGTGCTGTCATCTTTACAAAGCATGTTCAGAGGGTGTGAAAGGGATCATTAGTTGTGTGGCAGCGGAAGCAGGCGTGTTGTCAGCTACCTGCTATTTACTTCCCCTCATTACTGTACGCTGGCTGGCGCTGGTGGGAGTGTCAACATCATTAACATGACTGTCATTAGTCCTGTCCCACACTGCATGGAGAAGTTAGTCCTGGGGAGAAAAATGAAGCATCGTTCGACACAAACCTCTCTGCCAGTGCTGCAGCTCCCGCGCTGTAAACACCTTCATTCAGTAAGACTGGAGAAAAGGCGTCCCGAGAAGAAGGGAGAGACGAGCTCTGCACGGCGTACTGAAATGAAACCTTGTGAGCTGCATTATTAGTGCAGTGCATGCTGCCTCAGAGCCAAATCTATGGTTTGGAATAGGTTAAAAACATAAATTAATACAGAACTATAGAAATTAGACACTGAGTGAGTGTTGAAAAAATTTGATGCATGGATGAGAGCTGAAAACAATAGAGCTAATTTCTGTATCATTACATTTGCAGATGTGTGCAGCTATGCAAAACAAAAAACATCCTAATTTCGCCCAAATTTCCTCTTAATGAATGCAATGTCTTTTCTCTCAATTTGAGCTCATGCGCTATTACATGAGTGAAGATTAGAAAACAACAAAATGGCTTTAATGTGCCACTCTGCCAATTATTCAAATGCTGGATTTCACCTCTATTGTTGTATTTACCTACAGCGTTTCAGTTATGAATCTGCACCTACAGCAGGATTAAAACAAACAGTCTCCCTCACACCTTGTCATCTGCCTGACTTGGCTGGATGTTATTGTAGCCAACTTCAAGGCCTGAGCAGCAGCTGCAATCACTTATGGCAGTCTGCCTCAGTGCTCAGCCCCTCCATGCCCCCAACTAGTTTCCCATCAGCCTTGAGGGGATAAAGCTCCTTGCACTTAGTTTCAACCCTTCTGCTCTCTGTCTTGTCTCGCTGAGACCTCCCTGACCTCTGCAGAGGTGACTGGAGAAGTAGAACAACCAAGAGTGTAGCAGCACAGAACATGTCTCTGTGCAAACGAATTCTGAGTGGGTCCACATACTGTGTTTCCACAAGCTTTTTGCACAGGGCTCGAGTTCACAGTGGGCTGGGCTTCCAGGGCACAGTGTTGTCCAATGGCAGCGCCGGGATCGCCATGTGGGTCCTCTGATTTACGGTACATCATTAAGTCAACCATTCCTTCTCCCTGTGGCCCAGGTGGCTGTGGGGCCTGAGGCCCAGACACACACAAGCAGAGCAAGGCTCTCTGTGGAGCACTGCACAGCAATGGAGAAGAGGCGCATAACACAGAGGAGCAGCTGCAGACCAGTGAATCCAGCTCCATATCACAACCATGCCACATCCTTTCTTGACAGGAAGTACTTAAAACAGTAAATCTCAGCACCTTCTTTGTCTACAAAGAACGTCTTGTCTTTTTTTTTTTTTTTTTGGTAAAGGCACACAATTCTATTTGATTTCAGCTTCAACTGTGCAGCAACTGAGAGAAAGAATAAGAACCCAGAAACAAAAAACTGTCCCGTGTTCTATTCCAAAGCAGGATCTTTTGGAACATGTTTGATTTAAAGTGAGTCATCCTCAGGCTAGTCTCATTGACAAAATGCATGTACTTACCCCTGTAACAAACATTCATTTTATTCAGGATTTATGTATTATTACATGTTTTAATTAGTAATTTGCACCCTGGTGAATAAATAATCTGCCAAACTGCTTTTTTTTTTCATCTCCTGTATCTCAGCAGTAGGAAACAAATGAAGGTGCTCTGAGTCAGGAGAGATTTTTGGAGCTGCTTTGCCCTCTAGTGGTGACTGACAGTGTCAAAGTCAAGAGAGACATGAATGCCTGCCTGCTCCAGCACAGTACCCAGCAGCCACAGCACATGAAGCACAGCCTACAGCCAAACTCTTTGAACATGTAACAGGATGACTTGTCAATCTACACAGACCTTCACATTAACAGCTTTGTCATTTTCTGCAGTCTGTCAGTAAAAGAAATTAGCTGTTACAGGTTTCAGCACTTTATGAAACTTTACAAGGAGACTTTAATATTTTACAAGGCCACTAAAAACCCTGGCAGGCTTTTCGGCTCTGACTTACGCCTTAGAGACAAACCAGGGTTTATGCTGAGGAACTAGGTGGCTCAAAGAAACTGACTGTACAGTTTAAACTTTAATTTATATTTGGAAGCGAGAAAGAAAATCTTTCCTTTATTAGGTGTCATGCTCAAATAACCGAATGTAATACTCTTTATGCACCGTGTGGCTATTTTTATTTTTGAAATTTTATTTATTTACTTTTTTTGTCCATGGGTATGTTTTTGTGTGCCAAGGAGAGAGACACCTACACGCTAAGAGAGAGATTTTATTCACTATCATCTATAAGTTCATTCAGGAGGAAAGAAGTTGTGGTCATTTTAGCTTTTGGCTCCAGTTTTGGGAAATAGAAACTGTGTAGTGGTTAGGTTCTTCCTGCACACTGTTCTGTGTGTGTGTGTGTGTGTGTGTGTGTGTGTGTGTGTGTGTGTGTGCAAAGCCCAGCAGAAATTGGTGTTGGTGTTGGTGAAAAGCTTCTCGGCCCCCTCGCTGTCAGTGGGTAACGTGAGACAAACGGCGTGCCATTTGCTGTGTGCCTGACTCAGATATTGTGACCTGGCCAACTGGACAGGCCTGACTTTCAGCTCTGGCTTATCTCTCTGGCACAGCATTGGTCACTTCACACCATGCCACTTGATCAACCACATTTGCATGGGATCAGAGGCTAGTCTAGAGTGTTTTGTAATGATGTGGCTGTGGAATATAGACCGACGGTGAGCTACATTTACTACTGGTAGCTTTAAATTAAAATTAAAATGCTCACTAAAACATTGCTGTTGCTGCATTTTACTGTGTCTAAAATACTGTGCACTTATTTAAGACAGTTCTCTCTCGCTGTACATGCGTTTTAATTGTCACCTGCCAGGATTGCCTTGGGATTTCAATTTAATATGAACAAACAAAAAATTATATAGAGCCATCTAGTAGGGAAACACAACACATGCTTGTCTTTTTTCAGGAACTGAACTATTAACTTTAGCTATTTATACCTAATACACTTTTACATTAAGCATTAAATATGTATGTGTTTTTCAGAAGATTATAACTAATTACCTGTAATAATTTTGAAGTTCATTATCCTCCCTCTTAAATAAACTCACCATGTTTTTCCTATTAGTGTGGATGGTTTTCATTTTAGTTTCAGCCTTTCTAGTCATTATTTGTCTCCAGTTACACCCAGATGCTACTGTAACCCACTCCTAACCTAATATGGCAACAGAGTAATGGCAAAGTGCAGTTACTGTCATGTGGCCTTGCAGCATCTTATACGGGTGTGCAGGAGCCCACAACTTGTAAGCCACACTCATGAACTTTGAGCTGTGAGAGTCAAAAATATGATCAGCAGTTTATTTTGTGGTAGGTCACTTTCTTAACTTCATACCCACTGAATTAAAAACAAGCAGTTCTTGCTCACTGCGTTTTTACCTCAAAGATAAACAAAAACGACTGACACAATATGGCTCTAAACAAGAAAATGCGTTAGCAGTCAGTTTGCTTAATAAAATCTTTAATAAATTAAATAAAATCAGATGGAGTATGATGAGGTATCCTCGCATTCAAGAGTTAATTATAATAGTACATGCATGCACTCTTGAGCCACTTCACAGTCTACAAAAAAAATCATTAAAACCTTGAGAAAGAAAAGTACTGTTTGAAATACAGGTAACACCAACACACAAAGTGCAACCCTGTTTGCTGACACAGTAAGCCTACAGCCATCACACAAAATAAATGTCCCGCGCAATAGGAAAGCAATTTTGCAATGCATCACTTTAAGTGAGTGGACCTCTGTGCAGCAACCAGCATCTCTTAACCTTTCCCTAATTTGTCTTGTCTTGTTATGAGCTCTCAGGAACAACAACAACGTCCTTTCGCTATCAAGTTTTTAAGTGCTCAGCCCGCGCAAAGCCGGTCCACATCAGGCCCAGCGCGAAAGGATGTTAGTCAAAGACTTTGCTGAAGTCAGATTTAGTTGTATCAGTCCCTTCCTATAGTTGATGCAGCTGTTTCCTCATTTGGTCTTTGAAGAAGCTCAGAAAAACCATGTGACATTACGAACCAGGTGCTCTGACCTGTCCACTCTTTCCTGTTATTAGATAACCATTATTCAAATGAGCGGCTAATAAAGAACAAGTTACTGCAACTTTCACTGCACTCTTGATTTACTGCCGCCACCTTTCCACAGCATGCAAACATCAAACACTTCATTTCAACGGGGAGCTGATAAGGAAATGTTATCTCAGTGTGAAGGAGGCAGTGACCTCCCCTCTGGCTTGTAAGAGGTAGCAGGAGAATACTTTCAGCATTGTCCAATATCACCATCCTCTGGGAGCCAAGTATAACAATTAATAGCTCATTTACTGACGCTGCAGCACATGAACTAAAAGATACGCACATGTAGGGTTTTAATACAGCTAGTGCTGAGAGCAGAGCTAGAATACATGGTTTCTTTTCACTATAAAAAAGTTTAGGGAATGGAGCTTTTGTACTTGTATAGGACATCATCACTCTTGTTCAACAACCTGACACGTATTTCGGTAGGATTGTCACCACAAGAAGGAAGTTGTAAACCAGAGAGGCTCCCAGTGCAGGAAGCCTCCTCGCATTGTGGGTAATGTCACCTTGAAAACATGGTGGTCCTCAGTAGACCCTACACAGAACTCACACTAAGGTAGGGAACAATGTGTACCTCCCAGAACACCTTTTCTCTATTTATATACTCAGAAAATAGCATGCATTTGAGTAACAATGGAAGAAAGTGATCCCAGAAAGTGTACGTGAATCCATATCTATCCAGTGGCATTTGCAAGCAGTGTGTTTTAGACTGACAAGTTTAATTTTTAGGACTTGTTTATGTTGTGTTTATTCCCTCTCATTCCCTGGACACTTTGGTAACTCCAACCTTTCATTAAGCCTTATTACGCACAACACTCACTCAGCATCTGGCTTGGGGCTCCCAGAATGCCTCATTTGCTGTGCTTTTTATTGCAGTCATATAGCTGGAGTTGTAAATGCCTGTGTGGCTGTGTATTGTTTTGTGTTGTGGGGAGTGTGCAGTATTCTCACCAGCAACACAGAGTGTTAATGTGCCCAATTCACAGTGGCAGATCCCATGCAAATCTCTCAACAAGTTGCCTTAAAGCTTTTATGTGTGGGATTTTGCTGTGGAAAAGCGTTTTAAAGCCAAAATAACAGTCTGTGTCATTTTTGAATTATAGCTTTATTAGAAAATGCCATTAGCGGCGACAGTATTTAGACTATAGTGGAAGTGGGTTGTTCAGTTTAGCCTTTGGCCTGTGATTGGGTGAATGTGAGTTGAGTAAGTGGCACACAGTGGAGGGATTGGCAGCTCTATAACTCCCTCAGACAGGTTTGTCATCTGTGTCAATGACCCACCAGGGAGCCGGCCCTAATATCAAACCCAGTGCTGATGGATGACCACCGTTCCAGCTGTTAAAGCACTGTCACAAACAGGTTCCTTCGTAGCCTGTCAACCTGTGTATGTGCGTGTATTTGTGAGTGAGTGTGTGCTGTAAGTAGGATGTAAAAAGCCATGGTCAGCCTTGGAGCCTGGTGAAATCCAGAGCTGATGCTGTCATCATTAGCTCAGAGGGCCAACTCTGTAACAAAGCAGCTTTCTCTGGCTTTGAAAGTGGCACTCTTGCCAATTTCCCTGTGTTACATATACTCAGAAACAGTGAAAAGCATTTTGAAAAATGACAACTCAGTGAGAGTTTGAGCAGGCAAGGATACATGCAGATTTACATGCCTGCAGGAGATGATGCATCTAACTAAACTACAGTTTAATTTAGCAAAATCCATATACATGTTTCTGTCCTAAATGTAGAGCAGAAAATTTCTTAGAGCAGGTACCAGAAGACATATTCAGAAAAGGACATTTAATAATGCATCTTCTTTTGCATTCAAAATGGCACAAATTGAACTTGAATCCCTCGCACACAAGGATGTCAGGGTTGAATAAGAGTGCTGATGGTGAGTGAGATTAATACTGAAGGATCGCGTAGGTGTTGCAAACCACATTTCAAGTGTTACTGGCTTGCACTGCCTCTCTGCACAGCCTCATTGTTTCATTGTTCTGCCTCGCTTCTTTCACCAAACGTGGTTCGTAGTGGCTCAAGTGTAAACTACAGTGCATCGCAGGAAGGAAGAGGGACCTGGTGGTGGTGGGGGTTGGGAGCAGGATCCCAGACCATAAAACCTGGCAGCCGCCCTCCTGCATTGTTCAACGCCACCATTCCAGCCCTGTTTTACCATTTTCTCTCTGTGTCCTGCATATCCTGTCCTTTTAGAGGCAGTAAATGTTGTTGACTAACATGAATCCTGAGCAGGCTTCTCGGCTGCCTTTGTTCCTGCAACGAACGCCCATGAAAGCAGGGAAAATGTTGTGCTAAAAGAGCAAATAAATATGTTATGGTTATGAATTTTGACACAGACGTCATCTGATTCCAATTAGACGTATATCTGGTTGCAAGCAGCATGCATTACACAGTGGTAAGAGTACAATAAATACATACTACAGCCTTTCTGCTTCATCTTAACACACCCAAATCTCCTCTTACGGCACCACCTTGTGGCGAGACTGAACTGTCTTTTTTTTTATAAAAAAAAAACATGCTGCAGCGTCATATAACAGCAAAAGGCCACAGCGACTTAATGTGTGCATGTGTGCAGTTTACTTTTGTCTTTTTACTTGCAATATCTGACACATTGTAGCACATTTTTGTCCCATACTCCTAAACTGTTATTTTATAATGTAGCTTTAAAACAAAAATAAAAGGAAATGAGATCATGTAATAAACAGTCTTGTTTTGGCAGGTTCACCTGCATATTCACAATCAATGCAAAAGTGATATATAGCCTCAAACTTTAGTGCAAAAATGTTTCACTTAACTTTCTATCGTAAATGATTTGCCTGTTCTCGTGTGTGCAATGAAACATTCAACATGACCCCAGCAGGAGCGTTCAACTTCTGTGGAATGCAGATGCTCCCCTCTTTAGTCTATTCATGTGATTTAAGGCTGACAGGGAAACCAAGGAGGGCCAAGACTGGAGGCTGGACATGACAATGAAGCTGGAGTCCTGCACAAACGGCTCCCCCTGCTGGTGGGGTTCAGAGGGCTCTGAGGGAAAACACTGTGAGAGGCATGAATTTAGTCATCTGTCAACTTTACTCAAATAAGTTGTAAGCAGAACAGTGATACATCACTTAAAGTCTTTACATAATATTTCCCAACTTTCCCACTAACACAGTCAGAGTTCATCTGATAACCACATGGCCAGTGGCTCTCCCATCAATCCCTCCTCTTGTCTCTCTCTCTCTCTCTCTCTCTCTCTCTCTCTCTCTCTCTCTCTCTCTCTCTCTTCTTGGCAGGATCAGAACTGTAAACAGAGGGCAGAAAACGCCTCTATGATCCCAGCTGCAAATAGAAAGCTGGAGACACGGGAACATTTTTCTTGAAACCGCTGTACACTCCACACTAAATGTAGCCTTTCTCTGAGATCAGAAGGACTGATGAAGCCTGTCATAATCATTTCTATGCTACATTAACAGAAGCAACACTGTAGTTAGCCTTGGCATGAGCGAGTGTTGCTCAGCGGCCTCGAGCATTCATAAACTCCAACCTCCACTCCTGCTGAAGTGAAGGGTAAACGTCTGCCTGAGTTTAAAAAGTTTCACATCAGAAGCACTTAGTATTGCCTTTTAAAAGCTCTCAGATTATTTTTGTTCCATAGCAAAATCAAATACATCTGCTGTGATTATAGTAACATGACCACAGTTGTGTTTTTCATAATCAAATTCAGACTTCGTGCAAAAAAATCGCAAAGGCTTAAAAGCCTATCAGCCCCCCAAAATATTTATGGAGGATAATACTTAGTATCAAAGATCTTGTTACCTGGGACAGCTACATTTTGTAGTCCTTTATCAGATGGGAGCGCTTACAGGAAACACCTAACAGTTTCCAGGCACACGGTTTGTATTTTCAAAATCAATTTCTGTCTCACAGTTGGTTGCAGTGCCACTGAAGTCATCAGGGTCATGCACCTTCCTCCACAGTCGTTTGCCAGCCGCTTCCAGCTGAAAAATGGAGCCTTCTGGACTGGAGGGGTATATGAACAGAGATAGCTTGACACAACCATTTGTTTGGCTCAGGTGAATACAGCCAGACAGCAACACAGTCCCTTCTCCGCAGCAGGGCTTGCACTATGGCCAGATCCTACTGGACACTCATTCCTCAAAAACACTCTGAAGCTGTACTCTGAGACACCACTACTGTGCTGTTTATAAAAAGACAACAATGGTCTCTTTTATGTAGTCTGCGCCCTGATATTCAAGAGTGTTGCTTAAAATGCAGGGCAGAGTACAAACACAAGAATCAAAGCAAGAATCAAGCAATAATTCTTGGCGAGTGATATTTTACATTAAAATTGTGGTTCTTCAAAGTGCAGCAGGTGTCAGAAATGATGGAAGACACCACACTAAAGTATCTATTAGTAGCAAAGTGGGCTACCTGGAAGATGGAGTTTATTAACTAACAAAACATTTTTTATACTTTTGTTTGTATTTCTACAGCCTTGCTAAAGCGAAATAAATGTGGTGTAGTTGGACATAAATACAGTGTGTGAAGACACTGAAGTGGAAACACACACACACACACACACACACACACACACACACACACACACACACACACAAAGAGATTGGTTTGGAAGTCTCAGGATGAGAACTCTGGCAATCACAATCTTGTTTTCTTTTTAAACTGGCCCCAATGAGCAAGGGGTGGCTCTGAATAAAACAAACTTGTCAAGGTAGCCACACATTAAACCATATCCTGCTTTATTGTCTGTTTCACTGTCAAGGGAATCATATTTTACAAAATCATCACCATGTTCTATTCAGTGAGACTTGAAATTAGTAAGTGAGACCATAAACTCATCAGGAAAGTGTTTTCCGAGGTCATATCACGGGAAATAAGGTGTCAGTTTTCTTGTACAATCTGATTTCTTTTTTTTGCATCCCCTGCTGGATGTTAGAAATATTGCAGGTTTAATGCATTTACACATTTGTTTCACTCTCCAGACCTGGAAACTATGTAATGCTCTTTTATACAGTCTGTGAACCCAGCACCACCCACTGATTTATGCAGACATGCCATGAGAGAAACACAGTTTTTAATTAACACAATTCAGCATTAAAACTCTGTCTTAATGTTTCGAAAGTCCTTACTGTCTCTGTTAACAAATGAGTTATTCATTTCCCTCAATACACAAGGACCGACTCACAAAGGACCCCACACAGTATAAACCTTTGAATTTCAGAAGTCAGAATGGCTGTGATAATAAATATAATTGGTGATAAATAACACTGAAGCCCAATTTTGTGGCGATGACGTTATGTGGCTCTAGCTCTGTTCTTTATTGACCGGGTCACGCGCCTTCGTATAAAGAGTTTTGCTGTAACTCTTGTGCGACTGTCGCAACTTCATAGACTGGCTGTAATATTCACGGCTGCATACAGGTATGAACTGAAACAGCCCCACACCTTGCATGTAATGAATTTGAATGTGTGCCTGATTCAGTATTAGTCTGGCTTACTGCTCGGCCCTGCAGGAAATGAATTGCCCTTTATTTAACATTACAAATTACAGGTGACCCACGGTGAGGAGAGCTGTGAGTTTGATAGGTGCGACAAATAGATTTAGAGGAGCAATGATTTCCTTCCAGATTCCTGTTGTGCGAATGCAAAAGATTAAATGACAGAGGATATTAGGAAATAATTTGTGATTCCCACTGTGATAAACGTAATGCTGTTAGGAGGCAATGAATATGTCTGTTTTCATCACAAATAAATCACATTAAGTATTAGATTGCATTAGGGTGATTTGTTGTATTGCAAATTGTCATGTGCTAGCAGAGGGCTAATGAGGATATGAGGTTAGCATTGCTGCAGGGGTGGATTTCTTTCAGGTAACGCCATGCTGCTCTAAGTGCTTCAGGTGTGGACTGAGCAACATCCTCATTAGACAGCCTGGAACCTGTGGTAAGGATTAAATCCTCAGTTTTCAGTCAGTATAGTCTTTTGCCAACAAGGGTCCCAGGGTGTAATAAGCTAAGCTAAATGCTGTACAGTAAAAAACTTGTCAGCATTGTGGTATTTAACTTTGTTCTCCCCAAGATTACTCAGCCAGGGTAAACCACATCAGTCAGATGTTGGGATCATATTGCCCCAGAGATAAATCCATCAGTTTCCTTGTGGGTATATCCAAAGCGAATGTGTTCAAACCATGCTTTACACCATCTTTGGTTCCCTCTAAAGCCAGTGACTTGGCCTGTTGAGTAATGAAGTGTTGGAGTTCAGTAATGAGACTGTTTACAGGGCGTGCTTGTTTCACATGAATCAAGCCCAGTGTGTGGTTAGATAAATACCAGCTTGGCCCTGCACGAAGCCAGTCAAACCTTCTCTGCTCAGGAAATGGCAGCCAAATTCCTGCGGAATGAATGAAGAGGAAATCTGCGAGTGGCAGCCTACCACGAGATCGCTCTGAAAGGAGAGGGTGGAAAAGCTGTGGCCCTTCCTCTGCTATGGACCCGGGCCAGGGCTCACTAGGTGAGACTGATGGAATAATAATACACATCCTGAGTGTTCTTTTCATTAGCAGCACGGTTTCATGTTTTTCATCATCCTGCTGAGAGAAATGGAGAGACCCTTATTTCTGAGGTGGACAAATTACCCTTTCCCCTCTGGGAGATGCAGCTGCATTCAATATCATGTATGTGTGCCCGTGTGTGCGTTTCTGTGTGTTTTAGGTGGGGGTCGTCGCTCGATACAGGGATTTCCTGTGGAAATAATAATTAACCGCAACATGCGCACAGAGCCAGCGATAAACACTCGGCCCTCTCCCCGAATATTGTCTTTTACAAGCAGCCAAGTACCTGGATTCATCTCATTTCCTACATGAGATTTAGATGTGAAGCAAACTTCCATTAGGATATAAGAAGTATTAGTTTAAAGCCATGACCTCAATCTGTCAGTTGTGTAAACCTATCAGTCTAGTTCTGCTTGAACTGACGTGACAGCATGGCCATCTGTATTTAGAGCACATTATCGGTGATTCATATTAGCCCTTAACCAAAGCAGTCCCTCCATTAACTCCACCTGCAAACACCTCATATCCCAGGTGACCTATTTTCCCAATTACTAATGCCATTACTCTACACTTCCTGTCCTCAGCAGCCATCACTAGGCGTCCAGATTAGAGCGGATTTCACCGAAACTCCTCTGACGACTGCATTAGTGTACATTTTTCTGCACTCTCATTACAGAGCACACAGAAGAAGAGTTACAGTGCCTCTCAAATGAAGCAGGCTTGAGTGATAAATCTTCCGCACTAATGTGCACGCTTAAGAGTTTTTGACTGTAAATAAAGTCTTGGGAGACATCCTGTATTTACATGGAGAAAACCTTGAGGAAATAGCCCCCCCCCCCCCCCCCCCGGAAGGGTGTGTATGCCTGCAGCCAATCAGGATTCAAGCTGCAAATGCCATTTATTCCCTCTAGGAGTCCTTACCAAGGCGTCATAGCTGTGTTTGTACTCTTACATGTAAGTAATGTAGGACAATAATTCACATGTTATGAAAACACTGTAGTCATCTTCCTAAAGATAACACAGGGTGTTTAGAAAATGTAATGTAAAGCACCATCTGCGATCATACTGCCTGTGATAGAAAAGTACAGCAAACAGCCATCCGAATAACCGTCACACAACCGGGATGTCGGCTCATTCCGGGTCAGCATATAGCTTTTCATCATAATCATCAAAGTGTCATCCATCTCTGTGCAAACACGGGTGACACCTTAATTGCTTTTGATAATACATTCATCCTGTCAAAATGATGCGATAATCAAGTTGTTTCCAGAGCAGCCATTGATGCCTGCACTAAATCAGTGTTAAAAAAATACAGTAAGGCAAAGTTCATCTCAGGTTTTTTGTGCGTTATGTTTGTCGATAAGTTCAATAAACGTAATGCACACGCACGCAGTCATCTGCCATTTGTAAGTTCATCATTTACAAAGTGTACTACCTCCAAACTTGCAATTTAAAGCATAAATAGTATATCCTGAACAGTTTGCTGTTGTTTTTTATGACATGTATGAGGTGCAGAGACGGGCAACGCGTTACTGTAATCTGATTACTTTTTTCAAGTAACGAGTAAAGTAAGGGATTACCTTTGCAAAAACGGTAATTAGATTACCGTTACTTTCCCGTAGGAACGCTGCGTTACTGCGTTACTAAAACCGTGATTTTTTTGCGAGAATGTCTCATGACAATGACGTAAGCGAGTGCGATGTTCCTGACAACAGCTGTCTGCAGATCAACAATGGATCATATATCGAGTGCGGGAGAGAGTATGAGCGTGCAGCGTTTAAAGCGTGGAAGTACTGACCTTGCTTTGAGTTTGATTCCATAAAAAGTGACAAAAAAATTAGCATCAGTTGTGCGTGGGAAGAAAACTTCTTTTTACACCGAAAAAAACCCCTAAACAAGCTCCGAATGCGCAACGACGTAATGGGAAATTCACAGAGAAACTCGCGGATTCTTCCACGGACCGCTGCGCCACACCTGCACCAGAGCACACCTCCACCTACCCCACTCCTGCTTTACAGGTGAAAATAGAGCAACAGGACCGCTAGTCTTTGATTTTATTTACTTTCTGCTGTGTTTTACTTGCATCTATTTGAAAGGCTGAGTGTAAACACAAAAAATATTTTATTTTATGTGCTGGAATGTGCAGAAAATAAGTTTAAATGTTAAACTAATTTCAGAGTCAGAGAATGGTGCATATAATTTTTTTTTTTTCTTGATGCATAAAGTTAAAAGATTAAAACGGATAAAACAAGTTTAAAAAAAAGAGACTTTTCCATTTGATTACATTTTGTATGATGGATTATGCAGAAAAAGTAGAATTGGGCTGACAGATCAATCGCTTTATCACCTTTTCAGGTTGTAAATCGTGTTTTTAAAAACTAACTAAGTAACTAAGTAATTAATTACTTTTGAAAATAAGTAATCAATAAAGTAATGGGATTACTTTTTGGGGGAAGTAATCAGTAATTAGTTACTGATTACTTTTTTCAAGTAACTTGACCAACACTGATGAGGTGTGATCAAAAAGTCACAGGCATGAGTCTATAAAAATTAAAAACCGTACCTGATCTAAAATTGGCAAATTTTTAAATCAAATTCATCTTCTTGCAGACTTCTGGACTGTTTTCAGTATGGCTCTTATTTAAGGTCACTCCCTGGAAGTCTCATGTTGTCCCCTTATCCTCGTGCCTCTGCATTCTGCTTTCGATTTCTTCCAGTACGACAAAGCAGTGATCATTCAGCTTGATTTTTAACATTACAGTTGGTGAGAGAAGATTGTGTTGGTGTGGCCAACAACTGCACCACTGGCAGGCACCAGAGTTCGGGTTGCTTTGGCTTTTGTTGTCCTCCAGACACCTCGGGATGGCTCTTCTCTAACAAAACTCTGGATTCTTTAAGTCAAACGTGCTTAAAAAAACTGCTCAGGCACAGAACCGGACCCAGCTCTCGTCACAAGTGGCCATTCTTCACACAAGATTCAGATTAGTTTTGAAAAAGACTAATCTGTTGGTGTCTGCAAGTTTGAGATTTTTGGTGAAATTGCTGTCCGTGCAGTGCAGGCGGTCAAAACCAGACATCCGGGGAGCGATCTGAAAATAACAGCTGCAGTGGAAGCCATCTGGACATGCTTTAAAAGAGGATGTTGGCCTTGCGCTCTGACTGATTTCAGGTAAGGCTTTTTATTTTTACAGGCTGATTTACAGAACAATGAGAAACTAGCTATGAAAATCTGATAACTTCACTTCTTCACACAATTTTCATCTGCAGATACAGCTGACATTAATTCCAGTCATTTTATTTGAATCGAAACAACTACTTCTTAAATTATAAAAGGTCTTCCAAAGCTGGAATTATACTCCTAAACTCATTCGATGTTCATCTCCATTAATTGTATCTTATGTAGCTTATTTATATTTTTGTCTCTATTTTAGCTGCAAACGTGTTTCCAAACACATCTACACAATAACTATAATATAGCACAATAAATTAGACGTACTTTTATAAATGCACCTGCTTTCAAAATGTTCAATTATTAGGTTGTTTGTACAGCTTATAGACTAAACAGCTCATAATACAGCATGTTTAACACATTCTTCTGCTCCTGTCAGAGTTTAGCTTTGAACTTCCTGGCACTTAAACTCAAAGATCTGCTGCTTGGGAAAGTATTGATTATTTAGATTAGCTTTCAGTGGAGTGGAAACCACCTTCACGCAGACCATCAAGTGCTAATTGGTTTGGAATGGAGCAAAGGTATCAGCGAACGGATTCCAGATGACACTCCAGTGATGGAAACATCCTTTAAGTAAATGTAGCAGTCGGCTCCAGCATACCACACCATGCTTCATCTGCTCAGGATGTCTGATTACGCAAGCAGTCAGTGCCAGCTGAGGTACAGGGTTCCTCTGTAGTGCATTCTTCTCTTTAATGAAGTGCACTGCTGCCGTTGCAGTTCTGCTTTGGGTCTGTGTGGCAGTTATCTGCTCGGCCTGTACTGTAAGTGGGAAAGTATTCGAGGCGGCAACGTCCCGACGGGTTTGGTACAGATGGAGCCATTAAAGGCGAGCCACAACGATCAACTTTTCTGTGCCAGATATATTGGAGAATGAACAGGAACGATGAATCCAGTTTAGAATATTTAAGTGAAGTTCACAGAAAACAACATAACTAGCCACAGGAGAGTGGCACGCTGAGCCTGCAACTGAAACAGCCAAGTTCTGTATTTAGCCGTTTAGAAAACTACAACTGTGTTTTTAAGTAGACACTATGAGTTTTGTTTAACGTCATATGAGATATGATTATTGTATAATTGCAGAGTTTAAAAAAATCTTTCTGGTTTACAATGGTTTTTCTGTAATGGTAGGACATAGTCACGGTGAAAGACATGTTTGTTGGCTCTGTCAGAGCCCAGTCCAGTGTGAAGAGCAAACCTGGATGCCCCGGCATATTGCCCTAATTGGACGTCACATCAGCTCAGCGGGATACGAGGGGGTGATGTTGTGAATTGTATTTTCTCGCTCATCGTGGGGTCTTCCCCTCTGCTTGCTGTGCTCTGGAGGTGTCAGGACACCAAAAGCAGACTCGCCATATTTAATACAGAAATCAAATTCTGCCCACTTTGTATCCTCTCTGATCTGATTATCTCTGTATTGATTGACATCATATACCGCCATCTTCTTCATATAAAGTATTTTAAATGGGTTATTGTCTGTGCATCTCCCACTGAAAATGGATACATTCAAGTTTTGGCTTTTTCTTTTTTTGCAGGACAGTCTTTTCTAGAAATTTTATGAATCAGATTTTCTTCTAAATGTTACTCTCACACTGATCTTTTTATAAAAAAAATTATACATGCTCTCAGCCTCTATTGCTACCTTTTTATAAGAGTATGAGTTCTCCTTCAGATGTTTTGTGCTCGAACTGTGTTGTTGCAGCTGGCACACAGATGGCTCACACACCAAACACTCGGCACATGATTCCATTATGCCAATTAAAAGAAGGAGACCTGGTGTGCAGAAACTGAAAGTAACCGTTTTGTTTTTATCAAGGACGCCAGACTATTAAGATCTGTACACGCTCCCTAGTACTGGGACTAACTCCATTTGTTTCTACAGCATCCAACACATTGATAAAATAATTTGTTCACATGATATTCCTTACTCGAAATGTAGAGAAAAAGTGAAAATGCTGAATTTTGACATCTGATTGATGTTTACTGTGTCCCTGGAAAGATAAAATGTTGGCATTTTAGACTTAAAAGAATAGCGAGAAACTTTAGGGATGTGATTTTTTTGAGGAGTTTGACATAATACAGTAATCCTGACACCATAGTGGTATTTTTTTTTCTCGTATTACTGATTTTTATCAGTACGCTGTTTTCTTTCTAACATGTTGGTCCTTTAATGTTGCCAGATTTTATTTGGTTTGGACGTTATCCACCCAGACAAGTCTCCAGCACTAATTTCCAACACTGTCGTTTGATCTATAATAAACCCCACTGGTTTAGCAAAACCTGCTCCATCCAGTCCAAGGTATTTATTAATTTCCCTAAAAGATTTCTTCGGGTACCTCTTTCCACAAATGCAAAACTAGTGCATTGTGTTACATTTCTAATATTCAGGATATTGTCTAGAGTTAAGTAAAAAAAATCAACTGTTTCAGTGGTTTAACCCACTATTACAGTTTTGTAATAGATGAACGTCTCTCCTTTGTGTGATCAGTATGGTATCATGTACCAATGTTATGTTGTAGGATGTATTATTATTTCAGTCTTCATAAACCAGCTACAAGGCGGATTAATTCCTACTTATCTAGATAGTTAGCTTAGCTTAGTCCAATTATTAGAAACACTGGAAGCAGTCAGGCACCATTCAAACTCACTAAATAGCAAAGCCATCATGTTTTTGTGGAGTAAAATACAAACCAAAAAAACAAATACATAAAATAATAACATTGTAATATTATATACACAAAACCAACATATTTACATAAGGGCGATGTATGACAAAGATGATGTATTTCCCCACAATGAAAAGTCTTCGAAAGTAACCACTAACAAAGAAGAAGAGCACAAAACACTTTTGAAGATGCAAAATCTGTAAAATGTAGCTGTGTTTTTTTCCTTTTCCCATCAAGCTTGGTATATAAATTATTATGTTACTAAATCACTGTTATATATGAATGTGCAACTATACCCCACCTATCTGAACATTTCCAGACATATTGAAGCAGTTTGGCTGCTCTTACATATGCCATTTGCCTCACACCAAGCGCTCTGTGTCTGCTAATGTTGCAGTCAGTTCCTGATTAAATTATAAACAATGCTGAGTGCTATAGTAAACATTTGGTTGTGTATACTTCATGATCAAAGCCTCTCTTAAGATGGTGGCATGCGTTTCGCTTTTAGAGTCTCTCTATGAGACATAACATATTAATTAGCGATTGATAATAACCAGTCCTCGTAATAATGATAAGAGAGCTGATAAGAAGTTATTCGTTGCCTTTCAAACTGTTCGGTGGGAGATGACATGAAGGGTTGCTTAATGAACGCAGAGCTCTGTCTGGAAACATGCAGACAAAGAGCACAGTCGCAAAAGTTCTGCTTGCAGCAGATACACAATCTGAGCTGTAAAGATACAGATCAAAGTTTGACAAATGATTATGATGATTTTGATATTCCCTGCAGACAATTCTACTTTTTCATTTCCTGGTAAATTGTCTCGACTCCACGCCTGTCCTGGTGGGTTTTCCTACCACTCCCTTCTCCATTCTGTGGATTTATTAAAGCTAACATTTGTCAGCAGGAAGATGGTTGATATGCAAAACATGCAGCAGCTCTCACTTTAGTAATTCTGGCTGTTAGAGAAATGAGATATGAGGAATGCCCTGCTAAGACACAGCAGATAAGAGACATGAGTAATGTTCAGAAGATTTGGATGTTATTACTCTTTATTATTATTATTTTTATTATTTTTATTTGTACCTGAGAGCTTTTCAAAGAATGATGTCACTACAGAGCAAACAAGCCAGCCTCTGCAAATACTATTTATTAAATTAAAGGATCCAATACAAAGAAGGTTGAATTTTTATATTTATAATTATACAATTAATTGAGTAAGACTTGAAAGGTTTTTTTTTTTTTTTTTTTAATGGTAATAGAAATGTTATTGTTGAAAAAATGCATTTGCTAAATTTCAATAGGCCGTCTTTCCTGGACTGCTTACTGGAGCGGGAATTCATTTGCAACATGCAGCCAAAATATTAATGAACAGTTATCACAAATCTGCATCATTCATTCGTTGTACTGCACAGTGTAATTGCAGCTCAAATGTCAATATCATCCCACAGAAATCAAATTAATATTATGCCTTCATGCACACGATGAGATGAATCGCTTCTACAGTTCAGAGACGTTTACATTTTTATTTTACATTTTCTCATTTAATGGCATCGTCACAGCATCGGGCTTTGGCAGTGTGATGTTGATGGGATCTGAGCCTATTTTAAGATTTTTTTTTTTTAAGTTTACATATTAAGTTGCATAGCATACAATGCATTATAGAATCGATGTGTAACAGTTAAAGTGTTAATAATTTTTTTTTTTAAATACATAAAAATAATGTAAAAAGTCCACTTAAACTTTGTGTATTTATTTATATTAGCCTTCAACTTGTCACTCACTCCATAGGCACCACTGTATAGGTAACCGATTAAAGACATTGCACTTTAACAGCAGTGCAGTCTCATTGCAGTCATTTACCCCAAGAATCTGTAGGATCACGTTGCCCCTTATTGATTTGGGGGAGTTGTTTAGTATTCCTTTTAGGATGTTGCAGGCTTTGTTGACATGGTCTATGAACCTGTTCCATCATTCGAGCTATATTTCGCCCATTTGCGGTTTATAGCATCAATATCCCCTAGTGATTTATGCCTTATCACAGTATTTATCATCTCAAAGAGATACATCTTTTTCCCCCTGCTTTTGTTGTCAGGCTGGTTCTGTGATACAATGAGGTACAACTCTGTATAGTCTGAAAGCGGGACAATTTCTCTGAATATAATTTGTGCTGGCCTGATAAGGAGAAAGGACCATGCTGCGTGAGGAAATTGTTCTGCTAAGTGACTCTTCCCCTCACATTGCCAAGCTGCATCTCTCTATATAAATGGCCATTGTCAGGAACACACATCAATCTTGGTGCATATCGCCACAGAGCCAGGAGGCGAGTCGGCGTAGTCTGCTGTTACCAGTCACAAATGTGTTGAGCTTGTCTCCTCTAGCCATTCCCACTCTGTACAGTAGAGGCACAAGCTGTGGCCAGTGTTCTGAAGAGTGGTCACTTTCATTAGAGAAGTCATTAAAGGAATTACAGGAGCTGAGCCATGGATTTTTTTTGGATTATTGTGCTTGGATTTAGCTCAGTTCCACAAGCACATGACTAAAATACCAGTGCAGCCGTTGCAAAAAAAAAATGTTTCCCCTTGTGTGTGAGAGAAATGGGGGAGAAAACAGTTCTGCTGATGTGTGTGGCCGTGTGATTGTGCTTGGCTTTCAAAGATAAAAAACTCAACAAGGTGATGAAAACCTTTCTCGTGGATCTTGTTGATTCAGTCAATCCTTCTATGCACCCTTATCCTGATCCCAAGGGGGTCTTTTTGTCCAGTTAATTAGGATAAACTATTGTCTCTGGCACATCCCTGTATCCAAGTCTGACCAGTGTTTTTAGCCAATCAATAGTTTTTTCAGGGTATTCTGTTCATTATTTTTCGTAGTTTTTCAGCTCATCATTAAAACATTACGAACAAAGAAAAACAACAATTTCTCTTAATTATTTCTTTACTTTTCCAGCTCTGAACCGTGTGCCATCCATGCTGTCCCTTTTGAATGAGAGCCTTTCCATCTGGAAGCAGAATAAATGAAATCAACAAAAGCCTGTATCCCAAATGTGTAATTATAGAGAGGAGTTTAGGATACTCTATGTTACACTCTCGCCAGTAATAATAATGTATTATACAATATGAGAAGGGGATGTTAGACTACTCTATAATACAGCCTGCACTCCTAGTTATAATGTGTAATACAGTGTGAGAAAGGAAAAATACTCCATAATACAACCTATTCTCTACTTTGTAATTGCAATATACAATTTTATTTTAATACAATTTTATTTTAATACCCTAAAGAAAGCCTTACAGGAAAAATATTTAGCATAAGCATAGTATAGCATTTTCTTCTTTCCTTTAAAACTGCCAAATGTTATACTCTTGTTATACTCTAATTAGTAAGTAAGGCTGTAATTTTTTTGGGAACTAACAATTACACCCTACATGTCAGAAACGTGACGTGACTATTTTATTACTTTTAAATGTATTACAGAAAATATAAAAGTATAAAAGATTTGAATGTTGTGTTTCTTGCTATAGTAATCTCTTCAGATCAGATGCAGTTAGTAACTTGTCCCTGGACACTAACTCACTTTTTAACTCACTATTTTTATATAATAACTGTGATGTGATCAGTGGAATATCCTGTTAAATTTCAAAATAATTTCACTACAAAGTCCTTTCACCAGGTATTCAGGAAATTTCATGTGATTTGGATGAAATCGTCTATGTAGATGTTTCTTTCCCCTAAAAACTTGTAGACTTTGTGTTGAGCCTAGTTTTGTTATAGGTTATATACACAAAATTATCTAAGAAAATTTTATATGTAAAATAAGAGTAGCTTGATTGTTCCAGGTTCCCTTATCATAGTAACACAAATACAACTTCAGTAGTTGTGGCATAGCTTTCTAATACTCAGATTTTAACATTTGCACTACAGATGGCGGTTTAATAAAAAACAAACCAAAAAAAAAAAAAATTAAATCCATGTTCAGGGTGTTTATTTTTTAATGTTTGTCGAATAAAAGTCACTGGTCATGAAAACTGCAAACAGTGTCTATGTGTGCATTTCCACCTCTTTCCCCTTCCGCTCATTTTTCATACTTACATTGTCATGACCTAGAAGTGTGTGTATTCAGGGGGATGTTTCTGATCTCGTGTCCCGAACTGTGGAATAATGTAAGAGCACTGGTGTGTTGCTGCTGTGGCTGGGGGAGCGTGTTGCCATAAAATATTAACGACTTGGAAGCCCAGCCACATGACAAGATGAATGTAATTGGCCCTCGCAGCTCTATCTGTGCATGTTAATGAGATAGGATGGTATTTAAATCAGTCGCACCCCAGACACTGTGGATGCAGTCTGGAAAACCACAAACAAAGACGCAGTGAGAGAGCACGGATGCAGTGAGATAGATACAGAAAATGTCACTTATTATTCAATGCGGGGACCTACTACTAGCATTTCCTTGTATTATGATTGCTTTTTGTTTATTTAAGCAGAACAGTATATGCAGCTCAGGCTTCAGCTCACCCTTTTGATTGAATACTGAAAACTGATTGTGAGATAAATTTGCTTTTCCAGAACATGCATAGTTTGAAGTTCACAGGCAGACGATGCAAGTTGAGAGAACCTGTGGACAAAATGCATATATAAAACCGTGGTAAAGCTGTGCACCTGCACAGCACCTGTCCTACTGGAGCGCCGAGGCTGAGCCCCTGCCTGTCGCCAGTGATATGGAACAAAGCTGTGGTCCCTAAAACAAACTGTGACCACCTCAGGAGAGAGGCTGTGGTAACTGCAAACAACAGCTTGAGTCTGCTCTCAGGGGACGAGACACAGGAAATGTAGGCGGTAGCAATAATATAACCTTAATCTTAAAGGCAAAGAAGGCCAGCAGTGAAGTGTGTGGGTGCTTCTGTGGGTAAAGCCTTTAAGACTTGAGCAAAACTGAATGAATTAAAATAAAAGTCAGCAGATGGGGCTCTGTGTCGCTTTACTTTCATTATCCTGACAATTCTTGCCTTTTACAGCACTGTGGTCATCCTCACTGGCACCTCATAAAACCACACTCGGGTCCTCGGCTGCAGACATGTGATGCCGGCTGGACGAAGGTGTGATGTATCAAAGCCCCAGACAAAAATCTTGGCATGCTGTCTTTCTGTGTGTGTGTGTGTGTGTGTGTGTGTGTGTGTGTGTGTGTGTGTGTGTGTGTGTGTGTGTGTGTGTGTGTTTTGCGTATTTTTGTGTAGACCGGGAGAGACCTGACGCCAAAGGGTGGGGGAAGTGCAGGCAGGAGGACAGATGGTCTCCCTCATGGTGGCTGAAATAAAAGAGGGAATTAGAAGACTCCAAGGTGTACACTCTGACGGCAATTACAGCAAATAGATTGGAAGTGGACCTCCAGGCACCCGGGGAGACAGCTCTGTGGGGGTGAGCTCCACCTCACTGCATCTGGTCTGTACAGGCGAAACAGTCGAGAGAAACAAACAAAACAAAACAACACACACCTTTTCTTTCCTATCACTGACCAGACCATACTGGCTATTAGCATGCAACTGTATATCAGAAGAAGTGTCAGAATATCAAATAAATAAATAAACTTCATGTGTGCTGAGTCTGAAATGGATTTCTAAATTATCATTTTTCTTGGTTTGGATATGTGGTTGAAGGATTTGCAAAACCAATTTCAGACATCCCTGGGAGCTGTTTTGGTTAGTTATTCTGCTGCCTGCAGGAGTTTGAAAACAGTCAATTATTTTTGTCTTGCTTGCTTCCGCCCATTGATTCTCAAACGATTTTCACTGCACCTCGAAGTAAGGATATGCAGCAATTGAATTAAATAAGCCCTCCCAATCAATATAAAAAGCGTAAAACATTCACAGTTCACTTTCATAGCCTGTGGAAAGTGAGAATTCATTGCAGATGAAAATGCAAACAAAATGAAAGATACTTTTATAGATCTATGAAAGCTGTTATGAAGTTTATTGATAGCCATCAAATATTTTGAATATAAAATATTTAATGCATTACTTCTGGCGATATTTGTGCGCAGAATCTCAAGCAGGATTTGGGCCGCCGTCTTACTTTTCTGAAGCCATTTGGAGCGGTAGGGATCAGCAGATTCCATTAGCCTTGCCCTGTGGCTGAAATAGTGAAATACCATTTAGAGAATAAGTGTCTCTAACCCCAAAACCTTGTGTTCCCATCAGTGCATAAATGATAAAGACGCAGTCTAATGAAACAAAAGGCTCCCTGCCAAAGTCGGCCATAAAAATAACATTTGGGTAAGAGAGACCTTAAGCTTATCCATTAACCTCCGAAAAGTGTCTGTACTGTTACTCCCACACGGTACGCTCTGCAGTGACAACACCACTGAAATATACACAAGACAACAGTAATAAAAACTTGAGCGATTCAGTCTCAATCTCGACTTTTCAAACTATTTAAAGGAATATTTTTATGAGAACACTTGATTTTCGCTGTAAAAATGTGTTGTTTAATTACAAATGTCTTAAAGAATGTAGCTTGCAAGCTACGCATACTATAGACCTTACTTTCTGGTTAGTGCACAGTAAAGTTCTGCACTATTATCGGCTACATGTATTCCCATGAAGATTTACTCACCGGGTTTAAAACAAAATGAGGAATCAGGTTTGTGTTGTATACAATGTAAATAAGGCCAACTTTTGGCCTATGAGTTATGGCCTCCAGAACTGGCTGCTTTCCCTTCTTGCATATATTCATGAACAGTAAATCACTGGCTTCTGAAAAAAAAAAAAAAAAATAGGGGCAAAGAAACAAATGCATAAAAGATAATTAGTCAGGGAGCATATGTAACCAATCAAAATATTTGTTTGAGTTTAGTTATTTTTAGATGAAAATGCAGTGAGAGAGAGAGAAACTTAGAATAACACCAAGAAAGAAAAATCATAACTTACAAACTCCTTTGAAAAAGTCAATATTTGTATTGATGCCTGACTGCATAGAAGCACATAATTATCAGTGAACAAATACAGTTAGTTTTGTGCTAAATTATCAGGAACCATAATATGGAAGAGGGGTTAGAAGAACAACAAGATCATATTTGCGGTGTCATCAGTGGAGGATATTACAATCCATCATGTTTATGGTGCTCTTGTTTTTAGTGATTTGGTTTCTTAAAGTATCTTGTGTCTCACACACCCTAAAATTGATGCCAAGTGGTTAGAGCCTTTTATTTTGCCATCTTATTTAAAGTTCAACAATTTGTTAGCTTTAAGCATTATAAGTTAAATTTGTGTCAGGAAGACTGGATTAGTACAACACAACGCTGCATGGGTGTCATAAATTTGGCACTGGAAGACTCAGGCTTAAGTTGCTGAACGGTGACAATGACCTTTTTTTTCCTGAACGCATCCCAGTTTTGCTCATGAAACTTTATTACTGGTTTATTCATCAGCGGTCCTCCTCCTTTCACACTCAGGGCAATTCGAGGGAGAGCACAAACAATATTCAGATCTGCATGTACACATGTTGTTTTGTGACAAGTTTTCTGATGCAGCACCAGTATAAATCTAATAAATCTATGCTTTCACAGGCACAAATCAGTCTGTTCCACTTTAGGTTATTCATTTACTCTTCGTCTATAAGATAGGAGTTTATAGTGTGCCTATTTTAAGCAACTGTGGGAGTATTTGCAGCAGCTTTTTAACATGCAGAGAAAGAAAACATCTGACCTTCACTCTACATGACTCTTGTGTTTGTGTTGGAATTGAAGAGAGCCTGAGAATTAAATTAAAAAAAGTCTGTTGAACTCAACTTGGATGTGGTCATAAATCATCGGCAATATTTCTTGGAACAAGCAAAATCCAAGATGAAATGCTAAAGGCCACATAATTAAACCTAAAAACTGTAAAATCACAAAACCTCTGCCTTATTTCTGTTCTGAAGCTCTGCGGGGTAAGGTCTGTATTTTTTCCTTGACAGCAGGGAGTCAAAGGTACTGAAAAGAAAACGTAGTCGTATTTAGGTAAGAAAAGTAACTCGGCAATAGCTCTGTTGTTCCAGTGACTTAACTACCGGTGACACAGTGACATATTGAATATAACACTGAATTGAGGTTTGCAGCAAAAGAAGGGGAAAAGACAGTACGGTAAACAGCTGCCATGATCCAGCACAGATGGATGAATACCACTGGGTAGTTTGCTAAGTGCTCATCTCCCTGCACAGACAGTGTGTTTTGTCTGTACAGTTAAGCTTTTCTTCTCCCAGAGGTTGCCTGTTTGCCAGTCTGCAGGTCTTTTTGGATTCCTCTGAGAAGCAGCTGCAGGAACCTTAAACATCTCCTAGTAATTCAGATGAAATGACCCAAACAATCTAATCCGAGGTGCAACTAAAAGTATTCATAGCTAAAGCCAACTTTCAACATGCGAACATACTGTTTGCTTCAAAACCTCCAACTGTGTGATGATGATAGTATTTCATTTAGTCTAAAGAATGGTGTAAACATCTGCACAAATACAAGAATTCTTAAAAGCGATTGTTTCCCAACAAATCGAAACATCGCATGCTAGCAACTAAACGCTGCTGCAGATTTTGTCTTGAACGTGCTCATCGTAAAAATGTTTAATCAAATGAACATAAGTCTTATCAGATATTCGAAGTCTTTAAAGAACTATTCAATATCCTCCATGAATGATTTTAATAGAGTGAGTCATATTTCAGGTGGCCTGCTTTTCAGATTGTATCACTGCTCAACATTTGTCACCTGTCAAATTATTTTCCCCCCGCATGTCATGTTCATTTGTCAAAACAGCGCTGTTCAAAGTTGCCTACTGCTTCACGTCCAACTAAATCAGATTTTTTTAGGGGGGTGGATTTTTATTTGGATGTCATATTTATGGTAATGATACAATAGTGGAATTGCACACAATTTTAAATGCAATTTATCTACGTCTTAACGTATTTACGCAAATATTGGGACTAATGGTGGGAACATAAAGTGAGAATAAACAGATGAATTTTTCAGAGGGAACGCATTTAATAAGCCATCATGCAGTAATCCTGCAGAACCAGCTGCTGCACACAGCAGCCTTTGCTGAGTATGAGTCTCCTGCCAAAAAAAAGAAACAGTTGTAGTCTTGTTCAGGTTGAAGGCAAAATAAAAATAATTGCGTTCAAAAGCCAAGTTACCTTAATTTTAGAAGAACATTTAACCTTTTCACGTTAATGAGAGCTGGACTTGCCCAGAGTCCAGACCACCAGAAGCAGTTCCCATGCTAGAGACTTACCGCTGCCTCTTATCAGGGTTTTAACGCATTAATATTTCTACAGGGTCTGATCAATGCCAGTGAAAGCCATTTTTTTATCATTCTTCCAGCTACGTAGACAACATCTGAGTTACGGTTGGTGCATCCGATGCACATTTATTCTTCCTTCCTGACAGTTTTATGGAACTCATTATCCGCTTTGTGGCCATGGCTTTGAATGGAGGACCTGTTTGGGTTTTATGTGTAGCCAGTAGCTCCTCCACTGACCACATTTAATGTCCTCTCTGAAACAAAGAAAAGGAGGGGGGTAGGCAGGGTCAAGGGGGTGCATCCAAGCTCCTCTGATAACAGCAGCAAGTTCTACTACACACAGAGTGCCAATGTAGATGTGAGGGTAAGGGAGAGGACTGAGAGCCAGACCAAAGTTTTATTTACCTCAGGTGCTATGGCTCATTATAACGGTGTTAATGAGGAGCAGATGCAGCTGAGTGAAGAAAAAGGAGGGGAGGGGCTAAAGGAGCAAGGTGCTGCTTGTCCAGGGTAAACCTACATGGAGGTCTGTCCAGAGATCCCCAAATCCCCCTCTCAGTGCAACAAAAACAGCCTCTCTTCATGTGTTAATATCTACTCAGCAAGTGCTATTAGCAAACACTGAGAACTGCCTACCGCAGTGATTTAGCACATCCATCTAAACCTTGGCTATGCTGAAAGGTTGTTACTGTAGTCGTAAATGATTCAGACCTTTGAAAACCCCTCTTGTTTCATCTATGTAATGCTATTAGGGCTTTTGAGTTCAATTTCCAGCTCTATTTTATGCCCTGGATTTTACTTCTAATTAACCATAATTAAAAATAGCCATAAATAGATTGATATCAGAAACCTTTGCATACTATAGGCCTGTGTTATTATGAAAATACAACAGCTCTAATGATGCATATCGCAGCGCAGAAGAAAGGATTATAACGTACACAGTTTTTTGGTCACTAAGTACTCACTGAATAACGAATATGAGTCAGTCGATAGCCAGTCTGGGAAGCTATCAGCTATGCTAACTTAGCGCCTGGGATCAATGACCATTTTTGAGGCCCAATATATAGATCTCTGTCTACCTGTCACTATTTAAGTGTACAGATAAATGCAAAAATGCAAATAAAATGTTGTCTAAACGTTGTTGTGGAAACAAATGTCAGCCCTCCATAGATCGCCACACTGGCTATTTCCTTGCAGGCAGTTAAAGCCTCCTCAAATGCTATTGGCCAAATGGAAATGGAAATTGACTGCAAATGGAAGCAAGAAGAGACTGAGCGGAAAGGATTTCCAGCCTAATGCATTGTTTGCTCCTGGTACAGTAAGTTAAAAAGCTAAAAACTACTGTGCTCAGCTGTTTCAAGAATGTTTTGTAAAAAATGAAAATGCATCCATTCATCAATTCTTAATCATGGAGGAAAGAGCAACAAACTATCTTTTGTTTCACAGTTTTAAACAGAAAATAGTCATTAATATTCTCAAGCCACAAAGGTGTCACACTACTTTGGTTTGAATTTTTTCAAACTTAAAATATGTATCAGTGTAAGTGGTATACAAACATAGTTTTCAAAGTAAGTTGGACACCAGAATTACAAATAAGGAAAACAAACCATGCTACTGTGCTAAGTAATATGATCCATTATAAAAATAAACATAGGTGGTGTAGTTAATTGTTGGTCTTAAGTACATTCATTCCGGTGTTGCAAAAATGCTCAGTGGAGCTCCAAATATGTAGTTATTAGCTTAAAATAGTCCAAAATAAATACACTATTTACTCTTGACTGAGTAACCTATTAGTAAAAGTACAGCCTCAGCTGTTTCAGGTAGAAACTGGGCATTTAAAAAAAAAAAGTGTATATTTGTGAATTTGTGATCCTACAGAAACGACTAGACTTGATGCTTTTAATTTGATTATATTTATCATGACAAGCAACTAAACAATATAGGGCAAAGAAGAGTCAATATTACCACACTATTGAAACAGCAAAGTCAATATCTAACAAAATTCTGAAACTATCAATAAGCTTTTCCTATCTAAAAATACATTTTCATAAATCGGTGATATGACCGTTTATCCCAACATTAACGCCTCCCTGGACTGTTTCAGTAAAGAGAAATGCAGCCCTCTGTTGGTGCCATGCCTCTATACTCTGCTGACAATGGAATGGCTTCAGCTTTGAGTTTGCCATTGTGTCTTCTTCACTGAATGAGAGCTGGCAGTAATGATCTCCATGAGCCCCCCGTGCATGCCAGCGGTGGACCATAACAGTCTTTATTCACCATGAAACCTCCACTGGGAGCATCTCATGGTCCCCAGGACAACAATGCTGGCAGCCAAGCCCACAGTCCGCTTTACGTTTTTATGGGCTTGGCCTTCCCTCTGCTATTGAGGCAAACGCAGGCTATCAAACAGAACAATTTATGACCCAGCCTGGTTTTGACCTTGGGCCTCCTGAAATGCCATTGCTCAAAAAATGTAGAAACCTCATGAATGGAAGCATGTTTATATTTATGAAGACATGAACTGATTTCTTTATTTTGGATAACACTGGAATATTTTGCCCAGAAAATATGGTTGTTTTGCTCCAAGTTGCTGCACAGGATGGATCCTGTTCAACATGCATGGGTTTTTTTAAGTATTTATTTTGTTGTCTGACCTCAGATATTTCTCTGGCATGAGTTGTTTCTTCTTTTTTTGAGTTCCTGATGCAGCACTGATCTGGCTGATAGCGTCTGGTTTGTTTGGGTAGTTTGACTGAATTCTGTCTTTACTGGAGGGGCGTGCCTTGTTTTCATCGGCCAGTTCATGTCAGATTTCTTTTTTCCCCTTCTTTTGCCGAAAAGTTTTGTTTTTTGTAGCTCTAGTTGTTAATGGTGCATACGTCCTAGAAAGCAGAATTTGAAATTTGGCTTCTCTTTGCCAGCGTCCCAGCGGTCATCATGTAAAAAACAAATCCCGCAAGAAACACCCATGTTTAAAAAGATATTTTAAAAGAAGAAAAAGCAGATTCAATCTGATATATATTGGAAATGCACAGACACACAGCGTATACTGTGAAAGAAAACAAAACCCTGCATATGCATAAAATCAAAGGTCAAAAAACTTTAGATAGACTTTCTGGCTTGATCTGTTTCGCTTGGACTTGAAACATTGTGTTGGCCTTTGTTACATCACAGATTGTTACATGCAGATTTTATTAAAAAGACTAGCTCACTTTTCACTGCAAGAGAACATCTTTCTTCCGAATATCTGTACACGTGTCAGCTGGATTCTTCAATGTGATGTAGAGAGTGACCAAGAAGCATAAATGATACAAGATGAAAGAACAGCTTTCCGTCTCTGTGTGTTATATGGATTCTTCTCACGCAATTCCCTCAGAGACAAGGGGGTTCAGTAATCTGTATCCTTTAGTGAGAGAACCCCATGGAGATGCATTAAAGAGATAAATTGGTATCATCCCCAGTGTGACACACTCCTCATCTGTCTCTGCTTGCCTCCATTGATCACAATTTATATTATTTGTGTTGTTTCATTATTAGGCGGAAGAAAAGCATTGCATTAATAAAGCCCTGATTATAAAGTTAAACAGAAATGCTATACTGTTAGACAGGAAGCTGGGGTTTAAGCACAAAGCTCCGGCACGCCTGCCCTTGTATCTTCTTACACAATAAACTGAGATCACAGGCGGCACTGATCATTCACTGCGGATTTAATTTATTTCTTAACGATTATCCGGCTCTGGAGTGGACACACTTCTCTGAATAGATCACTGAAACCCTACATTTCCCAGTAGCCCTGTCATATTTGTGAGACAAAGCACTGAGCTGGACTGATTCAAATAATTTAATTGATATACAAAGAACAAAGGAAAAAAAGACTTGGTCAAGTTTGTTGTTTGAATATGCAAAATGAACACCTGAAAGATTTCACAGAGTCATAAAACTGCAGTGAAACAACAGAGAGGTCATTTGGTTCAGATCACTGTGAACAAATCTGTACATGTCTAGCCTGTTTTCTGCATTGGGAAAGGAATTTTTGCAACCAGTATCTCAACAATCATTCAACTACTATTTAAATGAGGAGTTTTAGAATCCCTCACATAAAAAGCCTATGATACTCTGCAAAAGTAGGGGTCTTTTATAAGTTATTTGAATTTGCTGGAAATCTAAAATCAAATATTTTACAGGTTTCAATCATACCTTGTGAGCATAAATGGGCTTATGAAGTTTTCAAATGTCAAATTGGTTACAGAGTTGTGTAAAACTGGTAAGTAAAAGACTTGCAAGAAAACAAAATAAAAAGAAATGACATATTTCTCACCAGGTTTAGTAGATGTGAAGTTGGAGAATTTGAGCAAAGTCAAGTCATGCCAAGATTCCCACATTTAACCTGCTGGCTGTATCCCAGGGTAACTGTTGTGATAAATAGGCTGATGATAATTTCTAACAATAACAAGGAACGGTACCATTTTGCAGGGGTGCAATTAAAATAATTGCAATATTTAGAAAGATTGGACGTCTTCTGTGAATGCTGGTTGTGTTTTTTTCAGGAGGCCGCCAGTAACAACAATGTGGTAAAGAGCTGGCCCTTGTGCTGTGTGCCCTCACTGTATGTCAAGAGGTGATGGGGTAATGTGCTGACAGCATGAAATTTCAACACCATTTTAGAGTGGCTTGACTTAATATTCTTCCTTATGAGCCAATCCATTTGACAATAAACATGTTCAAACTCACTGCAACCTGGGCTTGGACTGATTTCTTTATTTCTGCTCAGTTTTAGTGGTCGCTTGGGCTCAGAGACCAGTTTCCAGTCTTCACAGAGGAACAACAAATAGTCAAGTCAAACAGCCCGGCACATCAGGGGTCTATGGGGGTGGGGGGGTGGGGGGGCAGGTATAGTGTGGAAAAATGTAAATAATTTTGGTGTCTCAAGGGTGTTTTTCAAATGGAGTTATAAAACAGGGGTCTCAACTGAGGAAGACCAGACAGTCACGAGTAAGGGGTAGGAATGCATCCAGTGGGCTCAGTGATGGAAAATGTTCAGTCCCAGTTCAGTTTGAACTTTGACTGTGAACCTGAAAAAAAAGAACCAAATACCTAACAAGTTATATAAGATCATATACGATCTTTAGTCTTGACTGGATGTAAGAGGAAGTTGTCAGAGGTAAGAATACAGAGGTATGAGAAGTCAAATTAAAGTCACAGTGAAAAAATAACACATACCTGCTGAATAAGACTGCATGATGATCTACAAATACATACGGACATAAAAACTTTTACATTTAGGTTTACACATGATGTAGGGTTGTGTAATGGGTTATATTTAGGCCACATAGTGTGCAAACATGCTAGCAAAATGTATAGATTAGCCCAAAGGCAATGCAAAAACACATTTTCTGTCTTAAGCTTTACCCATCCATCCATCCATTTTCCTCCACTTATCCAACTGACTTTTGCAGAGGATCTGGAGCGTCTGAGAGCAGGAGGTGAGGTACATCTAGGACATGTCAAACTTTGTTTATTTCAGAGTAAAGCTAATCTATTGTAAATTGTGGGCATCATATGTGTCTGAAACATTAGACTACCATGTTACGCTGACTGATATTCTCATTCTTGAACATGTAATGCTGCAAATGTTAATTTCTGAAAAAAAGTATTGCATGTTTAGTTGAAAATTATCACTAAGATATCCACTAATTGTGTTTTTTATGCAATTAACTGGTCTCATCACTTCTTTGGCAACTTAAACTATTACAGTCCATTTGCTTTCGAGGCTCACATGCTTTTTTTAAAAAATAATGTGAACTTTCTCACATGGCAGCGTGAAATCACATTCATTCCACAGAGCACAGGTCACCCATGAATTTGCAGCATTTATATTGCTATAAACTGCACATCACAACAGTCACTGGAAGCTGTTTTCACATTCTCCAATCTCAGCTAACAAGCCAACAGGTATAATTTGAACCAAATAAAACATGTGATATAATGGTAACATGCCCTGTGAGATTTGGTTGTGAATGTGTGGCAGCCTGAGTGTGACAGAACTGGAATGGGGCGCCGTGGATGCCGAGATGTCATGTGCTACACACCCTCTTACAGCAGGAGCTCCTGTTAAGGTTATTTTTACCCCAGCACCTGGAGGTGCTACAGACCTGCTCCGACCTGCACATTCTTTTCCCTCAGCACAATCAGGTGTGAGAGCAAGTGATCTTCATTCACTGCAATTAAGATTCTGCCTTCATCTTCTCCTGGTACACAATTACTGCTCTGCTGCTGTTTGCTCTAATTGCTCTTTCTGCAGGGATTGGTGGGAAGCCAGTGATTGTGATGGGAAGGGGATTATCTGTTTCCTTTACTCTGGCCCCTTAAAAAAATCATCTGTAAACTCCCCGGTGTAATTACCGAGCCTCATGATTAATTGTCTATTGAAATTAGCGCTGGTCTAGCTTTCATTTTTACTGCTACGAATATTAATTTATGTTAACTCTCCCCTTTTCTTTTTTTTCACCCTTTCTAAGGCACATCCTTTGAATATTCATCAAGGTCTTGAAAAATGGGCACAAGCCAATATTTTGACTTGGAGAACTGACACTTGGCTATCACAAAAAAAGCATATCTGGAATTAAAAGATGTTCTTTTGGACCATTAATAATATTTACAGGAGGTCGACAGGTGAGGAAAGCGAGGTCTTATTTAAATCACGTCTCATCTGTTAGTCGAGAGATGTCAGAGAATATGCAAAGCAGCGGCCCGGCTTTTGTTTTCCTTTGGAGAGGGAAGAATTGTTACATTTAATTCAGTTTGTGTTTGTTTAACCCTTGTGAGAAATGACAAGTTGAATAAGTGCCATATAATCACATTCTGCATATTTTCACGCCATAATGTATAGATCTCAATGTCACCTTGAATAAAATATGCACCAGAGGAATACATTTGGGTAATATGGAAATTTACACTAAGGTCTGAATCAGATTAACTTTTGAATATCTCCATACTCTATCAAGCAGCGAGGACTCTTATTGGCCAGGATGGAGCATAGTTATGCACACATGTAGGTGCAAAACTGCTACAAGTCAGCATAGACTAAAAACACTTCCATTCTAGTTAAAACATGCTTTAATTGCATTTAATTACGTGAGTTATCCCCTTTGTTTGGGGCTTATGTTCTTTGGATAAAGAACTTTTTGTGTATTAACTGAATGTTTAATCACTTTGACATGTGTGTCACCTGTGAGATGGTTAACCAAAAAGTGCATTCTAATGTTATTCAGCTTGTTGGTGTATGAATGCATGCTTTTTAAACATTTGGACATGAAGAAGATCCACTGGGAGATCTCTGCATTTAAGTCTTCTTGTAGGAGTCAAGTACAACAAATCAAAGTCCTGCATATGTAGCCAAACTCTGGCTTCATCCTTATTAAAGCTCCACTGTTTTCCAAATATATGTGAAAACATATATAAGAGCCACATTTACTCTGTTCACTCTGTCCTTTTAATGAAAGGACAGAGTGACGCATAGTTTTGGTCTTTTTCATGCAATTTGTTGACAATGACAAACATATATAACAACATCAAACCAATTTTTTCTGCCTGATGATGTGGTGATGTACACCGTTTTGTCTTCGTCTCAGTTCATTCACTCTCTCTCTCTAGCCACAGTCGCTCTATCATCTTTGTCCACCTGTACACTAAAAATCCAGTCGACCTTCATCCTGCCTCGTTCAATCCACATTCAGATAAAGGGATCACACCGGGCAGATCAAACTAATGTCTTCCCCCCTCAGCATCTCTGAATGGCCGCTGAATAAAATTGCTGCTGCTGTGAAACGGCTGTGACATAACTTGATCCACGCAACGACGGCACACACCACAGCTTGCTCTCTGCAATATATCAGTGCCAGGAAACAGTGGACGTGGAGACACGCTGATTGAATCAGTGGCCCTGGGGAGAGTTCATCTATACCAAACCAGAAGCAAACACACAAGAACCCCTTTAACTGTATCTGCTGTAACAATGTTTAAGGACTTAGAGGTCACTCATTCAACTTCCTCCTGACTAAGCACAGAAAAGAGTAAATGCAATGTAGAGCGTTTTTACTGTCTTCAAGTGGAATTCAAACCACACTAAAGCAGCCGAGAATTCACAGTAAAGCCACAGAACTAACTGCGTTACACTGTATTCTCCTTTTACTAAATACCCTAACCCACAATGCACCATTAAATGTGTGCATAATTTAAACGAAGCACTTAAAAGTTATTTTGATAAGCACAGACTCACCCTGAAGATTCAAATATTACTGTTCGTCGTAGTGGTTTTAAAGCAATTTGATTTACAAAAATTGCGCTTAGGATTTATTTTCTGTGGGTATAAACAATTCAGTATTTACGACTGTCACCCTATGCTCCAGTCTTTATGTCTTTATGAGTCACCAAGTATTATGCGTTTCACTGTACTGAGACATATTATCATTCTCCAAGGATAAATGACCAATAACGTTGACAAATGACAGTAAAACCGCCTTAAAGAGAGCTAATAGGAATCAGAGTTCCATGTTTGACAGGTTATGTTATGCAGTTCAGCATTTTTAACAAGAATGTTACAATAATATCTCATAAAAGAGTGCGATTGTAAGACTGACAAAGATATTTGGTTTTAGATTTAGCTGCTCAGGGAGTAATAAAATTGTTTGAAATCTTGGCTGCCGCTAACTGTGAAGGGTACGCGCAGTGGATGTACAATGATCTTGTGGGGGATTTTTTCCCAATAGAAGGTAAAATGAGTACCAATGAATGATTCATGTCATGTATTTTTACTTTTATGGTGAGAGTTAATACGGCTGCAGAGATTTGAATGCAACCTGATGTTTCAGTTCAACATTTCAAATCACGTTTGCCCCTTTTTGACCCAAACAATATGATAAATAGCAGTAAAAACAAACAAACAAGGGAAATGTTGTGTACTACTATACTGCAATCGGGTAACAAACTATCATAACAGCAGGCTACGAAGTTATTCATAAAATAAATAAGTGTTTGTATAGATTACAGCAGGCATACAAAAAACTTTTATGTTTACTTATTGGTCGTTTTTTATACATCTGATTCTACAAAGCTATTTACAGTGTGTTTTTCATTTAAATGTTCTCACACAATCATACAGTTTGGTGCTTGCCAAAGTCCTCTCAGTGGGTAGAGGGGTGGGCCTTTGATGCTGCAGTTAACATTTTCAGATGCGGGTGCATGAGTTTATCCTATTTATATGTGATCATGAATGTCTTTTAAGGTTTTTTTAAGGTCATTGTTTTACCCTTTTATTTTAGTGATGTTCGGAACATTAGTTCTAATTAGCTGATGAACTCCTATATTATATTCTAATAATATATTTTGTAGGATCACAGTGGCCTTTGACTTTTGACCACCAGATCTTAATAAGTTCATCCTTGAGTCAAGCTAAATGTGAAAAAACTCCCTCGAGGCATTCGCGAGAATGAGATAAACAACCTAGCTGTCACCAGCAAGACTGAATTGTAATTTATGGAGAAGTTCTCTGAGAAATGAGATGTTGATGTAATAAATAATATGACACAGAAATGTTCTTTGTTTTATATTATGTAGTCCCCGAATCCACTTAAATTACTTTTGAAAATCTGATTTATTTTATTGGCCAAGTGGACACTACCTGCGCTGTGCCATAGTGCATCTCTCTGAGAATATGAGGTTATTAAACTGTTCCCTCATATGCTAATTTGTTAATTAAAGTGTCTTTGTCTCAGAAGAAATAAGCGATTTAAAAGAAGTACTCTCATTTGTGATATTACAGTTAATAGTGACTGTACATCAGTGATGTTTCTGTACCCGTGTCTTCTGGCTGCGAACAAGGGCGAGTGACTAATTTTCCTTACGGGTGTTCGAGTTCACCGCTCCTAAAGAGAAAGCAGGCCCATCCCATCTTCTGCACCACTGTGACCCTGATCCTCTCTAGAGTTCCTATGCTCCACAGTAACCTGTGTTGCTATAGTTACCTTTTCCCGGCTACTCTGTAAGGTCACCAGCTCTGGTGAGCTCTTCCCTCAGAGAACAGGCATAACTAATGTCCTGCAGGTTCAGGCTTGATGTAAATAGTCTCAGTTGACAGCCTACTGTACAAATACTTAATTACATCTGCTTAAAGGAAATGATTTGTTGTAAGAGAGAGCACTCAACTTCTGTGACATCGGTGTTGCCAGGGCAACAGCAGCTGATTGCACAGGCTGGAATTAGGTATTGATCAGAAGGGGAGGCCCGGCGCCAGTGAGGGACTGGAAGCGATCCGCCGCTACGATTTACAGAGGATGGGGGTGGGGGTGAACCTGCACACTTCGCCCCAGCTCAGAGAGCTGAAAACCCCTCAGGAACCAATTTACACACTGCTACAGTGCAATATCTGCAGCAGTCAATAATGGAAATCTGATGCCCCCTCTGCCATCAATGTGACCGCTCCTCTCCCTCTCATTAGAGCACCTTGAAAGTTCTAGGCCAATCCATAGGCATGGTAGATCTTTCCAGTGGAGCAGGACTATTTTGACTTTGGTATTCTGTCTAATTACACCTCTAAATAAGGCTGCAGCCGTAAACACGCTCTCTCCTTTGTTGTCCTCTTCATCTTAATCCTTATTTAATTTAATCACTATTAGATCAAATTCATCCTCCTTTTTATCATATCTCTATTTACTCTTTCCACTCATCTAATAATCAGCAGCTAGTGTTTATTGTGAGGCTCCTGCTGATATACACGTGATTCAGAAATGCATCTTCACCTAATCAATTTTAAAGTATCTTACTATGGTCACATGGCTTTTATTTTGTGCAGTCAAGAGCATTTTGAAAGAATAATCTTGTGAATGATTAGCTCTGTAAAACCATTCCTAAAATGTGCTTTTGATTTGTTTGTATCACAGCTATTTCATATTTTCTGAAACAGTGGAAGAAATCGTCAGAGGGAGAGAAAAAAAGACATTGCATATCTAAATCTGTTTTAGTGCTGAAAATGGACACGTGATGACACTGTGGTTAGAGATGAATTAAAAACAATCTGTTTTACCATATTTGTGGAGTCTGTTCTTCTCGTGCTCATGTGGGTTATCTGTTCAGTTTGTCTTTACAATAAATATGGAGTTAACTATCAGCATAAAAGGAACTGGCCTTAAAACAAAGCACTGCATGGACCTAGTTTTCTTTTAACAAATGATGCGTCAAACTTGAACTTGTATCTACCAGACAAACTGTAAACTTCCTTAACATGAGCGGCAGATGTTTGTAAGTAGAGAAATCGAGACAGGCTACATCGCACACACCACACTGTGGTTTGACAAAATGTGTTTTGCATGAAGCACCTAGGAGCAGCTGTGGAAACCTGACTGCTAAGGCCTGATTTTCCTACAGAGAATTTCTGTCAAAAAGTAGCTCAGTCCATCCACACCACTGGGTAGACATGGAATAACTGAATGGTAGTGCACCACTATGTCTATAGACCCAATTGCTTTCTTGGAAAGAAAAACTCCCTCTCCTGGCAGTGCTCTGCAGTGCATGCCACGGTGTGAAGTAACACCCTGTGACATCTGAGGATGCTTAACCCTACAGGGCACATTGTGGCCAAATTTCCTCTATCCTCCACTGGAGACTACTGTGGTATAAAAGAGAGAGCTGTCTCTTTTACATTACACAGACCTAGGACATGTCAACAACTTGTCTAATCACAGGAACTGATTATAGAATATATTTGCTATAATGTGATATATGCATATTAAAGTAAACTCTCAAAAGCAACAAAGATGGGCTCTTTAATAGAATCCAGCTATCATCAAGAGTAAATTCCAAGACCTCGATGTAATGGAAAAAATTCCTGTCTGATCTTCCCAAAGCTTTTGTCAGGAATCTGAGAAGCTGCTGGCTGCAGTTGTTGGAGTGTGAGCCTGGTCTGCAGTCACAGGAGTGTTATGGGTAGTCAACCATCCAGGGGAAGAGAGCGCGCTTACATTCCCTCCCTGATGGCAACAAAATTATGGCGCCATCACCAGAAAAGACAGACAGAAGAAATTGAACACATTGCAAGACAAAAACTACAATGCTGGGATGATATCTGAAATTTTATATGAGATGAATGGTGCTTGATTGGAATTCTCACATTGACATGCAGAGAACTGAGACTCTAATCTAGAAAACAGCCTGAAAAAACAAGCCTTTATAATGCAATAAGAACACTTTAGTTTGTGCATATTTGTTTGACAACATGTGTGTCGGAATGCCAAAGCAGCTATTAATTTTCTTCCCTTTGCATAGTATTATTATACATTAGCTGGCCCTGCCAATTTAATATGTTGTACATCTTTTTTGTCTCATTCCTTATAGTTGATTCAATGTCATCTCTTTGTTGTCTCAAAATGCAATCAATGAAGGTCTTCCTACCCCATCTACTGAAAGTCAAACCCAACCTATCCTGAGCCGCTCTGAGCTGTTCTGTCAAATCTTAGAATCAAGCCCATATTTCTTGAAGTCATGTTGTGCTAGTCCTCACTCTAGTTTGTGTGTGCTCTCGCACCTAATATACAAAAGATCTATTGAAATATGCATGAGACCCATGATGCCTGCACTAAAAATACACTCAAATAGGGAATACATTGACAGCTCTGTTATTGAGCTCTCCTTGAGTTTCCTCTGTCACAGCAGCCACAGATCGCTCTCAGGGCTCATGTATTATCAAAACGATGCAACACCTTTCTCTCAGTTTCCCTCTGACACACTCACAATTTATCTCCCCCTCTCCCTGCTCACTGTCTTTCTATCTATGCCTGGCAAGTAGATGCAAATGTCCCATCAAACGTTAGTTAAACAAATCTTCTTTTTTGTCAAATTCCCCAAATAATAGAAGTTAGGAAATGGTTGCACAGATTGCAATTCGATATATCTCAGATATAAGTGTAAGTGTAAACATTTATATATTGGATCAAGTTAATATACAGCTGTTAAAGATTGCTTCATTCTAACTGCGATGTGTCTCACTGACAAAGCTAATGTAATATTAAAATATAAGACCAGCTTAGACTGAAAAATATTGAGTTTGTCATATGTTTTTATCCTGACAAGTGTTCAAAAATATGTTAAATAACGATGGAAAATGACTGTAAAAGTACTTTAAAAGCCTAACATACCACAAATCAGTGTACCTCTAACAACAAGCTAAACAATTACCACAATCTGATTTTTTTATTTTTTTATAGAATTTCATAAAGCCTTGCACTTACAGCATAGGAAAAATGCAAAAATGTAAATAATTAAAATGAAATTAAAAATGTTAAAACTAAGTAGCGGCCCACTGGTGCTAATCAAATGCACTGGAGTAATTGATCATTAGAAAGTATGACTACCTCTATAATAGAAATTGTGTTTGCAGGTCAGCTTTTTGACAATTATCTCAAGCACAGAAGCAAATCTACAACAAAAAAAGAAAAGAATCAATGTGCTGCAATGGACCAATCATAGTTCAGACTTCAACCTGACTGAAACGTGGTGGTGAGATCTTAAGAGAGCTGTGCATAAATGAATGCCATCAAGCCCCAATGAAGTGAAGCAATGCTGTAAAACAGAGGTTAGTATTAGTATTAGTCAGATTAGTTAAAGCTGCCTGCATTAGTACAGAATTTCTCCATATACCATAAGTTAAATAGCCTAAAAATACATTATCTGTTATAACCCTGAAGCTTTGTAAACCTCTCATTTAATCAAACATGTTTAAACCTTTAGGGTGTAACAATGTTTATTAGTCACTTATATGAACTGAACCATAAACAATACTTGGTAATTGCCATCTCTTAAAAAAAAAAACCAAGGCACCAAGTGAATGAATGTGAGAGCAGTTTAACCAACACCTTCAGTGTTCTTCCAACAATTATTCCTGTAATACAGTCAATGCTTCTTTTTACTGCTCTAGATGATCTAGCGGGCAGAGTTTTATGCCACATTAGCTGCTGCTCTACCATAAAGAATAGTAGGGGTTATAGAAATTGGCCACCAACATACAAAAGAGGACACTTTTTATTTGACATAAAATTACATTAAAAAAAAAAAGCAGAACTCAACAACCTTGCATTATTGGTTCTGTTAGGATATTTCTTTTAAGATAATCACTGTAAACTCCACTGTTATCATGTCAGCTTTGACAAAGGCGATGGTGTTTTATGTTTTAGAGTAAGGGGCCAAAATGTTAGGCATCCTTAGCAGCTACACCTCTGTAATTGGGCAGAATTTAGAAAGCCGCTATGAAATACACCCCTGCAACTTTAATAAGTTCCAGAGTCCTAGGCTCCAGGTTGCTGCTCCCAAGGTGCTGGTCTGAGTTAGCTAACATTTATCACATAAACATCCAACAGCACTCCTGCTAAAGCAGACAAATGCCTTCCTGCTCTGCAATCCCTTCCATAGCCATCAGAATCAGGGCAACAAATCCAGCTTTAATAGTTATCTATGGAGTCTCTCGCATGCAATGAACACCCACATTTATTTCTCTGCTTTCTCCCGATGAGGGTAAGTGGATCAATTAGTGAAGACTACAAGTTCAGCATCTTTACACATAGTATCAATTGTTAAGTTGGGCAACAGCAGGTCCCCAGATTATCTCAGATCTGTGCCTCGCCTCGCTCCCATCCCTCCTTCTCTCCCTTCTCCAGATCCAAAGCTATCCTCATTACAAATGATCCTCTGATACACACAACCTTGGGACACACCTTCGCGCTAATGGCCCGCAGATTGATTTTTAATTAGTAACACTTTTGGATGTTGGCCAACTCAAATGGACTTTTATGAAAAACTAATCACCTTTTAGCTTTTAAGCGTTGAAAGCTGTAAGTGAATGGTTTAAAGCTTTACCGGTGTTCACATATTCACTATAAATAAAGGCTACTAATTATTCACAACCTTGCATTTGTATGAATTATAGCGGGAGCAGCCTTTCTCAAAGAAAAATCTCTACACAGAGTACAGAGATGACCTCAGAGTTCTTAAAGTTGTGTGTTGAGAGGGCAGACGTGGAGTAGATGAAAAGTAGGTCAGGTCAGATATCTTCTTAGGGTTCCTGAAAACTTTCAAGCCAACAAAATGTCAGTCCACATTAAACAAGCAGGTCAGATGAGCCCGAAACTCTGTGCCCTGTGAGTTCATCTGGCATGAGCTCATTATTAAAGCTCACCAAGCTTTTATAAACTGGGCCAATATTTATGATGGCAAAAAGAGACACAGACTACATCTGTAACATTTTAGTCCCAGATGTGCACAGTGCAGTTGCAGGGTCAAGCCCATGAAGTCTGCTACAGAGGAATACTCATCCTTCAAAATCCTGTAGGAGCTGCATTATCTCTTATTTAATTGCTTGGCATTATTATTATATTTTCCACTCGTCATACAGGATCCATTCCTGTGTTTCTAGGTGTATTTTGTTTTTTGGAGGATTGTTATTTGTTGTAGCTTGACTTGACCCAGAAAAGCGTCTTTCGCAGTTCGTTATCATCTACTAGGTATTCCAGGAGTATTGGTATGCAATATTTTTTTTTTTTGCTGAATGTTTTGAGACTCGGATGCTTTATTAGCATGGCTAAGGTTTCAGGAACTTTTCTGTTTTCAAAAGTTCTAAACTTTTTGGAAGTTATAAAAGATTATGGTTAAAAATTAGCAGAGGTGCGCAAACAGGGATGAAATTTTGAAGAGTGCCCTTTGCATAAAAGGTGAAAACTGCAGTACTGCAGTATGCAATTTGTTTTAAAAAAAAACATATTGCATGCTACATATAGTAAATTTAGGATTAAGGACTTGTGCAACAGCTGTTTAAAAACACTGCATGTTCCTCAATATTTAAAGACACACAGCTTGTACTTGCTATTGTTTGCTTTTTTTTTTGCCTGTGTGCGTTTACCTTGCTGGAGGGGTATTCATAGTTTCCTGGGTGCTCAGGGCTATCAAACATTTGCAGCAGCTCACACACACACTTCCACATCTGACCTAACAATCCACTCAACAGTAATTTATTGGTGTGATCCATCATTATCATGTTTTATTATGGCCACCATTGGAGATATAATTCACAAATAGGCACACTCTGTAGAGATGACAGTGAGGGAGAGGGATGTCCTTTACCTTCGTCCTCTGCCACGAGCCTTCAGGAGTCTCTGAGGGCCTATATGCAAGAGACCCAACCTTAGAATAAGCAGGAAGGCTCGTGATCTGGGGAACAGGAGCCTGCCCTGCTTGCCTATTGCATTGTGGGCCAGCAGGACTTTCCATTAAGTGCCAGAGAGAGAGCGAGAGAGAAAGACAGAGAGAACACACCACGGCAGCAGCAGAGCAGTGTCCGTGCCATGTCACATGACCACCTTTGTATTCAGTAGCCATAACTCACTGCTTGTGCACAGGGATTGATCCCAGGCTGGACACTCCCAGGAGAAGCCCTGGCACTCAGCGGACTTTGATCCCTCAGATTAATGCAATAGGGATTCCAGGCCTTTGTCTCCAGCCAAACACTTAACGTCCCCCGAATTTGTATCCAGCAAAGGTTGAGTCCCATGTTTATTTGGGTAATGAATTGCTGTAATTAATGCACGTATTGATTCCCCCTCAGTGTCTCTTGCAAAGGCCAGTCCGATTTCTAATTTAAAGGGAGTGGGAGTGTTAGCAGGAGGGTGAGAATAGGGGAGGAGAGCCCACTATAGGCAAAACAATTGCACTATGTGCTTGCTGAATGAGAGTGTAATTGTTCAATGAATCACATTTGAATACATTCAATTAAATCCTTCAAGTCGTGTGTTTGGTGTGTGCATTTGTGGTGTTTTATTATTTTGGTTTTCCTCTCATGTTGTAATAAAAATGTAAATCCTTGGAGGGCATCCGAGCGCCGATGAGGACATCTGCCAAGTAGCTTCTCTGAGCTCTGGCATCACATTAATAAGCACGATGCAATTTTCCCACACAAACAGGTAATACTACATTAGCATATAATCCTGTGGAATTATGACTATACTCATCTCCATCACTGCGCCCTCACAGAGGAATTCTGCATGCACTTTCAGAAAAACTATGCGTGTGAGGGAATTATCTCCGCGCTTCAAGGACAGGAAGTTTTCCAGTTTGCAAAAGCTATCCAGTGATTGCGCAAAAACATGTTATTGTTTTCAGTCTGGGTAGTGCGGCACAATACATTATGTGTCGTCTCTTTGATCTGAGACCTTTGCATGGCTCCTTTAAATGCTCTTCATGTCCTTCCCCTTGCTGTGATGCTGTGTGGCTGTGCCCTGTGAAAACACCTGGTCACCACCGCTGTGAAATGTCTGACCACAGAACAATGAACAGCCAGCTGGTCCATCTATTATTGTTTGTGTAGGTTCACCTCAAGAATTGCATTTCCCCCCGCCCCCTGTGAGTAATTACAAGAAAATGAGTCTTTGACTTTTGATGCACATTGGGGGGAAAAAAAACTTTAAGGGTAATACAGTATCATCAATGTGTTTGTATTGATCACAGCTGTAATTATAACTGCAATAATTTTCAAAAGTCTTGAGCCACCTCCCATTTTTTAAGTTTTGTTTCCAAGGAGGCAGAATTTCTTGTAATTTTTAAAGTAGTAGTCTTGAGCAGTAGTTTCAGGTCTTTCACAGCTTTGGACATTGGCTGCTTTTTCACTCATTTTCTGTACAGTCATCTTACCTTACCATTTTCAAAGGAACGTTTTTTTGTTTGTAAAGCCACTTACCACTGACCTATGAATCATTAAAGCATAAAAAGTCACCTAACACAAGGTACTAATCTGTGTTGTGTCTACATATAACAGACAACTTAGCAAAAAAACAAGTTTAAATGGTATCTTTAGGCACTTTGTTACTAGCAGCCTGTTGCAAACATACATCATTTATTTCCATTTTTTACTTGAACGAAAAATGCCAACACTGATAACACAGGCTCTGACAGGCAAAAATAGTATTTCTGCAGCAACAAGATTATTCACAAATATTTATTACAAGTGGAGGGCAAAAAAAGTGACAGGCCTAAAAAGTTACAGAGGAACAGTCTTTTGAAAGTCACGCCCTTGAGAATTAGGAAAAAGTCCAATGAAAATCTGGACCTGAGATGCATCTGCCCCTTCAGTTTGAGAAGCCACTCTTAAGGAAGGGAAAGAGTGAGAAAATTCCTCGGTATGGCAAATTGCACAAGAACTGTACTGAAAGACAGTGGCAACAGGTCTAATGGAGTGACGAATCCAAATGTCTACAGCTAACTATCATCTGGAAAGCATCTGACTAGAAACAGCTTCATTTTTCAGTATGACAATAATCACAAACAGAGTGCAAATGTATCAAAAGCATACCTGGATGAAAAAGCACACAGAAGATCTCTTTCAGTCATGGATTGCCCCCCCAAGAGCAGTGTGCAATCATCTTAACAGAGAATTGAACAAAATACAGCCAACATCCAAAGAAGGCCTTTGAATGTCCCTCAGGAAGCCTGGTGAGCTATTCCTGACAACTACATCAAGAAATTACTAGAAGCTTTTCTAAGAGGCTTCACACTGTATTGAACAATAAAAGGGGTCAAAGTAAATATTGACTTTTAAGTCTTTTAGAATTATTAGAGCTCTGTTGTTGACTTTTATTCTCTATTCCCATGTATGTTTGCACGTTTCAATAAATGACTGCACCTGTGTCCAATTTACATAGCAAATAATAAAGAAATGAGGGGTGATTCAAGACTTTGCCACAGTACTGCAAACATATTTACCATACCAGTTTTACCATTTAAAAGATGTTGAATGAAGTGTAATACAAAAGTGTTTAATATTTTGTGTAATATCAGAATAATATTCTAATCTAATGTAGTCCAATAGACTTCTTCCAGCTTACCATTACGTGTGATATTTAAATTGGTTTGATATTTCACGAGAGCAGTGATTGTGTGAGGACCAACAATGTAACAGATCTGCTTATTCAACTCATTAATAATACACTTTAACTAAATTATAGCCAGCAGTTCAGTCTATTACTCGGTTTTCGCGATTCTAACAACAGTGATGATGAATAATGATTCATTCTAGCATCCTAGATTTTCTGAGAACCTATGGCATGCCTTATTAAAGACAAAATAGGTAGAAGACTAATTAAGCTGACCAAAAAGGAATGACGGCATGCCCAACTGCCAGAGCCAAGTAAGGGCTTGAAAAATGGCTTCGCTGCAATTTCAATTAATCAGTTGTATTTTGCTTAATTTTGTTTGACGTTGGCAGAGGAAACGTCCTCTGGGAGTATCTGTCCTTTGACCACTAATGCTTTAGTAATTCTTCCATCAGTAGAGCCCATGATTGAAACAATCAAGTGTGTGTGTGTGTGTGTGTGTGTGTGTGTGTGTGTGTGTGTGTGTGTGTGTGTGTGTGTGTGTGTGTGTGTTCAAAATAAATTTCACTCCTATCAATTTGTCATGAGTTAATCAAAGAATATGTTAGTTTTGGAGAATTTGTAAGTTATGAAACTTCATATATTCTAATTTATACAAGCAGTGTGTGTGTGTGTGTGTCTGTGTGTGTGTGTGTGTGTGTGTGTATGCACTTTCACTGAGGGCAGTATTTGTGAGCATGTCCCTCCATGTATGCCTGTTCTTTAGCTTACATACAGTGTTGAGTAAGGAGGCTGATTGCAAAGCCCACACAACTGAGTGTGGAACCTGATTAACCTTACAGTGACTCCAGAAGCATGTGACCGCCACTGTTTCCCCTCCTTTCCAACCCACAGCCCAGGAAAGAGATGTTGAACTTAACCTCTGCAGCAGTGATGAATTAACAATAGAACAATTCAATGCCCCAGTAATTACAAAACACTTCGGACACGCAACATTTTTCAGCTCTGCCACACAGGTTTGTCGGTATTGGTGGCTTTCACCTGGAATGCTGGGGCTCTTTGCTCTTCCTAACTTTGTTTTCTCTCACGCAGATTAGATCTGCCACCCCATTACAGATTCATTTTCCTAATTTTTCATGTCTGCGCCGTGCCCCATCTGCACAGGGCTGATAATTGTGGGGACCAGCCCTGGTGATTAACATCAGCAGAATTAATTACGCCCGCCATTAAGGCTCCAGGTTGCACACAATGATCAAGAGAAATTAACTTTCTCCCAGGCCCCTAAATCATCTCACCTTCAAGTGGAGTGATGGCAAAGAGACAGACCCAGAGTCCTGGACCCCGCTCAGCACCTTCTTAACCAAACATGAGGTGTGCATCCTGCCTCCCACCAAGGAGATTATAGCTGCGGCTGATGGGTATCAATTACGCCACCTTATGTGGTGGGATAAGCGAGAGGTGTCCAGGGTCTGGTGACTAATGGACCTGGGTTAGAGCCACCCTGCAGCTGGAGACCAGGAAGCTGACTGTTTCTCTAGCCAGGGAGCAGCCGCCAGATGCTGAGAGCCTCAGTTCACCAGCCTGACACATACGTATATATCTGCACATCACATTTGCACTCTGGAGACCAGTGGCAAGGCGATCGTAAGTGAGACAGAAACTGATGTGCCAAAAAGACTGTCACCTTAGTTGGTCACAGAGTTTGTTTAACTGTCAAAAATATAATGTATTTCAATTAGAGCCATAATTAGAAAACACACAGGGTACAAGAAGATATTTCTAAGCCTTTTCAGATATCATATACAGTATGGCTATAGGTAAATGAGCACTGGGTGCCTCAGGGAGAGAGAGTGATGTGTTTGTAAGCTATGCTAATGGAGCAGACCCTATGCCCCTGCAGCAGGGAGAACAGTGGTAATGTCAGGAGGAGATAAGCAAATTGCGTCTGTATCATATTGACTTGTCAAGGTTAAGCAGTGTGAGCAGGGGGAGGAGTGAGAGGCGAAAACTCTCCCTCCTTCGCACTTGCTCTTTCCTTGACTACTGAAAAAGATGCATGAGAGGTGGGAGAAGAGGGCGAAGAAGTGAACAAGAAAAGACAGAGAGGTGGTTTTGCTTTGAAGGAACCCTGCCTCATCCTCCAAACAAAGTCCTGTTGAGATAGCAATCACACAGAGTATACAACAGACACACGCTTGGATAGGGAAGGTTTGTCTCTCTGCTCTCGTTTAGACTGATTTGATTTAGCTCCACAGGATCTAATTAAGCTCAGACCGAAACCTCTTTGGAGTTTCAGCAGTCATATTGTGAATGTCAGGCTTTGAGAAATGGCCACGAGCAATCAAACCTGTGTATGTGTGTTTTTATGAACACACATATGCAGCGATATAATAATAGCTGTCGATGGATATATAGCAATAAAAGCTGACAATTGTTATGCATGAGGGATCGTATAAATTTTAATGACAACAAATGCAATGCAGTGTAGTAAAAATAACAACCGAAACAGTAACAATAATGACTCCAGCAAGTTAACTTGCACAAAAAAATTGAAAAGTGGTGTAAAAAAAAAAATCACAGCCCGAGGTTCATCCCATGGTGATTGTCACAGTGCCTCCCTTTCCCTCTAATTAGCTGTATGCTTTGCTTGAATTCAGTGTATAATCCCCTGGATGAAGTGCAGTCAGCATCTTTCCTTTTCCTAAAAGCACGAGAGGTGCAGTATCATCAACTCCATCTTCGCTCCAACACTGCCTCTGGATGATTTAATAAGGTTAAAAGACTAGTCAGCAATTACCCCCTGCTCAGTGGAGGAAAACTCTGAAACACAATTGCATTACAGCTGTAGATAAATGCCAGACACCACATCCACAAAGAAAGTGGCTATCTCCACCTTTTTACAATCCGGGCACAAATAAGCTTTTTTAGTTAGAAAAGTACTGACGAGTTATTTCACTTTTGATTCTCTGCATTTGTGTCTCTACAATACAGAATCACAGTGGTCAGGGTGAGACAGTCCAGAGAGTGTCATAGAGTGGCATTTATTGCTTCTGCTGTGGGGAAACAGGTAAGCAGAGCACACCATCTACAAAGTAGTCCCCTTTGACACCAGCACTCCACAAATCAGGGCTGAAGGGCAGGCCAGAGTGGGGGCACTGACACAGAGGTCCTTTAGAGTTCCAGCATGCCCCAGGAATGTGGTAGAGCAAAGGCAGCTGCCGGCAGGACAACCAGACATCTGGGATTTGTCTGGCACCATGTCTGATTTTATTGTCCTAACCATAAGACAACTCAAAGGAAGAAACACGTCTGGCCAGTGCCTGTCCCGGTACACAAACTTGCTTCCCAGTGATGAAAGTTTCTAACTGGGTTAGCCGCTCTACAGCGAGAAACTTGAAAACTGCTCGTGGGGGGTATGAGCTCCAGTGAAATTAGTCCTCCTTGTTGCACTTATTAGATAATACTTCCTGTATTAGTGGGGCAGCCGTGATAGCAGGCAGATTTACAGCTCTCTGTGGCAGGCAGCTCACTTTAACATGAGCTGTGTTAACTCTGGTCATTAAACAGAGGATGTCATCACTCCACGCCACCGCTGCATGTTAGATGTCACACACATCCTCCACAGGGCAGCCTCTGTCCACTTCCATCCACAACATCCTCTAAATCTGTCATTGCCACCTGGGCATTTGACCACACCACCCTGCCGCAGCTTTGTACATACATGTGGAGAGAGATACGCAGGTGTTTGTGTGCATGATTAAGCCTTACACGCACCCACCCACCCATTGCATGTGTGGACAGATGTGTGGGACAGTGGCCGGTCCATCCACACGGGGTGAGGTAGAGGCGTGACGCTCATTACAGACCCAACTCTGTACACAGGCCAGATAAGCAGAACAGGACAAGATAAGGACGCGTAGCTGGCTACAGTAAAGTGCAGCCAGATATTCTGATGGCACCGGCAGATGAAACATCCACTCTTACGCTAAGCATTTACTCTGTTGTTCACCAGGGAAAGTATTATTTTAATAGTGCTGCTGCATTTTAATCCTTGCAGGGTAAGCAACTAGAAAGTTGCTGAATCAGCAGGCTTTGCTCTGAATATTTTACTGTAATAAAAGCATGAAGAAAAACAGGAAATTTTCATGTAAGTGTACAAAATTAAGTATTTTGAATATGATGTCGACATTACAAAGGAACATTGCAAAGTTTATGAAGGGTCTTTAGATCAGATGAGTATCAACTTCATGCTTAAGGCTCCCTCCAAAGTTGTGTCTAAGCATTGCATGCAATGTTTTTTTAATCACTTTAAATTTTATCTTCAAGCATGATTTACTTCAAGAATTGTGCAATTTAATTTTGCATTTAATAACACTTGCATTTTAAAAATGTACTTAAAATAGGTCAAATATAAAGGCAATTCTTGCTAATATAATTATTCCCATGATATTTGATCAAATAAGTACAAAATGTATCACATTTTCCCCAAACAAACAAGGATATGAAAATCGTATTGTTTATCATTTCAATATTTTTTTGTAACATATTTTAATAAAATGCACTCTTAGTTGAGTTTGTATATTATGGTCCACCTCATGTTATTGTGGATATTATATGATCAAAATGGATTTCTTTAAAGCCTAAAAATGTGTTGAAACACATTGATAGTAATCATTTCTCTAACTGCATAAAAGACCGTGGAGGATTTGCTTGGGTCGACTTGCAAAATGACCCGTGCCAGCACTCGCTATTATACTACATTAGTCATCGACTCCTGGGACCATGGAGACCTTATGGTTATTCTTCTTTAAGTGGAGTATCATCTAATTCAAAACATTACATAAATGTGTGTATCTGGCCGGCAGTGCACATACATTATGTTTGCATATCTGTGCACCGCTTGTGAAGTTTATATGTATATAAGTGTATATGTGAAAGTGTGCGCTGATTTGGGTTTCTATATTGTGGGGGCGGATCCATGTGTGCCACACTGTACTCTAAACCAATATTCAATCACTATGTGTAAAGGTCATAATTCAGCAACTTCATAGCGTTGCAAATACTGTTTACTGTATCCAAGTGGTGCCGTTAGACATCATGTCTGTTGAAATTTAGCTGCCCCCTCTCATCCAGCACGCTGCAACTCCCATCATCAACAGTACAATCATTCTCAGTGATAGCAAAGCACAGGGGAGAGAAGAGGAGCTGGCCCTCCAAGATGGATGTGTGTTATTGTTTGTGGGATGACAGTGTGTTTCAATCAGGTCCTCTGAGCTCTAATCCCAGGTAGAGCTCTTAAAGTTGCTGAGTCAGTTACTGCTTCATCGATCCATCACAGTGGGTTAGTAGTGGGCAGGTGTACTCCCCAGCTCCCAGGAGACTGAGGAAACACCTGCCCTGCACTGCTCGGGACTTCATCATCCCGCCATTCCTTTGTCTCGTTCTGCAGGGAGCTCAACGTCGGGCCACAGAAAACTGTGAAAGCAGCACTTTTGTGGTCGTTTGTTGCCCGTACACAAGAATTAGGGGAAAAGAGATATGCTTTTCCCTCGCCTCCTGCACCTGTCCCCTCCTTTATTTCTCACCCAGGGAAAAGGGGCATGCACTAAATGGACCGCACACAACTGCCTTGGAGCTGCACAGATCACAGCAAGCTTATACCATTTAAACTGTGAGAAGTCACGCAGGGTAGCGCCGAACGACACACTGCCCACATCTTCATTTTATTATACAGTCCCTGAGTTATCAAAATGAATACTCTTTTTCAGTAGCTATAAAGGACAATGAATTTGGAAGTGCATTAAGAGAAAGCATAGTGGTTATTATTACATCTGAGAGAAGTGCGCCAGCGAGGGGTGAGAGTCTATGTTTCTCCTGCTGCAGGCAGTCAATTAGTGCCAGAGGGAAACACAGCACTCCTCTGTTGCTCTCTGCTAAGGAGCTGTAAATAAAGGTTTTTATTGCACCGCACTATCTGCGCCTCTTCTCTGGACATCAATAGGCTAATGCAATGGACTGTTTCCTAGTATAATCACTTTGTGACTTGTTTTTTCACTAAAAGGAATAGGGTTGAACAACTCAAAAACTCTCACATTCTTGGATCAATCTATATTTTCTGTCCTGACCTTCACAGAAATACCTTGAATCCTATCAGTCCATTCTTCATTTAAACAGGATTGGCAAAGGCAACAGTCTTGCACAATTTATTGCTCCCACAGAGCATTTGGAGAAAACCCACAATTTAAAAAGCCTTTGTTAGGCCTGTCTGACAGTATCAATGCAGACTGTAATGGTCCCAAGGTATCAAACTAGAGAAGTCAGTAAATATGAAATAGCAAAGTTAGTGTACTGCTCATGCTCATAGCAACATGAAAATGCATTTTAACCCTTAAATGGTTCAAGCAAAACTTAACTAGGGTGAGATTCAGCCTTGATACTTGCAGAAAATGCTTTTTAGTGATAGTTGTAAAAACCCTAAACCCCAAAAAATCAAGATGATGTGTGTAACACAAAACAGTAGAGAAATCACATGACTTCATGACTCATGCTATTTTTTATACCAAGACATCACTGCGTATGTTTTCATTCCTGTTTTTGCATGTACATATCTCACAGAGTATAGAAGCCAAAGAATTAATGTGTACGACTCTAAATAACAAACCTATCAATTTTAACCATTTATCATTTTCACTCTTGACAAGTGTTGCAGAATTCATATCTAGCAAAATACTCCACTGGCTACTCATGTTTTTCCATAAACAGTATTCTCTAATTCCCATGTCAATTACTGTAATAAATGATCTATTAACAGATTTTGTTTTTATGAACTGCAGAGAAGAACTGAAGAGTTAAAAACGGATCAATAAATACTCTCTGAATATTAAATCATATCTTAATGCTCATAGAATATTGGCTGTGGGTCTATCTCCATATTATTTGTTCAGAAGGCAGATTTATGCCTTGTGTTGGATCGAAGTGAGCAAAGTGTCTTCTTTCATCTTCGACAGCAGGGGCAGATACATATCAGTGACAGAAAGAACTAAAATCCAAGGCCACTAGTCACCAACTTTACCTCCTGTAAATTGAATGCTGATTCTATTTATATTTGGTTTGATTTACACCCAGTTTCCTCCATGCAAGTGAACAGGAAACAGATGCTAGGAATTGTTCTGTCCCTGAATTCCTTAGAGAGAGATTCTAGTCAACACCAACGTGTGAGATTTGCTTTGTACTTGCATGCGAAAAGGTAGTAGACGGTGACTAAATTGACTCCCTGGTTTCCCTGCTCTGAATGTCCATTTCCTCACAGTTTCCACTTGCGTATGTCCGTCTGCCCAAACCCAGGTTATGGCAGGCGGGCTTCCCTAATGGAGTCATGGAGCCAAGTCTACGATTTCTCAGGACAAGGTCAACCGTAACGCCTCAGGCACCAACAGCAGTGGGAGGTAGCATTTGTGGAGAATATTAGAGTTCATAACAAAATTTCAGTGATAAATGATAAGGCGAGGCAAACCCATATGACTTCCGTGGCTAAGAAAAAATGAAGCAAATCCAATTGCAATATATTATCCCCTGTAAATCTGCTAAAAGATAGTGAGCGGTGCTCTAAATGAATCATTTTGCCACAGTCTCCCTAAAGTATGCTTTCGCTGTGCAACAGCTAATAGGTGAATAATAAAAATGTGTTCTCCATAATTACATTAATTATGCAAACAAATAGAAACACACAGCAATAATTAAGGCGTTAAGATTATTGCGGATGATCAAGCACCCAGATATGTGACACAAGGGGGAAAATAGTAATTTAGTATCGAGGAATATTGTTTGACATTTACAAGGTGATATGATTTGAAAAATAAAAGGCTCTTCTTTTCATGGACCATGGCGCCATCTAGAGGACACTGAAAAAAAACTAACCAGACTCAACATGGCCATCATTTGAGAGGTTATATTCTAGTTGGTGGGACTATTTGCGCTGAGAAAATTCAGTTGAGCAAATGTGGTGTCATTACAGCCTAGTAAAAAGTAACTCATTTTTCTCAGGCTTTGGGTGTTTGTGTGCATGTGCGCGTGTGTGATGCATTGTGTGAAGCATTATGATATGGTGCCACCTACTGTTAGATCCCTTGCCATATGATTGAAATAAAAGCACAATCCGTGCGTATATCCTGTTGATAAGATCAAATTAAAGTGAGACAAAGGTCAGCTGTACAGTGTAATATTACACGCCGCAAGAGAGGTTTTGTGTACGATGTGTGCTCCCATATTCTGTGCCACCAGATGAGAACAAAGGGCAAAAGGTTACAGTCATGTCATCCCTCACCTCACATATGATTTGCAACCGCTGGCCCCTCCCTCACTCAAGATTTATTGTACATTAAATTTCTGCTGACGTTGTTCTGCTCGGCCGCTCCTTAGATATATGGCAAACCATAATTTGGAGGTGTAAAAATGGGTATAAAACCTGTATTAATTATTTCATTGTGGTTCTACAGTAAGTGCTGTCTTTTAGCCCAGACGAGGATGTCATCCCCCTCTATTTCAGCAGATCATTATATCACTCATTTGTCAGAGGCTAAATTACAGTCAAGGCCAGTGCTGTACTGTTGTATGGTAAATCAGGGAAAACGAAGACTTTTTTATTGGTGTCATTAACTAATACTTTTATTCATTTTTTACTTTATTTGATGTAAATTAGCTGATAATTGCATTTAAATCTCTTTTTTCTAGCAGTGGACTGACAGCCTGGGCTATTGCTGCATTAAAGACCCCAAACTACAGTGATAAAACAAAAGCTGCAGGTTTTCGCTGGCTTGTTTCTTGAAATGGCATGAAAACAAAAAGCAGCCACAGTAAGCACAGAGACTGGAAGTGCCCATGACGGATAGCAGTGTGTGGGACTTGTGATATATCTTTGTGTCGCGGGGCAGTTAGGTACAAAGACTGAGGGGTGTGATCAACAACCAAACAAACACACTGTCCTGAAGCGAGGGCGAGGAAGTGTACACAGAGCATCCATCACACCACATCTGTGAGCGGCCGATACTGTTCTGTTTAGTCTCACTAACCCACTACACTCAGATCATGCCCCGCTGCCCTTGCAGGTCTCACATGTAGTTATAAAATTATGGCATAATTTATCAGCCTTGCAGCAATAGTTGCTTGTACAGCATCTCCAGCAAAGACATAATTAAGCTGAACAAGTAACACAAAAAGCAACAGTTTCTCTAAGTACCAAGTTACATTCTAAATACTTTAAGTGGTGAAAGCCACATATCAACTGCGTGCATGCTATTAAGATGTTCTAAATAACACAAGAACTACTGAACTTCTCATTTACAACCATGCATTTCTTCCCCAGTCAGTAACTCTTAAAAATGACACGTAAACACGTCATGATTCTTCTCATTCTGTAAATCCTTGCTCCTGCTGAGACTTTAAATGCTCTTGTGAGCAGGAGCCAGATCAGTAGCTTGCAATTAAGAAGCAATGGCACACTTGACATGGATTACTCAAAAGCCGTTTTTTATTTGAAAGGGGTAAACACTGTATACCTAAATAGAGTTGAACCTTTCACTGATATCAGTTACTAACACTAGCTTGCAAAAAGGCTGTTGTAAAATGGATCTCTTATCACTGAGACTGAAACATTTATGTCTCAGTGATAAGAGAATGTTGCCATTTTATTGTTGCATAGGTCAAGCGAATTTTATCTACTGAATAAGCTCATCATATTCTGTATTATTAAGCACTGATTACAGTAGAAGTGTAATATGGTAGTAGGTTAAAGTACAAATATGGCAAAAATGTACTCTTGCATATAAACTCAGTATGTATTACTTTTCACAGTAGGTATATTTAAGGGACTAACATGAGTTTAACAAATTCTCTGCTATTTATACCAATCCCTAACCATACTGTGGAAATATACTATACAGTGATAGATTTAATAAAATAGAAATTTGATTTAAGGACTATCAGTCTATGAATGCAACAAGTACAGATAAGTAAAGACAGATTCAGGTGTGCTGTTGTTGTTTTTCCTGTAGTGCAGAATGATTTCTTCTCATGTGTGTTGCATCGTGCTTCTTGTTTGTTCCAATACAAACAGGAAAAATTTATTTAAAAAATAAAAGCATGGCATTTGGACAGTGTTAAAGACCATCTGCTCTACTTCAAAGGTGGTGGACGGGGCAGGATTCACACTCATCTTGCTAAACAGGCATCTGCTGCAACCAGAAAATGTATTGACCTTTATTGTGAGCAGCACCATTACCACGCTGAAATAGTCCAACGGGGCCCAGTTACCAAAGCAGAAGATGATTGTTATATGTTCACACACAGCAAGACCTTTGCAATAGAGGTTCCAGCATAGACAACCGTTATTTATGTAGTTCCAAAAAAAGCAGGACCACTCTCACTAACGTCTGATTTTTTTTTTCCATAATTTATTGTAGACTGATTTTCCACCATAGAAAAAGATCTGTGTTGTAATGCACAAAATAACTGATCAAGTGTCTGAAAGCATACATAGGCTGCAGCAGGACAGAAGAAGCCAAACATGGACTGGCTCTTGAATTTGAACTATGGACCGCTCATAAAAACTCATCATTAATAGTGTCAGTAAAACATTACCCTTTTTTATTGGGGCTGTATTTTCCTCACATACTACAGTAAAGTTAATGACAGACATTGTCTAAACCATAAAACCGTCATATATTTGGAGATGCTGGTCAGCTTCACCAAGGCTTAGTAGCATCTGGCTCATAGATCATGCCTGTCCAATCAAGTGTTCTCGTAACACAGAGGAAACTTGAACTGAAAAGATGGCTTTATGTCTCATTTCCACACTTTCAACTGAACATAATTGTTATTAACTATTTTCATGCAGACATTTCTAAAACGTCTTTAAAGGTGTACTTTAAAAAAAAAAGAAAATAGAAAGTTGTAAACATTCTGCCATTAAAATACTAAAATATCTGATAAAAACAACTTTGTAGGGTTTTAAGTTTGTTGTGTTTACTGGTCGGGGTGGGGGGAGGAGGGGCTGAGTGCTAAGCTAGAGTAAAAAGCGCTATATAAGAAGTAGCCCAATCACACTTTGGTCCTCTTACTGAAATTACTTTGCTTGTTTTACTGTATGTGATAATAATCTGAATTCTAATCCTTTTTTGTTTTTATGTATTTATTTATTTTGCTGCAAATGCAACACAAAATTTGGAAGATGCCTGTTTTTAGGGTTTGGCTTGCATTGGAGTTATTTCTTTTTTTTTACTGACATTGAAGCAACGATTTACAGCCTAGATTGCATCAGCAGTTATTTCACTGAAATGAATCAAAGGCAGGTTTGTGTGAAAAGAAATGTACCTGGGAGTCCAGTAGACAATGGTCAGAGATATGTCGGTTATAAATGCTGCTTGTGCTGCAGACTAACATCAGCAGCACAAACATGAAGCATTGACTATGGAGGGCTTGATGGATGGAAGGGTTGATGGTTGGTACTCCAAGTCAACCAGCAGATGGCGCAAAGTAACATTGATTTGTTGCAGGAAACGAGGCGAGCAGTAAAAGACAGAGTGTACTAAGATAACTTTAATCAGAATTAATATTATACAAGAAGCTTTATATGGCAGTCTGTGCTCATGAGTCATGGAGGCTATAGAGTGCTGTGTTTTAAATTTTGACCACTGTAGTTCACGATTGTCTTACGACTAGCATCAGCAGCCACGCCGATTGGGTCACGTGATCCGCTCAGATCTGCGTCCGTGGACATCTGCAAAATGGAGGTGAGGTTCTGGCAAATGTTGCAAATTAATTACGGTTGTGTGAGACATGCATGGAGACAGTGGCTATTCTGTAACACTTACGCGACAGTGCTCAGAGGGCGTATTGTGTTGCATCATAACATGTGGCTGCTCTGTTACTGTAAAGCTGGTCGTTTTAGCTAAGACTGTAGCTAAGCTAATGGTGGTCCAACAAGACTAAACATTCAGCTCTCCGGCTATGGAGCTGGAGAGCAGTATATTGTGTTGGGGTTGGCGCTTTCCCAAATAAATAAATAAACAATCTCGCTGGAGTTTATAAACCAAAGGTAGTTATTAGAGCAAGTGCGTTTTGCTTGTTTATGTGTATATTGTTAGTGTTGCTAGAGTACCTGCGTCTGTCTTGAAGCGAGCTAATGCTAGCTGCTAAAGCTAATGCAGCTCAGGCTAACCCAGACTGTACTATGGACACGGACACGTTAGATGGTATATGCAGCATGTCACGTAATATAATTCCGTGTGTTTTTGTTTTTTAAGTGTTGTGGGGTTGTTGTTTTTTTAACTGAGTGTGTCGCCTAAGAGTTAATGTCACAGTCTGGTATTAAGGGCTGACACTACAGCTGAACAGCCTAATTTCATAACTGATAAATATTCAAATATTGTTTTCTCTTTGTTTTTGTTTTTATCTTTTCTATAAATGATATTTTTAGTCTCACTGTGGAGGTAAATTTGTATATATTTGTGTATATTTTCCACCACAACCGATTTGTTAGTCTGTAGGTGTTGGTTTAAAACACGAATTACATTTTATTAACAAGAACAATAATTGATGTCTGAAGAAACCTTCAGTAAAACACTTTAATTAATGCTGAAGTTGAAATTTCAGGCTCAGAGTACGAAGAAACCACCTGTTGTGAAAAGCTGCCATATAAAAATATTGATTGCAGAATCCCATACATTTCATCTGGCCATTTATGCTTAACTCATTCACTGCCAATGGCTGGCAGTGAATGAGTTAAGATAATAAAAATAACCATAGGAAATTTCCTTAATCCGTTACATACATCAATATCAATATAGTTTTTTATGTATCTCTGTTTTACTGAATTGTTATATTTGATGTCTTTTTTAATAAATTTGTATGTTTTTTCCAAGACACAATGTTGTTTAAACAAAGACGGACATTTTGCTGATTTAAAAAAGAAAGAAAGAGAAAGTGTCTGAAACACAATTCTTGTGTGTAATGTCTTACTTTAGGGTTATTAGTACAGCGTAGTAACAACTTCTTACGTGTAGGGTCATTTCACAGTTAGTTTTGTGATGCATCTTTAACCAGGTGGTGTGTTTGCTTTTTTTTTTTTTATAGGACCGTGGCGCTAAAGAGCCTGAGCAGCTCAGAAAGCTGTTCATTGGAGGTCTGAGCTTTGAAACTACGGAGGAGAGTTTACGGGCCCATTTTGAACAATGGGGTACCCTTACAGATTGTGTGGTTTGTATTTTTCTCATGGGCTAGTTTTAAAATTATTTCAAATACAGGTGACAATGTGTAAATGTAATAGCACACCACTTGAACTGTACCTGTTAAACCTGTTTTGTCCCTAGGTAATGAGAGATCCTAACAGCAAACGATCAAGAGGGTTTGGCTTTGTAACATACTCGTCTGTAAGGGAAGTCGATGATGCCATGAAAGCAAGACCTCATAAAGTAGATGGCCGAGTTGTAGAGCCCAAGAGGGCTGTGTCCCGAGAGGTAAAATAAAGGAAGAAATTAATAAATCCCAGACCAGAGCACAGTTACTATAGATATGTTATTGTTTGGTGTGTACTTACTAATGCACTCCACTTTAGGACTCCAATAAACCAGGCGCCCATCTGACAGTGAAGAAGATCTTTGTTGGTGGCATCAAGGAAGATACTGAGGAGTACCACATTCGCGAGTATTTTGAGAAATATGGAAAGATCGAATGCATTGACATCATGGAGGAACGCTCCACAGGGAAGAAGAGAGGATTCTGCTTTGTCACTTTTGATGACCATGATACTGTAGACAAAATTGTTGGTATGGGCTCATTCAGATTTCAGAGTTAGCCAAACTGTTAGTAAACAGAAAGCAGTGAATAAACATGTAATGTTTTTCCTATTTTCCTTGAAGCCCAGAAATTCCACACAATCAACTTCCACAATTGTGAAGTCAGGAAAGCTCTGTCAAAACAGGAAATGAGTGCTATGTCCAATAACAGGGGTAAGCATGCAATCAAAGAAAGATTAAAATTAGACTTACTGATTTGGCATGTACAGTATGCAGTTCATGTCATAAAAATCTTTAAAATTATACCTTTCTTTAAATAGGCAGGAGCGGGGGATCGGGAAATTTCATGGGCAGAGGTGGTAATTTTGGAGGCGGCGGCAACTTTGGCAGAGGTGGGTAGTTTGCATGTCAAGTCAAAGCACTTCTGGCCTTAAGCACATTAATTTGAAGTTTAAATTTGGGATGGAAGCACAGAAATAACATCAAAACTTCACAGTACTTGCAAATATTGCATATACGTGTGTTCTATGTGTCAGTACGAGTGTCTTTGTGTGGATGTCTATATCAAAGTGTACTGTGTATTTATGAATTGATCAATATAAAAGACCATTTGCTCTCAAATTCTGGTGCCTATGCTAATATAAACCTACCATCAGTAGTCTTCAGTAGATTACCGTACTGCATGTAAAAAGACAGTTTCAAATTAAGGTTTGCTATGTGAGCAGAAGTAATATAATTTCTTTTAATTAAGGCATTCGGTTTTAGATAATAGGAGTCTAAAACTATGTTTAGAATCAGAATCGCGTTTATTGGCCAAGTATATGCATTGTGTCTAGCATTGTGACAGTTCAACTGTTTGGGAGGGAGATGGCAAGGGGAAAAAACAGTTTCTGTGTCGGGTGGTCCTGGTCTGCAGGCTTCTATACATTTGGCAGCAGGTCAGGGTCGGTGTCCAGGGTGTGAGGGGTCTGTGATGTTGATTGGGATCATTATAATATGTGATTCTTCTTGGTAATCTCTTTATCTTGTTTTTTAGGTGGCTATGGTGGAGGACGGGGTGGATATGGGGATGATTTTGACAATGGTGAGCCGTTTTTCAAAGGTTTTGCCTTTTAATGAGTTTAAACTATAGCAGGTGCACTGATTTAGGGGTCAAAAGTCACTAAGGTGGTTATTTTAATGGGTATAAAAGTCATGCTTACACAACTGGTGTGTCTGTAGAATACTCTTTGCAGTAGTGCCATGTTATAACAGTTTGTCTGTGTTATAGAAAAAAAATCATTTATTTTTAATTTTTATTTTGTTTCTTAATTAAATAATAGGTCCAGGAGGAAATTATGATGGCGGACCAGGTTATGGAGGTGGCCGAGGGGGCTACGGAGGTGGAGGTCCTGGGTATGGCAACCAGGGTGGAGGATTTGGTGGCAACTGTGACGGAGGCTATGGAGGTAATGGTGGAGGTAAAAGTTTTATTTCCTACAGAATTTTGATTGAATTGCCCGCGGGATGTGAATAGCGAAGGTGTGTGCGAGATAGTTGAAACCAAAGCTTTCCTTAAAATTGACCTGCATCTTCAGGATATGGAGGTGGTGGAAATTACAATGACTTTGGAAACTATGGTGGTCAGCAGTCAAACTATGGGCCCATGAAGGGAAACAGCTTTGGAGGCAGGAACTCAGGTGGACCCTATGGCGGTAAGTTTCACCCTGCAGTTTCTCGTAGTACCTTCAGACTTCAAGTCTGAGTAACAGCATCGTAATTTTGCGACTGCAGGTGGATACGGCTCCGGTGGTGGCAGCGGCGGCTACGGCTCTCGGCGATATTAATTATTTAATGTTGTGGTAAGTTGCATTCAGCTTCACACCGCCCTCGTAGCACAGTACAGAGTGAGCCCATAAAAAGTGCAGAATAACTATTTGTTCTATCCTGTATCCATTCAACAGGCTTCAGTTCTTAGCAGCAGAGGCGAGGAGGTGAGCAAAGGAATTGTCAGGAAAGCTGCAGGTTACTTTGAGGCAGTCATCTGAAAGCATTAGAGGAACACACAAGTCAGAAATTACTGCAGCTAAATCGGAGAAGTTTATGGAAGAAGGACTGTATACAAGACATGAGTGCAGATGATACTCTACCCTAATTGTGATAGATGTTTCCCTACTGAGCAATTTTTCCTTCTGTGCGTCTGAAGTGTGTGTGTGTATTGTGCCTGTGGTATCAGGGATAAAGAGTAAAGTGTTTTGGGGTTGCTATGTTTTTTTTGTTTTTTTTAATCTGAAGTCAGTTCTAAATATCTTTATTTTTCTTTTTTATATGGGTAAGTTTTCTGCTGGCCAATTAACCTTTGTCTTTTAACCTGGTTTTTGTCACATAGAATAATAATTTTAGGTCCTTAGATAAGATAGCTTTATACATTCATTCTAAAGTTATTATGATTTCACAATTGCAAGTGTCAAGTGTATTTTTTGATTTTGTATGTAAAGCTCAGTGTGTAAATCCCTCGTAGTACCAGTGTCAACAATTACAAGCAGTCTGGAGTAGAATTAAGGGAATCCCTCACTCTTCTTGTTCCCAGCAAACCGAATTATAGATTGTTCAAATATTTTGATTAGTTGAAAAAGACCGAATAAAATTGTGTAGTAAAGTAACATGAGGTTCAGTGCATCTTTGGTTCAGAAAAAGATGAAATGAGTTATTAATATATCTGTTGCTTGCTTATTGTGACTGAAGTGTAGCAAATCAGCTGGTCCACAACTTTCCCATCTGGTGGAGAATTATTTAGGAGCTCTGTGACGTGAAAATAGTGTATGCGTGTTGCATTCATGTACTTGTACCAGGGTCAATATAAAGGGAGTTTTGGGTAGTCCTAGTGAAGGGCCCAGACACCACTTACGCAAGTAGGATAACAGCTACAAGCACCAGCATTTTGGGCTTCAGCGTCACTAGTGTGGAAGATTTGCAGATGACTGTCAGACAGGACGTCTTCAGCCCCAGCACAGTGGACCAGTCAGCAGTTTGAGAGAGAAGGGAGAAGGCAGCATCGAGCACAACGCCCATGGAGGAAGCTTGCAGTGTCGTGCCTGATAGTGAGCATCTATCTTTTTTTCAAGACTAGCTAAACTCTCCAGCAGCCCGTGCTAGTGAAGAAAGACTAGGACACACTGGAGGTCCTGTTGAGTCAGAGATACCGCAGTTTTACCCGCAAATACTAGAACTCAGACATTAAGAAGAAAAGGGAATGAGTATTTCACAAAGCTGACTTGAGAAGATGGAACAGGTAAGAGTAACCATTTTGCTTGATTTACAGATGTGGAAAGAGGAATTCTCTTCTTGCTGAAAATCTGTAAAGACCTGATAACATGGAAGGTTCTGGATGGGTAAGACTTTTTTTTTTTTTTTTTTTTAAATATTGTCCAAGCCTGCTCATATTTCAATCTAATGCTGATTACACAAGGTGCAAAACACAGGGTGTTTTAAGATAAACAAAGCAGGTTGACCTTCAGTATTTGTCTACTTTGAGCAGAATCAGCATGTGCCCTTCACCCCACTGCTCGGTACGCTTTGAAGCCAAATACTCTTTATGCTTATCATCAGTATATTTTAAAGCTCAAATAAAGGTGGTGGTGATTGAACACTTGAAACAGAAAGATTATCATCCATTCCAAGAAAGGAAGTTAAGAAAGTTTTATAAGTAACTACTTTCAGTTGCTCCCCTACTTCAAAGGGTAGGTCTGCATATTTCATTTGACCAAATCCTACACCCAATGCCCTTCTTGGCACAACCCTCCAAGGGATTTGTATCTCCTTCCAGGATCAAACTGAGTAAATGTGTAAACCACTACACAAGGAGCTCCCATTTTTAGTTTTATCATGTATCAAACAATCCTAATCCCAAAAGGTGCAAAGTCAGAAAAATCAACAGTTATAATATTACAGTATCAATTCACACAGTATAAACTGTGACTTATTAAATAAGCACTTTAAACTGGAGGCTGAGGCTCTCTAGAAAGCTAACATTTTTAAAAAGAAATGTAACCAATTTTTTAAAAGAATTGTTTAAAAAAAAACTATCAGCAGGGGTCACAGGCACGTATAGCATTAAATGTGAGTATACTCAAATATTGGTGTAATAGATGAAAGCATAGTATTTTTCCATTACAGGCCATTTACAAAGTGCTTCCATTTGTTTCAGTTCTCAGAGTAGCCAAGTAAGCCAGCAAATTGAGGGACTTTTTGTAAAGTTTCCATAATCATGACAAGTCCTCCTACGGCACATATACCGTGTAGTTTTTAGAAGTGATGAATGATCTTTCATCAAATGCATAAAAATAAACTTGACATTTAATTTTTTTTTAACTTATTTCTGATTTATATGTATTCATGTTTGTGATACTTTGGTCGTGTTGCGACTAGGTGGACAAAGTTTAGGTGTCAAATGTTTTGATTCCACATACTTTATGTCTAGACTGCTCAGTATAAAAAACAAAAACGGTGCCCACTGTTATCCTGTCTCTCCCAGGATATTATCTTTGCAAAGGCATGTAAAATAACCAGCCTCATGTCAGGAGAGACAAAGAGCGAGTCAACGAAGGAAAGAAAAGAAAAACTTATTTGTTAAGGGCACACCAGTGAACCATTTTGTCTGCTAAGCAGAATATGTAACGTTTGACTTATGTGTTTGAATAAAGGGATTTTTCATGATATGAGTGTTTTATTTCTTAAACTGTTTCTTTATTCCTCAGAGTAAATGTTATCAGAGCATTTTATTATTTGATTAACGTGTGTCCTTGGAATTTTTTTTTTAAACTCTACCCTCCAGTTTTGTTTGCCACGTGCAGAAAACAGGCTTGACAACCAAAGGGGAGAGTCTGTGTGTGAAAGTGCATGGCGTGGGGGCACATTGATTGCAACAGGCTTTGCCTTTGAATGCACTTTCCCGTTGGAGTATTGTGGACTTGTCATTCATGTTTAGCGCTGAGCATACTCGACTGTACCTTGACAATTGTGCCCTTTGTACCGCGTCATAAAGAATGCCGTGGGTGTGAGTTATTTTACCAGGAGTTTTAATAGAATAAAAAGATTTGGGTTACTGTACAAACAAGCTCGCTCCTATACAAGTTGAGCAGATTGTGAAAGCATTTCAATCCAGTGACGTCTTTGTGTCTTTACAAAATTCTATTCATTTGCTGCGCTGTAAGCACTTTAGCAAAGCATTCATGTCAGGAACGGTCTTGAACATGAAGTAGGTTATGCAATAGTATCTTAAAACTACATATCCATCTGGCACCAATCTGTTGTGGGCTGTGGCTGCAGCATAGCACGCAATATTGTTTTCAGTCAGCGGGAGGCTAAGTAGCTATATGAATAGTTTATTTCAAAGCACAGAAATCAGAATAAAAAAGGGGAGCAAATCATAAGGATAAAGTTATAAAATAAGTAACTGATTGAAATAGTCATTAGCATACAGAAATATATATACAATATATATGTACAAACACAGTAACTTTTTTTTAATCAATCTCAGTGCTTATATTTACAAACTATTGGTTAAAGAATCTGTGAAGGTGTCGGAGTACAAAAGAAGTAAAATATAAAAAAATAGTAGAACATTCAAGAAAGCAAAAACTATACAATAGTTCTGCTGAGCTATTAACGCTTAAAGCTGAGCAACTACAAAGTTATTGCATAGTATAGTATACTATAATAATGAAGTACCATATTACAAAGGAGATCAGTGTCTGTTGTCACTTTTAAAAGTCTTTTTAATGCGGGGAACGAGAAAGACGCTGCCATCCGTTGACTGCTGAAGGGAGTACTCTGATGGGGAGTAGGAATTTCCCTTCTCATCTCTCAACATGCCAAAGACCTCCAGGTACAAGTTGTTGAGCTGCCACTTCATTTCCTTCAGGTCTGTCATGTTCTTGCTCTTCTCACTCAGCAGGCGCTCTTTTTCTTCCTTCAGCGAGTCCAGCTCACTCTCCAAACCCACTATGTTCTCCATCTTGCGTTTACGGCAGTTCTGGGCTGCCACCTTGTTCTTTCCGCGGCGGCGTATGTCGCGGACCAGGGCCAGCTGGGCCTCGTTCAGTTGGTGTTTTGACATCATCTCATTAAAATCATCAACGGGGAGGTTGATAATCATGTCAACGGTAAAGGGGATTTTTAGCGCCTTGGCTCTCTGTTCGTCTCTGGAGAGACGCACATTAGAGCGTTTCTTCGCTTTATCTTTGGTGAAGGGGGCGTTCTTGTGGCTGCTCTCTTCTCCTGGGTCCACCTTATGTTTGGGATTCTTCTCGTGCTCGTTTGGTTGCTGAGATGGTATAGATACGGAAATTGCTGCGTGTGCGTCATCTGGTTGGAAATTTAATGAAAACATCTCAGAGTAGTCAGATTCTGCGCTGCCAGGGTTCTGGTCCATCTCCTCCATGTCCGAGTCGCTGCATCTAAAGGACTCGCTTCCATATGCAGATTTTGCAGGACTTGCATTTGTAGAGATCCCCGAATCTGAGTCTGGCTGTTCTGTTATTAGATTTTGCTTGCTTCTGTCAAAGGCATCTCCGGGTGAGAGGCTGTACAAATCCATGGGAGTGAAGGGGGCCTCGTTCGGGACATCGGACATGGCAGCACTTTCGTTTCCTTCGAGCTCATGCTGACCACTGCTCTCTTCCAATATAGTGTTCTGATAAAATATGTTACAGAAACTTTCTGCGCCTAAATTGCCATTTAATTGAGAGGTTTTTACTTTTATCGGGCTGAGGCCATCAGCTGGAGCCATGCTGGGAACGGAGCTGTCAAATGTGTTCATAAACTCTGTGGGATCGACATTTAAACTGTTTGCTTTCTCATCTGTCATGGGGTAAAAAGAGTAGTTTGGATTCTGTATTTCAGGGCTGTCTTGAAGGGGATAGGTTGTGGTCTCCAGTGTGTCCTCCATTTGCATGTTGAGGCATTCCTACAAAAAAAAATTACAATTTTAAAATAAATGCACTCATTTTAAGTACGGCTTAAAAAAATCTCAACATTTATGTGGTAGGATATTAAAAAGCCTACAAAAAAAGACTTATCACACATTCAAAACTGAATGACTGTTATTAAGTGGTTTCATTGTTGAAATATTGAAACCTAAGATTAGTATGTTTTATAAGTATAATTTTACTCTATTAAATTCTCCTTCTTAATCTGTTATCATCACTAAACAGGGTTTCAGCTAACAAAGTCTGAACCATTGAGCTGTTCAGTTGTTGCAGCTCCCTGTGCTCCACTGAATGCCGGTAGAGCTGGTTTTAGCACAAGATTGCCTACTGTGATTAACAAAACTATCCAGTTGTTGAAATGTCAGAACTTCCTACTGCTGTAAACAGAATATCTTATCTTCATGAAGCAGCTTTTACAAGTTTGAGCACAATTCCACTCAGCTTTCATGTCTACACTTTTAGTATCATCACCAACTAACTAGATTAGTCCTGCCAATTCTATTTTGTGGTTACAACCGCAGCCCAGTTCACTCAGTCAAAGGTCGAGGCAACTAATGGTGCAATGCTCCACCCACCAGCTAATGCAAATATGAGGTGCCTTGAAACAGAGCTGATAAAGCAGCTAATGAAAATGACTTCACCTTTCTGCTACTAAGCAAAGATTTGAAGACACACTTGATCTGAGCAAGCTATCTTTTGGCTCTGCGCAAAAATGTTAGTGGCTATTAATCACATGAATTATATAACCCCTGAGCAACCATGCTTCTAATGCTGTAAAATGTCTAGATGATGAAATTTAGTCGGAGTGGAATTAGCAGTGTGCACTGGATTCCTAAAGCAAACAACAACTGTTTGTCTTCTAATGTCAAGCTCCTGCCATTTATCCATTTTTTTTCTTTTTGTATTTGTTCCACCACACGAAATGCCATGTCGCTGAGTTCGTAGAATCTCTGTGTCATACCTGCAGCTCGGGGAGGGACAGAATCTCCATCCAGGCCTCCTCCAAATCTGGGGGCATTCCCTGTGGTGCTGGTGGTGGCAGCTGTCCTGGGGAGAGGGTGGCAGGTGATGGAGCTGGTTGTTCGGGGGACATCATCATGTTGCTGCTGATGGCTGCTGAGACAGCAGGTGTGTCCAGACAAACTGAAGTGTTCTAGGAGACAAAACAGATATGACAGTTTTTATACAGCTAAAAACGATGCCCAACAATCACGCGGTTCATTTCTGTTAATTTCTGATCAATGTTCTTACCTCAGTTTCTTCTACAGGAAACGTCTCTGCCAGTAGCTGCAAACATTCATCGAATGACATGGCGTCACTTGTTTCTGTGAAACTGGCATTCTGCAACAGAAGTTAAAATACCTTGTGTTACTTTTTACCATCTAGCATCTACCAGCTTTTTGGCACACCATGTTTTAACAGCAGCACATGATTGTGTATTTATAGCGCTCAGGTCCCTGCAGAGCACTGATGCAAAACTGAAGTCCAACCTGCGCTGCTGCATTTACACAGGATGAGGTGGTAACCTAGCTACAACACAGCCAGAGCCTATAAAATGAGGTGGGAGGGGTGTACCTTTGACATGAGTAATGATGGAGCGTGTATGTACCTGTGTACCTACCTCTAGAGGTGTGACGGCAGGCTGCAGCGGGGCTCGAGGTATGTATTCTCCCGTCTCCTCATCTAGCTGTAGCTGTGCCAGCAGGGCCTTCTCCTGCTCCCGGAGCAAATGCAGCTTCTTCTCCTCCTCCAGCTCCCGCTGCCTCTGGAGCTCATGCTCTTTCTGACGGTGGTTGTAGTCAAACACTTCACGCCTGGCACCAAGATCAATGTCTTGCTTCCACAGTATGTCAATCAGGTCCATGTCCTAGAAAGACAGCCGCAGATCGGTTAACAGAGTTTGCAAGCAGCCATGCTGTCCTGCATAGGAGTGTTCTGAGCATCGCAGCCAAACAGAACGTCCCTGCTGCGAAGCGTGACTGTTGCACCTGCCACACCCTGTCCCTCAATATCTGATCACCGACAACAACACAGGCACTAATGTCAAGGGACAGAAACTGCATGAATAATGAACGCATTTCTCTCCTTCCTCTGTTGTCACCACACACCAGCAAAAGACACATATCCTCATTTGATACTTTTTCCAGTGAAGGGAAGTAGTCACTGCTTATCCAGTTACGCAGAAGTGTGAATTTGTTTGGCGTATTCAGACTCCCACACAGCCAGGGATCGTTTTTTAGCGAGTACTTAAAGTTCAGATTTAAAGGATGGTTCCAAACTAGTTTAGAAGTTAAATCTTATTACACCATTTAGAAAATGTGGCCATAGTATACAGTATTATGGTTGGTGAAGAACATATGAGCGAAGAACATATAAACATATAAACAAAGTAGAATTGGCACTGTAATTCGTCAATTATGATTATGCGGTAAATGTATAATAGTGTTGCATTTACATTTGCCTATTTGGCAACAGCTACATTGATGCCAACCTATAGCTACAGTTCTTTGAAGGTGCTCAGGTTACGGCAAAGGCGTTACGGCAGGTTACGGCAAACCCTTCTGAGACCTTACGCTGTAGCGTAAGGTCTCAGAAGGGTTTGTGTTACAATGTACCTTTGTACCTAATCACACTATGAGGTCATAATGTCATACTGAGTGAAATTAAAATGCTTATTTCCTCAATTTCACCCTCACTAGGTATTTAAGTCAACTATTACAAGTACTACTAAATTATCTTAGCACAATAATAGTCTTGTCCTACATATATTTACACATTAGGCAGAGCATGCGATGACATTTTAGTACCATTTCCTGTAGATTTCCCCTAACTTGCCGATTGTTATTTGCCTTTTTAAACAAGGATGTCTAAAGATAAATTATGCTGGCCCCTTCTCTGGGCTTTTAGCAGAATTTATTTACAGAAGGAAAGTGTTTCACAAGGCCCAAGGATGTTACATAAACCCGCAATACTGGTTTACACAAAAAAAAATAAAAAATGAGCATGTGACTTGTTTGTGCCTCAGATTTGGGTGTAAACATTACTTATGAGCTTGGGTTTATAATACAAAAAAAAAGAGAGAGCCTAGAGGACACCAAAAGGGAACTCAGGGAGAATAAAGAACAAAGCAGAACAATGTACAATAAGGAGGATGTGGGACTGTTTAGAAAAACCCTGTCAGATAATGTTTTCTTCAATTTTCTTTTTTAATAAAAACAGGATGAGTCACAAGCCTCCGCAAACTAATAATAATGGCATATGAGCACCTATAAATACTTTAAGCCATTGTTGACACCATTTTCCTGACTACAGTTGTGGTGCTGAAGAAAAAAAAAAAAGAATCCACTAACCCTCTTTGCCTCTGTGTTGCATCAGAGCTATGACCACTGAAGGATTACACATTACTAAGGCTGCTCGCTGGTTGGAAGGTGAGCACACAACTAGACATTATGGTTTGTACAGGAATGAGGAAGTCCCTTAAAATGTCTGTGTGGGATGTCTAAACTCACTTCTTGAGGTTGCTGATGTTTTCTAACAAACAACAATAAAAAGAAGAAAAGGAAGGAAGAAAGAAAGAAAGAAAAAACACTTGTCTGTTGGTCACACCTAATAAGCTCATCAGACAAGTCACGCCAGTCCTTTAGAAAAAAACAACCACCGCAAGGCCAAAAAACTGACTGTTGTCAGTCAGTGATTTCAGTGTGGTTGTTAAATTAGCCTGTTGTTATAATGCAGCTTTATAAACAGCACATTCTGTATTAATGGCAACTGGGCTCTGTGAATATGGGTGTGCTTAAGTAATGGTGTCACAATCAACTGCCACAAGACATGGACCGGCACCAGAACAAGGGGGGGGAAAGGCTGAGAAAACTACTTCCTGCACCTTGATGCCACACAAAAACCAGTCAAAAAAGCTTTTACACACAGAGCCTTCAGAATGACAGTTACCAGAGATACATATTAAACTTAACAAGCCTTTAGTGTTGGTTGTTCATTTACTTATCTACAGTTAAACACAAGGCCCCGAAAGAGGCACCCGAACCTGCTGTTGTAACATACCTTTTTTCAACACCATTCAGTGGACATCCAATCTCAACTGTGGATGATGAAACACAGCTGCACAGCCCTTTGGGCCCTCATCAGTCAACTGTACTTCCACTGACCCTCACCTATGACAAGCTTAGCGAAACACTAAAGATGCGAGGCCATGTCACAGGAAAAAATAAACTTCAACCAAGTTCAATATTTTCATTCAGTGTATAAGAACAGGTCTAGTAATATTTGGTCCTTTTTTATTAACTCTGTAAAACACACAGCAAAGACATAAGCAGCAGTAAAAGAAATCATTCATGGTGGTTATAAAAGCTATCAGATATGGGATCACATGCTTTGAGCAGGAGGAGGGCGGGGTGGGCAGGGGGAGACGATGACACAGTTACGACAAATGCTTCAACACAGTCCAGGTTCTGTTTGTCTAACTTGCCAGGATAAAATAACCTGTTATTTTATTCGGGCAATCGATCACAACACTAATATCTGAACCTGTTCTGTTAATGGGGATTTTTTCCTGTCCAGGAAAAGCGTCACAAGTGGATGGATGACTTGCAGAACTGAAAGACAGTTAACATGTCTAACTCTAAGACAGCCTGTCGGCGTAGTCTACCTCACACTTTTAAAGCTATAACGTCTGTAACACCGGCGTAAATACACTAGTACTGTAATTTAGCTGTAATTTAACTGATAAATAAAAGTTTACATAAAGTCTATCTCTCTAATAGCCCGCATTAAAAAGGAAGTTGACAGTCAATGTCAGATAGTTTGTCTAATCTTTTCTAGAGAGAAATACTCTATTTACCTGTTGACCGGAATGCATCACCTCCATTTCCATCATTATGGAGCTCTGTCGTGAGGTTTTGAGGGAAAAAAAACTCCGTATGATTGAAAAATTTGTGAGTTATTCCTTATATTGGATATAAAAATGGCGAGCGGTCTGGAGGCGATATAGTCCGTCACGGGAGCTGAGCGGCGAGAAGTACTGCTTCCTCCAAACCTAATGAGCATTACGGAAATGATGGCCCTCCCCACCGGGATCGTCCCCCTCGCAGCGGCCTATGAGGGCTGGAGATAAGGACTGTGTGTGCGTGCGCATGGAGAACACAATAGTTGCCACGCAAAAAAATTACACAACATATTTATGTGTAAGTTAAACATTTTATAATACATTAACCATTACGTAATTTGCAACATGTTATATCGTTCGTTTATAGACAGCTTTATGTATGCCAGCTCATAAAAGAAATGTGTACCTTGTATTTTAACTTCGTCACTGATGTGACCAGACTTTGTTTGGTGCATACCTCCCCCTGCTGGTGACCGTGACCAGCGTGGAGCTGGAGACCCTGGGGCCCTGATGTTCCTTGTGCAGCTGGGTAGACCATCACAAAATCATAAAGAGAGAAACAGAACACCCACCTATATGTGGTAAAAGTCCCAATGCAGAATGATTCCTGTTAGTTTATATGTTTTTGTTTGTTTATTGGCTTGTTTGTTTTTGGAGGGGAGGTAGGTGCATAAGAGATACTAGTTCAAATGGGTGGAACTGTTACTAACATCTTTTGGGAGGAGGTTGGGGTGTGGGAGTCAGACTCTGCCATAATTCACTGGGTGCTATATTTGGAAAATCTTCATCTGTCAAGTAATGAATCATTACAGTGGGTTAACTAAATGTGCTACAAGCTAAATTATTCCCTGTTACACTATTTCTCATAAAATTAAACAAAACTGAAGTAATGATCTAAAACGTGTAAGTGAGGAATCTCAAAGATTTGCAGATCTGTAATTCCTTTCCATTATCAACATATATGTTTGTATTACGTAGTGTAGAAAAAATATATTAAAGTTTTAACCATTATAATGCACAAAAGGCTATTCTTCGAAACTGGTACATATATGAAGGTACTGTAGTGTGTAGGGTGTAGAAAAATTGTTTAGGTTATGTTAATAGTTTTATTGTTTAGGCAAAATTTGCTAAGCTTACCGAAATACTGCACATTTCAGTACATTTTGTAAGTAAATATGCAGTTTTTTACTCCATTTATGGGGCACTTATCATATGGTTAGTAAATGTATAGAATATAGTGCAATAATTTTAATGCATTTTATGCTATTTAATACTTATTCGATAGATAGATAGATAGATAGATAGATAGATAGATAGATAGATAGATAGATAGATAGATAGATAGATAGATAGATAGATAGATAGATAGAAACTAGTTAATCAATAGTAGTAATAATATAATATTCTAAAGCATAAGGATATTGGATCACTCTAGCTGTGTTTTATAGCTGCTTTTTATTAAGGTACAGTCTAATGATTTCTTTCACCACATGTGCTGTAGATTATTAACATTAATAATTAACATTAATAACAACATCAAACATTGATCCACCTTGACAAACTAGAACATTAAAATGCTATTTTAACAGTAAAGCATATCCATTAACAAGTTAAGAGTATGAAAGAGGACATTCTCCATAAGCACTACTTTTCATTCAGCTAAATGTTATTGGTAATTCCTCGGACCTTTCCAAAAATTGGAATGTGGGTTATGATTTATTATTACTTTCCCACTTCCTAAGTAGGCTAAAGGATGTAAATCTTCAATCCACACTGGTGGAGAGCACAGGTATGCAATAAACGTTGTAGCAGTCGATCTAAGATTCGCCTATTTAAGAACATTAAGAGGAAGATAACCCAAAGAAAAACCCTCATTCTTAATCACATTTGAATCATTCTGAAACCTCGGCGTTAGTAAGAATTCGAAACCGAGGTGCCATTAAGTGGCTTTTCAGATATGCCCGCGTAATAAGACAGACTTGTTCCTGGTTGTAGCACCCATCTGTGAAGAGTCTCGCACTAAAGTGCAGCTCGCTGTGCCACTACGTGAAATTACACTAAAAAAAGCCTATTTTTGCCTCTCGTGCGCGCTCCTGAATACGCGTTCACGTTTGGCAGCTCCACGTCGACATTCTTCCAGCTGCATATAGTGAACTGCACAGCACTGGGGGAAGAAAAGGTAAAAGCGGCGGCGGCCACCTTACGATTAGAGCGCTGCAAGTTCGCCGATGGACATCAACTGCAGTGAAAACAGGCGTTTGCAATGTGAATCTATCCGTGGCGTGCAAAGTCCTCAGCCCGCTTTCATCTTTTGCATTTTATGATCTAGACTGTTTTCCCCTCGTGTTGGATTGCAGCTGGTCCCTTGTGTCTACCTATATCAGGTACAGTATGACTTGCAAAGCTCACTTTGCCTTTAAAATCGTACTTCTTAAAGAAATAATCGTTAGGATTCCGGTTGGCACGTTGCAGTGTTGATTTTGAACGTTATTTCTGCACTTCTGAAGTTGCTGTCATTTGGTTGCTGATGAAGTGCCAAGTTTCCAACTACATTCAAACTGATAGAACTCAATACTCCTGGAGCTCAGCTGGCCTTCTGAACTTCCCTCATTGCTATCATATCACTCTTTAGTAAATGGGTTATTCTCAAGAGACTGTTTAATTCAGAAAGTTGTTAAAGCTCAACAGGTAGACTCATTTATACCCGGTGGTACTTGAAGTGGAGTAATCCTTTCAAAAAGGTATCAGCAACAGTGTAAAACTTAAAATATGCCAGCCAGCGTAGATGCAAAATGTAACCTTTGCAAGCAACCAGATGGGCAAGACTAAAGAGGTAAGTAAATACACTCAAGAACCATTTCTGAGGAGGTTGCACTGCAGGATCAACTTTTGCACACACCCAAATATTATTTAGGTCTTTAATCATTTCTGTATTGCTAACAGCGTGTAAAAAGACACCACCTGGCCTGCTATATACCTGTGTGGCTCTAGGGAGGAACCACCAAACAGCTCGCCTTTCTTTAGGCCCGTCCTTAACGCATTTAGATCTTAGCTCTGCTATTTTGAGCTGTTTTCTGTTATATATTTTTCAGTGCAGTCAGTATAGTGAAAATAAAAAAGATAATACAACATGGCTGTCCTGTTTTCCCTTGCTTTTGTGCCTTGCTGCAGGTTGAAGGAGCACCCAGTTATGAGGAGGATAAGGTTCCACACAAGGACAAACCTATGAGGTGGCACTGTGGCTTTCCAAATAAAGTTCTGTGATACACTTAGACTCTAACTGCCCGCAGTCAGTGCATTACAGAACTTTGTTTTGGAAGCTAATACTTTAACCTTTTGGAAATAAAACCTCAAACATCTGGACATTTTAGTTTATAGAACGTCTTATTGTTTCTGTTGGCAAATGTTGTGTAAAATAAAGTTTGTATTTTAAGATTTTTTTACAGTCTCTTTCCTTCAGTACTTTAATCCTAATTGATATGTACTTCACAATAATGTTGCTTGTGGTGTATTCGTTTCGTGTCAAATCATTAGTTTAAAAGCAGCCATGTGGACCATATGGAAGCGCTAGTCACGCTGGTCAGGTGATCGAGTGGAGGTGAAGCAGAAAGGTAAACAGCGTTGACTGTTTCAAGTTACTCTGTTTTTACAACCACATCAAAAAAAAAGTGCACACATGAGACAGGTGATGATGCAGCCACAGTAAAGGGAAATCATTACAGATGTACAGATGTTCTAGGATTAGTTTAAATCTTTAGATTTGGATTCGTCTTACATATACCTGGCTAAAACTAAGACAATTAAAAAATTCTGATACTTAACTTACAGGTTTGCTGAATTGCATGTTTCCACTGTTCACTTTCATGCATTTGTTTGAAAATGGTGTTTAATGTAGGGTATAAGTGCTTCTTCATAAACCCGATAAACTCTTTAATATTCCAAACAGAAGGGTTACAGTTGTTTTATATAATTAACTAATTGCATTTACTATCTCAGCCACAAACTGTATACTCAGCCATATAAAAGATGCCTCAGCAGTAAGTGTAACATATGGAACCAGCCCTTTACAGTCTACGCTAATGTTGCAATGCATGCTGGGAAACGAGTTAAATGGTGCATTCAAACACTTCTCGGTAACTCCTTTCAGAATGAGGTGGGAGCTTTGCATTGATGTCAACGGTTCGTTTAAAGGTTGATGGATAAAATAAATAAATCAAATGTTTTATTCATTTATTTATAGTATGAACCTTATGGAGATTGTTAGGCACAAGTGCAATGCTTATCGCCTAGAATCGTGAACAGTTTTCTTTTCTTGGGTCCTAAGATGTGGAAAATCCTTAATCCAAGTTCCAAAAGCTAAACGTGTTATTAAAATCTATAAAAACGCAAAATGCTTATACTTGGGAAGCTAGAACCAGTCCATGTTTAAATAACTTCAAAATAACCTTAAAGAATGCGCTGACCTATGCTTTTCTTAATCGACTTACCGTTTTCATGCATAAACTAGCCCTGTGTCTAATAACAAATTAATTTACCCAAAATAACAACATTTATTTTGTATTGTATGCTTTAAAATCCTAATTTTTACATTTAACACTCGCGTGTGGGGTTTGTTATTTCCTACAGGCATTGAATGTGCCACACTTTCCCTGCTCTGACCTCTGACAGGAGCTCGCGGATCTGCTCCCTCCTGTACAAACACGGAAGCAGCATGGCGTCCAACAGCAGCGGCAGCGATAGCTCTGACAGGCAACGCATTGCACAGCAAAGACTGAGTGTAATTGCCGGACATTTACAGAGACCGGTGGAGGGTAACTCGGGCATCCTAGCCGCGGAGTGCAAAGCCCAGGGAGACAAGCTAGATGTCTCCAGCGAGCGGAGGACTGTGCCGAGGAGGAGGTACGAGGCTGTGATGGAGCGGTGGACGAGGGGGGCTTATCCGCTGTGGTTTTGGCTACTTCTTAAGTCAAACTTAAGTGCATTACCAGCTAAACATGAGACATTTGGGTGGCGTGCAGCGGTAGGCTGGTTGCTGTCTCCCCACTAGACATAGATGTCTGTTAGAAACGTAGCTGAAGCGGAGTTTGGTTAGCTTCATAGCTAACGTTTCTAGGCTACAGAGCAGCCATTCATTTGCTAAGGGGTGGGTGCGGCTAAGTGTAGGAGGAAGAAGTCGACTTTCTTAAAGTTTGCCAGCTGTAACTTTCATCCACTCTCGAAGTACATTCTTTTATTTGTTATGTAACTATGTTTCCTTTCAGTGAAGTCCTTAGTGTTTGATTAATCCGATTTGATATTCATTAACTGTTACTGAGCTGTCCGATTTAGTGGGGTTGATAAGCGGTTCTCCTTTTTTTGGAGTTGACCCGTTAGCAGGTTCACCAAAATTTTGTCTCTTGTGAGAAGACATCTTGGGTAAAATAGTAAAGCAGCCTGTAGCTAAAGTGTAACAACAGTCAGAGGAGACAGAGAAACTTCTGTCTCTTCCGTTTCTCTGATTGGTCAGGACAAGTGGTGGTCTGACTTTCAACCTATTAGCAGCCTAGTGCCTTTTGAGGAACCCCCACCAGAGCACTGACATCTAGTGTCTGTGGCAGATAACAACAGCTAACACAATCGGCAAAAGTATGTGCATCTGGCCTTGTAATGCGTGCCCCTTTCAGGCCAGTATGACACAGTGATAATGCGGCTAAATATTATGTCTTATACCCCTGTCTGCTATACTTGTGATAGTTTGATAGTTGAGGAAATGCAAAGCAAAAACAGTTACACAGCCACTAGCTATCTGCCAAACTTATAATTCAAAGAATCAATTGACAATGTGAGACTAAACTAGTTATATGGTGTTAGAGAATTTCTGTTTCAGTGGTATAACTACACTTCTTTCATTCAGTCCTGTTAGTGTCTCATTTAGAGTGAGGCAGCTTATCTTGTAATTTAAAGACACTACAGCATTACAAATGGAAGCCGCAGGGACTCTCTTATCAGCAATTACTTGGTAAGACTAGGGAAAGAATTTCCTTGTGGTGAGAGGAAACCAAAGCGAGATGCCAAACACGTAATACAAGAAACACTTGGAAGGTTGGTTAGTCCCCATAGACTGGAAACATACAGTTCCAGAGCCAGAGGTGCTTAAAGATGATGAAGTACAAACTGTGGCGGATATGGTATTTGAAAATGTTTTGCATCACCCCTTTTTGCTATATTTTGCTAGGCAAATATGAAATTGGTAAAGGAATTTATCGAGACATGTACAAACATACATGCAAATACAGTATATAAGTCAAAAACAGTTTGTACATTTCTAACAGCTTGAAAATCAATATTTGGTATGACCACCTTTATTCTTCAACAGACCTTAACCTCTCTTATTTAGCACTTCTTGTAATTTCTTTTAGTAGTCTTTGGGAATAGTTCTTCAGGCTTCTTGAAGGAAATTTAGAGCTTTTTGTTTGGTTTTTTTTGATGATGGCTACCTTTTGTTCAGCCATCATCTATTTTCTATCAAGTTGTTCCCACAACGCTTCAGTAATGTTGTGCTCTGGGGGGCCCAATCCATGCCTGATAGTTTTGCATTGTGTATTTGTTCTATCCAGATATATAAGGTGTGCTTTTACTGCTTTGGCAGTGTGTTTAGAATGATTGTCATGCTGAAAAATAAAGTTGTTGTCAATCAGATGCTTTCCAGATGGTATTTCTTGGTAGATCACAGTTTTGACAACACCACTGGCTTAAATGTAGTTCCAAACATGACAGAATCTTAACCATGCTTTACAGATAGCTGTATATTGTTATACACCTCTCCCGACCTTCTCTGTACTATTGATAACAATTTAAACCAAAAACCTCACATTTGTAACCATCACTCACTGAGACCTGTAGCCCTTGATTTTCAGCCCAGTTCTGGTGTATTTTGGCATACCTCAGTCTTTTTTTTCACACTTTCCCTTCTTTAAGAATGGCTTCTTGAAAGCCACACTTCCACTGAGACCCTTTCAAATGAGGCTTCAGTGAACAATAGATGGATGAACTGAAGGGCCAGGTACATCTCTCAGGTCCTTTGCTAGGTCCTTTCTGGATTTTTTTCCCCCCAGTTTCTCAAGGACATCACTTTTTTATACTGTTTATCTGGTAAAGATATCATTTTTTGTCCTCGACTTTTTCCTCCAGTTTACTTTTTAAGGTTAGGTGCCAAGTTTTTGTGTAATAGCTGGTTGGGAATCACTGTGTTGCTGCAAAAAATACAATTTAAATTTTTAAATAATTATGTGTTTCTGTGAGAGGCTGCTACTAAGTTTTTTGGTAAGTTTTTTAAGGACCTATATAAATACAAGTTGTTATTATTAGTATGCTTATTTTTTATTATTAAAAGTTTTTAATAATAGAATTTCAAAATTGATTGTTAACTTAGTTGATTAGGCAGCCTTTTATCCTTAAATGATTCATAGGTCAGTTTTATCGTGTAAGATAACGTTATCTCACTTTCTTTTGTTACAAAATAAGATTGTCAGGCATACCAACAGTAAAACCTGCTCTAAATGTTGCCACAAGATTGAGTCAGTCTTTGAATCGGGTTAAGCAATTACCTGCAGTATCATTTTTTTCCTCCCTCCCCCAATGTTAAGTGGATTAACAAACAGAAAAAAATTCCTCTGAATATGCTCAGGTTCAAGAACTGGGCTGAAAATGAGTGAAAAACAGCCAATACCCAAAGAAAACTTTAAAAGACTTTTAGAAGTCTGAAGAACTATTGCTTAAAATCAGTTAAAAATACAAAGGTCTTGCTCTTTGGATGCTAAATATAAAGAAATAATTGACAACTCAAGACTTTTTGCACAGTAATGTTGATGGCATCTAATGGTAACCTATAAATGAATGGAAAATGAAAGCGAAAGAGGAGAGTAGGGAAAGGTACCTAATGCCTCACGGCAGGAATCCAGCAGCCTGAGCACATACCAGCATAACTGGTGGGGTTGTTAGGGTCACCTGATCCAATCATAATTGTAAGTTTTATTAAAAACGAAATGTAAGATTCATTGAAAGATGTGATTATATCCTGTTCATTCGGGGCTTTGTGTGTGATGGGAAGCATTTTAGCTTCTGTTTTAAAAAGCATGTTTAAGCAAGAATCTTGATGTACAGGTTGTGTGTTCTCCTAAAGCAGCAGTTGACAAGATGTTGTGTCATCACACATGTAGTAATCTTTCCGTGAGAGTGAAGTAGATTTCTGTCACGCCTTTGGGCTTTGTTTGCTAGGTACTAGAAAGTAGTACGAAGAGCAAAAGTCATGCAGGAAACGGGCTGAGCAAACAGCTTTTACTTGTGGAAGGCATTTTTCAGTCAAAGCATGCCTCATTCACTACGACCATCACATTAACTAGATTGCATCATTTTAAGGCAACTTTACTTTTTATGGATCAGAAATGTTTGCACGGATTTGCTTCTCTATCTGTACAACAAATGGCGTCATCTATCTTTAGACCAGGTTTTGATTAGAAAGAAACACTTGGAAAAAATCTTTAAGGGAGGATAAAAGAAGAAACTTTTAGAAGTACAGCTTCCAGGATGGACAGGAATGTAACAGATGTTGTGTGGAGACAGAGTTGGGGTGCACACAGACTATGTCCACCCAAGCAACCCTGCCCCACAATTTAGGAATCCTTAATAGCTGGAAAGAGAGTTTCTGTTTTTTGGTACCTGTACTTTAATAATAATGATAATAAGAATGGATTGCATTTATATAGCGTTTTTCTAGGCACCCACTATTCATTCACTCTCACATTCACACACTTTGTAGCCACAGCTGCCCTGGGGCAGACTGACAGAAGCGAGGCTGCCATATCGCGCCATCGGCCCCTCTGGTCAACACCAGTAGGCGGTAGGGTAGAGTGTCTTGCCCAAGGACACAACGACCAGGACAGAGAGAGCAGGGGGATCGAACCGGCAACCTTCCGGTTACAGATGAGCTTCCCAATCCCATGAGCCAAGGTCGCCCCTATGAAAGTTAGTAGTCTGTACTTACTGGCTTACTGCCAAACACAATGCCCAGCTATGGAGACAGTTTTATTTCGCATGTACAGCAGCTATTACACTCCATCAGTGGTGGTGAGGATTCAATAAAGTATGACTTAGTGTGTCACTCCTGCTCGTAATTTAGAGAAAACCCCATTTTGGCATGTGTTAATCTTAATAATGGCTTTTATGCCAACATTAGCATGCCATCCCAAGTGACCCGTGATTATTGATCTGTACATGGTTGTACAGCTGTCTTTCTTTAAGAAGTACAGCACACTAGCATTGTACAGTACAGTCATAAGGCGGTAAAGCCAGCATTTGTATTTTGATATCTCAGAACAGTAACAGAATAGTGACAGTTGTTGAAATTTACATCTTTGCAAAGCAAGCACAGCCACGTAGTATCTGTTGGCTAGTTCCCAACTTGGTTCCTGTTTGTACAGTGGAAAACACAAAGCGTAGTTGGTGTCTATGTGCCATTTTTGTTAAGTGTAGCCTGGAAGTTCAGCACACACATTTAAGTCTAATCCTAAAAAGCTGAGGAGTGTTAAAAGTAGCTGTTGAAAAATGTCTGATTGGTGCCATAAATGTAAAATATCTAATGTATTAAATGGAGCTCAAGGACTGTATGCTCACTTCTTCTGTGGATGGACAAGTTGTTTGAATGTGTTGCCTTTGCAATACTAAAAGAGCCATGTGTTTGCTAACCTGTGGGCAAAGCATTTGGGTGTGCCTGTCTGCAGCCTCCCATTTTGTAAATTTGCCACTTCATAGCCACCTCAGGTTAATGGAAAAGCTGGGAATGGCTTAATAAGATTAAGGGATATTCTATATGTCTGGCTTTTCAGATAACATCATGAGATTGTCAGGAAGGATGCTGAGCCAGTATCCAGCCCAGAGGGACTGGGATGGCAAATTAACCAGGGCACCACACCCTGGAATAATCCCCACATGTTCTATTGTAATTTTGAGTGATAATCTGCCCAAGTCCTAACTTGTACCTAAATTCATTTTTTTCACAGACAGGAGATTATGAAATGGAATGGCTGGGGATACAGCGATTCAAAATTCCTGTACAACAAGAAAGGCCAAGGAGAATTTACTGGAAAAAGGTAAAGTATGAGAAAGCAGCCAGCACTCTTAGGTAAAGCTTATTCTTATCTGTTGGTGGTCATTACTTGGTCTCATCCACTCCCTCTAATCTAGTGTTAGCCACTGTGTTGAGCTTTAGCATTCATTCTGTTTGTGTAACTTGAGGCTGCAGCTTTGCATTGATCTTTTTTTTTTTTTTTACAGCCCACTACTTGAACCCAGCCTTTGAAAATCAGTCGCTGTCTCTGTGCTTGCTGTGTGCTCACAACAATGTGGTGCTACTGCCACCTAGTGGTTGGCATTTAAACTGTTTATTGTCATCTGAGAAGGTCACTGGTTGTGATTTTCAGCACTCAGGTGCCCATTAGCAGAAACAACTCACCAATTTCTTAAAAATATAAGATGAATATTATGCTGGCAGTCATGTGTCTGATGGTAAATGCAAATGTAGGTGTAAGAAAAAACGTACTTTTAATTGCTGCAGATTCCCAGAAACAACTGTTACTCAGTTCCTCTGCATATCCTTTATCCATGCCTGCCACGACAAGAGCAAAGGTGTAGGTGGGTCTTGTTTCCGTAATCATCACAGACAGCTCTGGGAGAGGTAGCTGTGCTTGTGAGACAATCAAAACAGAGAACTGGCACAGTATGTACGAGCACGTATTATCAAGCAAATTGTTTCCTCCTGTGTAAGCACTTACCATAGAGCCCTCAGGGCTTTCCGTGCCCTACCAACAAAAAAAGCTATCTGGGTGTTGTATATCAGCTGAAGCAAGGGTGACGTCCTCCTTGGCTCGCTTGCTGCAGGAGGGTTTTTTTTTTCCTCACTTAAATACTGCATATATTTTACAAAGGTACACCATAGTCCCCGGATGGGCCCAATCTGTGACACCAGCACAATTATGAAAGTGATGGTAAAGGAAAAGCAATAACAGCACTGTCACTGCTGCTCTGCTTGTCTAATAACCTCACTGGACTCAGATCTCATACTGTATTCTTATTAGCCACAGGTCTGGTTCTCCAAATGAATTTGCCCAGTCAAGCATGGAGATATTTTCAGTTTCAGAGTTTCACTTCTGCTGCATTGAAGCTAATACATGAGACTCGGTTGATTATTTTTAATTGGTAATTCAAACTTTCTTTCCTCTTTTACACAATCCAGGTATAGGCTGAGCGGTATGATCATCCCCGGCCTCAGAGAGTGGATGGAAAGCACGTTCGGTGCCAATCTGCAGCACAAAACTCCAGCAGCAGTGAGTAACAGCTCCTGTTTAGTTGTTGCGACTTCGATGAATGGCATTGTGCAGAAGCCATAACCGCTGTGGTTTGTTTTGTTTAAGCCAATTCTGAATAGCAGTGCTGTCCAGCCTCCCACTCTAAACGAGGCCTTCTTGAAGGAGCTAAAGTCCACAGGCATTCCCTTCTCTCATGACGCTGAAGACCGGGTTTTTCGCTCTCATGGTAAGGCAGAAAAAAGTCTTTTAATGTCTGTGAATTGTAATTTAATTTGCAAAATTTTTTTCATTTGTTATGAAAATATTTTTAAAATGGTGACGTAATTTCATTTTTAAATTTTTTTCCAGGCCATTGCTTACACGAGATCTTTGCTTTGAGAGAGGGGAAAATTGGCCGTGTTCCAGATTTGGTTGTATGGCCAAGTGAGTTCAGAAGCTATGCTGTCACTGTTAAACATGTGTATATATAATTTCTTTCCACTGTGTGTCTGCTTTTCTCCTCCTACATAGCATAACTGATCCCTCCTACTGGCTTAGGTGATTTAAAGGGTTAATCTCTGCAGCGGCAGGGATATTAATATGTATGAGTAGAAGCTTAATAAGAAGCGTCAGGGGGAGGACGGTTGACACCCAATACTCCACAGTCTGGCCCTGCATAGTACACTCATGAATTATGATTCTGAGATTGGTTTTCTCTTGTTATGGCTAGCACTATTTTATCATGCAAATAAATGTTGACTGATGGTTGAAACTTGATTAGCAGCCTCCCAAATGGGAAGCGAATCACCAGGCAACTGTAGGCACATTCTCATCCACAGTGGCTAATCCCAAGTTTTAACTTTTCCAACCGTACAAATGCACTCTCATCTACTAAATGTGCAGTAGATGTTTTGAGCTATAATTGCCATTCCTCGGTAGCCTCTACAAGTGAATTTTAAGTGGATGTTTAGTTTGTGGAGCTGTAATCCTTTGGCCTACGCTATGTGTTTAATTGGATGCCCAAATGCAGTAGAATGTAAGCATTTCTCACTGCCTCTTAAAAGCTCTCGAGGCCAGTCAAGCACATCCATGTACTTTGGTATTGCTGTTCATCCCACTCACTCACTGCCCCAGTGTGAATGTATATGGGCTCTGATTGGTTAAAATACATCTGTATTGATCTAGCATGTCCCACCCAAGAGAGTGTAGCTTCATGCAGTTTGACTCAGCCTGAAGAAAGCCCGAGGCAAATCAAAGGATGCCCTGTCAAAACAAATCTTCTATGTTTTTTGCAGACTGTCACAATGATGTAGTGAAAATTGTGGAGCTCGCATGCAAACACAACGTTTGTTTGATGCCATATGGAGGTGAGCTATGAAATCAAAGGCGTTAATCTACATAATTAGCTTTTATGTAAAATTACTATGGGGCTCTAGTTTATTTGCATTTCGCAACTTGTAACATATAGTGTAATTTCATCCATCAGTTATCTGTTTTTTATGTGGGTGGGTGAGGGCTTAGTGAAAGCTTTATTATCTATATTATAGATGCTGCTGTTAAAAGTAGAGCAGTGGACACTGCACTAATTGTGGTGGTTACAACCATAGGAAATGATTGTAACTTTTATGTTTGTTTTCTTCTGTCAGTCACTACTAAAAAATGTCATGCTAATAATATGGGAGAAATAAATCTTACGTATTGTTAGTTTTATTGCAGTTTGCGAACAGGTTCGTGACAATCATATCAATAAAAGTCAGTCATTCATTACTGCAGTGAAATCCTGAAGTGTGCAGACGTGCCATAAGAAAAAATTATATATTGCACCTCAAGGATGAGCTATTCAGATGGTGCTTTTCCTCCTGTAACGTGTCAAAATGACTGCTGTGAAAAGGAGTTTTATTGTAACAGTGGTTTTTATTATCTCTTAGGAGGGACTAGTGTCTCTAGTGCCCTCGAGTGCCCCCCAGAGGAAACTCGTTCCATCGTGTCGTTGGATACCTCACAGATGGTACGTAAACACCTGCGCGATCAGCGTTAAGGACAACTAAACTAAAATCAATCTATCTGATCTTTAAAGTTAGAACAATAATCTGAAAAGAGACTGAGAGAGAGTCAGGCTGGATCAGTATACTTATTCATAGACACCAGGCCATAAGCTGAAATGGATATTAAGATTAATATTCAACGTGTTGTTTTCTGTGTCTATTGTTGATATCTCTTCAGGTTTGGATTACTAAAAAAATGTGTCAAGTAAAATTGTGTTTTTGGCAAAACATGATTGTAGTAATAGTACATGTACATTATTTGGGCTCAGGAATTCCTTCTTTTTATCAGCTGATAACAGCCAAGTAATAGTGGAAACTGTTAGTGTGTGCTACAAGCTATTGCATTATGAGACTGAGTGTTTCCAGTGTTCTTTTTTCCCATATACATCTTTTTTTTTCAGTAACATGAGTGCAGCCAGAGTTAGAATTGGTAAATTAGTTGTGTGGATAGGGACAAAACCCAAGTGATGCACCAGCCATTAATCTCAATACAATCCCAAACAAGTCCCCATAAACATGATAATCTTTTATCGGATACAATATAAAGTGGTGAAAATTGTCACTGTACAGTAAAGCTCTTTGATCCATGCTCACCCAGAGGTGATATGCAAGCTGTCTACAAGCTCCTAGCTCACCACTCATTGAGTTTGCTGCCACTGACATCAGTGACCAGCGTTCTGTGTCAGGGATCAGAGGTCAGGTGTCTCCAGCTGAACCACATGAAAGGAGCAATGTAGTAGGAACGTAACGTTTATTAGCTCTGGGGACTAATTTATGACCTCCTATAGGTAGGGCTAAGCCTTTGGGAAACTGACAGTTGTCTCCCATCCTTGTCTGCACACATTCGTCCTCAGACGTTTTGATGAAAAACATACCGTGTTGTAAGCAAACTGTGAAGAGACTGTCTCCACAGCCTGCTCTTGAGTGCAATGTTTATGTCTGAGTCTGAGATATTTTAAGTCAACATAACAGATGTAGGCAGAGCTCAGATGACAGACATGGCGATATACAATATGTGTTTGAAAGCAGCCGTTTTACACAAAGGAAACGGCTTTAAAAAAACATTTCTCCCAAAAAACTTTGTGAAATATAAAATGTATGTTTATGACGTCCTCCGACATGTTGTTTGTTTGTCACAGAACCGCATTCTGTGGATTGACGAGAAAAATTTAACTGCCCATGTGGAAGCTGGCATTGTCGGTCAGGATCTAGAGAGATTGGTAAGTACTGCTCGCCCATCCATTTTAATTCACCGAAAGAGCTTATGTTAATATAAAGCGTTGTGCCAACAATCAAGCTGTGCGCCTGTTCCCTAGGAGGCTGTCTGTGCTCATTCACCTTGGTACTCTTTGCTCAGTAGATCTAACAGGGTGCAGGAAGGAGTTTGCGGTAGGAGCAGAGCGCTGAAGGGGAGAGATTAGAGTCTGAGACGGTGGTCATGAGCAGATGGCACCATCAAGCTAATTCAGAAAAATGGAGAAGGAGCAGGCGTTTGATGTAGAGGAATGCGTGAGCTGCATTTAAAGCAGACTCCACCTCTGCATTTAGACTGGGCCGATTTCATAGAGCAGATGGGTCTGCATTATAAACTGCCTTCCAGAGGAATGCTGTGATAAAACAAGGCTTGACTTTACCCTTGTGCTTCTGGGGAGCATTGTTGTTGTACTTTAAGATCTTAATTATTATTACTGTTGAATGTTCCGCCTAAAGATGCAATCTTTCAGTGCTACGTCTGCCTTAAGGAGAATGTGTGGGCTCCCAATGACCTACACATTCTCCTCAAAGCCTTGGGGATAGTGAATCTGATGAATAGATTTCTCAGAAGTACATTGTTATTACTGCATGGCAAGGAACAAAGCCATACAGTGTGTTTTCTGTTCTTTTTTTCTTTGTGGAAGAGGAATGTGTAAGCAGTCTTGCCTGCATAACTCATACACTTAAATAAATATGTAAAACTTACTATTATTTTAGTTTTACTAACAAAGGCTTGTGTGTGCTGGATGTATCAAGTTTACAGGCATTATTTTGCACATGACAGCAGAGCTGCTGTCAGACTAAAGAGAGAGAGATCAGTGCATTATTTATTCAGTCTTTCCACTTGGTTTATTTTGGGCCATTATAAAACCACCAATGCCATAAAACCGCCGTTTTTACATTGCGGTATAACTAGAGCAGTGACATGCAGCAGCAGAGGTGCAATTATATTTTCCCTTTGCTTGCGCATTCTCTTCGCTTGTTATTAAAACATTCTCGTGGGTTTACGACATCATTGTTTACCACACATTTCTGGCTCCCTTTTAAGTTAAAAACAAACACGTTTTTTTTATATTTTTCCATTTTATTGCAGCTTAATGAGAGCGGCTACTGTACAGGACACGAGCCTGACTCCATGGAGTTCAGCTCCCTGGGGGGCTGGGTAGCAACCAGAGCATCAGGTATGAAGAAGAACATCTATGGCAACATTGAGGACCTGGTGAGTGCACAGAAACCTGTAGAAAGAAAATTATTACATTAGGTTTTGTGGGCTTCACGTCTTTAAGTTTGGGCAGGTGTTGTTTGGTTCTAAAGCTGCTTTATCGCTGTGTTCTCACTGAATAGGTTGTCCACATAAAGATGGTTACCCCACAAGGTGTGATTGAAAAGAGCTGTCAGGGACCTCGCATGTCCACGGGGCCGGATGTTCACCACTTCATCATGGGCTCGGAAGGTTAGATGACTTTCTCACGTTATTCCAGTTCAGGAGTGCATGTGGGCGTGTGTGCAGTTGTGTAAACATGCATGTCAATGTGGGTTTGTGTGCGTGTCTTTGAAACCTCTGTGATAAAACGGTAACATCAGGATGATTCTCATGCTCTCCGCTTCTTACACATTTACTAGCATTGGTGGAAATGTGATCTGGAGAGGTGTTAGTTAGGAACCAGCAAGTGTCCTCTGCTCCCCATCTGCACTGTCCTGTCCTTGTGAATGCCCACAGAGAATACTGCCATATGTCAGGTTTCCCCTGCATAATGAAGAGGTTCAGAGACTCTTGGCATCGTTATGTTAAACAGCTGTGGATACAAACTTTTTATTTGCCCTACAAAGCTCAGCAATCTGCTCCTCGACTGGGCTGGGACTGCTACAGAAGTCTCTATTTGCGTTCAGCGAAACTGATCTCAGCAACAGTATCATACCAAGAAACAGGGTTTGAAGGTTGGAAGTTGTGTCCTGACCGCGCAGATTAACTGTGAGAGGTCATGTTTTGACTGACAGTTGCCATATATGGGTAGTTTCAAATTAAGCTAGCCACATGTATTTTTACTCTTTATGACTCAGCCACCACAGAATTAAAGATCTTCTCCAAAGAATTTTGCTCTGCCTTAAATACGTTTGGCACTTTACACTTCATGGCTTGAACATGATTCTGCACTAGTAGACTGTAGGGTGCTCGGGACAGCCCTGCAGAAAAACTTTTGTTGTGAGATGACTGCAGTGTCCAAAGTATCTGGTACAAATGATCTGTGGGCTCTCAGTTAGGTTGTTGATGGTCCTTCAGCCAGATGCAGAGTAGTTATAACATACTAATACACATAAGTTACAACATACAAAGAGCTGAAGTGAAACCGAGCAGATCTTGGATGTTTGGTTATGCTTCTCCCATTCCTGGTGAACTCCTGTGAAAAGCCTGTGGCTCCCTTCCCTGTTCCAGCCCACTTGTCAGCCAATCAGCATTCGACCTACGCATAGCTGAGCTCTGCACTGTTGGGTTGTTGGATGCATGGGAGCATTTTTGCATAGGCTGAAAATCCATCTCCTCATAAGCTCTCCGTGGGCAAATACCTACAGAAGTACACAATGACCAAATCCAAGAATTCCTTTCCCAAAGGATGAATTTCTAAAAGATACTTGCAATGGGTTCCCTATTATTTATGCACTATGAACCCTTAGAGCCAGACTGTTTTATCTGCAAATACTATTGGCTTACAATAGCTATTTGTTGATCTGTCCATATCTGCATTTACATCATCCAATAAATTTAAATTTAAAAAGTAAAGAAGAGTTGGTAGGAACACAGTTCAACCATGTAATGAGTGTTACATCTTTTGTCCACTAAAGGGCATTCTGCAACTTCCCTGCAACGTGTTGGAACATCACAAACACATCGAGCTGATCCAACTAAGTGAACAACTACACATAAGCAGATTTCCATAACATCAGTTATATTTCATGTATCTGAAAGAAAACCTCAGCTGATTTGTAAAATATTGGAAATTTAAATCACCAAATATCAGTATCAATATCAGTCTTAAAAATCCTGTATCGGATTAAATATCATGTTACAATCAATATCAGAATAGTGTTTGTCTTGCTTACTGGCCAGTTATACAGCCAGCAATACATGGTGCATTGTCCTGTGTGTGTGTGTGTGTGTGTGTGTGTGTGTGTGTGTGTAAAGCAACTCTAGCATCTTGATGGCATCCAAAAAATGTTACGTTTGTGAAACAGTGGACTTGAGAACAACAAGCCTAGTTTGCTGCTTTTTCTGGATATGAGTCTATAAAAGATAATCAGTTACTGAAAGTGAAAATAATAGCAGTCTACTTGTAATGCATAGCTAGATATTGCTTACTCATGTACTCACTCACATGGTACAAATATTTTGAATATTGAATAATCTAATATCACAGTAGCACATTTTTTCTAACATGCTTCATATCTTCAAAACCCAAGCTTAGAGAAGGAGCTTTTTTGCAATTAAGGTGAGTGAAATTGAAGATGCTCTTGCTTCTGTGGTTGCTACACTGAGCAGAGATAGGACAGGACCACACCTCAGTGGTAGAGCATGTTGTTCTGGGAGGCCTAACTCTTTTGCTAAGAGGTCACACCAGCACACAGTCTCATTAAAATTATCTACCTCCTCACCGAAAGAATCCCATCCTGGTGTCTGACAGTAGGCCACAACAACAGCAAAGCGCCAGGCTAAAACCCTCAACTATGCTCTGCATGTTAAGTGGAACGCATCCATTTCATTAGAAATTACTGTGAAACCTCAGACTTCTTATTCTCTGCACAACAACGGGTCTGTGTATCTCTCTGACCTTGAAGTAACCTGAATGCAAAGTAGTTCTTCCCCCTTGCTACAGCCAGTGTAAACAATGATTGGAATGATCAATGCTAATCCTTTTCTCTTTTAAACTCCCCTCAACCATGCAGAAAATACGATATGAAACCAACTAACGCTAACCTAATGTTGAGAGTTAAATGATTGATTTAAAGCAGTGGTTGCACAATGGTCAGTGGCTTTTTTGGTCAAAATATTTGCTGCTAAAAACGCTCTTCATTGTGAATATTCCCTTTCCGCAAATACGTAGCCTTTAAGATGAGGTTAGTCTAATAGCAAGAGTTCCAGTAAAGTTAGCTTAAGCTGCACTCAGTATTTCATTGCATCTGTCCCGAGAGAGTTTTTCCAGCATTGCTGTTCTTATTGCCTCCATTTAGCCCTCACCCTGGCTCCTCCTACAGTCTTTCTTTCTCTCCTTCTCTAGATCCCCACCCCTCTCTCATTAAGTGGCTTCTCCTGCATGCTATCAGGAGGGGGGGAGAAAAAACCCTTCTTGGGGTGAGGCCCAATGCAGTCACGTTTTCCAGTGTGCCACTAGGGAGCAGCATGTGGCATACAGTGTCACATTAGAGGCCTCATTAACAACCATAACAGGCTGATGAAGCCTCCTGATGGACTGTGTTCATGGGGGATACATTTATAAATGAACGTGATCTATAATGATACAGAGTGCACAGGGTGCAAGAAAGCAATTTGGATCATAGCAATAAAATTCACAAACTAGCTCAAATAGCTGTTGTTCATTGTTGAGTGTGTGGAGAAAGTGTAAAAATGGCAATTACGTGTTGTGCAAACCCATCAGATATTCTCTTTTGTTGTCCAAAACCCTTAAAATGTTTGTACAGTTCACTTTAAGAATAGATGTTTTTAAACTGTGCTTGTGTTCTTGTAGAAAAAGCAATGTTTTAATTTTTTTTCACTCATTGTAGTTTTCATTTTTCATCTGATAACAAAAGAAAGCATTTTGATTAGCCACATCTTTTTCAGAAAAGTCATCTGAAAGCAAGTGCTCAAAGATTGAGCTTAATTCAATTTTTTTTTATGAGAAGAGATGGCAAACATCCTTTGCTACCCATAGTTTACTTTCAAATAAACATTGGGTATATTTGAACCAAGTGGTGTGAGGATTTCAGCAGCAGCAGCAGGTAATTGTTGAAAGCTTCCAGGTCATGAGGTCAGCCACAGGTTTCCTTCTACCTTGTGTGCGTGTTGCTGTTGTTGGTCTTGGTGCCTTTGATATACCCCTGCTTTACTTCCTGGTGTTCTTAAGCTGATAAATCTCAGTTATCCCCGAGTGTGTGGTAGAAAACCAGATCTGCTAAGTGAAATGTGAGACAAAGGTCACCAGAACAACCCCTGGGACATGTACCAGAGCCCTGTAAAACAGTCTTGAGTTCCGCTTAAAGCGGGTTAGGTCATATAAACTCTGGGAACTGATGTACGTACTTTTGTTCTGCTCAAAATCTCTCACTGTGATTTTCCACAGGAACCCTGGGCGTGGTTACTGAGGTTACAATGAAGATTCGTCCCATGCCGGAGTACCAAAAATACGGCTCTGTGGTGTTCCCTAATTTCGAGATGGGAGTTGCCTGTCTTCGAGAGGTTGCCAGACAGGTAACAGGTTAATCTCCCCTTCAGCATGTTGTGCTCTGTTGCTTCATAAAGCCATGTCTCAACATGAGATGGAGGCTAGAAAGTTACTGTGTTTGAGGTATGCACAAAATAAGCACTTTCAGGTCTTCGTTTTACCTCCTTTAAAGCTAACCTGGCAGAAGAAAGCAGGGAAAAACTGATTTATAGACCAACTTGCAAAGGCATCTGACGTCGTCAGACCTCATTTGGCCTGAAGTGCTGTCTCAGAGAGTCTGTATACTGTACATTTAGGACAAATAAACAAAAGCTATAAAATCAAAGCTCTTTATTGTTGTTCATTCGACTAATTCGGGCCAACTTCTTTTCCCTGCAGAGGTGTGCCCCAGCTTCTATACGACTCATGGATAATGAACAATTTAAATTTGGTAAGTTTTATTTGGAGTTCACATTTAAGCCCATCTCAGTTATCACCTCTTTATGTGTCTATATGACTTTCATTTAATCTACAAATTCTCAACATTAGCTTTTCCCGTTACAAGTAGGACTTAATTTGGCTAGATTTTTATTTTTTGTTTTTCCAGGCCCCAATAAAACCTTTGGCTTTGATCAGAGAGCTTTGCAACATGAGCCACATGATGTGGTTTAATCATTTCTTTAGTTTCTCCCATTTTATTTTGTTTGGTGTTCCACCTAACCATGAACGGCACTTGTGCAGCAGTCAATGATGTCACAACGGTCCATGCCACTGAATCGTTAAATTGATTATTATTTTTGCAACCGAATATCTGCGCGCACACACACACACAAACACACAGTTTGAAGCACGATGAAAAATAAACCCGACCAGAATTAAGTCATTATTGCACTGAAGTTTTATGATGTTGTTTCTTCGGGTCCAGTGGAATGCATCTGGCATTCCCAGAGATCGCTGCAAAGTTCCCCAGTCTCGTGGGATCTCATTATCTTCCCTGTATTTCCACTTTTCACAGAGTAGGCACTTCCTAGCCTTACACAGGGAAGACAAAGTGACCAGGATCTTTTTTTCTTTTTCTTTTGGGAGGGGGGATAAAAACTAAAACTCATGGCACTATGATGCATTCATGGATTTAGTAACTTGTCCTTACTTTTTAATAATGATTACTGTGGAGAAAGTTTGTGTACTGTATAAAAGGGTTGGGGGTTTTTTTTTAGTTTGAGACTACACAAACAATTTAGCTCTACCTGTATTAATATATAAAAATAAGGATTTTGTATAAAGGAAAGATAATATAAACATATGAACATATCATTTTTGTTCATTGTATTAGCAATTTTTTCTCTCTGGATTTTGAGTATTTAATTAACGAGTATGATGGCTGTGAGGGACCTTAAGACCCACAATCACAGTTTGGAATGGAAACAATTAGGACACTAAGTGATGAAGAGACTTGAGCATAGGGGGAAATAAATGAACTGTTAAGTCTCGGCGACATCACCCATGACTTCCCTGCTGTGATTGATAACCATCCCATTGGCCCCAGCCCCTCATTTTCCCTTGTCCACAGGCGCTTTTGTGCGTCCGATCAGGAATAAATCAAAAAGGGTGGCTGAGGAAGACGGATATCACTGTGTCAACCCCACTTCCCTTCGGAAACTCTCTGATTTATAGTCGCTGTCGCTCGCAGCCACTGGCCAGTTGTGAAGTTATTCAAATGTTACCATTTATTTCTTCTTCTTTTGTTTGCAATTCCAAATATATCAGAGTTGCTTTGCTCTCTCAGAACACTGGAGGATGCAAGCAGAAGCAGAGTTTGCCTAATTTGTGGGAAATTTTGTTTTATTTACTTTAGGGCTTCTTTTAGGTGAATTAACTGAACTGATTTTAATCTGATATTTAACAGGTCATGCCCTGAAGCCTCAAGTATCTTCAATTTTCACTTCCTTTTTGGACGGGTTGAAGAAATTTTACATCACCAAGGTAAAAAATAACCAGGGGTGAACACTGTAAGGTTCTTGCTGCAGGTGTTTTACATGAAAAATGAGCCTACCTCTTTAATTCTCAGTTCAAAGGGTTTGACCCCAACCGCCTGTGTGTGGCCACCCTGCTGTTTGAGGGAGACCGCGAGAAGGTCCTGCAGCATGAAAAGCAGGTTTATGACATTGCTGCAAAATTTGGGTGAGTAGTGGCTGCTGAGTTTGGTATTTTTACATCTTTCTTCTATATCTCTATATTGTTGGATCATTTAAAGATCAGAAAGGTTAGAAATGTGCCATAAGGTGAGGCTTTATACACAGTGGTGGCGCTGCTTTCAAGCAGCCTTGGAGTAGCAGTGATAAGAATTGAGAAGCACAGTTACACACTTAAGATTTGTTCTTCGACTCAGTAGCTTGTCTCGATGTGGATTGATGGATCACCTCTGGATGTCCTCCTGTCAGGCTAGCTTTAATGTTAAAGTAGGTGTGAGGTGGGCAGAGATAGTAGGGCACAGCTCCCCTTAGGACAGCACAGGGCCACAAGACACAGCTGGGGAGTGTTTGGCTCTTGTGATTGATCATGAAACACATCAATAAGGACTTTCTTGGAAATCTGTTACCAGCCAGCCAGAGAGGAAACCTCCTTCATCCAGAACCATTTTTAAGCCCTCAAAAAAGAATATTCAGTTCATTTGCCATCTGTGTAATTGTTATGAAAATAATTACTTTTATTTATTGGTGAATTGTAATTGGTAAACGGTAAAAGGTTTTTGGAAACCTAATATGAATATATCTGTGTAGAAATCTCATATAAACATTTCTCATCTATAACTAACTCCAAATAATCCTGATGCACAGTTTCCTCAGACATTTTTGTCTGTTCCCATTATTTTGCACAGCCACATAAGAACACAAAACCTCGGTCCTAATTTACTCAGATCCAAAATCTTCCACACACAACAAAAGAAAGAAAGAAAGCTTTAAAGTTCAAAGATGGATTTTTATGGTAAACTGGACATTTAAAAAACTGCAGAAACATATGAATGGATAAAGATATCAACCTTTCATCTCAGGTAGACCACAAATGTGATATGTTTGGTCTGAAAACTGGCTGCAAGGATTTGTACAAGATTTGCACCATCATGAGTCATGACATAGCCAATGCATAAATGTGTTAGTCATTCATTAAAGTGGTTGTGGCAGTAACCTTTACGTTTGCAGATATTTCACATCTATGTGAAGCGTTTGTAAATCTATAGATCTCAAGTGTTCATACAGTTGCTACCAAAACGGACTCTGGATTTTTAATATTTTTTTTAGTTAAGAGAAACAATAAAAAAGTCCAGTGTTTCATTGTAATTAATATCTTGTGCAAGGCATTCCCTGTTTTGCCAAATGTTTGATCAGTATTTGATTGTACATGCCATACATTATATTCATTAAGTCTTATTTGACACCATTGTAGCATTTCATGTTTGCTTCTATTTTAGGATCTTGCTGAGGTTCAAACAATGGTTTTGTGATAGAAAGGGGTTAAGCCATACCAGCCAAAACCTGTCAGATGCAACATAGTCTTAATAATTGCATTATTTTCATTAAATGGCCATCACCCATCAGCTCAAGTGCCGGTGATGGATTGCTTAGGTGTGGTGAGGAACGTTTCCTGCAGTGATGGGAAACAGGAAGAAGGGTGAAAATCAATATAGTGATTTTCTAATGAGCTTGGCCTGATTAGTTTGGATGGTAGATGAAAATGTGATTACCCACCGCAGGTGATAGATGTGTGGCTGACCTATGGCGATGCAAGGAGCATAGCGCCATTGATCTGTACATTGTTGCACTGACAGCCTCCAAGACAGCGGTTGTGAGAGGGAGCAGCCGGAGCAACAAAGCTGAAGAAAAGATCTGTTAAATATTAACCCTGATGTCTCCTCGCAGGGGCCTGGCAGCTGGAGAGGACAATGGGCAGAGGGGCTACATGTTGACCTTTGTCATCGCTTACCTCCGGGTGGGTCACTTCTCTGGCTTTTTCCCTGCCTGAGCTGATGGGCAGGTGGGGCAGGCAGGGAGATTGCAATTTGACAGCGGAGAGGATAGCGAGCAGCAATGAAAGCAGCGGAATATGACCTCGGGAGGGCTTTGATTTGATCTGGTCACAGTTGTTGTCAAGGCATTGAACAGCAGTAGAAGAGCACAGTAAATGCAGACAGAATGACAATAGAAAGTTGACTCAGGTCATCCCTGTTAGAAACCTTTCTGATAATCATCAACAAGCAGGGTGTTTAAATATACTTAAGCAGGTCATCAACAGCTTTCTGCTTTTTAGTTTTTTGTTTTTTTTTATCTCAGTTGTCAAAAGTCCTTCCTCAGTGGCTCCATATTGTAGATGTTTACACATTCGCCCAACAAGCAATAATCCCGATTTCAATCCCAGGAGGAGCCACAAACCCTTTTGGGGTTGCATCGGAAAGGGCATCCAGAATTTAAAGCCCTTTTCAATAAAGCAACAGCTTCTATTCAAAAATGCCTTTTTGCAATACAGGTCTGAAAATGTCTCGTTGAGATGTCTACTAGTACTACTAGTTATTTATGTAGTCATTCTTTATATTCTAGTTTTATGATAGTGGTTTGTTCTGTTGAATGTAAGCCGGTGGTAAAACATCACAAAAAAGCCCAAGATAATGTCTTTGTTTTATCGGTACAGAGAAGAGAAGCTGCTTTCATTTCTCTTTTTTTCCTTTAAAAAAGAAAGTTGTGCATTGCCTTTAAAAAAAAAATCGATCGAATGTCACCCAGCTCATAAAAATAAGAAGCTGTGGTTTCAAAATAAGATCACAAGCTTGGAGGATTTCTGCATACGCTTGATTTACAGGGTTACCACAGTTCTCATAAAATGTGCTGAATCACATTAACATATAAGCCTGCTTATATATGTGCATTTCATTCCAACCAGGACTTGGGAATGGACTACTATGTGATTGGCGAGTCCTTTGAAACCTCTGTGCCTTGGGACAGGTAAATACATTGATTCACTCGCCTCCTGCAGAGTCTGCCCTGAGCGTCCTAATCCTGTTTTTCCCTTCCTTTCGTTTATTTCTCCTTGCCTCTGTCTTTCACATTCACCTTCATGCCTGCCTTCTCCCCTCATTAAATGACCCTGCGTTGGTGGAGCTTTTCCTCCTCAGCATACAAACGTACCACTACTGACATACTCACACACCCACACACATACATAGAGGGGAGAGGTGTGTGAGTGTCCTCTGTATGTGTACCATGTACTATGAGTCACAGGCTCATCTCACACCCATGTACTGTGATCTGCATTTTCTACATGTTTTCATTGTCCTGCTTTCTCACACAACAAACAGGAGCACATGCAGGCTCCTTGTTGTGTAACATGCCTGATGGGGAGAGACCAAGAGATCAGGCAGTGAGGCGAGCATATGTGCCTGGCTCATTACCCAGCCTCCTCCCCATCCTCCACACTCCACGCACGACTGCAGATGCTTAGGACTGGCGGCCATTTCCACACCAGTGGGAATCTCTCCCACAATGGTCTTCATGTTAGTCAGTCTGGTCTCTACCTCCTGCCTGGTCTCTTGCCTTTCTTTAATGTTTTTGGTCTGTCTTTCTTTTATTATTTATATTTTTGCAGTGCTTGGTTTTAAATACACATTGTTGTCATGTTTTAAACACACAAATATCAGCTTAAACTCCTATTAATTTTCTTGTCTTTTCTTTCTTTCTTTTTTTTAGGGTTTTGGACATTTGCAGAAATGTAAAAGCGCGCATTGTGCGAGAGTGTAAAGACAAAGGAGTTCAGTTTCCACCATTATCCACATGCAGGTAATATTTAAAAACAGTTTCCAAAAGACTGAGCCTGTACAAGCGCTCTGCCAGTCTCCTCACCATATTTTAATGTTTAACACTAGTGCAGAAACGACACCTACAGTATAGATTTCATATTGTTCTTCCCATGAAAAGAACACAACAATGCACTGTGTGTTCTAATTTGTCCAAAGGCTATTAAAAATATGACACTCTCAATCAGGTCACACATATGTAACGAGCTCAGGTAACTTATTAAACAAGCAGGGCAGTGTAGTTTTTAGCAAATGATACTCAAGGATTAAATGGTTTTCTTGTTGGATGCTATTTTAAACTGAGGAATAAGATGTAGTTGTTTGTCACAGTTTGTAACAGTTTTTGAATTGTTTAAATTTTACAAATATAAATGCTTCTGAAAAAAATAATAAACATCATGCTGTGATAAAATATCATCACATCAATCCTTTAAATGACATCTATACACAAATAATCAAGAGCATTCCCCAAATGAAATATTTTGAAGAAGTCGGTCCAAATTAGAAACAAATGAAAAGCAAAGAAAAAATAGAATGACTATCAGTTGCTAACTTTTATTGTTTGACAGCAAATGGCATTCAATCCTAAAGATACATTTCAGTTATAACCTTGGAAGTACTGAGGTGCATACCAAGTGTGACCCCTGTTGAGTTTGCAAGAGCCACGGAGACAATGCGGTCGGACGTTGTGATAGACAGACGGCGAGCTGGTTGAGGAGCACCAGGCTGCTGCTCACAGATTGCGGACAGATTAGGCCTCAGCCTGATTATGCTACAGCCATTCATTTCCCGGCTGCAGTCTGTCACATGATTGATTTGTCCATTTAACCTCCAGAACAGTGAGTGTGCCAGGTGATGGGCCATGTCAAATGAACAAGGGCCCAGCACCCTGCTCCTCCAGAGGGAGCAAGGCCAGAGAGAGAACATGTAAACGGGAAAAGCAGCATTATATTCTCAACACAAAGGTTGTTACACAATATGTTCGAAAACCTGAGCGTAAGCTGCATTTAGTGGTGTGGGGAAAACACAAATATTATGATGTCAGTTGAATCACCCTGCCTGCATCATACCTGAGGAGTAAATGTGGCTCAGATGATTCAGTAAAAGGATTTGATCGCCATTTATTATGTGATAATGTTGTGTTATTAAAGGCGATAGTGCTTCCACGCTGCCTCCGCTTTCTGCTAACCATGAATGGAATTGAGGTCAGAGGTTCGCTGGGGAAAACCAAACCTCCCACTGCACTTTGTCTTCCGATTCCAATAGAAAAGAATCATTTATTGTATGTAAAATGGAGCAACTTGTCAAAAAACTCCTCCTTCACATGCATGTAAATTGGATTTTCTGAGAGACGGTGGAAAGAGAAAGATTAAGGTTTTTTCCGCTCGTTTGAACGTGTTTCTTTTTCGTGCAGGGTGACTCAGACGTATGATGCCGGTGCCTGTGTCTACTTTTACTTTGCCTTCAACTACAGAGGACTCAGTGATCCAGTGCATGTGTATGAACAAGTGGAGGTAGATCCAGTTTTATTTTTCTGCACATTATGCCAAAAACTGTTAAATAAAATTAGAGCAAATTGCATCTGATGTGATAACATGTTGAAACGCCAACACCCATCAGAACAGATGTCAGAATATAACATTATATAATGTATAAACTGAGTGTTGTTTTGTTTTTTTCCCCTCTTCACAGCATGCAGCTAGAGAGGAGATCCTTGCCAATGGAGGGAGCTTGTCACATCACCATGGAGGTACCCAGAGCTGAGAATTTTGTGCTTAAAATGTAGAGCCTGTTTTCACAAACTGCAGAAAGCAAGTGCATATAAATCACCAAAAAAGCACAGTGATGTTATATTTGGAGATTCTCATGTTTCAGTTGGCCAGGAAAAAAAAAAAAGTTTTGTACTGAATTGCGATGACAGCATGGCGAGCCTACCCGGCGTGCTCTTCCACGCTGGCAGCCAGTCGTGCTGTAAATGTGCATTTGGTCGTGGATCTTTCATCGCTTCCTTCACATTTCCAAAATCTGTTCCCACAGCTCAGATGAATGACTCTGACTCGGCTATTTGTTCATTTCAGCAGTGACCAAATGAAACGTGAGCAGGGGAGGGCGGCGAAACAACTCTCCTGGCCCCATCAGGGCTAACCGAAACGGCTGCCTTATCTATATTGCCATCCGCCTCGCTGTTTTCATACATCACTTGAGGCTATTCATCACACCTGTCAAAAACAGTATGTAGTGAATCAGCTGCGATATTAAATCACAATTTTTCCTGAAGGCGGGGACGGGTTCAAAATTAAAAGATTGCTAATAAAAAGGAGGCAGCGGGCCGGGGTAAATGATGCCGCCGTTATCGCCGGCTGTACACTGACCTCCAAACGGTGGCCCGGCCACCCCGAGCGGCACGGGGAGGTGACGCTGGGGAGAGGGGGGTGGGATATTGATGCAGCTACCGTGTGCGAGGCCCATTCTGTAATTGTGATTAATAACAGCGGGGCTCGCTATCTGGGTGCAGACAGGACGGTTTGTCTGCCCACAATCAGCGCTTGACAAATGGAGCTAGTTTCCCTGGGTTTTGTGTATCAAACAAAACAGATGTAGTCAAGGATGGTGAGGTGGGAGGCCAGTGGAGAAAATATACATTTTTGTGGCCCTGTATTTACAGCAGGTCAGCACGGTGCTGCGTGGGCATACGAAAGGGAATCTCTGCATGCAGAGCGCTTCGACCCCTTTCACTACAGGACGTAATACTCACCTAACAGCACTGTGTGTCAGCTGCTGTCCAGGGGAAAACCATTTTTCATGAAAAAGGAGTCAGTTTTAACAAACTGGCTTTAAAAAACCCCAAAACAAACATGTTAAATGTTTAAATATTGGCCAGTGCTTAAAGACAGAACACCAGGAGAAATGTCCTCTTTAACTAGGTCACCAGTGTCGCAGCAGTGAAGAGTTGTCGGAACATCCATCACCAGGAGAATCATCCATCTATCAACCCTGCACCGCAACTCCTCAACCAATACTCCAGCTTGGTCATATCAGAGGAATGCATGGCCACTGCCTTACCCTGTCTGTCATGTCCTGACCCCCATTTGTTAGAGAAACCCCAGGAGAGCGAGAGCGGGGTGTGGAAGCGGATGAGCCTCAACCCAGCTTCTCTCTTCTTCTCCAAATGAAGGCCATTCGAGGGTGCCCAGCGTCTTCACCTCACCTTGCGGCTTTCTTTTTCTTTTCTTTTTTTTGCGGAGATTCTCTCTCACCTGCTCCCCACACTGCACTTCCACTCAGGTCACTGCTCTCAGGAGGTAAAAAGAATGACCTGATTTGGTGAAGTTCCACGTTTGCCATTCGCCCTGAACTTCCCCGGGCTTTTCCACATGGGAGAAATGTCAGTTGTTTGATTTTTGAGAAGGAGGGGGGGATTTTCTAAAATAGCTACCTGCACTTCTTTGCATGTCTCAGCTGCACACACCAAGCCTGGTGAGATTGATTGCAATAGCAAGCAAAAAAGAGAGAATATGACAAGATAGATGTGTAAATTATCACAGTGATGGAGGCAATGATGCAGTCCCAGCACCTTCTGTTTTCTCTCCTATTCCTGAGAGGAGGGTGGGATGGAGGTGGAACGAGGGGAAAGAAGTGGGGAGGAGGTGGTGGTGGTAGAGAGCTTGGTACTTTCTTAGTTATTGGGTAGCAGCTGATTGGTCCCCTTGTCCCCATCTGGAGGTTTGTGTGGTATCAGAGTCCCCAGTGACCCCGCTCTCTGCCCTGTTTTGTCAGGAGACGGGCCTCACTAGCCTCATGGCTTATCCCCATCTGGGTTTCCTGGCCAAACTCTGATAACATAGCGTTGTAACATGTCAGGGTGGCCCCTTTTTCTCATCTTGCCCTGGGAGCACGGGGGGGGGGGTAGAGGCTGGAGAGAATCGTGTGGATTGGGAAAGGAAGGCATGTGAAGACACGTTTTTGGGGGGGTTTTTTTGGGTTTTTCATTTCGTTTTTTTTCCTTTTGGCCTTTATAATCTTATCTAAACTGATTACACTGCTGGTTTCACATGTTTACACAGAGAGCAGCACCTGTTCTGAGCTGCTCTGTTCTCAAGTCTATCTTTTTTTTGCGTGGGTGGGTTGTAGATATCGAGTATTTCTTTTAAAGTGACACGACGTCAAAAGTTAAAATTTACTTACTTCCTCTTTGCTGGACTGTTATTAAAAGACGACTTTTTCCAAGAATGAAGCAGCTTTCCTTTCCCGGATTTTTAGTTATTAGTATCACACTCTGATAATGACTACTTGCTCTTTTTGAACTGATTTTGCAGGGATTAAAGCTAAAACAGTGACCGAAATGATCATTCTCACTGCTATTATCTCACATTTTTCAGTGTTTTACACTGAAAAATGTGAAAGTTGCCTGTCAGCTTCCCAAATCCCACATTATCCCCCCAAAAAGTTGCACTGATAGAAAACAGAGAGAAGGTGAAAGCTTCTCATGTATCATTTATTATTTAAGTACTTGGTTAGGCCATAAAAGGCAACGTTAAACTTGAAATTAGATCAATTTTCGTGACTGTGCCGAAAAACATTTGACATGAACCTAAATCTACATATTTGGGGTTTCTTGGGTCTACTGACCAGTTGAGTAAGTCAGTGTTGTTAGTCCCCAGTAGCACCACTCTTTTCCTCCTCTTATTGCCAAATACAAAAATATAAATTAGTGCTTTAATTTGGTTACATTTGCTGTTAAATTCTTCTGTTTGAAAAGTTGCCGGCTCCACTCTGCGGGACCCTGTCAGGTCCAAATGCTTTGGAGAATGTCGAACTGGACAGCTGGTAAAGTAATGGGCGCTCTCACTGGGCTTCATGCCGAAGGCAGTCTCACTCCTCAGGTTGGGGGGTTTGGACGACGATGATGAGAGGCCGCGAGGAGCGGCTGAAAGCCAAACTCCCGCTGACAGAGTGCCATTGTGTTGGTGCTCCACGGCTGGCTGTGGCACCCTAATGATGATCGGGCCAGTGTTGGGGCATAGAGTGACGTTCGGGACAACGGAGCACAAAACCCTCGCGGGTCAGCTGGAGGAGTGCGGCCGTTGGCACAATGAGACAGAAAACGCTCCTGTGACTGTGGACAGGGGGGGGGATTGGAGGGGAGCGGTGGCTCAAAAAGTGAGGGAGCCGGGGACGGCCCGCTCCAGCCGCCAGCCGGCCCCTCCTCTGGGAACACACAGAGCCTAATGAGTTTGATAGTCTGCTGAGCTCCATAAATCATGCCATGCAAAACATTTCTCCTCTCTGAATAAAAGCATTTATCACCCTCTGTTTATTCACTCACTCTCACAAGATTGATTGGCTCCCAGCAGCCTGCTGAGCAATCAGCCGTGCCGATTCCTCTATTTCTCCCCCTCAGTCGTCTTCCTTGGTTTTTTTATTTATTTCTCTCCTCTGTCATTCAGTGGGGAAACTTCGGAAGGAGTGGATGAGAGAGACCATCTCCAGCGTCGGCATGGGGATGCTCAGGTCTGTCAAGGACTACGTGGACCCAAATAACATCTTCGGCAACAGAAACCTCCTCTAATTAAATAATTCTGTCCATCTTTAGCTAACCTTTTTGTTTTGTTTTCTGAAAGCATCTTGTGCATTTTTGATTAATAGATACTAAATGTGATTTCAAAACGGACACAGATCTTTGTCATCTACATCAAAAGTGTCATCCGGTGCCATTTAACGATTCACCCAGGCTTTTTCTTGCTTTGACTTTGTATTGCACTTAATCTGCTGTAACAATCATTGTCGTCCATGTTGAAGCTCATTTTTACTCGTGTCACGGTCTCATCCTCCTAAGCCACAACTGTGATGCAACAAAAACCTTCATTTTTCATCACATTTTCTTTTGTTAAACTGCTAAAAATCCTTGCCAACATTAGCAGAAACAATTTGTCTACATGATCCTGTCGTGTGTGTGTGTGTGTGTGTGTGTGTGTGTGTGTGTGTGTGTGTGTGTGTGTGTGTGTGTGTGTGTGTGTGTGTATGAGTGTATGCAATTGAGTGATTGGCATTTCTTTAGTGGTAACTTTCAGCTCAATGCGCTTTCTGAAGCTCTGTGCCTTTCTAAAGCTTTTGTCTGCCTACCCTTCTACTACACGTGTGTACATTGAAGTCCCTTTGTGAAGGTCATCAGTGTCTTCTGTTCATCTTTTCATGCCCTCCTGCCTTCTGTTGTACTGACCAATTGCCAAGAGACTTGTTTCTTGTGTATGCGTGTGTGTGTGTACCACTGGTGATGAACTTTTTCGAGTTAAATGGGACCTATTATGTTCATATCTAGCCCCACCTTTCTATTCTTGGACTCTGCTCGAGTAGCTTGGCACGATTCACAGGTCACAATAATCGTTATTTATCTTCTGCTGGACCTTTGCGTATCTCATCTCAGCTAGCTCTCTTCTAATTGGCTGCCAGTCACAAACAGTAGTGTTCAGCAGCAGGTGGGTGGGGTTGATGTTATGGCAACATTAACTACAATAATAAAACCATAATAGAAAATGATGAAAAAACATAATGGGTCCCCTCGAGTCTTTGTTCTGCACAACCAAAATTAGATAAACAGTATGAGGATAAAGACTGATGATTCCCAGTGTGTTTAGCGTTTGCACTGAAGGCATCAACCTTGCATGGTTTGTTGAGAGAGTGGGGGGAGGGGAAAAAGCCATTTCCATTATGACCACGTTTGCAGTGTAGGGCCTCTGGATTCTGGTGCTCACGTTGTACCAAAGACTCAACTCATCAGATCATGCGAGCATACTGTACATGTGTTTAATGTTATGGCAACTTACTGCAAAGTTAAACTGTATTTTTTAATTAGCATATGCAAAGATAACCATCTGAAGAGCTCTAAAATGTAAATATGTGTGACTGTTACACCTGCTAAAACTTTGTATTAAAACACAAGTCCATGTTTCACTTTTTTTTTTCTTCCTGCCATGTAGTTGGATCATTTGTGTTCACCCCAAAATTCTTCAGCTCGTCAAACAGTTGAATAGTGTATTGTATGAAAGGTTTTTTGGATCGGACCCTGTAATGTACTACATTTTGATACTGGACTTTTTGCTCTCATGTTGAAGTAAGGTCTACCTTTCCATTGTTAACTATGTGTCATGTTTTCCAGGATCCCTGTGTGCTTTAAGGTCAAAAGAAATCCCCCAAAAGTAAAAAGATTTGTTCAGGACCCCGCCCCCAAACTCTTATCTGACCTTCTACCCTCTTGTGTCAAAAATATGCGAGAGCTTGTTTTTGAATGTTATGGCTGTACCCTTTTTGGTCAATTTTTCCACTTCTCTTAACAACATAGTAACTTCTAAGTATGTTTTGTCAATGCTGTTTGTGCAATAAATTAAAGTAAAACTTCCCAGTTGTGAATTCTTTATTATTTTCTTTGGCTTTTTGTATGCACTCCACATTGTTGCGAGAGCAGAAAACTTTTTCCTCATACATCATCTTAAATTTAGCCCTTCAGTTCTTGTCTTTATTTATACTGTCAGGCTGTTAGGAAGGTCAACGAGAGCCTGAGAGCAGCTTTTTTTTGTTTGCTCAGCCTTTACCTGCACCATGCGGAGCTCAAGGTAAAACAGCAGAGCTTAACAGAGCCTGTCTTTTGCTTCCTGGCAGGCTTTTATTTTTTTATTATTTTTTTTCTACGCACAGGCTCATTTGGGAGTCATCTTCACCCACACAGCCACCCACACACTGCTGGCTGACGTCAGCACCACCAAGATCAACAGCAATCGAGCTCAGACTTGAACTGTGAAATGCGCTGCAGCTTTCACAGTCTAACAGTCTAATGCTCAGAATTATGTGTGAATAGATATATCAGATAAAAGACACAAGGGATCCATAATTACATTTAGGACTGACGGTCATATTTCCCGATATGATTAGATTGATATATTTTGCAGGTAATTACTATCTTTTCACTAATATCTTTACATCTTTGTAACCTGACCAGTCTAATGTTTGTTGCAATGCAATTTCCACTCTTTACAAATTCAAAGATTTCTCAATGAAACGCCCTATCTACTGAATTTCATTGAGAGATACAGTTTGTGTGCAAGGATGCATTTGTCCACATGAGGTCAGTACTGCACTGAAGAAATCAGATGTAAAACGGGAGACAGTGTCCATGGTGAGGAAAATTTTAATAAGCATCTCTGATGGACTATTTGGTACTGTGCAAAAGTCTTGGGCTGCCTCTTGTTTTCTTGAATTCTTTTGAAAGTCAATATTCAGTAACGTCTTCAAGCAACATAAAGAAGTCCAGACGCTTTTTTCTTTCCAAGCTTCTTAGACTACCACTGATAGTGTTTTTCTATCTAGGTATTGGAAGAGTCTTTGGGATTGTTGTCAAACTGAAAAATGACGCCACTGCCCATCAGAAGCTCCAGAAAGTTGATTCTGTTTATCTGGACATTGCGTTTTCAGTGGGAGAAACTTTTGATCAACCATCCAAGTCTCTGCGTTTTCATCTGAAAATGCAGCATCCAGATAAACAGTATCAACAGTATCTGTACGAGTGAGCATCTATCAATACAGGCCAATCAGATGCTTTTCTGATGTTATTGCATAATGGATCAAAACCTTTTTTTGTGTGTGTTCATAATTTCATCAAAAGACGCCAAGGTCACTGGCTGAAATAAAGCCACAAACCATGACAGAGACTCCCACCTTTCCATTTACACCATTTCTGTTGATGCTTTAATCAACATTAAAGCTCAACTAATGGGCCAGATACAGATCATGTTTCAGGTCATGATTTCTTTGTATTTCTTAAGGATATGACTTTCAGACACTGTTCATTTTCTGTAGATGTTTTTTAAGGCCTGTCATTTCCTCTTTTGTCCTCCACTTGTTTTTTTTTAAGGGCACACTCCACACCATGCTGAGATATGCAAACTTTTCAGCTAATAGCTCTTTGAGAATCACCTTGTTGAGGCAAAAATACAGTGTTGTGTCTGTCAGACTGTTATCGTTGACATTTTTTTTAGATTTACTAAAGAAGTGGGAGCAAATTATGTGTTTTTGTGCCTAAAGATACAATTTAAAATGAGTTCTTTGCTAAGTTGTCTGCTATCTGTAGACACAACACTTGTTCATCCCTCGAGTTAGGTGCTTCTTTTACACTTAGATGATTCATAGGTCAGATTTAAGTGGTTTTTGGTTTTGCAAACAAAAAAAAACATACAGTCAGGTATAAAAACTGGACTGAAAATGTGTGAAAAAGCAGCCAGTCTCCAAAGAAAAGCTTTGAAAGACCTTCAAAAAATCTGGAAAACTACTGCTCAAGACTACTTTAAGAAGTTACAGGAAATTCTGACTCCTTGGAAGCAAGATATAAAGAAATGAGACATGGCTTTGGCACAGAACTGTAAAAATGCACCATTAAAATTAAAGGTCAGTTAAAATCTCGTTGAATTATTGATTATTAAAAAGGCTATCTAACAATGAAATATAGTTTGTGAGCCTTGTATGTAGTAACAGGTAATAATTTACATAGAAGCAGCGTTTTACTGTTTGTTTGTTTTTAAATAAATGCATAAAATAAAATGCATACTTGACAGCAGCGCAGCTTCAAAATGGATCACCACAATCAGAGTCAGAGCAAACCAGAGCACGTGTAGCAGCAGTTTTTATTTAAACTCTCAACAGAAACATCGCTCATTTGCCTTTCCATGCCTTAGTTTTCTTTCAGTTTAGCCTGCCGTGAATAAATCCAGAGTCCAAACTGGGAGAAAGTAGAAACACAAAAAGCACGTTACACTGCGGGAAAAAATGAGTAGAAGTTGGCCCTGCACGGAGACCTAATTGGAAAATAGAACAGTGATATTCATACGTAAATCACATAACATGATGCAATAGAATTTAAGTCATGCATTTCCCATGAGATAAAATGTTTACTGATGAAAGTACGAGGTATTTCTTGGCTCACTTATTTGCTACATCCTTAGCAAGTGGTTGAATTTAATACTGCATAAAGACATGCGATTTCTTTAAAAAGAACAAAACAAACAAACAAAGAAAAAACAAACAATCTGGCTGACTTCAGTTTAGCTCTTCAACTAAAATACAGAGCACACAGATCCATGCCACACAATGTGCACAGTCACGTTGTAAAACTCCAATTAACAAAAGCTACAACACAATTCATAAGGCAAACCCCCACCCCCAAATAACACTTATTATAATTGTTTGATAATTTAAATAATGTCCAATTTAAAGCCTAATTTAGAAATGGCGTCATCACATAGTTTGTCCGTAGGGTGGCTCCAACTCCAAAGCTCTCAGGACTGTGCAGGAGCACAAGAGTATACATCTCAGCTGGGTATAGACTGTATATAAAAGATAGATGGGGAAGCCAATGTGGAAGTTCTTTAAATAACCAGCAGGGGGCAGCACTGACTGTCAAAAGAGCTGCAGTTGTATATATATTTACAGGAAAAATGCCCTGGGCTCCCTTGCTCTTTAAGCTCAGCATATACTTACCTGATTATTTTAGTATTTTAATTAAAATTATCATTAGAATTTGAAAGTAAGTGAGTCACATGTTGTTAGCCGATGACTGTGTGGTGTCTCTCAGTTTCAAAGTCAGATCTTCTTCTTCTTCATTTCACTAAAACAATACGTTTAAGACTTAAGTCACACATTAGTTTACTAACTGAAGGGTGGCTTAACGAAGGCTCTGTCCATCCTTTATATACAGTCTAACCGTGGAGTCAAGTGGGGTCGTGATAGTAAGTTTTTTGCTATTTTATGAAATATTTAGTGATGTTAAAAATGAATATATAACTGACATTTAACTAACATATTATGTTTCAATATCTTCAAAGAATATCACCCAATATATAGGTACTGAAAGTTTTTACTTTCTCATTTAAGTCCCAACAATATATTAATGACTGGGCTCTAATTGAAACAAAAGTTTGTGACTACAAGTGATATGTCATTGTCTCAGGAATTTTTTTAAATAAAATGCAGTATACAGCTGGTAGCATTTGTGAAGTTTAGAAAAGGCCAGAAATTAGATTGAAACGTTTTACATTTTAGGAAATACCCTTAACTGCTAGACAATAAACAATGAGAAACAGCAATGCTATCTGCTTCCACGTGTTTGCAGTCTCTATGCTATCTAAGCTCTGATCACCTGCCTGTTCAACAGATAACCACAAGAGTGGTAAGGATCTTCCTTTCAAACTGATTGGCTATAAGCAAAAAAGGGCAGCTCTTCAAATGTCCAACAATGGCTTTTGATATTAAAGAATATTTTATTTTTAGGTAACAGCTGCGAGTGTTAAATTAGTAGATGTTAAGATTTTTCCTGCAGAAGTTAATATAATATCAGAACAGCTTCATCAAGGCACGTTTGTGTGTGTGTGCGCGTATGTAAGTTTGTATGTGATAAGTCAGGCCCTGCATTTATAAAACTAGGCAAATATATATTTAAGTTTATGGGGGTCAAGATGTTAATTGCAGTCACTGGTTTTTACAAATTATGGCAAAAAAAAATACAGCGTGGTTTGACACACTATCTAAGAACCTCAGCACGGAGGCCATGCATGTTTCATTAGGATCCTAAAACAAGGCACAGGAAAAGAGGGAGTGGGAATTCAATTTGCATTGCAAGCACTGTCACAGGTCCTTGTTGTTCCTGCACCCCGTTGGCCTTCAGAAAGTCTACAGCCACATTACAATCCTTACTCTTTTCAATAACTCGGTAGCCTATTTACAGATTTACAAATAATAATAATAATAATCTGTTACCCTGGACAAAAAGAATGACCAACAAGAGGGTGCCAAAAGCAAAACAAACCACAGCAGAGACAAATATTCCTCCCCTATATTCTCCACGACTGTGCTGAAAATCTGTACACTGCCGTGGAATTGTTGGTGTTAGCTCACTGGCTGACATGTTGACACAGTGGTTTGAGTTTCCTTTCTGACGTGGCGTCATCGGCTGATTTGTAGTTGCTCTGACAAGCTTGCCAAACACAGTTCTGTCACCCTTCAGCACAGGGAATCTGAAGGCAGCAGAAAAACCTCTATGATAGCGCCACACTCAAGTCTGAAGCTCATCCCTAGTAGCATAAAGCGAACAGGAGCAGAGCCCATGAATCTCTGCATGCACTGCACTTCCTCCTTTGCAAACTGCATTTTGGAGGAAATAAGCCTAGGAAATCAGCTCAGAAGCTTGGCAGCAGAAGCTAACTAGCTGCTTTAGATGGTGATCCGTCAGCACTGCCACTGCAGCAGAGTGTGCTGCCAGTTTTGGCCACAGTGCAGCCACTGGCTTCTGTGCTGTCACCACTGCAGGGGCTCGCGGGTGCAGAAACACTCTGGCCACGTTGTCTCTTCCTGTTCAGTTCCTCCCATTTGGCCCTGTTAGCTTTGATCATGTCAACCATCGGCTGAAGTTTGGGATTCAACTTGACCAGAGTCTAGAAAGAGAAAGAGGGGGGGAAAGGAATTAACACTTACAGTTGGCTACATGTGCTTACAACGGCAAGATACTGCTTAAAAACAAATGTTTTGAAATGCTACTTTTGCAGGGTTAAAGGGTTGACAGAAATAAATAAAGGATAAAACACCACAAGCAAAAAAAAAAAAACCAAAACACCCAAAAAGTTTTCGTAGTATACAGCCGGGACTGAGGAAAACTTCTTATTTTGCTTCCGCTTGTCTGGATTCAGGTCACAGGGGTAGCAGTCTAAGCTAAGAGAAACCCAAACATCTCTCTCCCCAGCCTCCTCCAGGCTATCCAGAGGGATGCATTCCCAAGGCATTCCCAAGCCAGCTGAGAGATATAATCTGTCCAGCATGTCTTCCTCATGGTCAGCAGCCTTCTGCCAACAGGACTCAGAGTCCCTCCCAAATGACTGACCTCCTCACCTTATCTCTAAGGGAGAGCCCAGTCACTCTTAGAAGAAAACTCATAGGGGGTATTTTTATTTGTTTGTCTGTCTGTCTGTTTTTTTGAAGAGGAATGGATCTTATGGACGAAACAAGAAACACTGCATGCTGAAGTGATGATGCATTATTCCTTAAAGCATGGCTCTGCTTTTTTGTTTATTTTCCTCTTAATAGGACTGTAATTTCTGCAATATAGACTGGCAACTTGTCTAGCGTGTACCCTGCCTCATGTCCCATGACAGCTGGGACAGTCTCCACCCTCTAGCCATCCGCTCTTCATTTCCCCCTCATGAGGAATGAATGGCTGGATGGAGCATAATTTATTAAATCAACTACTCCCAAAGTCAAGCGTACTGCAGGCCACTTAAAAACCAGAAAATCCCCCCCCCCCCCCCCCCCCCACTCTAAGCAAAATGCATAAGTGATGTATTTCCTTAAAGAGTTTTCCTTAAAACACATAAACAACACAAGCTATTGGCTATAATATGCTAATGTTACACAGTCACTGGGACGCAAACTTCAATACAATAGCAATAATAATGAGTAATCTCACAAAATAACCGCTCCTATTCCCAGTTTCAATTAAGTTATTATATAAATAAATACGTTTATATAAATATTTAACTGTACATACGTGTGAGGAATGTCAAACTGAATTACTCCAGTACACATGCAGTACCTTCACAGCTCACCAGGGGCCCCTCAGCCCAATGTACTGAATGAATTGTCACCCTTTGCATTACAAAAAAACAAGTTCACATTAGGTCAAACCTTTACGTCAAACTACCGTAACTCTTGACCCGTCAATCAAAAAAGTTCTAATGGTTCCTGAAAGCAGCAACTCTATGCTTGTGATATTAGGGTCATTACAGTATAATCCCAGGCAGAGCACCACATTCAAAACTCAATAAGACAATTTAAAAAAACAGTGAAAACAACCCAAATGTCCAATAAAGTGTCTGTTTTCTGTCGAGCTCCGTCACTTACTCACTCACTCTCTCTTCCCAAGCAATTACTGTACTAACCGTAGCAACGCGCAGAGTCGCTGCTTTGAGGAAGCGTTGGAATTCTTAAAATAAGCAAATGGTTTTGGAGTTACAGATGTTTAAAAAATGCTGCAAAACACCCGTCTGATGTCAGCAACAGGTCAGGCTTCAGAGGGTTAAAACCCGAGGATTAACCTTTTTTTAAATACCGTCTGTGTTTTAGCAAAAACTTTTTTTGGTACTTTTTTTCCTTTTTTAATAATCCAAACAAATATGAATTTACACAACAGAAGGCAAAAAAGCAAAATCGCACACATTGATGTATTGTTGCCAATATTTTTTGATACAGAATAACATTTTTTATTTAAGAGTAATGCTTTACAGCAGTTGCAGTACTTTGTTTTTGCACAACAGTGGGAACATTTTTTTTTTATCCAGATAGTTGAAATAGTATATACTTATTTATTTTTTAGGCTCAGACTGGGGCTAGAGAAGCTGCACATTATTCATCCACTGCATTACATGGGCAAACAAATGAAACAATACAGGGGGAGTAGCCGACTACAATAACAGCGACACACAGCCGGTTCATAGCTGCAGCCCATTAAATGGCTGGTTTCTAAAGATTAGAAGCACATGTATGACTGAGATTAGTTGCCTTTGTCATTTTTCTGCACTGAGCTGCTTGTGGCAATGTGGTCAAAGCTGTCACCCACTGTTTAATAAATTACCTGCAAGACAGAACTCTATTTTTCTAACATTGCCTACTGGATATCCAGGGCAGTCAGCCAGTGTAATTAGTTATTATTTCAATAATCTCTTTTTGATGCTGAACTTTAACAATTGAATATATGTCCAACTTACAAGGCAAGTTTTTTTTTAACATTCATATGGGAGTCATACAACAGCAGTGTTCCTTATGTCTGTTTCCTATTGTCAAGACAGGAGCGGCATCCACTGTAGGTAGGTAGATATTAACGTTTCACGTGTACAAACATATATGAATGTAACTGATGTAACTGGTAAATCAACTGGTTCTTTTAGTGCTTTTCTACTCTGAGCACTCAAAGCACTTATACACCATGGCTCATTCATTCATTGACACAGCACCTTTTTCTATGCTTAAGTGCTTCCCACCTATCATTCAGATAATGAATCTGAATGAATGTGAATGTGTATCACTCACAAACATTCACATGAAACAGAATTATCATATAAATGAGTTTTAATCCTTTTTCTCAAAGCAGTTGCATGCACCACATGCCTACATAACAGAGTTATTTTCACATTTTCTACAAAACCTGATGAGATTTGTCTCATCTGCAGGTTGAGAGAGGGGGCTTTTCTGGGGAAAAACATGTTCCCGCTTTCTACGCAGCAGAAAACCCTCTGTGGCATATCCTCACTGGTCTGCGCAGCTTCATTATTCCACTAAGGAAGACTCAGAAAAGAAGAGACTGTCATATGGTGGGGTAAGAAGAAGGGAAGGTTATATAATGGGGGGATTAATATTCCAGAAAATAGCGAGTCACCACCAGGAGAAGGAGATCAGCGAGATCACAAACGAGATCTCTTCCACCCACGGATAAAAACCCTGCTGCCTCTGAACTTCCTCTGTACTCCCCGTCGCAAGTTTAATTGGCAGCAGCGTGATCGTGAGCTCCATATCTGGATTCTCCAAACATCAGCTTTTTACACGAGCCAGTGTGAAGACAAACCCCCCACGCAGACGGCGCACAGCTTTGATGCTTTTTATCTACACTACCCTGGCAGTAACAATGGCGTAACCAGAGCCTGGCAAAGATTAGTCTGCTCGAACTTTTGACACTGATCCTGGGTTAATTTAGTAGATGCGAGGATGATCTATGGTTTGTTTTCTTCCCGTGACAACTAAGAGTAATATGTGCAATATGACAGTAAAAAGGAAGAGAGGTTGTGCTGTGTAGTCTCACAGTAGAAAAAGCAGAGGGAAAAGGCCCCGGTTCTATAAAACTGAATGATTTGTTTTATCCTCGACTCCTTTCACAACTCCTCTTCTGTCTGACTTTCATGAATTTAACTCCAGCACGTCTCATCTCTTAACAGACCTGATCTCACCAGTAAGTCAGCCTTTTTTCTTCCTCCCACACAGCCGCCGCTGCTGGCAGTGGGAGGGGCAGTGAGGCTCTGTTGATGTCATTCAGAAACACATGCACACGCGCATCACTGTACTAGCAAGGACACAGTATTAGCTTGATCCTAATATTTGCTCATGAGGGATCTAGAAATGAAATGAGATTTTCTTTCTTGCTTGCTTGCTTTTATTGAAATTTTTTGGTATTTAAAGAACCGAACGCATCAGTCCTTGCTAATTTCATTTGTGTGCGGCGAACAACGAAGAACACTGTCTTACTGAGACGTTTCAACCCGACTTACATCACAGCTTCATTCACGCACTCGACTACCTCTGAGCTTTCTCACACCCAGGAAGTGCACACTCACACTGCTATTCTCAAAAGAGCAGGATGCAACCTTGAAGTTGTTCCACAGCTTTCAATAAAAGAAAAAAAAAGTGTTTCTTTTTCAGTGAGAAATCTGTTGCTGCATAGAAAGTTGAATAGCTGTTGGTGACAGTTTCATTGCTGGCGTCAGTGGAGGACAATAACGGGCGAAGGACAGTGACTACTGATGTCAGAAGCGGATGTGTGACAAGCGGCACACAATGAAGGCCAGAGAGCGGCGGATCTTCAAGCGTTACCTCGTACAGCGGAGAGCAGATTCCATCAATCCATTCTAGCTGAAGCCCTGGCAACTCATCCTTCCTGTTTCGGTCAAAAATGGCCTGAAAGACAAAAGACAGAATTTATTTACATCTATATCAGTGCTCACACTAGACAAACAACGGTTACAAGTTAGCATCATGGTCCCTAAAGTGCTGCCGTTCTTGCTTTTGTAAAAGAAAATTCTCATTCAGCTCTCAAGACAGCTTTATAACTTTATTTTCCATTCCGCCTCATTCTCCTGCAGCCGGAATTTAAGAGCCTCCACCGAGGCTGTGCTTCAGAGATAGTTACTGGGATATGACTTAGAAGTTAATATTTAATTTCCAACACCCACACACAGAGCGGTAAAGGTTTGACACAAGCAGCAGACCTGAGGCTACTGAATTAGTTATTTCAGAGAGGAGGCAATGTGGCCTGGCTCGATTACTCAACAGCCATTAATTGTACGTGGAAAGCTGTCTGTTTTCCCCTTTTAAGGACTTCCAACATAATTCAAGCTCAAAAACCCCTCAGTCAAACAGACAGTGCTCTTTTGCTAATTAAAAAAAAGGAAACATATTTTCTTGTAAAGTCCCGATACACCAAAATAGCGTTAATGAATAAAAAGGTCACATTTTGCTCTAAATGCAACCGGGGGCAGTTCTTTTCTTTTTCTTCTCTCCTTTTTCTGTTTTTAAGAATTACTGCAAGTCTGTCCACAGTTTTCTTTTTGGCACAGCAGCAAGGCAGTGGAGCAGTCAAGCTGACCATATGCTTTTCTCACACTATGGGACGCAAGCTCTCGTGTTTCCTAAACAGCCACTATGTGCAGCGACTGCAGCGAAAATCTATCTTCAGCATCATCAGCTCTTAGAGGTCAGCAGAGGGGAGAGAAAGCGCAAAAAAGCACAAAACCAGAGCTGGCTCGGTTTACTCACAGAGGGCGTGAGTTTCAGCTCCAGTCTTTCTCTGTCGCCCTGCTCAAAGAACTCGCTCGTCACCAGCTCAGCCACCTGAAGAGAGACAATTCAATAAGGTGCTAATTCAGTCAACTAAGTGATTAATCGCCAATTACGCCTCAAGTTATTATGTCTGTCAAAGAAAAGCAGCAGATTACCACAATTTATATGCAGCGGCTAGTTAAACTTTTTTGCTTCAAAATGCTTTAAATGATGATTTGATTATGAATGCAGCGTATCTTTCTGCTGCTCAGCCATTTCAGCTCCACGTGAATGGATTTGAAATACATCCACACAAATGTCGCCTGTGTTACATATGAGCATGAGAGTTCACACTGTTTTTGTCACCTTTCGTGATATTTCCCAGGGCTTAGTGACAGCACCGAGATCACATGCTGTCATCATCATGGATCTGCGAAGACATATTTATTTTAAGAAGCATTAATAATCCCAAAAAATGTAACATAAAACCAAATTCAATCAGGAAGACAAAGACATACACGATTACCTGCACATGTCTCTATGTGCCTTCACATTCCAATTGTATTCTCCATTGCTGACCAGCTCAAAGAACATGTTTCTATTCCTGAATGAAAACAAGAAATCCTCATATGTACATGTAAATTACATAAATTCCACAAGGGGGCGATGTTACCTAAAAGAAACCCATAGTAAGCTGTGAACAGCTAGAGGCTCTGTAGCTGTCAGTGTGCTACACTGTCAGGGCTCTGTGGACATCTCACTAACAGTTTAATAAGCAGTGTTTTTTTTAGCGGTACATACTCAAAGTAAAGTGTGAGGTCTGTGGCCAGAATTGACTGTTTCAGCAGCTGCATGAGGTCGCTGTACTCTGTGGACGAGAGGTTGGAGAAGATATTGTGACCCTGTGGAGAGACACACAGAGACACCATAAAGAAAACATAAGCCACGTTTCTAAAAGCATACAAGTAGCCTGAAATGAATGATTACTGTCCCTGGACATTTTGGATAAGTACCATTCCTATGACCTGCTGTATAATTTTTAAGAGAAGCACAAACCTGTCGTCAGATATACAAACTAAAGCAGCTGACGTGATAGCAGTGTGGGATATCTTTACAAATGTATTACCCAATCCGTCCACTTAAATGTTTTTACCGCAATAACTATTAACATTTGATATTTAGTCCCAAAATTTCAACTTCAACTCATCTAGGCTTGCTCACATTTGGCCTTTAATAAAAGTTTGGGCTAAATTTTGTTACAATCTACGTGTTAAAATAAGCATTTGTCAACTAGAAAGGTGGCACAGAGATCAAGGAAACTACTGTCAGTGTTGAATTGGAAGCGTTTTTGTTTTGTTTTTTACAGTCAAAGTTCTAGTTGGTTCCCAGCCTCTTTTTTTTTTAAATTTAAAGATTCTTTTAAAAAGAAGAATTCCAGTAATAATGTATACTAATACTACTACTAATAATAATAATACTTTTACTAATTAGAGCAGGGCGATATGACCAAAAATATTTATCACGATATACATTTGAAAATTTGCGATAACGATATAACTGACGATATAATTGACACTAGACAAATGCTTTACAACTCCACAACTTTATTAGTGCAAAAAACCCCATCAATGCATTTTGACTTAAACAAGCAGCTGCTTTTTATGTGCATTAAAGTTATATAAAAATTTAACAGTGCAAATGTAAATTCCTTGCTGACAGTTTAACCAAAAGCCATTTCCAGTGGAAATTCCTCAGCATAACCATGTATAATATCCACAAAACTTAAAAAGAGGTTATACACACACAATACGGCAATGTTATGTTGAAGCACAGTAGGTATCACTCCGCGAGGCTCCTGCCTACGATAGCCGTAATGCTGCGACAGTCCATCAAGCGGTGCAGCTTCGTAGCTTAGCAAAGTCGTACTAAAACATTTGACAGATTTTCGAGCGCCATGTACCACATAAAATCGTTTCGAGGTCAGTAAACACAACCAGAATTAATACATAAGGCACACGGGATTATAAGGGGCACTGTCGATTTTCAGAAAAATCAAAGGATTGATTTTAAGTGTGCTGTATTTTCCAAACAACACGGTAATAACGATGGCCCGCTAGGATGCTCTACCAAAAATAGTGCTTTGTTGTGTATCTGACCGATGAAAGCCAAACCAGTTCCACACCACTGAAGTTGCAGCATTTTTACAAACCAATTCTGGTTCATCCGTTTCATTCAACGATCCGCTTTCACTCTTCTCATTCTGTGTCACCGCCATGTGCATATGTAAACAAAGGCACTGCGCACGCACGTTTTACCCATATTCTATCACGATATTTCATTTTCCTATCGTTGCCCAAAGTTACACCGGTATTACCGTGAACGGTATGATATAGCCCAGCCCTATTACTAATAGGTACTAATTCATATGTGGGGAAGCATATACAGAGCATTTTGTGACCAGAGAGAGCTGATAAACTGAAACAAAAACCTTCAGTTCAATTTTACTTATATAGCTCCAGATATTATAGAGCATAGGTGTCAAACTTTGGCCCGCAGCCTAATTACATTTGGCCCGCGAAGCCATACCAAATTACTATTAGAGCTGGCCTACTGGTATTATACAGCTAATATATATATTGTTTAGTATTAAGCTTTGCTTGTTCCATATTCAGTTTTTCAGCAAAACGTGTTTGAGTCCATAAGAAAAGATTCATTCTTATATCTGGAGGAATAAATATATTTCAATAAATATTAACGTTAGCCCGCAACTTTGTTCCAGTTTTGAATTTTGGCCCACTGTGTATTTGAGTTTGACACCCCTGTTATAGAGAGATATCAAGTGTATCTCTCTATAACAGGGGTCAGCCCCATCAGCCCTTTGTGTCAGCACCACAAAGGGCTGATGGGAGAATTTTAAAAATCAGGGGGTGTTTGAAGGGAGTGTGCTTACTACACCTGGTATTCACCCCTGTTAGAACCATTAACACGCCTAAATATCTAACCAAATTGTCAGTTCATATGGAAATTAAAGCCATATAAAACTACACCACCATAAAACGTTTCTGTGTTATAGAGAGAAGAGAATGAGGGAATGTGCAGTCCTATGAAGTCTTCACAAATTTGACGTGTGAAAGAGTCATAAAAAGATCTTATTTGGACAATTAAGCCATAACAGTAGAACACATAGTTAGAATATAAGCGATCACATTATATCCACTCTCCTCTAACGGATGGTTTGCAATTAGCAGAGGTTTTTAAATGCTGATCGTCACCGTTTTCCCTTTCGCAACCTGAGCACTGAACTCTAAAAACTGTGCCAACATGCTTGTAATTCCTTTCATCAGCTCATGGGTTCCTATGAAATATTGAACTGCATAACATCAGTAACACAAAGGACATCTCTCATTCTGTCACAACTGGAGCAGATGAAGGAAGGAGGCGACTGAAATAGAATGACTAGCGGGATCTGAGAGATACAAAGGAAGCGAGTGACGTTTAAAAGTTTACAATTTTATTAATGGTTTGCGCGGGCTGGCGGATTGAATTTGAGCTCCAGCTTCGACTTGAATTAGCCCCGCTGTTCATTTATATGCTAATGAACTAAGGATAACAGTAGTTCAACCCCAGTATCAACACACACCATTATGATATTCCAAGCAAACATTTGTCAGCTTACTGTGTTGTCAGCACCACGATAATGAAGCCTGTGGAAACTACCGCTAAGCTTCGCCTCAGCTGCTCCCTCAAAACGCCTTCAATTACAACTTCACGGAATCCAGTCACCTGGTAAAATGTCTCTCTCAACCAATTACCACCGAATCAATCATCTCGGTAATTACATTGATTTGAGAGTAGCGTGAGCTATTTGTTTATTCGTTCACATGTAGCAGACAATCCACACCACTTGTCTGCCTCCAAGCACTGTGAGTACAAACTACCCCCCTCTCCCCAAACACACACACACACACACACACACACACACACACACACACACACACACTGTTTTCTTTTATGAAAAATTTAGCATTTATTCATTTGGGATGCCAGAGAGTTGAAGAGCCACATTAGGTGCACAGGAGTTTGACAGCAGGGAAACACGTGACTTCTGCGCAGTCATGGTAAAACGTAGATACTAGTCGTGTTACTTTAAGAGCATCCATCCTAAAGTCTGTGCTGGTTGGCTGACACCCTTACAGAGCCATACAAATTTTAGGCAAGCTTTCTTCTCGTCTCTATCCGGTCATTGAGTCTGACGTCACTAGCCGTATCTGGGCCTAAACTCCGCTGCAGGTCCATATATCAAACGATCACTATGGCATTACTGAGAGTTGAAAAACTGTCTAAAGTCTTTCATCTTTAATAAAATGATTAGCGTTCTGCTCTACCAGGTGTAACAATTGAGTTTAACATCCAGGCATCCATGAAAACGGAATTTATGACATTTAACCGAGTTAATAGTTAGCAGGAAGTTAGCTCGCTAGCTTCTATCTAAATACAATATAGCATGTCCTGACTGCGGGGTTTTGTAAACAAATTAAAATGTACAGCTCTGTTATCACTTCCAACATAAATGAAGACAGAAAACTAAACAGCAGTGACGTTTGTAGGGTTACTGAAGTTTGGCTAGCTGGTATATAATGATGTGCTACGTGACCGCTAGCGACACAGCTATGTTAGCATAATATAAACAAGCTAACTTTTTTTTCACTCGATAAAAGTTAACTTGAGTGTTCTCGGTGGTCAGGAACAAATGTAATCGCATGGCAGGATGCTGCAAAAGGACCAAACTTCAGCCAGGAGAACAACTGAGGTGGTTCTTTTCTGCATTTCCCAGCACCACTGTCTTTTACAGATGGCTATAGATGCTCACTGTTGGACCTCTGCACTGACTTCCTCCTTATGTGCAGAAAATCTGGATTTGGATTCATCACTCCATAAAATCTATTACCACTGATTTTTCAGTCTAGTTCTTGTGTAATTTGTTATACATCAGTCTTTTCTCCCTCTTTCCCATTTAAGAAGAATCACTTCTTGACAAAAACCCTTCCACTGAGACCATTTCTGATGAGGCTCCAGTGAACAGTAGATGGATCATCTGACGGGCCAGTTTCCTCAAATATATTAGGGACACACCATACTGAGATACCACACCATACTGAGATTGGACAACATTTAAGCTGATAGCACTTCTAAAATACTATTTATTAATACCATTTTATCTGTGGCAGTTTTTCATAGATTTGAGTAAACAAAGGATTTATTTTTACGTCAGATACTAGTAACAAAGTGCTTAAACGATTTAAAATTGCTTCTCTGCTAATCTGTCCATTATTGGTCAACACAACACTGGTTCATCCCTTGTGTGAGATGACTTTTTAATGCTTAATCATTCATAGATCAGTGTTAAGTGGCTTCAAAACAAAAAACATTCCTCTAAAAATATTCAGGTACAAGAACTGAACTGAAAATGAGTGGAAAAAGCAGCCAATGACCAAAGAAAAACATGTCTGGAGAGCTACTGCTCAAGACCACTTTAAAAAAAATAAATGTCTCTATTTGGAAGTAAAATATAAAGAAATGAGGGGTGGCACAAGAATTTTACACAGTAGTGTATTTACCAAAAAAAAGGTAATATCAGTCCTTTAAGGTCATAACTTTAACCTTCTATCACTCACTGTTCAACCTTCAGGATTAATAGGCATTGACATCTACTTCAGCAGGGAAACCATGAGTGTTACTAAAATTACTGCATTTAATTTTTGGACCTGGTGGTTCCAGGTTCCTGGTACTGTGCATGCTGCTGGCAGCTGGCATCAGTAATGAAATTAGTTTGACCATGTAAAATATCAGGGCAGTGAAAAAGATCTGCAGTGCAGATATTAACAGACTTTCAATATAATGAAAAGTAGCACAAATGTGAACATGCAATGCACTGAAATACAAGAGTGCTGCAAAAAATGTCTTTGTGAAGAGATTCTGAATGTTGGGTCTTTCTGAATGCTTTCTGTTTTGTCTGAGGTAGGCATTAGCAAACCGTTTATGGTAACTGCATTGCAGCAGATATAAGAACATAGCCCACCTCGCTCTGCAGGATCATGACAGCATGGTTGAAGTGGTGGTGCTCCAGTGTAGCAGAGGTCCCATAAAGCAGAGCGAGAGCTGAGCCCGTCCTGCCAAACACACACACACGCGCACGCATATTGGGATCAAAAACGAGGGATAACATAATCAGGATTCAACACATGCAGAGAAACTGATTGAGTTTGGTATGATTTCCTCACCAACCTGTCACCACGTGTTGCAGTACAGAAAACAGCTTGAGAGTCATATCCTAAACTACAGCAAAGACGGAGAGGTTTCACACTGAATAAGATCGTCGTTTAATTTAGCTTCTAAAAAGAATACTCAAGAGAAGTGACACAGCCACAAACGACGCATGCGAGCTGGATTTAAAATGCAAAAATATCCCACATTTTAGTGCCGTCTTTAAATGTTATTTATTACCCATGGTAAAAATCAGCATTTCTTATAATGAGGGTTTTACAAATGTGAATTAGTCTGGATTAATAGGTTGAGGTGTACATGCAATTGCAGCAGATCTGTTGGCTGCTCATCCATGATGTGTGTCCTGTTCCACCACATCCCAAAAGTGTTGTTGGATTGAGATCTGGTGACTCTAAGGGCCATTTAAGCACAATGAACTCACTGCTCTGTTCAAGAAACCAGTTTGAGATGATGTGACGAGAAGATGGGTACAGTGTGGTCATAAGGGGATGAGCATGGTTAACAACAATGCTCAGGTAGGCTGCAGACTTTAAACAATGCCAAAGTCAGTCCAAAAAATATAATTAAGGAAGCAGTACACCACCAGGAGTTTGAACTGCTGCAAGGCAGGTTGAATCCACATCGTCGTGTTGTCTGGCCAGCCTCCTCATCAACAAGACATTTTAACCCAACTGCTCACTTAAGAGTTTCTCTTTTTCAGATCATTATATCACTTTTCTTTCCCATTCTGATGCTCACTTTGACCTTGAGCAGATTTCCTTGTCTACATTGTCTAAATGTACTGGGTTGCTGCCAAGTGATGACATTTGCATTATCAAGCAGCTGAACAGGTGTTGGGCTGCTAAAACCAACACTACTGTGCCCAGCTTGAAAACACTGGGTGCATTCTGAAAGTCAAAATACAATAAAGGAACCCTTAAACTGTTGAGCAGCTGAAATCCTACATGAAACAAGAATAGCGAAAGAAATCTAACTTTCGAAGCAATCTCCTCAGCTGCTGTACATTTACCGTGTTATTGAAATAAAAACTGCAACAGCGCTGTGATAAATGCCCATTCTTTATATAAACATGTTGCCAGAACAACATTTCTCATATCATTTTCTGATATATTTTCGATCATGTTCCAACATTTTTGAAAATCAGCTTGCACTATAACAATCTTGATGGAAGCAGAAAATATTTATATTCAGTAATTTATTAGCTTTTTTTAATGCACCCAGAGTCAGCAATGTTTACAGTTTCTTCGTTAAGGAGACTCTTATATAAGCCTTAAACAACTTCCGACTTGACTCTTGCTGATCTGAGCTGCACTACTGCAGACTGCTGCAGATGGGAACAGCAGTGTGTAGATTGCAGTATGTTCATATGTGTGTGTGTGTGTTTCCTTACTTTGCTTGAAAAGCGTTGTTGGTGCCCCTGTGGTCCAAGTCATGGCACACACATCCGACAATAAGGGCTAAGATCTCCACGTCTGTCAGAGTCTCCTGGAAACCTGCTGTCTGATTGGCACAGAGAACAGGAGGCAAATAAGAAATCACACACACACACAGAGACACACACACACACATTCCATGTGCTCCAGAGCTGCATCTATTACTCTATAATTTTATGAAGCTGTAAGCAGTACATTGAATAAAATGAAAAAAAAACCCCCACTAAAACAGCAGCATCATCCAAAACTATATCCCTCTAAAAATGAGGGGACTGCAGTAACACAGCCAAACAGTGAGATTTATGGCTTGGATGAATGGATTCTGGAGGCCATGTGCTGAGTGAGTCACTATAGGTCATTGTCGGGATAGCGGCAAAGATAGCAAGGCCCTCAGCCTGCTCATTAAAGCACATGGGAGAAGAGCTGAGGGGTCCACAGGAGCTTACACACTGCTATTTCTTTCCCCTCTGCCAATAATCAATTCAGATGGGATGCCACACATTAATGCTGCACTTGATTAAGTGAACTACACTGTGGTGTTTTATACGAGTTTGTGTGCATGTCTGTATGCATGTGTAATTGTGTGAGAGTGTGCGTTACCCCAAGGACCTGATAAATTAAAAGGCCTGCTGGAAAAGCAGAAGTAATTCTCTTGGGGTCTCAATTCAAGCAAACACAGAACTGGCTGTTTGTACAGTTAATAATATAGTGAGTCATCATTTAAATCTCTGTGAGTTCAACGTAGATCAAACTGAAATGTAGTATTACATAAAATAATACGATTTTAACAATCTTAACATTGATCATAGGGTCATTCATCAGCTGCCTAGTTGCAAGCTGGCTAGTTATTTCCATTCATATTCATGCCAGTGTGCAGCAAAGCTATTGCAACCTTATCTTTTAATGTCTCTCATTTATATGCTACGTTAACTTGATTTTCTGTACATCCAGCAACATCCAGGTCCGTCATTTAAATATACTTACTATCCTATCATATGTCAATCACCGGTATCCTGCGCTCCTATTGGTAGTCCTTTGGATCGTTTTCCTCAAAGTTTAAAAAAGTTTAACTCAGAATCCACCCCTTTCACATCGCCAGTGATTTTTCATCCATGGTTGGCTAAAGGCACTAAATGCCACTGACTTTCTATGGCCTCTGGTCGCCATGATTATGGTGGTGATAAAAAACTGTCCAACTTTGCTGCAGACATGTTCACAGCTTGGTCTGAAAAATCTTTAATTTCTTCACTAATGTAAACTGCAGAGAGGGATTTTTTTTTCACCAATTTTATTTGCATTAAAGTTTAAAGTTGTGAATTACTGGGTTTCTTTGCCAACACCAGCACCTGTAGCCTGCTTTGAGGCTTTTTAGTGTGCTTCTAGACCTAGAATTTATGGTGTTGGTACCTTTTGCAGCATTTCCAAGAAGATAATGGGGAAAATAAAGTAGCTTGCTATATGGTTAACTCTATTCACTGATTGTGCAAGACATTTGTGCACCAGATTTGGGAAGTGAAGTTCATTGAAAATGACAGCGACTTCACGTGACATCAGATGAAATAACCACTGGTTCAATTCAATCCTTTTATTGTGCCTACTGGGAAGCTCGGTTTACAGACAAACTGTCAAAACTTATCCACCAAAAAGAAGGATAAGAAAAATGGTACAAAAAAAACAACAAAAAAAACTCAATTTGGTCCAACGAAGTGGACGCAATCAGACTTAAACTTTAAGCTGTGGGACTGAATCATGTGACAACAAAGAAAGGGTACAAAAGGGTGGTAGCAGGTTACCTAGGCAACCAGAGCAACTCAAATGTCCACTAGCAGTCAACCATCAGCACCAAAGTGACAAGTGGCAAAATCGCTTTCCCCTTTAGCACTAATCAGCAAAACAAACCAAACTGGCATTAGCTGATAAGTTAGCACTCACAGTCTTGTCTTGAGATAAGTCAATTTTGACACCAAGAAAACAGGATAGTATAATTTTTTCAGCTTCCCACGTAGAGTCTATGCTATACTATGCTAACACCACAGAAACCAAAGAATTCTCACACTCCTCCAACATGATTTTGCTTGGTACTAGCTAGCTACACACTGTGGCACTACCTGAGCAGTGACTGTCCTCTCTTTTTTGCATATTGGTGGTTGTCAAAATCATTAAGGTACAATATCACTACCTACCACTTTGGAGTGTCAGCCATTATCATATCTGTGCTGGTTTTTGCTGGTGTTAATAATATTAAATGTAGTAAAAAGCAGCGTGGTTTTTGCTGCAGCGCTTTTTGAAATTCTTCATTCTGTATTTTTTCGTGGCCCAAATAAAATTCCATCACGGATACAAACTTTGGTACGTTGCGTAGGGGAGACCGGGGATAGTTGTAACGTGGGTCAGTTGTAACACTTCCAATTTCTCCAATCAGGGCTAAGTTTCAAATGATGTGACTCATCCTGTGCATGCCCAACTCAGTTCTGCTATCACATGTGAAAAATCAGCACATTTCGTCAAACACAGACAATTTAACATGAAAAAAAGTAATTTGTATGCCAAAAAGTAAGTTTTTCTACTTTATTTCAATTTGTAATAGCATTATCTGCTTTGCAGTTAAACTCATCAAACTTAAATTATGTTATTTGTATGTCTATGGGGATATATTCTGTGTGGGTCTTTAGTGCTAATGTTTTAGCCGTTGGCTGTAATGTTAGCTAGTTCATGGCTATAGGAGTCTGGGTCAGTTGTAACAGCAACAGTCTGGGTTAGTTGTAACAATAATGCAGATGTTACAACTTACCACACTATTACTTTAACTTATATTAAACAAGTTGGGGCAACGACATCAGCAGAGAGAGGTTCACTGGTCGCATTTGTATATGCGGTTAATGCCATTGGCAACACAATTCCTCCACTGTTTGTGTTCCCACACATACATTATGCAGACCACTGTGTCAGAGATGGACCAGCAGGAAGTACTGGTAGTGAAATAAATCAGGATGGGTGCAAGAAACAGATTTCCTCATCTTTCTGAGGCACTTTGCAAACCACACCAAGGTAAGCCATGATAAAAAGTAATGGAATTGCGATGCTGGTGAACAACTACATTTTTTCAGCTCCATTGTTATGTTCAAAATTGGTGCAAGAGTTGTAGGTTATAATGCCCACTGAGCCAATGAGGCCAAACTCAAGGAAGACCAACCAAAATGAATGAAATATTCAGTTGCAGAAATTTCCATAATTTGTCTTTTTTGGGGGGTTGGAATATGTTCAAAAGCTAGATTTCTGCATTCTGTCACACACACACACACACACACACACACACACACACACACACACACACACACACACACACAGCTACATAAATGGATGTAAGTGCATTCATGTGTTGAATAAACAAAGATTACATGTTAATATTTTGTTAGTACCCTTATTTCATTGTGTTACATTTCACCCCAGGATATGTTACAACTAACCCAGACTATGGGGTTAATTGTAACATTTCACTCTTCGTGTTTGAGGCCATACCATGCAATGGGTAATTGTGCTGCAGAGAAAATAGCTGCACTATTTAATAGCAGAGACATGTAAATACTTTGCATTACATTTTGAATCCACTACCTTAAAAGAGCTCCAATTTACAGACAGAAATGTGAAAAATGTTACTACTATCCCCGGTCTCCCCTACAGGTGATGTATGTTGAACATCATAGGTGAAAAAAAACCGCAAATGTAGAATGTAACATCATATTTGCAGGTGGATTGTCAAATAAAGACTATTTATAGGAAATTTTTAAAAAATGACATCTGTAAAAATGGGGTTTTTTGTCTTCTAAATTTATTGTCATGGTCAGCTGTGCTACTGACAGTGAAGGATTAGAGGAGGACCCAAATGCAGATGTGCAGAGGCAGACTGCATTAACTGAAAGTGAGCTGTTTAATGACTGTTTATATTCAAACAAAAAACCAAAACATAAGGTCCAGAAGAGGAAATTCTAAATTATAAAACTACAGGAACATAAAAGCTTGAATAAGCAGTAAGACAAGAGGAACAAACACTCAAACTAAGGACAAAAGGAGACAGCGATTATATGTACACAGAAGTGCAATCGGGGAAGTGGAGACAGCTGGAGAGAGTGAGAAAGCTGAAGTCAATCATAGAGAAGAAGACGAGGAAAGTAAAGCTAAAAGCAAAGTGGAACGAACAACTAACTCTAAGATAGCGAAAACATATGGATATGCAACATAGGATGCATACAAACATATATGTAGATATACACTACGATCATTATAGCAAACAAATTATTTAATTAAGTTTTCCAGTTATCAATAGCAGTTTATATGGCAACAGCCCTCATATCGTCACTGCTGGTCAGATCAACTTTCTCAAAGCTTTTCTATTCTTATCTCTAACTGTATGTTGAAATGCAATGCCTTGATCTAACTGTGTTTAGAACAGAAAGTGATCAAAAATGAGCATGACCATTACCGTCAGCATGGCAAACATGCACTGGCAAACGTTGAATGCGTGTCTCCAGTTGTGATAGAGAACCATTCTGTAGTTTTTTCTGACAGTCAGCAGCCATCTGCACAGCGTCTGCAGGGTAAGACAGGTGGCGAGATGAGCACATGGGTCAGCGGTCCTCGTGCAGTTCCAAAACTGTTCGGGGCAATCTCAATCAAGTATTAAAGCAAAGAAATTAAGACAGGGAAACTCAGTGTCCTCACCTCATAGTCAATCTTAAATTTCTGCACCATTCCCAGTTCCATAAACATTCTCAAAGCTGCCGTTATCATGGCGTCAACATCCAGAGAGAAATCATCAAAGGAGAGCTTGTCGATGCCCAGCTCGCAGACTAGGGGGATGTTAGCAGCCTGTTTCGCCATGGCAGGAGGAAACATACAAGAAGAACAAGAGCAGAAATGAAGATGAAGAGGTCAGAGGATGTTGTGCGATTTTCAGATGTTATACGGAAATATAAAAACATGCTAATTAAGACCCGAAGCTTCATTTGGAGGGGTTTAAGATTAATGAGGGGGATCTACTGGAGAATTTCATTGTTGTTTACTTTCAGAGCTCACTGACAATTGTGGCAACAATAATCAGCAGCAGCTTTTTTTCTGTGGTATTCAAACAAAAATATAGGATTCCAATTAAGCATTTTCATATTGAAGCACATCTTCTATCTTTAATCGGTTCTAATGAGCACAACGTCTATCTGATCAGGAGATGCTCTTCCTGACTTGAGTCAGCATTTATAATTGAAGGATTTTGAGCTTTGCAGTCAAATATATCTTAGCAGAGTTAAAGTTTCTGTAAAGCTGTGTTTCTCTTTCCTCTCTATCTGTCTTCTCTAACAACCACCATTGTTTCCTGCGCAAACATTTGCCTTTCTGGCCAGCAGGTATTCTTTAGATCTTAATTCATAGCCCCGGGGTTATGAAATGTCAGCCAGATTTGTTTGCCACTGCCTTTTTCACACCAGTGGAATCCCAGGCAAGCGTGCTCAACAAGGCTACTTATGTAGTGCAGAAAGTGGAGGGAAAGGCAGAAGCAGAGAGCAGTGCTGCATGAGGGGGCTGAAAGATCACACAGGCACACTAGAGAGCAGGGATCCTACTATGCAATAATAGCCACAGGGGAAAATCCTAAACATGAAAGTGCAGGAAAATAGGTCATATCTATTTTTCAGAAATGTCCTGCCAATTAAAAATGTAGTCATTTTCCATATTTTCATCTTTATCAATAATGCATTGTGAATGAATGCTTATTGATTGAAGTAATCCATTCCAAATGCTACAATTAGTTTAAATTCGCAGGGGACTTCTCAGCTCCTATTTATGCTTGTGCGCTGCTGCAGTTCTTTTGAAGCTGAAGTCTGCCAATAATTTCTCTCTTTTGCCATAGATTTTTTTTCCCTTCTCATTAAAGTTAATAAGAAATTGTTATTTAATTAGAAAAATATATATCTTAGTTAAAGCACCTACGAGGAAACCAAATACATTGTGAGTATCTTAACTTTCTGTGAAAAAACTTTCATTTTATGTATCAGTAAAAGTTTATCTTAGATCAAACTTTTGTGAAATCGGGTTGCAGCAGAATCCTAATACACCTTTAATGTTGGTGTTTTATTTCATATGTCTTAATTAATTATTGATTCTTATTATTGTCTTATTATTATTATTAATTAAGGACAGCATTTAGAAGAACAAAACATTAGATCATGGTAATTATCTGCACCAATACAGACATCAAGAAGCCTCCCTTAAGACCTTTTCTCTTGTCTTACTTCTTGTCTTTGCTTTTGTGATTGTTTGCTTCGGCCTCAATAGTTTCCTCCAATGTCCACTAAACAGTGACTCCAAAAGTTAACCAATCTCTACAAACTCCAAATTTAAAATGACCCACTTTGGTCTTTTTTGGATAATCGGATGCCAATATGATCGATCGTTTGTGGATGCTAGCCGTCAGGTTCGTGATGTACAAAGTTTATATACCTATATACACTCACCTGCACATAATTACATTAAAAACAAATAAGCAGCAACATAACAATAACAACAACCACAGGACAAGAGGGGAGAAACCGTAAATAGGAGATTAGTGGGCAGGAAAGGCCAGAGTAAAGGTGGTTTGTGAGCTTAGATTTAAAAGCAGAGATGCAGGACTTTTTTATGTGAAACTGATTCTAGAACTGTGGAGCAGTGACTACAAAGGCTCTGTCACCCTCTTTTGTTTGAGACATGACCTTGGGTCATATGACAGATCTTTGCCAATGGACCTGAGAGACCTGGGAGGTACGTAGGTATGGGAAGATTAATCCAGACGTGAAGTAATAAAGGTACACATAATTTTTTTTTCCTGATCATAAGAATGATAATCTTAGTTTTGTCACTGTTTAACAGCTTTAGCAGTTGTTAATCAGCCAACCTTGTTTGTCTCCAAGACAGTCAAGTAGATGCTATAGGGAATCCTGATATTTTACTGGAAGATATAGCTGTAAATCATCAGTATAGAAATGAAAGGCAATGTTATATCTCTTAATATTATTATTAAATGGAAAAAAGTGCCAAGACCCCCGAGGGACCCCACAAGAAACAGGGGCAGAGAATAAGAAAAACTGACACCTTAAGAGAAGAACTGAACCAGCTGTAACCTTAATGCCAACCCATTGTTAAATGCAAGCCAAAAGAATGTGAGTAACAGATCAGTGCTCACTGTCGACAAAGCCATTTCAAGTGCTGTGAACAGCTTCAACGTCTAGCCCCCAATAACTAAGTTGCCAGCTACCATCTTTTTAAAAATGAGGCTTCAAAACAGGATTTTAGTAGCTTTTAGGGGGTTTAGTCCATTTTTTATTTAGAGTCTATGGAAGTTACCTCATTAAAAGAATACCCCACAAGGTGGTGCTTTCTTCCAATGCCTTATAGGTTTTTGATCAGGTTTATTTAGCCAAACTAAATGCTCAGTTTGTAGCTGCAAGTAATGAGTAGGATATGGCACAGCATGCTAACTTCTCTTGTGCAGTGGCCAATTTGCACCAGTGCCTCCTTTTTTGTGTTTTTCCAAAAACACAAAAAAATATATATTACAAAATACTTAAAATAAAAATATAAAAACTTGATTGTGCCACATCTGCAAATCCTGAAAGAAAAACAAAAGTTTCTACTGTGAACAACAGTGAACATCTATTACCTTGAATTTGTCAACTTCAGTCTTGGAGCAAGTGGCATGGTACGACAGAACCTGCAAAATGATGGCACAGTGTCACTCAGTGTACTTTTCAAACCCTTACCAGTAAGGCTCTACAAGACGCCCAGCTGTTGCTGCAGCTGAAAATACTGCCCGTTTGTACGTTTTAGTGGATCATCCAGATGATGACGGTAACACATCTGGAACAGCTTACAAGAGCTGCAATGTCAGCGCTGATTCCATCGCTCATTCCCTGAGAGAAATACTTTGCACAGGCCTGCAGTTGCTTATTTGATCATGTTTATTCAGTGCTACCAGACGCAGTGCATCAACATATTAGTTCACCCAGTGTCTCAATTCTGTTCTCTACTTGTCCTATTTGGAAACAGCAGTGCTAACTACCATAATGCACCTGAAAGCTCCCTATTGTAATCTAAGGACATGCTGTAAAGGCTGAATAGTGCTGAATGGCTTCATACCGCAGGGCAGATGAGGGATTGCTTTTCACTGCCTCTCATTAATTTTCAATAAAACCTTTGTGAGAAGGTTATCTACAAAGAGAGATCAGCACTTTTTTTTTAATGCGTACATTCTTCTGGAAATATGAGACAAAAAAGAGAAGCCAAGTACAAAAGACCACTGAGAGAGAATAAGTAGGAAGGGAGTTTACATTTTCCATGTAGCAGCTGTTGTTTGCTGTGACTTCTGGTTAAATGTGTTACCCCTGAGCATATGTTGATCGGAACGCAAAGTAAAGATGCCGTTATAGTGAATGAAACAGAAAAATAAATACAGTAGGACTCACAAGCACAAATAAACACGTCAAGCAGTTTGCTTAGCAGTGTTTTTACAAATATAAGTGGATACACAAAAACGCGCTCTTACATCCAAAGCCACCGACTGCTTGGCCCAAGACTTTTTCACCTGGTCGTACATGATGGTGTTGTTGATGCCCAGTCCACAAAAGATCACAAATGCCTAAAAGGATAAAACAGAGAAACTCCCATGGTTTCCAAAATGTTTAGAGAATTGCTAATGCTGAAAAAAATACACAAGCAATTGTAATACCTCAAAAAGACGCTGGTCTGCATCATCGAAGGGTTTCCCATCGAGCCTGTTCAGCACTTGGGCAACACCTGTTACACAAAATAAGTTTACCCATACCAACAGCATAGCAGTAATGCTTTAAGGTTGATACTGGCAGACTAGTATCAGGATCAATATTATGAATTATTAAAGAAAATTAAGGGAAGAGGCAACAATAGTGCACATAAATGTGGTTAAGAAACAAAAGTCTGCAGTGCAGCTATCTCCTGTGTTAAACATTTGGAAATCAGTGAAAACAGAAGAATAAAATGATTGTTTAATAGTGCTGAAGCTGCAAAATAGATAATGTTATCTTTGACCGAAAATCCAGTTATTCTCCACAACCCTGTAGTGGGGTTTAACAAAGCAGTCTTTCCTTTTTAGACCGCTTCTCTCATTGTCTAATCAAAACAGAAAGAACTCCGGTAATAAAGGAGAACATCCAATTAATACAGCAACTCTTATTTCCACATCATTACAATTTTTATTTATCTGCAGGAGGTGAAAGAAGCCTGTCAATGGGATTATGTGTTCATTTCAACGAATAGTGTGAAAAGAATTTACAATGCAACTATGATCAATTTTCATTTTGGTGCCATTAATTTTTAATGCATGGCAAACATTCTCTAAAATCTAATTTTGCTCCTTCTGTATTGAGCTTGTAATTTGTGATGAGTTGCAGCATAGACAAGCTAATTGGTTTAACGAGGCTATATTCCTAGTGCCACAAGTGTTTCATTTAAAAAAACACACACACACACTATCACAATGATCACAGCACTAATACGGGTTTTTACGCAAACGACTTATGGTCTTGTGTGACTGTACCGTACAATTTATTCACTGCTCTGGTGGTGTCAAATTTTGCTTAGAGCTTCACAAAGCATTGGGCCAGACCTGAGCTGCAACCAGCTCAGCACTACATTAATCCAGGAGGAATTACAGTGTATCAAAGAACTAACCTAAACTCAAAGTCATCTTCATCCAGTAACTGGCAATGTTACATTCTGTGAAGCAGCAACCAGAGCACTGTTAACCTATCCCTCTAAGAAAGCACATTTTAAGTCAAAGCTCCACTTGATTGGCTTAGAACAGCAATTATAATGCCAGTTTTTTATATACATTTACCTACAAGAAAGAGTTTCTGCTGGTCAAGAAGTTGAATGAATGAATATTTAAAGTTATCAAGAGTTGATATAGCCTTTATTCAAGAAACACACATCTGTAAGTCAGAAACTTTAAAACTTAAATGTTCCTGGGTAGGTAAAGTCTTTTCCAGTCCTGGAACTGGTAAAAGCAGGGGAGTGTCGGTTCTGATTCATAAAGCAGTTAGCTTTACTGAAACAAAAGTAATACCAGATAAGGAAGGTAGATTTATATTGGTTTATGGACAATTACTGGACACACCAATAATTTTATGTAATATCTATGCACCTAATGCGGACATACCCGCCTTTTTTCATAACCTGTCACAGTATCTTTTGGAATTAGAAGGTGCACAAATAGTGGTAGGAGGAGATTTTAATCAAATACTGGATCAAGACCTAGATAGATCACTTCCTAGGAGAGGCACAGAGAGTAAATCTGTAGTTGCCATAAGGCAGATGACCTCAGATTTGGGTCTGAATGATATTTGGCGGACAATGCATCCAGAAGGCGGGGAATATTCATTTTACTCTCCGCCTCATAATGTTTATACTAGAATCGACTACTTTCTTATTTCTGAAGCCTTAGTGAATAACTATAGATTCAAGTATTGGTAATATAGTAATTTCGGACCATGCGCCAATTTTTCTATGTCTTGGAAATATTTTACAGATTCCTCCAAGCCGCAGATGGCGTTTAAATGTGTCCTTAATTAAAGACTCTGGTTTTATTAAATTGATAAGAGATGAAATACAATTTTACAAACAGACAAATAATCGAGAGGACACTACATTGGCTACTTGGTGGGATGCTATGAAGGCATACTTAAGGGGGAGAATAATTTCTTACGCTTCCTTTAAAAAGAAGGCAGCTAACAAGAATATCATTACGTTAGAAGCCAAATTAAAGGCACTTGAGGCAGTACATTCCCATACAAAAGACAGAGTTACGTTGAATAAAATCGTTAAAGTTAAATATGAGTTGAATGTACTGTACAACAGAAAGGCAGAATACGCTTTATTTCGCATTAATCAAGCATATTGGGAAATGGGAGAAAAGCCGAGTCGTTTATTAGCATACCATCTTAAACAGAAAGACAGTATGAACCATATCCCAGGCATACGACAATCAGATGGGGTTATTTCAACTTCTATTAGACATATAAATGATGGATTCAGGGCCTTTTACAATAATCTTTATTCTACGCAAGGTAGTTTAGATGAACAGAAATTCGAAGCATTTTTTACTGATTTAAACCTGCCACAGCTTTCTACTACTGACCAGCAGATTATAGATGCTCCAATTACAGTGGAGGAGATTACCCGTGCAATTAACAGTATGCCACTTAATAAAGCTCCAGGATTAGATGGGTTACCATTGGATTTCTATAGAGCATTTGAAGATATGTTAAGTCCCCTGTTGCTCGATGTTTATAATGAGGCGTTCAAAGTAGGCTCATTACCTCAGTCAATGCACTCTGGACTTATAACATTTATTCTTAAAACTGGGAAAGACCCTTTAGACCCAAGTGGTTACCGCCCTATATCTTTGCTGAATTCTGACCAAAAAATCTTGGCAAAGGTCTTAGCGGGCCGATTAAAAGCAGTAATGGCGAAAATAATTCATGCAGACCAATCTGGTTTTGTTCCAAACCGCTATGGTCCAGATAATATTAGGCGGTTGGTTAATTTGCTAAATTATGTATATGATTCAGTATATCCAACAGTGGCCCTATCGCTGGATGCTGCAAAAGCTTTTGATTGTGTTGAGTGGGATTATCTGTTTAAGACATTAGAAAAGTTCGGTTTTGGTGATAATTTTATTAGGTGGATAAAGATATTATATGATTCGCCTTCAGCGCGAGTATTGACGAATGGGCTCATATCAGACCTATTCCTTTTACAGAGATCCACAAGACAGGGTTGTCCCCTTAGCCCCGGTCTCTTTGTAATTGCTATAGAGCCTCTGGCACAAAAACTGAGAAATAATGTAAATATATTTGGAATTTCGATGGGTAATAGTCAACATAAGCTTCTATTATATGCAGATGATATGTTGTTACTTATGACCCAGCCTGGGAAGTCAATTCCAGCCCTATTAGAATGTATAGAAAGCTTTACGCTGCTTTCAGGGTATCGTGTCAACTGGGATAAATCAGAGGCAATGCCTATGTCAGGACACTGCCCCCATACTTTATTTAAACAGTGGGAGTTTCGGTGGTCCGTGAATGGTTTGAGGTATTTGGGGATACAAATTACCTCGGATTACACTAAGATGGTTCAAGCAAATATGGAGCCAATGATTGAAAGAATAAAAATGGAATTTGGTAGATGGTCCAGAGTGTGTCTCACAATATGGGGTAAAATTAGTTGTATTAAGATGATGACTGCACCCATGATCTTTTATATTTTATCTAATATTCCATTACACATTCCAGATAAGTATTTCAAAGATCTAGACTTTTTGATCCGGCAGTTTCTTTGGGGTAGTTCACCACATCGTTTAAGTATTAGGAAACTTCAAGCGAGTGTAAAACAAGGAGGTTTTTCATTGCCTAATTTCCAATGGTATTATTGGGTGATGAACGTGAAACAACTTAGAGCTTGGTTACCTACTGCACCAGTTAAACCCATCTGGTCCCATATAGAGACGGAAGTTAATGGCGGTATTTCTCCTTGGAGGGAGCTGTTTGATACCAGTCATAAAACTACCCATCCTATAATTGCAAACGCGAAGACATTGTGGTGTAAATTACATAGGGCAGGTCGCTGGGACTTTATTAAATCACCTTCGGCAACCTTATGGGGGAATAAAAGAATTTTAATTGGAGGGACATCGGTTGACTGGCTACAGTGGCGTAAAGCAAGCATCCTTAATGTATCAGATTTATTTGACTGTGGGACTAAATGTTTTTTAAGCTTTGATAAAATTGTGGAGTTATATAAGTTGAAGCGTAATCAATTCTGGAGATATGTCCAAATACATAGTTCATTATCGAAGCGGCTGGGAACCCCCTTGAGTTGTCCTGTGGGCAGCCCTGTGGAAGTCCTGCTCTCAAGATCACCCTTGGGTAAAGGCATTACCTCTAAGATTTATCACTTATTGCAAGAACGGTCAGCTGACCCTCTCCTTAAAGTTAAGGGCTACTGGGCCCAGGACATGGCATTGGACATATCTTCAGTTGAATGGGATTCATGTTTTCAAAGTGTTAATACTATGTATAAAGAAACAGGCAGTAGATTTATTCAATTTAAGATAATCCATAGGTGGCATCGAACACCGCAACAATTGTATAAATGGAACCTGGCCTCTACGGACGAATGTTGGAGATGTGATGGTCAAAATGCCTCGATTTTACATATCTTATGGAGCTGTTCGGCACTTCGAGATTGGTGGGAAAATATAATGGAGGTAATTTTCAGTGTTTTAAAAAGGAGATTTGGTATCTCACCAAAACTGTCCATACTTGGTATAACCACAGAACTTTCTGATGGAGATTTTTCTAGTTATACAAAAAGATGGATTATTCTGGCTCTTACTACGGCCAAACGGGTCCTACTAAGACATTGGCGGAAAAAGAACCCCCCTCCCTATGAAGAGTGGCTAAAGACAACGGCTAAGTTGGCGTCTTATGAAAAAGTGACTTATGGTTTATTAGATAAATTGCATCAATATGATTGTATTAGGTCCCCCTTTACAAGCTGGCTTTCTGTAACTTGAAGAACAGAAGAGTAATGATAGAGTGGTGGTGTGGGGATTGGTGTGCGAAGAAAGAATCCGGTTGTTCAGTGATGACGCGACGAATCCTACTTCCGGGTCTAAAGTAGTCTGCGTTTAATATGGCTTTTGTGTTGTTAACATGTTTAATGTTATGTATTTTCTTCTATTTGATCTCAAAAAGCTCCTAAAACAGTCAGTGATCACTGTTGATCTCCCTCGGCTTTTATTACCGCTAATCATTTATTTAAGCTCAGTTTTTAAAACCTTAGGATGTAACTACAGCCCAGCCCATGCAGCAGTATATGAATGACTAGGGTTGCCAACCGTCCCTTAAAATACGGAATCGTCCCGTATTTCGAAACAAAAGTACACGTCCCGTATTGAGCTAATAAGGGACGCACTTTGTCCCGTAATACAGTGAGAATCAAAAGTAGTCTATAAATGTTTATGGAATTAACACTTTGTTTGAAAACATAATTCCCAGCCCCTCTCCTGCTTTGTGACCAATGAGCTGACAGCACACTTATGACAATTCGAGTATGACAATTCAGATTACCGCTCATCTCATTGGTCGAGGAAAGGTCGCTTGCGGAGAAAATACCGGAAGACAACAGATGACCACAACAAGAAGCATGGCCAACAGGGGAACAAACGCCGACTCTGCGGTGCAAGTCTCGGATGACAGTACACCTAAAGCTGGGCAAACACTGTGCGATTTTTTTCAGTCACGTTATTCAGCTCCTGCTCAAACTGCACGATTGACTCGCAGGGGTTAGAAGTTCGTATGTCACGATGTACTCTCACACTATACGGCCCGATGCTCTGATGCGACCTGAGTGCGCACACTGTGCCTCCATAACATGAAGGTTATAACAGAAAATCTGTCGCTCGCTCTCTCTGTCTTTCACTCACACAGACACACCACCACCATCAACTTTGCTAAATTGCTAATGAAAAACATTGATCAGGCAGCTGTGATTGAGCAGCAGTGTAAATCCAACTATTTTCACGGTTGTTGTGGTCGTGATAATTTTGTGATGCCACATCGAAAAGGCTCGGATGAGCTTTCCAAAGTTCTACAAGTTGTGCCTCCATCGCTTGTGTCCAGATCACACGCTGCACAGCCGTGCTGCTCCATCTTTTACACCAACGTTTACGTTTGCGCGTGAGCAGTGTGAGCGCCTGTGGTGACACCCTCACGAGCGATTGATGATCGGGAGCTGGTCGTGAGGTGTTAATCACTTCTCGTTACCCCACGTATACTACACGACGCACGATGAAGGCCAAAATCGGTCCGATCACTCAAAAATCGGCTCAAAATGGGCCAAAAATCGCACAGTGTGAGCCCAGCGTTAGAGCAGCAATGTTTGTTCCCCTCAGAGAAAGGGAAGAATGGGAAAAGGAAAACACCTGGCTGGAAAACGTTAATATGGGCATGTGCAGTGAATATCAGCGCTATGTGGCCAGAAGTGTGATAATATAATTTATTTGGTGTAATAAACAACTGCAAGGATAGATGATTACAACAAATTGATGACTAATACATAAAAGTAATACATAGATGAATAATGATGATGAGTTAAGATGCGTAATCATGGGAACAAGCGGGTTTACAAACAGGAGCAGCTGATTAGCATTAGAAAAGCTGAAATAATACCTCAACTGAAGCCAATTGTACTAAATGCACTAAATGTGCACTGTTACAAGAATATTTTTCTTTCTATTGTTTTCTATTATTTTAAGTTAAGCAGGACAGAGTGCTTTTAAAGAAAGATTTACTTATATTCTCAAAAGTTAAGCATGACAGGCTTCTGTTTAAGAAAGAGACCTGTTTTACTGTGTTAATGTTGTCATTTTGAGCTAAAAATAAATGGCTAAATGATCATTTGTTTCACATGTGTTCATATCACAAAGAATAGAATATGCATCTACTTAAATCAACTTCAAGTCAAATGGTTAAAAAAATAATTTCACACACAAAAAAAGAGCTAGAAAATTCACCACACTGGGAAGGGTGAAGACAACTGGGTCGCCCGGCCCTGGCCACGAGGTGTCCCTTATTTATTTTTCAGGGAGTTGGCAACCCTATGAATGACTAACCTCGTATTGTGGATGGATTATCTCAGTTGTTCTCCTGGCTGAAGTTTGGTCCTTTTACAGCATCCTGCCATGCGATTACATTTGTTCCTGACCACCGAGAACACTCACGGTAACTTTTATCGAGTGGAAAAAAAGTTAGCTTGTTTATATTATGCTAACGTAGCTGTGTCGCTAGCGGTCACGCAGCACATCATTATATACCAGCTAGCCCAACTTCAGTAACCCTACAAACGTCACTGCTGTTTAGTTTTCTGTCTTCATTTATGCTGGAAGTGATAACAGAGCTGTACGTTTTAATTTGTTTCCAAAACCCCGCAGTCAGGACATGCTATATTGTATTTAGATAGAAGCTAGCGAGCTAACTCCCTGCTAACTTCTAACTCCGTTAAATGTCATAAATTCCGTTTTCATGGATGCCTGGATGTTAAACTCAATTGTTACACCTGAGCAGAACGCTGATCATTTTATTAAAGATGAAAGACTTTAGACAGTTTTTCAACTCTCAGTAATGCCATATGATCGTTTGATATATGGACCTGCAGCGGAGTTTAGGCCCAGACACGGCTAGTGACGTCAGACTGAACAACCGGATAGGATAACTTTCCTTTGGGTTTTTTTGTTTTGTTTTGTTTCTGTTGTTGTGTTTTGTTTTGTTTTGTTGTTGTTTGTTTTTGTTTGTTTGTTTTTTAAACTATTTATTTATGTAGTTATTCTTAAGTTCTGTTATTGAAGTTTAAAATGAAATAAATAAAAATTGTTGATGACAAAAAAAAAGAAGTTGAATGAAAAAAAGTTTTCCAATAATTTTCCTTATAATTTAGATTGAATTCCAGAGGTTATTCATTTTAGCTCCTGTAGAACATCCCAAAAAATAAATGAATAAATAAATAACTGTTAGGAGAAGGAGGCCTTTAGTGCTAAATGCTAAATGGAAACAAATGAACTGCTACAGTTTTAGATGCGGGGATAGCGCCTGTGCCGATTCTTTGTACCATAACAGATGTGTTTAAATCTTCTACCCAATGCAAAAATCCCAGAAAAGGTGGAAACAAGCAACAGTGCAGCAATGAGCGCTTGAGTCTATGGCAACTTTCTATAAAGTGGACTCATGTCAAGTCAGATTTATTTTTACAAAACAGTTTTTAAAAAAAACAGCTGATCCTGTAAGTGCGGCTGAAATAATAAAACAATATAAATCAAAAGCAATCAAAACGCAGTCTGGTTTAAAAGCCAAAGTATGAAAGTGGGTTTTCAAGCGGCTTTAAAAGTTTCTAATGTTGGGGAGATCCCAATGTGATGTGAAGAGGCAGTTTGTTACACAATTTAGGAGCAGCTTCTGTGAAGACCCAATCGGCTCCATGTTTTATTCTGAACCTCACGACAGCTAGGAGCATCTGTTCACCAGACCCCACCGGTAAAGTGGGAGCATGCAGGGGCAAACAATCAGTGAGGTACGCAGCACCAACCCAGGCAAACACTTAAAAACATCCATCCATCCATCCATCCATGTTCTTCCGCTTATCTGGGGCCAGGTCAGCAGCCTAAGCAGAGAAGCCCAGACCTCCCTCTCCCCAGCCACCTCCTCCAGCTTGTCCAGGGGAACACCAAGGCATTCCCAGGCCAGCCAAGAGATATAATCTCTCCAGCGTATCCTGGGACCGGTACAACATCCGCATCACTGCGGCCGCAGCACCAATCCGTCTGTCGATCTCCGGCTCCCTTCTCCTGTCACTCGGGAAAAAACTAAGAATAAAATCTTAAAATCAAGATTTAATTTTGAGAATCATCTGCATAAAAAGGAAGTGAGGGGCCACGCTTTCTCATGATTGAACTTGGGCCAAGAACAGACACCTGAGGAACCCCACATAAACTGAAACGCTTCTCCCAGTTAAATACAGGGATACTATGGAAATAAAGAATTTAGAAATTGGGTAGAACTGTTGGGCTGTGGTTTTTGCATTTTAAGATTGAGAAGGTGCTACAAACGTGATTCAGACTTCAGACAAAACTACGCTGTCAAAACACATACTACACAAATAAATAGGTAGTGTACACAGTGTACTACATTAAAGGGACTAGGGATTTAAGTATAATAAAAAAAAATGTTTTGTTCTCTCTGTTTATCTGGATAGCAAAATAATTGTTTTTTTTTTAAAAAGATATTCATTAAATTCAGGAAAATAAATCATTAAAAATACCTGGTGAGCCATCTGCTTTTATTAAAGTCAGTTTCAATGATGCATAATATGCTAAGATGGATTTCACTAATCATTATTATTGTTAAAGTATTTATTTTGCTTATATTTTGAATGAGTCTGCTGGAACCTTGCGGATGACACAAGGGCTTTAATTTTTCTAGCTGAATGTAGCCTTGATATAAGAATTTCATCTTCTGCTGCTTTGTTTGTTTAATGGTTTTTCACTCCAGATCCTCAGGTGCCACCCACACACTGTGTTTCTTCCTCACTCTTTGTGTTCTTCTTCCTCTCCCCTCCCTGACAAATGCACTTACACCTACGCAAAGATGCACACAGGTCTTCACCAACCATCTGCACCAGATATGCTGATCACTTTGCACTCAAATAAAACTAATGGCTTCCCGCGTCAGATCTCAGTGGACTGAATAGAGCCGCTATCGTCGCTCCTCCTTGCAATATCCAGCGCCAAAGCCAGACGAGAGATCAATGATTTATCAGAGTGTCAGTGTGGTGTTAGCCTGGGGCTGATTCACAAACACAAAGCACGCTGCCAGAAGAAGGGAACCACCTCTAAGTGTGGCGTGATGGTGCAGCATGGAGTTAATCATGCAGTCTCGGCTGGACAAATTTTCAAGCCCTCCCCCTCTTATATTCTCTGCCTTATGCAGCAAAAAGGTGCATGCCTGTGCAGTATTAGTGGTAATGAAATTACTGCAATTGAACACAGCATGCAGCCAAAGGTATGTGGAATGTGGTGATGTTTTATGGCTTGACTTCTTGCTATTGGTTCCAGCTAGGGACCCTTCTACAAATGACTTTTAAAATGATATTTTAGGACATTTTGCATTCCTTTGTAGCAACATAAGCTATCCAGAACCTTAGTAAGTGCCTAAAGACATCCTTTAGTATCTAATGTCATTCAGCCACACCAGAAACTTTTAAACAGAAGAATTTGAGAATCTAGAAGATTTTTTGTGTATGAACTTACCAATAATTTGGTGGTTGCTGTTCCATATAGGGACACAAAGCACTGAGCGGATATGGAAGTCAGAGAACTGGTCTGCCTGCAAAAAGTGGGAGAATAAAACATTATAATTATTCTACATAAAATGTAAATAATAAATGTTTATTTACTTTATTTAAAATGTTTTCATTCTCTTATGTGATCAGTGTTTTGGGTTTTTCTCCTCATCAATATCATGAAAAAATGAGTGAAAAACCTGTTAAATTTGCTTGTAGTTATAATTATTCTTCATCTATACAGTGCAGTTTTTTTTGTTGTTTTTTTTGTTTTTTTGCCTGTGCAGTTTAAAATAGTCCAAATATAAAACGTGAAACTGATGTACTGCAAAGAAGTTTATAACTATAAGCCATAAGTCTATAGCTATTGCTGTAATAGTTCCGAATCACTTTCTTTAAAATCTCCACTTTGGGGCAAGGGCATGGACAGAGGATGTGCACTCAAATGCCTTTAAAACAGATTACAACTATTCTGAATGGCTACTGCATTAAACTGATGCATTTGAGACTGATTTTAAGAATATGATTTTATTGTAAGTGCGGCATTGACAGAATACTTCTGTTTGGAAGATCAAGTGCAGTATGCACACTCAGCTGGACACTAGCCAGACTTTTACCCGCCAGCTACACTCTCCATCACCGAAACCCAACGGAGTATTTCAGTTAGTGTGAAAGTGTCTTAAGTAGAGCATTTCCTGCAGTGCAATGAGAAAGAACAGCTTCGGAAAATGTACGTTTATGTGTGCAGAGAGCTATAAAGACATTTTCAAGAGGCTTCACCAGCTCAAAAAACTGGCAGCCAGTTTAATCTATATGAGCACTTCACTATTGTGTGAATCCAGGTTAAATGTTAAACTTAAATAAGTTGCTTAATGTGAAAATTATTAGGAAACCATCGTACATATACACAACATAGCCATGTATTTGTCCCAACAGATTGTCAATGTGGAGAACTGTAATGTCTTCAAGTGTCTGACGTAGAAAATTTGCTTCAGACCAGCTAACATGTGGCATCACATGACTGCTCACAATGCTGTGAAACTTTGAAAACAAAATCACTGTTTGCCACCTGTCCTACTTGGCAGTTTTGGCTCCCCTGCAACTTCCTTCTGTTTTTCAAGTTTTGAAACAGTGAGTTACAAGATATCTTTAGGACAGAGAAGTGATCAAAACAGGTTTATCCAAACAAAGCAGGGCCACGTGAAAAAGGCCAGAAGTGCACAAGGAAATGACTCTGAAGAGCACAGTGGGCAGATTTAAATCAGGTATGTTTTTATTGGTCTCAGCTTTTTGAATTCACGTTGTATATAATATATCACAATGCAAGACAATCACAGCAGGTGTATTTCATACAAGTCCCACAAATCATTTCACCTTTTTTTTTAAACCCTAGTGATGTGAACTTTAGGAAGTATGTTACTGTGTGGTTACCTCAGCATCAAAACGAGGATCCTGATAGGCGTCACTAATGTTTACAGGCAGTCCTGTGGAAGCCACCAGCTCTGCAATGCTGTTATTGATGAGCCAGTCTGAGTAAGATGATTTCTCCATGCTGTCTTTGAAACTATGGTCAGAAAAAAAAACAAGATAGATGACAAAAGACTCAACCAGTTCTCAACCAGATTTGTTTAATTAGACTGTGTGAGATGAGGTGAGGATATGTGAAATGAATCCTTGTGACCTAAAGGTTCAAAGGTTCAGTCCCAAAAAACTGTTGTTCAGACCTTTAGAAACAAGCTGGCTTAGAGGGAAAGGTAATGTAGTTAAAACAACTTGTTTCAAGCCGGGGAACAAGCCAGTGTAGAATACATTTATAAAGGATTAACATGAACTTTGATTCACACATAGCTGCTCCAGCAGAGTCCAAGAATAAAACAGGGAGCTGGAAATGAGCACAGGTCAGACCCCCTTTATACGCATTTAGAAATGTTACAATAAGCAAACAATCTTATTTTTAGCTACTTGATTTTTAAAAAGTAATGAAAGTAATGAAAAGTTAAGCATACAGTATGAGCTATTTTCTGATTAGACGGTGCCCCCACTCTCTGCCAGACACCTGCATCACTATTCAGACTGTTTACATCTTATTGCAGGGTGCCATCACTGAGTTTTTACTTTCAAATACGCCAAAGTAAATGTTCAGTGTGGCTCATTTTGTCTTTTAAGGTTAGAAAAAAGACGGAACGACACAGATGTCAGATCTTTTGGATCCCTTTGATCTAGCGATACAGCTGTGTGTAGATGTGGAACCACAGCACAGCAGTAATAAACCACATGGGTGTGATGGCAATCTGCCTTACCTCCTGTTTCTTTTATTTTTACTATGTTTCTCTCCTAATTCTCTCTCTGTCTTCCTCGGTTCATCCCTCTCATAAAGGAACATTGTTCTTGTGGGAGTAGCTGGGGATTTTAGGCACATCAGAAATCTTACAGTATCCTCACCTTTTGTCACCGAATGCATTTATTTAATTACACACATAAATTTCACTAGCTCTCTTGTTACTGAGATGAGAGCCTTTAGGAAGAGGTGCTTCAGGAATTTGTGCAGTTTTATTTACAAACTGGCTTCATATTTAAAATGTGACAGTAGCAACACATATCGGAAAGGAGCGTGCAGTCAGAAAGAATACATTTCCCAGTCTAGCGGCTGAAAATTTCTTTCATCATCGCTAATTTTTTAATATTGGTATTTCTTGTGTTATGATATTTTTAAATTACTGTTATAGTTACTGTAACTACTGCCTCAAAGTGACCATATCAGTTACAGCAAGTGCAGGACTTGGGGGGATAATTTGTCTTCCTTTTCAGCCTTTTTTTTTTCATCCATAAACATCCTACGCAATATTAAACCTTTCTTTCTCCACTCAGCCATGCCTAGCTGTAGAGAGAAGCTGGAAAACCCAATTAAGCAGGGCTCCCACAGTATGCCTTCTATTCAGAATCCGCATATTACTCCCACAGCACTACATAATAGTCAAATTTTATACAGATTTTTTGTCCTTGATGGACGCTCTGCAGATTCAAAAAGGCTCTGTGCCAAATGCACAGGTGCCATGTTGCAGATATGACTATTTAATGAGAAGGGTAATGGTATGATGAGTGAGGAAATGGAAGGGAAAATTATGGAGGGGGGGTTGTATGAGGGTTTTTTTTTTTAATCAGGCCAAATGTTACCGAGGTGCTCTGAATGAAACATACCTGCTTTCAGTGTCTGCGCTACACTTAGGGGAGAGCAGCTCGAACGACTTGGTGAACTTCACAACCTGAAAGATGCAAAAGGGAAGAAATCACAACAGCTCATGGACATACAAAGTATTTACTGGGAAAAAAGGGGGAAAACAGAAAACAAAAAAACAAGAACGCACATGCGCAAATGCATTGACATATATGACAGGACAGCAGAGAGAAAAACAGTACCGGTGACTCAATGTCCTCCAGCAACTGAACAGAGCAACGCTCGCACTTAAGCAGTGTCTGTGCACGGTGCATGATCTTCCTGACAATCTTCTCCAGGTCAGTCTGTTCTTCAAACAGGTCATTGACTACTTCCAGGAGTGCCTAAAGACCAGTGACAGAAAACGTTACCACTGGCATTATTCCCAACAATCAAAGGCTGAATAAAAAAAAAATTGGTCAACAGGTAATAGTGATGACCCTTTGAATAAAGATGTTTTGCCTCGCTCAGCTATTGAAACTTGATTATTATCATTATCTCTAAATCATAAACCAACAGCACGATATAATATGATTACTTTGCCCAATAAAAGAAAATTAGGCCCTTTATCTTAGCGAGTGCCAATCGAATTTAATACACAACCACATAAAAATCATGCGGTTTCTTCTCTACTCACTGAACTGTGCACTCATTATGTTCTCTTCCATCACAGATCAATGCCTGTGACATGAATTAGTGCATCTCTTAACGGTCCCTAAGAGATTTAGATCATGAACCAGGCCCCTTGCTGGATATGTGCCCATCCCCCTCCACAGGTCCACAGAAAATGTCCAGACAGGGCTGCATGCTGCTCTGAGATTCCCACTGCAGTGGCAACAAGTGGGCTGCTGCTGATCAATACTCAGCCTCAATGTCAGCATGAGGGTGAAGGAAGTACCGCTGATCCTAGGGGTAGGTGGGGATTATTATCTTGGTTGGCCCTGTTGCCCTTACCCGACTCCTGTCATACTCCTTCCTTGAGGCGGCAAATAGCTGGGCGTTGGAGATTGCAATACCACAGAAGGGCAGGTACATCTGCAGCACCTGTGGACATATTCAACAGATTTGCTGACTAAATAAAGCAACAGGTTTGAAGCGCTTGTTGAGATGAGACACATAGCCCCCACATTTAATCTTTGAAACTAAACTGTAAGACTTCATGAAACATCGTTTGAAGTAGGAGGTATGCCACAAATAACACATTATTGTTGTATAAAAAAATACAATATAATATTAAATCTCATTTGACTTATACGGACAGTTTGTTAGGTACACCTGTTCCACTGCTCATTAGCACAAATATCTAATCAGCCAATCACAAGGCAGCAAGTCAGTCCATTGGAATATGAAGACATGGGCAAAATGCCCTGCTGAGTTTCAAACCGAGCATCAGAATGAGGAAGAAAGGTAATTTAAGTTTAAATGTGGCATTATTGTTATTGCCAGAAACTGCTCATCTACTGGTATTTTCCCACACAACCACCTCTAGGGTTTACAAAGAATGGTCCATAAAAGAGAAAATATCCAGTGAGCAGCAGTTCTCTGGTCAAAAATACCTTTTTGATATTAGACATGAGTGGAGAATAGCCAGATGGCTCGTAGCTGATAATTAGGCAACTCAGAATAGCACTCATTCCAACCACGTTAAGCAGAAGAGCATCTCTGAGCACACAACACACGGATACATACCAGATTTCACTCCTGTTAACTACGGAAGCTGAGGCTACAGTAAGACAACGTAAAAGCATGAATCCATCCTGTGATGGTTCAGTCTGGTTTTGATGGTTTAATGATGTGAGGGATATTTTTTGGCACGTTTTGGCCCCCTTAGTACTAACTGAACATTTAACATTTAACCAAAAGACAAAAGTTTTTGCTTGTTTGTAACTCTTCTCTTTTAGCATTAGGAAATTAAAACACAAGTAATATTTTCATCCAGGAAAAACTTAGCTGTTAAATTAAATTGGAACAAATAAGAAATGGCCTTTCATTGGTGTTATTACTTGCTAGGACAAATAAATCAATTCAACTGACATTTTACCATTTGACCAAATAGTCTGACTTACTGTGCCTTGGGCTCATAACATGAATTCCTTATTTCCCTCATATTTTCTTCACATAAATAATGTAATCACTTGATGTGGTCTGATTGCTGTAGCTAATATGTATGGTATGTATAACCTGAATTGTATTACTGGTTCAGAGTCAAACTACATTCCTTGCTTCCTTACCACAGTTGATTCATAATGAATATCAATACGCACCTTACCTGTATAGAAAGTGCAAAGCAGCGGCTGCAGTGCTACAAAAATATGTCTGTGATGTGAACGTGCGGCTTGAATTCTATATGACCGCAGTTCTCCAACAATGTGGCCTTATCGGTGTGACACTCAGCTCCATAACATTAAATCAATAGAATTTAGGTTGTGTGCTTCCTTGCGCTGCCTCTTTGTTTAGTTGTCAATCTTTAGCATCTGGCTGCTGTGTAAACAATACAATCAGCACAACAGACCCACCAATATTTACCAGCCTTCAGTGTGACCTGAGGGTAGGGACATTACAACAATACATGAATGGGAAGTTACTCAGCTGTCGCCACTGATACAAGGATATCGCTTTCATTTTTCAGAAATTATAATCTATCAGTTTCTCATCAGCTGCAAATGAACATGTGGAGAACACAAGGCTAAAGCCTTCTGTGGAAAACTATACGCCTGTACCTGTGGCCTACATGGAAAATATTCTTTTACGTTTACGTACACCGTCGGTTCACAGCACTTCTGCTGCCATGTGAGGTGATAATACCACCTGATGTTACCTACTGAAGTTCAAACCAAGCAACAGTCTTGGGAAGAAAGGTGATTTAAGTGACTTTGAATTTCTTGAACATGGCGGTGTTCTTTGTGCCAGATAGGCTCATCTGAGTTTTTTCAGAAACTGCTGATGGGATTTTTTTTTTTTTTTTTTTTGATGCCAGAGGTCAAAGTAGGATGGCAACATTGCTTTGAGCTGATAGGAAGGCAGTGAGTAACTGCAACCAAGGTGTGCAGAAGAGCATCCCTGAATGCACAATACATTTAACCTTAAAGCCAATGAGCTTCAGTTGTAGATGACCACACCAGGTGCCACTGTTGGCTACGAAGAGGAGGCTGAGGCTACAATTGATACAAGCTCACCAAAAATGTTGCCTTCAGGTGGCAGGCAACATCCTGTCTTGTATTGACCATTCAGACTGGTAGTGGTAGTATAATGGTGTGGGGAATATTTTCTCTGCACAGTTTCTTTCCCTTATTACTAAATGAGCATTGTTTTAACTTTACAGCTTGCCTGAGTATTGCTATTGACTAAGGTAGTCCCTTTGAAGCCACAGTGCACCCATCTTCTGCTGGCTCCTGCTTAAGGTTAGTGGCATATCAGTAACTTCCTAGTCTGTATTACAGTGGTAGTGCTACTACTTTGAACCACTAATATAGCAGAAATTGATTGGGGATAATGTAGTGGTATCGAGTGTAGTGGTATCAAACCTATGTCCTGCTGGATCTGGAACTGCAAAGAAGGTCACTTTTTCTAGACCAAGGGTACCAAACATAAGGCCCGGGGGCCAGAATGAGCTTGCAAAAGACTGCAATCTGGCCCACTGGGCAGCTTTGGAAAATGTGAAGGGGGACCTCAATTTTAGTTTTATAGGTTTTTCTACTGATAAAGACCTGTCCCATGGTCAATCTTACTACAAAATTGCCAAAAGGTAATAGATAAACAATTAAATGACATACTTCTTGTTTCTTTCACTATCTATTTAGATCGTCAGTTCTTAAAACTGGACCATACCACAGCAGTGGGTTTCCAAAGACATTACCAATGACTTGCAGGTCAAACTACTGTAAGGTGGTCAATCCAAGGAGGTGTGCCTTTAGTTTACAACAGCAAAAACTGAAGCTGTTGTGTTTTCCTCTCAGGCTGTCCATCGTCTTGTATGACTGTAGCGTCTTTAGGTTACCGGCCTGGTATACATACTCAAGATCAAATTCGGGCTGTATGTGACCCATTACTTTGGCATCAATACTCTAGTGACTGAGGAGTAAATTAATGGGGGATTATTAATTAATATTCAAAATGGATAGAAATGCATAGATTTTAAAAAGATAGCCTGAAAGAAGTCAACTATGTCACTCATCTGTTGAAACTCTGCAGGGCAGAGTTATAGTCTTGTGTATTTATAATTATTGCGTTGCGTCAGTAAACGTTAAAGTGTAAATCCTCTGCTCTCCCATGTCCTGTTGGTGTGCATGTTATGATACATTAACTACATGTTAAGCCACTGTAATTAAAGACATATTTAATCATAACGTGACACGAAAACTTACTCAGTCATGCTAATGGGTAAATTAACTTTATGCACTTCATTCAGTCATTATACATAATCCAGTGCCTTATGCAACTGTTTTCAGATGCAGAAAACAGATGATGCTGAGCAATGAGTTCATACATAATGTATTTCAGCTGTCCTATGGAATTCTCTAATAATGATCTTCCAGAAAGGCAGTGGCCATCAATAGCCCCAGCAGGAGCAGATTCATTAATGAGCAGGACTTGGGGGATGTGGCTATGGATCTGCCTGTGGAACTAACAGGCATAGCCAAGAAAAGCACTGCTTGCTCTAATTACATTCTGTCAAGCAGGCCATTATACAAGGTTGCATTACAAACAAGACATTTTTTTGCCTAGAGACCTCTGGGCTGACCAGTAAAGAGCGGTTTAATAACAAAGCTAACTGGCCACCGCCTCAGGGACTGTCAGTTCCTCTAACCTCAGTGACTTCCTTCTCTGTAACTGGAATTTCAAATGAGAGAAATCAAGGGGAATTACACAGACAATACTTTTTGTCTCCATTTCTCTATGGATATCTTTTAAAGTTGCGCTTTAAAGCTTTGCATGTGTGAAAAGAGGAAACAGTTGTTGTTTTTAACGAGGTTTGTAGTCAGTGACAAAAAAGAAAATTTCTCCTCTTCCCTGACATTACATGGATCTTGATTTACAATAAGAAAAGAACTACAGATTCTTCACTTATCTTAAATAGAAAAATATATTAAATATATTCATTCAAGCAACAAGTAACTCACTGAGGCTGAAGTGCAGTTTGGGATAGAAAAATGGACTTTGTGTTCCATCAACCAGAAAGCTGATTTAGTGATTAAATCTACCCATAGAGGCATCAGGTGCACTCTATTAACATCAGTGTGCTTCCACTATATTTGGCAAGGTGGTTTACATATGCTAATTTCTTAACTGAGAAAATTAGAGTAATCAGTTATCATTAATAGTTTGGAATTCAGAATGGAAATGAATTTACTAATTAACCCTAGAGCATGATTTTGTATCCATTCAGAAATTTTGAAACATCCTTTTCTGGCCGCTTATACAACCAACATATTCCACCTGCCTGTGGAAATTAGTTCAGATGTTTTATTTGTTTTATTTTTATCTAAACTTTGATGGAATTAATAAGCAGGTTAATAACAAACTGTGAAATATGAGGATTTAAAAAGGAAGACGTAAACTTAACTTAGTTCTCTCTTCACAGACAATGTAACTGTTATCCTCAGCTTTATTCTGCTTTGTTCACTGGAAGGACCCACACTCTTCTAGTTTTTACTCAATACTACACTTTCTATACTTTAAAGGTTTGCACACTTTTTATTTGTCTGACACAAACACTGCTTTAATTTAATCTAGTACAGGTTCCACTGTTACCGACATGTTGACCTCAACAAGTCAGACATCCCCATCACAGGTTTTATTTTTTATTTTTTTTATATACTCATAGATTAGTTTGCATACAAAAGGTGAATGTAGCCAATGTCACATCACCCAGCATTTTGTAGAGTCGTATTCTGAAGCCTCTGATTATGAGTATTTGCCTATACTGCAGCAACTTGTCAGTCACATGTACATGTCTTAAATAGGGATGGACCAATCCGATATTAAGTATCGGTATCGGTCCGATACTGACCTAAATTACTGGATCGGATATAAGAAAGAAACAAAAAATGTAATCGATCCATTAAGTATCACAAAAGCATCTCACAAAACTTGCGACATGACGTAATCCAACTCATGACCTTAGCACGTCGGAGAAGTATGTCTCGCGTGATAGAGCGGCTGCGGTGTGCCAGACCTGTCGGTGGTCTCCCTGAGCATTTGGAGCCTTGCTATGTGCTTCCAAACCAGCATTTCCTCTCCGACAAAGCTATCCCAGAGAAGTAAAGCAAGTGTGTAAGTTCGTCTCGGAATGTTTGTAAAGCATTCCCACGTTAAGCTTAACAACCGATATATGGAGCAACTGCCTCTTCTTCTCTCCCTCCCTCTACTGTTGCTACTTGAAATCATGAAACTGATCAATGATCAACTGATCGGCTTTTCTGTCGCGACTCCCGTCTCTCTTGTTTGTTTTTGGCCCACTTTTGCCAGAAAGAGGAAACCAGCGGATGTTGCACTAAACAACAGCAGCGCGTTCAAGCTTGATAAGCTATTGTTAGAACTTATTTAATATTACTTTCCACACCAGGATCCTTTTCTAAGTAGCTGACGGCTGGTAACTGTGCAGGGGCGGATCTAGCAAAGTTTTGCCAGGGGGCCAGGTAGGGCATTAACAGGGAAAAGGGGGCACAAAGAAATACTTTTCTTTCTTATTCTCATGTCTAGTTTTTAATAAATAATTTTCTGAATCTTACAACAAAAGTTTTTATCTGATGTAAAATGTATAGAAAAACAATTTTATTGATTATAAAATACACTATATCGGATTCATATCGGTATCGGCAGATATCCAAATTTATGGTATCGGTATCGGACATAAAAAAGCGGTATCGTGCCATCTCTAGTCTTAAAGTATAGCCTATGTTGATATTCTGGAACCATAATGTACCAAATAAGCATCTGGCTGCATAAAAAAGACTTGAAACTTGAAACTGTAACCATAAACTCATAGATGAGGTATTAAAGCAACTAAGAAGTATCATTTGATCCTAAACTTCTACACAAGTGGACTTTTGCAGGAGTCACATCCTGCTGGATGTTAGAAATAATGCAAGTTTAAGGCTTTTCAGACCTAGAATCTACATCCATCTTTTATATACAGTTTTTCTTCTCAGACTGACCTGGTGCAGCTCGCTCCCTTGCATATAAAAAAAAAGTAATGTGCATATATTTAACACTGCTGTTGCCATCAAAGGTAGATAACACAGTGAATTGTTAAACCAAAGTCCCCAGAAAGCATAACAGAAGACTAATTTTAACCAAATATGATGACTGTTAGATAAACATGATCCAGTATTATTCCTGGAACATCAGAAGACAGTCGGATAAAGAACAGAATCAGACCTTTTGTTAAACATCTGAAAAAAATATTGAAGATTACATTTTTCTCATCAACTGTTTATTTAGTGGCTGGGGAGGCAGGTCTCCTTTTACTGTGTGTGGGTCACCCCTGTACAGTATACACAGAGTTTAATACAGCAACATGCAAAGATTTAAGAGGATTTCTTGTGATAGTTCCCTTCTTTTGCTTTGCAATGAGCAATTCTGGTATGATGCACTCCTTACATTTGATTTGATCTGATATCCTCTAGGATTGTTTTTTTTTTTTTTTTTTTTAAATTAGGTGCCAAGCTGAAATTGTGTTCTTTGTTCTTTAGCTGCAGATTTACATTTGGAAATTGTATGAAAGTGGTTATTAACTGAAATGCTTTGAGCCAATTTGACTGGGAATTTGGCAGCCAGAGGGAGCACTGTGGTGAGGGGGGGACTGCTGTTTGACAATCAGCTCACACAGATGTTGAGATATACTGGCAGATGGAACCTACATGGGAGAATTAATAAAAGTTAATTCACAAGAATAACACATTTCACATCGGATGTATTACAAGGCATGCAAGACAAGAATCAAGAAAGTAATGCAAAATATAGAGATAGGAGGACGGGGTCAGTTTGCACTCTTAAATTAAGTCGGTAGCCAAATTCCTTTGCAGAAGATAATGAGACACAGCAATTATACATGGGCTGAACCATTTTCAGACTTGCCAAAGGTCTCAAATCTTGAATGACAGAACAGAACAAATTTAAGGCTGTTGGGATTTAAAACCAAGCATGTAATGTGTTCAAAATCCTGTAAATTTTCAGCACAATCATTTAAGGATAAACGTAAGCTTATGTCTCTAAAGGAATCTGCTTCGAAAGGTATGATAAATTTTCTTATTACAAGGTCTTCCATAAAAGCAGGGCTGCAGCTGTGCTGTACAGGGAGCTTGCTGTGTTCTCTGACACTCACATTGCATTTCATTACTAATTCAGCTGCAGCCATCCCAGGCATTAGTGTGATGTTAACGAAATGTGAAACATACTCAAAACAAGGGAAATGAAAAAAAGAATTCCTAATCTGCATCTATTATAAACAACGCATCGAGTCTGGAGATGTAATTTTGATGGCAGAGCAGCAGTGGAGGAAAAACATACGACAGATCATTTTTGCCACAGTGAAACCTGACGCTTAAATAAAAGCACAGCTAGCTTTGTGCTTTCATGTTTCATCTTTCCTCTCCTTTAGGGGCCCCTGCAATAAGAGAACAAGTCGCTGTATCGGCTTTTCACCGCCTTCCTGCTACGTCTATTCAAGCGCGCTGATGGACTCAACGCGTGCTCCTCGTGTCTCTCTGACAAACGATCATTCACAAACAGAAGGCTATCTGGATCACTGTGGGAGATGTTGCTCCCCTGACAGCTGCTTGAAATTTAAATATTACATTAACTCACAGACAGCGATGGCTTTGTGCTGGGGCTGAAAACTTGACCAGTGTGTTTACTAACCGATGGAGTAATATCCTGGATGGTTCTCATCCAAGAGTCTGCTTTCGTCCTCTTGAATCATCTTTAAGTAACTTGGCTGCCCCAACACTGCCACAAATCCCATGGTGCTGCCGTTGGCAACCATTCAAAATCACACAAATGGCGCAGTCCAAAGGGGTGACAATAAATTAATTGCTGACACACTGGATATTCTACTCAGCAGTAAAGTGAAGCATTAACCAATGCGAGAGTCTTACCAGCCAATACTGGTGGTATTAACACAGTGCCCCGGCCCTTTACATCATACTGCCTTGGGAAAATTTAATGACAGATGACTCAACCTTGGTTTATGGATTCAGACAGTGGGGTTAATTATTTAAATAATAAATACTGAGTCAGTTTGGACTCAGGAATGAAGACAGAATGAGAAAAAATGATCTGCTGTTTATCAGATTACATATATACACTCACTTTTGCATGTAAAATATGCCTTAATTCTTCATGGTACTGATTCGAAAAGGTGCTGGAAACATATTCACAAGATAGCATCGCATAGTTACTGCAGATTTGTCAGTTGCACATCCATGATATAAGTCTGGTGTTCATGAAGCTAGTTTGAGATCATCTGAACAGATCAGAAAGGGATGGACATGGTCAGCAACAATACTCAGGTAGCCTGTGGTGTTCAAAAAATGCTGTTTGGTACTAAGAATCCCAAAGTGTGACCAAAAAATATCCCAGACACTATCTTACAAGGCATGATGGACCCAAGTTTTCATGTTGTTTGCGCAAACTTCTGACTCTACCATCCAAATGTCACAGCAGAAATTGTGACTCATTACACCAGGTAATGTTTTTTAGCCTCAGATTCCTGTTCTTAGCTGAAAGGGGTGTGATCTTCATCTGCTTCAAGGTGTGGCAGGCTGTGTGTTGAAAAGTTATTTTGGTTGATGCCCTATTCACAAAGGGTTGCCACGCTGGATGGATCCACATTGTTAATTTGGAACATCCTTTTACACTTACATAATCCTCCAAAGGATTTGTTTCAGCTCTCAGGCTCAAGCCAGAAATCTTTTGCATTTTAGGTGAGTGTGCTAACTGGTTATTTGAGCTACTTTTCCTTTCCTATCAGTTCAAAGCTGCTCAAAGCCGTCTCCCTCTGACCTCTGGCATCAACAACATATTTTCTCCCAGAGAAATGCCGCTCACTGGGTATTTTCTCTTTTTTGGACTATTCTCTGTATACCCTAAAGATAGTTATGTGGGAAAATCCCAGTAGGTCAGCAGTTTCTGAAATACTCATATCAGCCCATTTGGCAGAAACAACTATGCCACATTGAAATGAACATGAAATCATCTTTCTTTCCCATTCGGTTGCTCAGTTTGGACTTCAGCAGGTTAGAGTTGAACTACTGCCATGTGATTGGCTAATTAGATGTTAAATTAGATGTGTTAATGAGCAGTTGAAGAGGTGTATCTAATAAAGTGGACGATGATGTCTTCAGTTAATGTTGTTTGTCAAATACTTTATGACAAGGGATGATAGAAGCAAGAACAGCTGTGACAACATTACATGACCTACATTCAGTATTACAGTATGTAACATGATAATATTTACTGTTGTTCATGTAAAGGTAATATCCATTGTGATGATGGCAGTTAGGCATTCGAAGAACCCTGAATTGAAATGTGACCATAAACATGGCGTGTGTATTAAAGATGGAGACGTGTGTAATTAATGTAATTTTTTGCTTTTGTTCTTCCTTGGCTTGCTGTATTTATAACATGAATTAGCATGGTATTTGTTCAAGTGCTCTGGTGGGATGAGGCAATAGGTGTTTTATCATGTCAGTACTCTGGACTGAGTCGTTAATAAAGCCATTATGTAATGCAACTTTGCACATGTGCAGTAAAAGTATGAATTGCATTGAAAAAAACTTTCAATGTGCAAGAAGCATTTCTTAAAGCAGATTTTTTACTAGTGACTCGGTTGTAATATGGCCTAGTCATCCTTTAAATTACAGTTTTATACATTTTGACAGAGGTTTAAAATGCCAAAATAACTGAGAGGAAGTGTTTTCAAAATAGGTTCCAATCACTTCTACTGGCGTGGCCTACATTAAATATTATGATATTTTTAAGATGTAGTTACTAATTTCAGGGTTTTAAGCAGTGTGTTAAAACATTAACAATGACTTTCAACTGAAGCCAAGCAAGATCTTGAGAAATTAATCAGTTGTAATAACATTTAAAATTCCAAGATGTACATCTATTGTGTCATCTGATAATTAAAAGTAATTTAAGAAAGCAGATTTATTTATCAATTTAAATATTAAAAACAGAATGGAGGCTAACTCTAAGTTTAATGTCACAGAAACTGAAGAATCACCCAACAAACTGGAGGGAATAGAAAAAAAACTGTTCCCTGTTTGTAGGTCACAGTGCAAAACAAAACACGAAAGGAGGCAAAATATGAAGAAAAAAACATCCTGTTCTTAAAATCTTTACAACTGTAAACTCATGAGTGTTGCAGCGCTGACGGTAATGAAAAATGACAGCTGGCATCGCTACAGCCCTGCTGCTTGTGTGCCGCTAACACCACAAAACAGTGTCTATGTACCAAAAAAAAAAAAACTGAGTAACATCCCTGAAATGCCACACATGAATCATAAAGCATGAGCATTACTTCAGGGCTATTCTTTCATCTGTACTTTACTTCAATGTGCTGCAATAATAACAAAAAAAAGTGAGAGTTGGAGGCCTTGCTAGCAGCTCTGTAAAGCCATGGTTAAGAAGCGCTATCATTATCACCACAGTTTCCTTGCAATGGAAATTATAACATGCTGATGGTTTGCAGGTTTACTATTTTCACAGTCTACCTGCAATGTGTTCACATTGTAATCTTTTCTCTGGTGTTAATACTGTTACTTTTGCAGGTTCAGGAAATCCAAATAATGGCACACTTGAAATTTGATCTGATCATCGTGCAAGAAAAGTGTGAATGAATTTGAATTGATGGCAACCATGGTTTTTGTGATTTCATCATCAAATCCTCTCTTTTACTATCTGCGACTAAATATGGGATTTAACAGATTTTTTTAGATCTTGTATTCAGTTTTTTATTTAAGTCCTATGAAGCATACCAACTTTTATGAAAAAGGCTTGCATGTATGTATTGTTGAATTAAACTATGGAACAATAAACTGGCTTCTTCTTAACTATAATAGCTGTGTTCTCGTTTTGTTTTTGTTTTTATCAATAGATGTAAAACCCTTTTGTTGGACAAAATGCCTGTCCCCACGTGTTTGAAGGCATTTTTGAGACTCAAAATTGGGTTTTAGTGTCAGGGTTACAATTAGGTTAAGGTTATGTTTAAGCTAAGGCTTAGGGTTAGGCATTCATTTTTGATGGTTAGGAATAGGGTAGGCAGCAAGGGATAGCATTATGTCACTAAGACATGAAAATGGGACTGTGTGTGTGCATGTGTGCAGGTTCTAGCCAAATATTCTAAAAATGTTTGTGCCAAATCTCATCGCTGTTCATACAACAGCTTTCATAAAACATCAAGCCAGTGACCAGGTTACTAAAGTGATCAGGTGACATCTTCAAACATGAAGGAACCATATTTCATGCCTAGTGCTTGAGAAGAGGTCACAGGATCTCTGCAGTTCAACCTGCCATGTGGACCAAAGAAGTGCACAGGCCAGTTGATGTAGCTCTTGCACAATGTTACAAGTGTGGCTAAAATTCATGCCCAAACTACCATTTTACCCCATATGGCTTTATTTGTTTCACTGTGATTAAATGCAGTCTGTCACATTTCCTTCTCTTGCTTTGCCAGTCTATGAAATGTAACATTAGGATTTAAGCACATAAATGTGTTATTTCATCTTTGCAATAATTTAACAAAACAGAATAAAAATGAAATAAACAGTATGCTTTTATTGAGATAAATTACCGATTCACTATGACTTCCCATCCTTTTACCCACAAGCATTGTTTCTATTTATGTAAGAATGAGAAATGGTGTGATCGAAAACTGCCCCAGATATTATTTTTATTTGTATAGCGCTTTATAAAGTCATTTGATTCACGTGCACAAAGTTCCTGTGGGAAGGTTTAGTGGTGTAAGATGTAAGAAAACAGGGAGGGATCAAACAAAGAACAAACACATAAGCTTATTCTGCACACACCAGGGAGGATGCACTGTATTAGAGAAGCATGTGTGTGTATGTGTGTGTCTTCTTTACTCAGTACGTATGCTCATAACTGTAATGATTAAATTACCTTCTCATCATCTTCAGTGAAGAGCTTTCCACTTGAATTCTTGTTAATAGCCTGAGCAACTCCGATGATCTCTCCATCACTGTTGCGAATGGGCATGCACAGCAGTGACTTGGTTTTGTACCCTGTCAGCTTGTCAATTTCATCGCTGAACCGACGATCCTGCAAGCCGTAGGCACAGAAGAAAAGACACAGTGTAAGCACTTGTTGGAAAAGAGCACTTGCTTCCTCTATTTTTCAGATGACGGGGCACTAAACATAAAGATCATGACTGCGTGTCTACAGGAATGTCAGTTTGATGGACGTCTGCAGAGTTTGGAGCTTGTTCTACAAAAAGTAGTAAAGTAGAGCAATGTGGTGAGGCATTAGTGTAAATGTTTGGCCAGCCATTAAGACTTTTACATCTAAAAAGGCTGTTGCCATTATTAAGCACCTTTATGTAGTTGTTGTATTAAATCACAGTGGACTTGAGGGGGAGAAAGAACAAAAAACACTTTTTTTATTACTCTTATGTGATTTGTGTGAACGTGTGGTTTTGGCCCAAGCTATCAGCAGTGCTCTTGTTCGTCAAACTGTGAGAGATAAAATGAAAAGCTGCACGAAAACGATCTGACTCACTGCCTGTGACAGATGGAAATGCACAAAAACACATGCACACAGAGCAGAAGGCACCTGATAAGCGTCAGGGATGTTCACTGTCTCCCCGTGCTCGGCTACATAACCAATGATCCCTTTCCCCCACGGCACTTGAACTTCGTCTGAATTCATTGAGGGTAAAACTGTGGTGCCTGCGTGCACGTCAAAGAATTTGGACACTAGCGTTTGCTTGTTGCCTGTTCCCTCCACTAAAAACAAGGAGCACCGGTCTGCATCCACCATAATGCAAACAAACACGAGGATCTTGTAGCTGAGACTCGTTAGATCCAAGTCGTTTGATATGTCTTTTACAAGCTCCAGGAAAAACTCTCGCTCGTTGTGTTCTTTGAGGTAATATTTAAAATCCACGGCTGTGGAAGGGTACTGGGGGATGTTGACTCTGGACTCCAGCAGTGCGCTCAGTATGTGCGCAGTGGTCGGGGGCAGAGAACTCGCTTTCCTCAGCAGTGCTCTCCTCCTCATGCTTGTCAGCGGCTCCTGCGCCCTGGTATTAACATGTTCGTCGTATGTCCTGTTGATGTTGATTGCCTTGGATCTGGCGAAAGTTTTACGCAGCTCCTTCTGAGACGCTCTCCGCTGCAAACCGTCACATTTGCTCGCCCAGCTGTCCTTGTACGGGTTGCTCTTCTCCTCTCTTGTCTCGGCCGGAGCTGAAGCCGTTGGACTTTTGCTCGCCTGGTGATTCTTGAGCCATTTCTCCACCATGCTATAATTCCCCTTTCTGTTCAGGTAATCCTCGAATAACTCGGGATGCGAGTCCAGAAAAGTTTCCACGTCAGAGAACAGCATCTTTGACACTGCCATGTCTGTTCTTCAGATGGTCCTCAGAGAACCAAATCCATGAAGTCGCGCAGAGAAATATCATCTATGAGGCTTTGCTGGGGGGTTGAAGACAAGAATCGTTTGACAACTTCCAAGGTGCAGTACGCTTGGAGCATCCCTGGAGCTTCGGCTACATATCCAGCTCCACTCTGTGGCGATGGAGACTCCCTTTGCGCACCAGCATATTCTTCCACAGCATGTCCACGCCGTTTTCACTTAATGTAAGATCATTTAAGCAGATCTAGGTTAAGCAGCGTGGACGCAAACTGATGCTCGCTGGGACTGCCACGGGCTTTGAAAAGACAACAAACAGCAACTACCGAGCGTTACTGTCGTGTGCGTCTTCTAGTTTGCAAATGACGCTGGCTGTGGTTGGCTCGGTCCCACTGATGCTCGTTTCGTCACACGAGAAGGAGCTCAGGGTTGCTTCAGTACGCAGCCCTCTGGACATCTGAACCGTTTGGCCCCTATTACAGGCTCCAAGTGTGAAAACGACGAGGATAATACTAACGTCTGTCCGTCCAGCACATATTATACAGAATGCGTATGGTTACATATGCAATAAGCTACACAAAAATATAAAACAGTAGACTATAATGATAGATTTGTTGCACACTGTTCATAACTTTCAATATTTCGGATCCGCTCCAGTTTTGTAAGGCTTATCTGAAGCAAAGGAACCCCATGTGGGTGAATTAACTCTTTAACATGATTCAAATACAATGGATCTCTATGCATTCCACAAAAAAGGCTTTTCTGTGATAATCAATGAGTGACAGTCGACTAAAAAAGAAGGAATTCATAGCATATATTAAACATCGTCTGCAGCGGTCTGTGTCATTTAGTTATGTAACCGCGACTTTTATCGCTAGTGAGCATGCCAGATACTCAAATTCCTTTATACTAGTTCCTCTGTGAGTAGGTGTGTAATTTGAACACTAGGGGGAGTTGTAGTCCACAACTTGGACAGTGATACAGCTACCAGCACAAATCTGACTCCTATCATGAGCACCTCATTGTTCAGCAATCTGAATTCAAGCGTGAAACCTCTAGATTTGATAAGCAAGGTTAACTTCGACATGCCTTTATCTGCTTAACATGACCCCTACAAATGCATTCTGTCTTTTTGGCCAGTATTTTCTTTCTCAAAATGCGGTCAAACAACTCAGAACAGTTTTCAAAGTGTAGCAGGTTTTTTTCTTAAATAGCTTCATATCAGTCACAGCCTCTTAAAGATCACTTCAGAGTTATTTGCTTCTCTCTCCCCACTAACAACTCAAATCCTGCAAGTAGTGTCCCAGTGTGTCATGTTTATTCAGTTTTGTGATAGAAATCCTGCACATCCTCTGGCATATAAGGCAATGAAGTACACCACTCTAATCTTTATTTGATTGACAAATCAAGTGTATCAAAACCTGGCATGCTGCCTCCTCAGCATTTTATGATCTCGGGCAAAAAAAAAGGTGAAGAAATTCTCATGTTTAGTGTTGTTTTATTCAAATTCAGAAATGACAAAAAAGACAGCTGAGGTAGGAATCAAACCAGAGAAGACACATTCATCCTTAGAACAGACACATCTTCAAATAACTTGATAACAAAACAACAACCTACTCACCCCAAAAAATAATGGACAGTTAAACATTTTTTTGGTCCCTACATTATGGATGCACAGTATATTATTTAATAATTTATGTCTGAAACCTGTTCAAACCAGGAGATATTTAGTCCACATCAAGTAAACCTGAGACAATGGCGACAACTTATCATCCCAGTGCCACCACAACTGATTGCTCTTTTGCCTTATTTTTTGGGGGGGAAAAAGACAAGTCTTGGTATCTTGAACAGTTTGTTAAGGCACAAAGATTGCTAAAAAGGTGCACGGATACAGAGATCTTTATGAAGTTGCCGATTTGAGATACGCTATAAGGTCAGCTCGCTCAGTCTTCTTTTTAATGCCAGCGAAGATCATCTTTGTTCCTGGAATGTATTTCTTGGGGTTCTCCAAATACACCATCAGGGTTTCCTCATTCCAGATAACCCCTGTTTTAAAGTAGGCAACAACAGGAGAAAGTAAGGCTTAAAATCAAGTTTGTGTGATTTACAAGGCTGGTTAAAGAGTGCATGCACACAGAGTATTCACCTTTGCTCTTGTTGGCATCTGTATAAGTGTACCCCTCTGCCTGGCCGGTTTTGCGTCCGAAGAGGCCCCAAAGGTTGGGTCCAACCTTATGCTTCCCACCATTCTCCACGGTGTGACACTGGGCACACTTCTGGACAAATGTCTTCTTGCCCTTTTCAACGTCTCCAGTCATTTCTAACAAGGAGAATATACAGGCTTAGAACAATCACAGTATAACGGTATACACCAATTCAGCCACAGGGGGGAGCTCACGTGCTAGTTGCGCAACTATGCCCCTGGGGGCGTTACCAAACTGGCTCTCACAGTATTGCTAAATTACACCGCTCCTATCATGAAACCAAAGACAGGTGTTTAAAAAAGCGCGTTTGCTATCCTCTTAAAGCAAATTATTCCAGTAAAAAATATCAATACCACCTCACACTTGACATCTTATTCCAAGCTAAGCCTGTAGCTATAACTTCATATATCAACCTTACATAAAACATACCAAAGTTCATCTTTTAAATATCACTGACTGTAATGTAAGGTAATGTATCTAATGTGTGTTAAACTCAAACCGCTCCTCAGATAAGGAAAAAAATCAGCTAGAATATCGTCTTTAAAGACATCGGCGCTGGAGCACGTTTCATGTTAGAGGACCGACGCAGACGGATTTGAATCCGTAAAAAGTTGTGAGCACGAAGAACAGAGAACAGCAAACCTCACATTTCAGTAATTACCGTTTACGTTTCCGTTCCGCGCACAATGAAGAGACTCACAGCTTCTTGAATTTAATCCCCCTGCCGGGTTCTGTCACACCCGTTTCACGAAAGTTTCACGGACGTGCCTCCTCTCACAAAACTTTTAGTATCCCTGAGACGTCATCAGTCACCTGACCTGCGTCGTCGTGCACGTCATGACGGGATTTTGAAAGCGCAAGTAAGATTAAATCTTCGCATTTAACCGATTAATCGGTTCAACAACAAAAAAAATACCACACTAATATATAAATAAATAAACGTCCGACTTACTTGTTTTCTTTGTGTGTTTTGCTATTTTTTATTTTCGCATTTTCTAGCCCAGATCTGTTATTGAAAAGCACAATTTTTGTATGCTGCTGCAACCAAGTGGAGAATATTGTCACCTTATGGAGTCACAATTACTGGACTCTCTTTGCCATCCCACATGCCTTCACTTCCCACACACTATTCACGCAGGAGGCCTTCAAATGAAACACTTTTTAATACTGACATGGTATTTTGACCATGGTATGCCTGCCACGAAGCTTTATACTGCATACAAGTGTGTGTGTGTATATATATATATATATATATATATATATATATATATATATATATATGTATGTATGTATATATATATTACTCTTACATGTTCTTGTTGGCTTTTAACCAGGATCTTAAAGTGCAAACTTTCCTGTTACCTCATGTCAGTACAAGTGTTGGAATGACAATAAATGTGGGGGTATGTGGGGGGCGGTTCCAGCTTATTACACAATTGCACTGATTTGCTGCTGGGGACTACATCTCAACAGTCCACCTCTAGATGTTTACCAGAAATTTGCACTTGGCGTTGAGGCGTGACATGTTTAAACCAGCCTGGTGAGACCGTCATTGATCTGATTGTAGAGGAATGGCGCTGCTTTTTCTTGTGTTGCTTGTATCTTTAATTGTTTGTGTGTGGCGTTCGTGTTGTGTTGTCTGTTACCTAGCTTCCTGGACGTCGTGTGCTAGTTATTCATGTAATACTTGTTTTCACGTTATGCTTGCTATGATTCTATGTAATTAGTGGGTGTGCTGAAATGTTTCTGGAAGTGTGCTTTGTTTCTTTTTACTACTCAGCAGGGTTTTCCCTTTTTTAGGCTGCCACTGGAAATGATATTTTATAATAAGATTTTTTTCTTAATGACTTGCCTGCTTAAATAATGCTTAAGTCTCACATACAATTTGGGTCAAATTTGACATTCAACAGTAAAAATCCTCTAATCTGAAACTGTACAGTCCTTGTGTGTTTTTAATGGGAAGGTGGGGGTACCTGATAACCCTGATGAAAGCCACAAATGCATTGGTCAGTCAATAAAGTTGTTCCTCTTCCCCTAAGTGTTGTTGGAGTTCCTGCATTGTGGAAAGTGGGGGACCTTGACAGTGTCACGATACGTGTTCCCACAACATTTGCTTGTCCTGCAGTTTTATGTTCTCCTTAGGCTTGTGAAGTCTTCCTGCATGTAGTCCAACTTCCCGTTGGTCCAAAGACATGTTAGGTTAACTGGTTAGAATAAAGTGCTGTATGAATGTACGGTTAAAGTGTGGCTTGAAAGTGCATGACATTTGCACGTGCAAGCACAGTCCCCTGCAATTTAACCAGATAATCTGAAAATAAACAAATGACTGGAAGCTAAATGAGATCATGGGAGGGGTCATAATTATGATGATGGTTATAAAAGCACCCGTGCTGCCATTTCGGTGAGTGTGGGAACCACATGTGCAAATCCCACTGGCAAAGTTTCCTACCACTACTCTGAATCCACAGATTAGTTTGCAATAAACAAGTTTGCAAAACACACCACACTCCACTGTGTCCATTTCACGCTTTGTCTTTCCAAAACATGTAAACATGAAGACTCAACACAATAAGAGCCCGATGATAGAACTGAACTCAGGACCTTCTTGCTGTGAGGAAACAGTGCTAACCAACCAAGGGACAACTCCCACTAGGTCATTTTTCTTTCCAAGCTCCATACATTACCATGACCTGGATGACAGAGAACCTACACAGACACAATGCTAACCACTGCCCTATAATGGTTCATGTTTTATGTAAAACAACACATGTGATAACTGGCATTTTTCTCCACAAACAAGTGGTTTAAAACCTAGTAAAATCAACTCTTGCTCTCTTAATCTGACCTCTCTACATTAATTGAGGATTTTTATTCCATTTATTAATGTCAGCTTATTTATATATTCTAAATAGATCCATGGTCCAAAATTTGGCATAGACACCTATTGGCTTACTCTGAAAACATGAAATATAAACTGTATCAAGGGGTTAAATTAAGAAGGCGTTTACACCTCTGTCGCACGTATTCACATTATGTCATTGTTTTGTTCCACCATCTTCTTCTTTTTGTTTGCTCCCTCATCACCCTCACTAATTAGTTCATTAACTAATTCCGCAAATTTCTTAATAGTCGTGGTCTACAAGGCTGCACAGGTTAAGAGGGTGTAGAGCACGGGGATTAGCACAAGCATCCCTCAGGTTCACATGGTTCTTATTCTGCATGTGTGATTGCTAATCTTAAGTGACAATAATGCATGCAAAGTCAAACACCCAGGAATAGAGGATGTTTGGCGGTCCATTTGCTAGTAGAATAGCAGAGGAGACACGCACAGTGCATATTAGTTTAGGTTTCATTTCCCCTTAGAAAACCTCTCAACTTAGCTCTGCACAGAAAAAGTGTGAAAAAAATCCCATGAGTGTACAAGCTTCTATGTGACTGACACTGGCACCAAACGCTAATGAGCAATAAAACAAAACACACAAAGTTGCTTCTTTTTTTTTCATTTGAAGCAGCAGGCTTATTCGGGATTAGTTTCACCAGCAAGATGAGTGGCAAAGTGTTGCACCGTGACGTGTACAAATGATGCAGGCTAATTAGAACCGACATCCACTGGCTGTTGGAATCAAATAACCACAGAAGTTTAATCACTGCGATTTCTTTCACTGGTCTTTTAAAAAAATCCATGTGACCAGAAAAAATATTATCTATAGCCTAAGATTAATATATTGTCTAAAATTTGAGTTCCTCAGGAGATGAAGCAGATTTGTTAGCACGCTAAAGCTACCAACAGGCTTTCAAGGCACTCAACACCATCTGACAGATATATCATAGTTATTTCCAGTTTTATCTGCAGCTAACTGGAACATCCATAGGACAGAGCTACGTGGACTCTGCTAAAGTCATCATTCTGTTTACATAATGAATGAAAGTCCATCCACCTTTGACCCTGCTATCAAGAAAACCATCTGGGAGATTGCAGCATATGCTTGTCTTGGCCTTTTGCTTTACTAGCCTCTCTCAGGGATTTATTTATTTATTTGGCTAGAAAAGGGAATCTTTTTCTCTCTAGAAATGCAATTTGTATGTCTTATTTCATAAATTCTCAATCTTGTGACTGTGCACGTGCTTTTAGTTTCACCCTCAATGTACTGTGCATTATTCAGTCAAGTGTTGCCAAAGATTAATAAACATAAAGGTGCAAACGTGACAATTTTAAAATGAAAAGCCAGCTGGTAATTTATTTGGGCCATGATAGATCGGATGATGTTACTGTATGTGTGGTAATAACAGGTTATTTAAAAACCCTTTGTCCACCAGGGAGCACTGTTTTGTTTGAGTACAATACCTTGAAAATAGTTCTTGCAATAAATAAATTGGAAACATTTTCCAAAATATGTCTTTGTGTTGTGCTTTTAAAAATATTAATTTAGGTCAGATATTCAGAGCCACAAAAATCCAGATTACAAATGAAATGCCTGTTTTCAGAATTTTAATTATTGATTAGTATTTTTTTATTTTAAACACTAGTTGTATCCACGTTTTAAGTGTTTATTAATACTTTTAATAAGGAATCTTTTTTTAATTTTTCTCAATTTGTTTTTTGTTTTTTTATGTGTGAAGCACTTTGAACCTGCATCAACTTACAAACACAGTTTGATTGGTTGATGGATAGTCAGTGTATTTTTGTGTATATAAAAAGCTATGTACATCATAGATGATAAACTCTGTGCACATTATAACCATGAGTCTTATCTTCTATCGTCTTTACATCTGTTATTTCACATACCCTGTTTAGTTATTGCACATAAGTCTAGCCTGTGATTGTAGCATTTTGTCTGCCATTTATCTACGTCATTGTTTTTGATGTTCGTCTGAATATCTATGAGTGAAAATGAAAAGTTCAGTATTTCCAGATCTAATGTACCACGACATGGACAGAAAATACTCTGATGCCTTAAACCAGGGGTGCTGAAACTGCAGCTCCAGAGTAGCGTTCAAACGTGAAAAAAACAAAACAGTAAAATATGAAGAAATCTGCAGAAAGAAAATTCCAAAACAAGAACCATATTGTTGTTGACAGGTTGAGGGCTGATTGCTGTTTGTAGCCAGGGTGACCAGATGAACTGCACTGCATTTTTATCCTTTGTCCCTCCTCATCCGACATATTGAGATCATGTCCCACGTTTTGATTCTTACAAGAAATATGGCTGAAAAACATCAGTGTGAAAACCCAAAGATGATCAGCAGACAGAAAAGCAGCTGAACTAACAGTCATTAAAATAGAAAACAGAAGTACACAGGTGGACAAAGACAATCACATAAGAACATAAAGATGTGTTTAAACTTTCAGTAAGAAGTTTGGAAAAGTGCATTTCAATACAATGCAGATGATTTGCCCTTTTTATGTCATCGATGCCAAACATTTAACCTCTATCGTTTACGTGTATCTATCAAGTCAGAGCCAAATGAATTCAAGTTTATTTATATGGCGCAAATTCACAGCAACAGTGACGTCAAGGTGCTTTATACTGTAAAAACCGCAACAATCCAGAGACCCACCTGTGAGCAAGCGTTTTGCAAAAGTGGGGATGAAAAACTCCCTTTTAACAGGAAGAAACCTCCAGCAGAACCGGTCTCAGCAAGGGGCAGCCATGCACTGCAACTGGTTAGGGGCGTGAGGGGAAAGAGAAACGAAAAACGAGAGCATATGGAAACAGGACAAAGCACAGGCTAAAGGATAGAGGAGAACGGCTTTAATTTCATACTGCAGTGGTGTATGTGGAGAGTGAAAAGGTGTGAGTGGAGAAGTGCTTAGTGCATCACATGAAGTCCTGCAGGAGTTTCAAAAAGGAAAGTTTTAAACCAAATCTTTAAAGTAGAGAGGGTGCCTGTCTCCTGAATCCAAACTGGGAGCTGGTTCTGCAGTCGAAGGCTCTGCCTCCCATTCTACTTTTTTAAACACTAGGAACCACAGGGAAGCCTGCAGTCTGAGACCAAAGTGCTTCATTACTGTGGTGTAATCTGAGGTCAAGACTTTGTATGTATTTCTGGATTCAACAGGGAGCCAATGAAAAGGAGACAATATTGGAGAATAATGATCACTTTCTCTTCCCTATTAGTACTCTCGCTGCTGCATTGGAGGCTTTTTAGGGAACTATTAGAATGACCTGATAAGAATGAATTACAATAGTCCAGCCTAAATGCAATAAATATTCAGTTATACTATGATACATGGTTTTTCTGCATCACTCCAGTAGAGGATATTTCAATTTATGGGGGGATATTGGGCAAATGAAAGAAAGCAGTACTACATGTTATACTTGTTTGATGTGCACACTGAAGGAGACATCCTGATCAAAAATGACTCACGGTGTTACTGGCAGTTAAGATAATGCCATATATAGCAAGTATCCAGTTAGTTACCATGTTTTAAGTAAATTTGAGACTACTTCTCAGACTACCTTAATCTACTTGGACAAACAAAGACTCATAATGAATTTCAAAGTAGGCTTAAATATGCTAATAGATATTTATTCCTCCATTTTTACAGTATATGTAACATATATAATTGTATAACTCCAACAAAAACGTGTTACAGTACTAAAGTGCAAAGTTGAAGTATCAAATAATCACAAATACCTACTGCAGAGAAGAATAAGGTTCAAATATTTTAATTATTTTTGATTATTTACACCTATCAGTAATTTTAATACCAGCAGACTGACTTTTGTGGCTCAAAAACACCTCTACTAATTTGCCAACGCCAAAGCTCATTCATTCCTGTTTGCTTCCCATTGGCTATAAAGCTGCAACCACACAGGGTCACGCTTGCATGCTTGCACCACCTCGTCTGTCTACACTCCGGCCCTGCTCCGAGTCCGAGCTTAGTGTGACTCCATGGCCACGTTTTGTGCGCAGCCACCATTCACCGGTATTTGATCCATTCCGGCGATTTCTTCCCGCTCAAAGCCAATCTTGCTGCAGGGAGGAGCGAGCGGAGTGCAGCTGAGCGGAGCAGAGCATCATCACAGCCCGCATTCAAGAAACAGGCAAACACAGCACTTTCCCCCCCTTTTTTTAATGTCACTTTCCATCACGTTCTAGCCTACAAGTCTACAAGTCGTTAACACGAAGAAGCAGCTATATCCCATGTGGACACATATGGAAGCCGCTTGTCTCTGAGGAACTGGGAATCTCTGCCCAGTCAAGGGGAGACCCGCTCAATTGTTTCCTGCGCCAAGAACTGTAAAGACATGGTCATCACACGACATCTGGGGTAAGGACACCAGCTTTTCTGTCCCTCTTTCACAGCAGCCTCAGTGGCCACATTAGAGCTCACATTAGAGGAAACTATCGCGCTCCAGCAATGCCGTGTTGGATTAGGACGTAGAGCCTCTTCTTCCTCCATCCAGCCGCTCTCTCTCACACACACACGCAGACCTCAGCTCTCATCCTTTTGTATTTGCATCCTGAGTGAATCACCAGTCAGACATGACCACCTAGCTGCTGCTGACTGAGCTAACTGCTGCTAGTCGTTACCACACGGGGATGATGATGATGATGATGGTGGTGGTATTATCCACAGGCTCCAGCACATCATCATCACCACATCGTGATGAAGCCCCCCCCCCCCAAAAAAAAACAAAAACAACAACACACACACACACACACACACACACACACACACACACACACATAATGAAGCATTAAAGTAGCAAGGCTGATGATGTAGACGTAATGCGTCACTGACATTTTTACCTTTTTCACTGAGCTCCATGCTTACTGCTCCAGTCCCATTTAGACTAACTCCATGACATCATGCTGGAGCATTACTTAACAACACGACCTCCCCCCTTCATAATCTCCTTTACCCCACTTATTGTGCTGCCAGTGATGAAACTAATTGAGAGTTAGCCAACTTCTGGTGCCAATGACAGGACGGCTCCACAATCTAGCCTCCTTTTTTACCCCCAACTGAAGGTCAGCCAGTGACTTTGCAGCTGTTTAAAATAGCCTCCAATCACATGAATTAAAGAGCAGCAGAGGAGACTGGGAGATCTCAGTGCATCTGTAGTTTTTGGCTGACATGCCTTCTTGAACAGGGGGTGATTATTGATTCTTTTATATACAGTACTGCTCGCCTCTTCCTGCTGAAGGTGCCCCCATACCATTTACATTATATCCTTGCAGAGCATATATGCCTTAATGACTGATAGAGGGATTGCGTTCTGGTTATTCCTTTCTTTGCCAAGCAATTAACGTAAAGTAAAACAGTAATTACACCGACTGACTCGTTAAATTAGTTGAGAAATGCAAGCAGAAAGTTGAGGGTGAGTTAAAGCAGTATTCAGACGGTCTGATGACTCATGCACGGCCATCCCTTGTGTTTGCTTTAATGAAGGGTTTTTGGTAATTACCAGCACGCCACTTGTTTATTCTCTCTTATTAACCTCATTTGCTTTGTTTTGTTTCCTAGAAATAGGGTGTTTGGTGTCAAATTGTAGGGATACTGTTGAACTGGGATTATGGAGGCGTTTAAGTCAAACATCTAAAGCTAAATGCTGCGTTATCTCAAAGGGACTTTATCTGAATCACAACATTATATACAGTAGTTCTTAAGACTATTGCACTGTGTGATACCCAGGTCTACCCAGGTGATGTAATATGCAGCGTTGAGAAACCGGCTCTGTCCAGTTGGGGCTGTTTTTTAAAAAACGTATTTGTAACAAATCAGACAAAACTACTTAGTTAGCTGCTCATTGCTTCCAGATGTCGCACGAGATCTACGTCCATCTAAATGCGCAGGTAAATGTTCAATATCGACCGCCATGCATTATTAGTCAGCTGTAAACTCAGACACCACTTGTCCTCAAAGACCCTGTAATGTAATGTAATATAAGAACACGAGTCTCCCTTTGTTGGCTCGCTTTAAATATGCAGCAGTGAGGGGGTGGAGGGTATCAGTGGACTTGTTTTGCTATAGCGTGCTGATCAATAATGCGATATTCTGTTCCTTGAATGTGGTGACAAAACAAACAAGCATGTCCTTCTACCCCTGTCAGGGCGCTGGTACCATCACACGTCATCGTATTACCTGTTTGTGACGAGCGGCGCCCTTAACGCCTGTGTGGCTTTGCGTTTAGTGTGTTGACAGCAGCCAACGTGAAGTTTAAAGTGACTTTGAAATGTGTTCCAGTTTTCACTGGTTTGTTTAGTTCTGGGTCTTCCTGTGGTTGACATATTGAGTGTCTTAGGCTCAAGTTTGCTTTCTTCATCCTTCTCAGATCTCACAGAGCAGGGCGCGAGATAGTGGGATTGCCTTCTCCCCCTCAAAAGCCCTGTAGTGCTCTTCTCGGCTTGACCTCTATCAGAATGGATGATAGCTGCTCCTTAATTTGTGGACCTCTTGTTGATCTCTGATGGAGACCTGTGGCTTTGTTCTCGCCACCCTGACTAGGAGAAAGACCCTGCAGGCTGTAGGAATGTGCATGTTACTCAAGGAAACTGTTGTTATTATTGCTGGTGCTGTAAGTTTGCGGTTTCCTGAAACGAGTCAGTTAGTCACTCTTTTTGTTGTGTTTCGTTCCCTTAAGGTAAGAGAGATTATAGAAGAACAATTCAACATAACCTTTGTTATCCTGTGTGCTGTGACTGCATCAGCAGATTTCTTGCACCAGGCCTCAAACATTAAAAGAATGAAAAAACTGAACTCAGTGCTTAAATGTCACTTTGTACTGCCCGAACCTCAGAATTACACTTTTAATATTCCACCAGGGAAATTTTTGGTGTATGTAATATTCAGTTATACTATAAAAAAGACAAGATACTTGGTTTTTACATCTTTACTGAGCTGCCGTATCTGTCAATTGCCCGAGCAGTGACTACAAATCCTGCAGCCTATCTGCTGATAGTCATGCCACCGTGAAATCCCCCGATCTTGCCTGATCCGTTTAGTACTTTGACATGGAGACTGTCTGTGAAAACCAAGTACCAGAAGTCTTGGGATTGGTGTGGCTCAGGCAGTAAAGCAGGTCCTCCAACAGTCAAAGATCGTTGATTTGATCCCCGGCTGTAAGAGTGTCCTGAACCCAAAACTGACACCTCAATATTTACAGCATTGTCAGCAAGGGTAATGACCACTCTGTAAGTTGTATATATGTTATAAATACACTGGTATTGTAGCCTGTATTGGCAAATTAAACCCTTGCTTGCTTTATGCCAAATAATTAATTTAGCTTGTTTGTTCAGCTTGTCGTAAGTGTCCCCAGAGGGTAATGAGCACCTGTTGATGGCGCTGATCTTAGGTTAAATTATTTTTTCCGCATAGAATTTGTTTCAAAGTTTTCATCATTGCCTTTGACTGTGAAATCCCCTCTCCTGAAACTCAGTTTCCTTCCTGGAGCATGAAATGAGATGGAGAAAAGTTTTATGTGACTGAGCATAGAGTGCATTTTGGAGTAAACAAGAGAGATGGGAAAAGGCAAGTTTTGGGGGTTTCTTCTCTTTTTTTCTAGATAAGTGTGTAATAAGTGTGTAATACATCAGCACAGAGGAACAGACGAAAAGGTACAAAAATGCATCTTTAATTACTGTTGCCCAGCTACCATGCAGTGCAGGTTTACTTAAATAAAACAATATATATTGGCACTGGTGCATACATATATCTGTATTCATAACAAACAGTATCATGCAGTTGCTTTAAGGCACTACTCTACCCATTTTCCTAATCAACTGTTGGTTTAACCAAAGGCTAAACCTGCAATAAATAAACAACTGTTTAAGGTTTTTAATATGTATTCTCCATTATTAGTAACCATCTTACTTATCATATTAAGAGTTTTTGTGTCTTTATCTTTAATGTGTGTATTTATTATTGTAGATTGTAGCTGATAATGATTTTTCTATAGGTTTTAAAGGTCAAACTACGGATGGACATTACACACCACCTTGGGTATAAATGCTGTGGTCTGTGGCATGGTTCATGTGCCATACATTTGTCTATAAACATAAACTAGAAGTAAATAAAAATTACGGATCTGTTCATAGCACATCTTCATGTCATCGGTAGAAGAACTATCGCTCTGATGTTTCACAGGATCATTCAGCGGCAAAATGTCCTTCCATTTTTTAAGGTTCGGTGACGTTTCTCAACTTGAGGCATTCAGAAAATGTCGACAGAAAGACCCTCCCAGCTGCTTACAACTGCCTCTTTTGTTCCTTTACATGTCTGAAAGACAACTGAAGGATCCTCTTTGTCTCCTAGGATCGGAAATCTTAGAAACCACAGTCCATTATCTGACTTTCAGACTTTCAAACCATACTATCACAAGGGGAGGTTAAGGAGGAAATTGAGTGCACATATTCTTTTGTAATTATAAAAAAAAACAAAAACAAGGAGCCTTTTCCCTTTGGCATATAGTGTGCAGTGTTTGAGTGAAGTACATAGAACAGTATAGTTTTTATTGCGGTCTCACTCAGCTCACTTCTATTCAGTTTTATTGCTTTAAATGGGAAACGCTGAAGCACAGCGGAAGCAGATGCTCATCCATCATCCATCATTACACAGAATATAAGCCATCAGGGCCGTAAAAACAATAAATGAAAACAAGGAAGATGAAACCAATAAATAGGAAGGAGTTTATATAAGATTACATTGGCTTCTTCTTGGAGCATCTTTGTAGTTTATCTACATAAATACACCAAACAGAACTGCACATTTATAAAGATGCTATAGTGTTTGGTTTGACTTTGCAGAGATCTTGACCAGGTGCTTCAGAGGTGTTCGTCCTGTCTGCTTAGAGCTGCACCATAATCACAGTGACTGGATTTAGAACAATAAGCTCATGACTCATCGGACGTTCCTCAGCACGATGACTGGCTTTGTGTGGCGCAACGCTGCCGTCCGTCTAAGTCAAACAGACATTTATGATGCTGGCACCTGCATTTTCTTGTGAACTGAAAGCTTCGGTTAAAGCCCCAAACCTGCTTGTTGTGTCTCTGAGCAACGGGCTTACCAAGAATGATCCGATTCAGTACGTAAATGCCGACTCTTCTTTTGTTTGTTTTTGTTTGGCTTTAATAAACAGAACATTGAATTCATGTAGTCAGTGTTGAAACTATATCTTCTGCTGAAGTGAAACAAATGAAATGAAAGCTCGGTTGCATGCTTTCACTTGACTTTTGCTTCAAGGTCAGCAATTGTTATTGCAAATGCTAACAAACTAGAGCCTGCATGCTCGCAGACTAGCAACAATATAAAACTGTTAAACTTACACTCAATGTGCTCATCACTTTTGCTTTCTAATTAGGTCAAGGGGATTAGATCTGTTAAATAGATGTAAGTGGAATACGCTATCTGGATGGATTTAGTGCCGTGTACTGTAGCTTAGAGCCTTGGCTGGCTTAAGAGAGTGCAGGATGATGACGTTGTTAAAGGATCTGAATTATAGATTACAGTGTGTGAGTATGCTGCATGCTTGCTTGTGATCGTGCAGAGCTCCTCTGTAGAGTCTGCATTTCCTTGGCTCAAGGGAGAGCCTAGCAGAAACATCCGGCAGTTAAAAACCACAGGTTGCTCCAGAGTTGAATACAGTATCTATGAGCACCATGCTGACTGTGCCGTGACACTGTGTCACTGGCTGTGGCAGGAATTGATAACCCTGCATTTACACACAGTTTTCAGAGGAGTCTTTGTTATTGGTAAAGTTTTTTTTGTATAACCAGTTTTGTTTATTTGGTTTTCATTTCATTATTAATGAGAGATATTTTAGTTTTGTAGATTTTAATAATCAATTTTTTAAGGTTTCACTCTAATGCTGTGTGTTTAAGATTATCCTACAATATAAATGTTTTAGTCTCGCCTGATTTACTAGATATGAGCATCATCTGTCTATTTTGATTATTTAATAAGGTCTTCAGCATTTAATAGGTTGATCTAGCTAAATTAGATAATAAATAAACAGGCCACATTACCGCTGTTTGCTTTGCGTAAATTTGGCAACCTCTCGAGTAGGGCTGGGCTATATCGTACCGTTCACGGTAATACCGGTGCAATGTTGGGCAACGATAGGAAAATGAAACATGGCGATAGAATATGGGTAAAACGCGCATGCGCAGTGCCCATGTTTACATATGCACATGGCGGAAAAAGCATGGCGGCGACGCAGAATGAGAAGAGCGAAAGTGGATCGTTGAATGAAACCATGAACCTGAACTGGTTTGTAAAAATGCTGCAGCTTCACTGGTGTGGAACTGGTTTAGCTTTCGTCCGTCAGATACACAACAAAGCACTATTTTTGGTAGAGCATGCTAGCGGGCCGTCGTTATTACCGTGTTGTTTGGAAAATACGGCGCACTTAAAATCAATCCTTTGATTTTTCTGAAAGTCGACAGAGCCCCTTATAATCCCGTGTGCCTTATGTATGAACTCTGGTTGTGTTTACTGACCTCGAAACGATTTTATGTGCACGGCGCTCGAAAATCTGTCAGATGTTTCAGTACGACTTTGCTGAGCTACGAAGCCGCACCGCTTGATGGATTGTGGGAGCGTTACGGCTATCGTAGGCGGAGCCTCGCGGAGTGATACGTGCTGTGCTTCAACATAATGTTACCGTATTGTGTGTGTATAAGCTCTTTTTAAGTGTTGTGGATGTTATACATGGTTATGCTGAGGATATGTCGGCCAGTTTCCACTGGAAATGCCTTTTGGTTAAACTGTCAGCGAGGAGTTTGCACTGTTACGTTTTTATATAACTTTAATGCACATAAAAACAGCTGCTTGTTTCAGTGAAAATACATTGATGGTTTTTTGCACTAATAAAGTTGAGGAGTTGTAAAGTATTTTGTCTCGTCTCAATTATATCGTCAGTTATATCGTTATCGCAAATTTTCAAATGTATATCGTGATAAATATTTTTGGTCATATCGCCCTGCTCTACTCTCGAGGTCCAAAAGCCACATCGTCAACACTGAGGCGCTTGATAAAAAGAGATATTTGCCCTTGTAAAAGTCCAATAACATCGTCGGTGTCAAGTGTCTCAGTTTCTCAGCTGAACAGTGTTTGTTTTCTACTGTCTTGCGATCGATGTATGTTTTAACAGTGGGACCTCCAGAGAGCTCAGACAATTACAGAGCAGCACTGCAGGCAGTATTATGGGTGTCAGCGTGGCGCAACACAGTGCCATGACTAATGATGAAAATGAGTACACCCTGCTGCTACCTGAACATAAGGTTAACCAGACATTTTGAATCCAATATAAATCTTTCTCCGCCTTCACTGTCTGATGTTTTAAAGGTTACCTCACTGGACAGTGTTCTCTTGCTTGTTTGTGTGTTTATGAGGGTTTATACAGTTTTAACTGGTTTGTAACAATGCAGATAGAGCAGATGTTTTCCTGTATTGATTTGATGTCCTCTTCTAAATTCAATCATTATGATATTTGTAATTAGATGTTTAAGGATTTATGTCACAGTCTTATGGGATGATCTCAGTCTTGTGGAGGGGAGGCAGTGGTTGTAGTTGACAGTTAAAAGTGGTAGTTGCCACAATTCCTAAATTTAAACAGAGTTCAGTCTAAGGAAGTACAAATATATAGTTTGTCCCTATAGGTTAGAATAACGATCCACCAGTTGTGAAATTCTGACCAACATACCAATATTTTCTTTTTTTCATACTGTTTTAGTTCCTGTTTGGTCTCCATAGTAACAAAAAAAAAATACTCGTTACAAAAATACAAAAATAAATGACCTTTTTGAACATTTAGCCCATAGGTGTCAAACTCTGTCAAATTTGGCCCGCAGCCTACTTACATTTGGCCCGCGAAGCCATACCAAATTACTATCAGAGCTGGCCTACTGGTATTATACAGCTAATATATATATTGTTTAGTATTAAGCTTTGCTTGTTCCATATTCAGTTTTTCAGCAAGACGTGTTTGAGTCCATAAGAAAAGATTCATTCTTATATCTGGAGGAATAAATATATTTCAATAAATATTAACGTTAGCCCGCAACTTTGTTTCAGTTTTGAATTTTGGCCCACTGTGTATTTGAGTTTGACACCCCTGATTTAGCCCATCCGATAGCAATGTGACAAAAAGATAAATAAACAGATAAATACATTTAGGTCCATAATTTATTGGGCAAATATACAATTGTTCTAGTTTCGGCTCTGTACACCAGCACAGCAGATTTTAAAACAACAGCTGTTGTTTGCTTAAGTCCAGACGTTCAGCTTTCATTTAGGGAGTTTTACAAAATTTTTGTCATTAACTGTTTAGGAATTCCAGCCATTTCTAAACACAATTCCCCATTTTTGGTGGTTAATAAATAATTGGACAGTTTGTTTCCAGATGAGGAGACAAAAATGCTCATCAGTCAGTTTTGTTATTTGATGACAAATAAAGCAGACATATCTGAAGTTGATTAAAAGTGTTGAATTTGTCACGGTTCTGCGTCAGTGACCCAGTGTTTTGTGTATTGTTATTGTAATTTGTGATTTCTTGTGTTTAATATAAGTTTTGTCCAGTGCCTCTGAGTTAAGTCTGTGGATTTCCTGTTTTACTTTGAAGGTCTGTCTCGTGTTGGTGTATTCTGTTTTGCTCACCTGGTCTTATTTTGCCCAATTGGTTCCAGCTGTTCCTCATTCTCCCGTCCTGCTTGTGTATTTATAGTGTGTGTCCTTCAGTCCTCGTTGTCCTGCCATTCCTGCCTGTGTGTTCCGTTCACGTGTCTTTTCAGTTTTGTATTTTACCAACAATAAAGCTGAGGTTCTTTTTGAGTTTATTTTTGCCTCCATGAGTCCAGCTCTTGGGTCCTTTTCCTGCCTCCCTGCGCACAGACCATGACAGAATTTTGGTCAATGTCTGTTGTGTTTAAATGTTAGAAGTTCTGTATAAATAAACTGACTTGTAACTTTTCATTGTAGTTTCAAATATAAGGTCCGAAGGGGTATCAGTGGACATGAGGGATGTCATCATATCCAGAAGCAAACTAAATATACTAATCAGAGAGACAGCAAAAACTTTAGGAGTGGCCAAATCAACAATCAGGTGCATTTGCAAAAAGAATGAATGAACTGACGAGCTCAGCAACACCGACAGGTCTGAAAGAGCACAGAAACTAAAGTGCATGATAACAGAATTATTTCCATGGTTATTACAAATAACTTAACAACATCCAACTCAAGTTGTACTAGAATGATGGAAAGAGGAGAGAAAGCATTCCACATGATCTGTTATGGTGGAGGTAATATTATTGCACAGGCATGTATGGCTTCCAGTAGAACCGTGCCACCAATGTTTATTCATGATGTGACTGCTGATTGAAAGGGCTGAATGAATCTCTTCTCAGATTCAGTATAATGAACCAAAAAATAATGACCAGTGGCTGAAGCAAAGGTCCCGACAAAGCATGTCAAGGGAGTAAACACAGCATTTGGTGATATCTGTGGGTTATGGATTTCAGGCAGTCATTGACTGCAGAGGATTTTAATCCCATATTTAAAAGAATTCTGAATTGCTTCATTTTGAGCCCCTGAAATCCACTGTGGAGGTGTACAGAGGGAAAACCAGAGTAATTGATGTCTTTGTCCAGCAAGTTATAAATGTAACTGTATTGGCGAGTGACATCAGTAAATGACATCACATTTGCTGCTATGCCAACATCAGTTAGCGCTGACTATTTATATATTAGACCATTATTGTGGCCAGTCCCTAGTTAAAATTGAAACAGTCAGTTTATATATCTTTGGATTTGTGACAATTGATTATCTCATTAATTAACATGAAGTAGGAATGTCATTAGTTGCAGTCCTCATATATAAGTTGAGTTTGGCTTTCAGATGATACAGTGAATAATAAAGGAGTAATCCTGAGTGGCGCTGGTCTCATAGCCAACATAATGAAAGGCTTATTCAGTAATGCACTTGTAATGAGAAGAATCTCATGCTTCAAAGAAGAGCTCCGGGTGTCTCAACTGAATATCACTGAGTGAAATTTACATACTGAAAATGATGGAGGATATTTTTCGAAAGCCTCAGAGAAGCCAAGATGCTAATTTTAGTCACAGGCCGTGTGATTTACTGCCTGCTATAAGCAACCGAGGTGTGGTGCAATGAGGAAGCTGAAGTGCATGTGCTAGTGTAACTTCCTCACTCTTGTGTTTCAGATGAACAGCAAGCAGTGATCACGAGGAAGTGTCAGAGGATGCCCCAGATCTGCGGGGCCTAGTGCAGAGGGAGGTCCACAGAGCCGCACGGTGCCCACAATGTCTCACCACCAACACTATCAACAGCGAGGCCCCCACAGCCGCACCATGAGCTCTGAGGAGAGGAGCTCTACGCCGGTGAACAAGATCTCGACGCCAGTCCACAAGAGCACCTCCTCCTCTTCCTCCTCCCAGCGCGACAGCCGGCAGGTAATTTTCAGGCCACGGGCAGAAGAATCCATCTACAAATAGATTCCAGGGATGGCAGGACTTTGAATGAATGCAGCTTTAGCGGAGGTGGAAAAGGCAGGAGGCAACATTAGTTTGGAGTGCTGCAGTCTTCTATCAGTGTGACTGTTTATGCAAGAAAGAAGAGCTATGAGGGAATGATGAATCATGAAATATTCATTCAGCAGTTTTAGCTTTTGTAGCAAGAACAATCAAAGCTATTATAATGCACTGACATAATTAATATCAACTGCCATCATACAGAGAAGTTAGGCATGTCATGTTAAACTGTTCGTGACTTGAAGATGTGCAGAAACAGGATGTTTTTGCTTTGTTTTGTTTCCCTTTTTTTCATTTAAAATAAAGCCAAGTGTATAAACTCGCATTGCAACGAGATCAGCAGGGGAGGCTCCATGTAAACATGAAACCTCCATAAATACAAGTGCTGACAGATGGCTGGGTAGATGAAGAATTTTTAGTCAAGTTAATCTTAACCTCTGTCAACAACAGCATGTGAAATATGTAGCATCCTAGCATATCAGAAACCAACGAAGGAGTGTTAGGGCCACATTAAGAAAAATATATATTGTTGATTGTTTTGAGAAAAAAGTCGAAATGTGGAGATTACAGTTGTTTCAAGACAAACTGCCAAGCTTCCTCTAACCTCTGAGTTACTGAAATCGTACTTCTGAATCAGTTTAAGTAACAAGATAGGAAATTATTTCTCTTATAGAACGTAAACATATTGTGGTGATAAGTATAAGGACGTTGAATAGATGGTGCAGAAAGTTGCATTTGGTCACACGAGGATGTTTGTTGTATCACAAGACGGCTGATCATTTGTTTCACTAACATCATCTTAACAATGCATTTTGTAGCGGGTGTAGCAAACGTCGCAGTCTGTCTTGAAACAACAGCGATAAGCTCCACATTTTGACTTCTTTCTTGAAATACATTTTTGACTTTAATCTCAAAATTTAGACTTTCTCAAAAGGATCAATAATGTGGCCCTAATACTCTGTCGTAGAAACCCCTTCAGTGGTCTTACAGCCAAACGCTTCATATAATTAATCAGGTTTTGTAACCCACTTGAAGAAAATCAGCGATCTTGGCTTGAGTAGCTAAATGCTATAGGCTGAATCCCTGTCTGTGTACAGTTTAAAGATCAGCGCTTATGTTTAACTGATTAATTAACCAAAGATGACTTAAAGCTTGGGGAAAACTCTTCTTTGGTAGTGATTATAATTTATTAAGATCCAAAAGTTGGCTGATTTTCAGTGTTCGTTACGCGGACTGGTGAGCGGTCGATCGGCCACATGTATGTCTGATTATGATTATGTTTCATACATGTGGAACACGAGCACAGTAGCATAGGCAAATACACACAGTTGCAGCCGTACGCTAACATGCCATTAGCATGGAAGTTCTTCGCTGTGAGTGAAGACTTAAAGTTCGGCAATATGAACGGGAGGGGGACCATTACAGAAACACTGCTAACAACAAACCTTCTCAGACACTTAAATCACCTTGAGTCTGTTGAACATTTTAAAGAAGCTAACAGGAAAAGGGAAACATTACCAGAGCTCAGAGCCAGCAGCAAACTGGGAGCCTCGGTATGAGCAAAGGATCAATGGAGCTACGAGGAAAATTATCGAGGGAAAACAAGAGGGGGGGTGATGTTGTCGATTCGTTTTGTTTTATAAATCCATTGCACATGCTTTTGTTTGGCGCAGTAAAATATGACAGATAAAGGGTTGGGTGTACAGCAGCACATTTTCACTTAATTATTTGTACCTTTATTTTCAGTTGTTTCTATGAGAGACGATTCTGTAACTTACTGCAGTTTGGAGGAAATGTTGTTGTCAATGAAGTCAATTATTTCTGGTAAAAACAAACAAACAAAAAAATTGCAGTCAGCATCAGCGGGTCACACATAGAAAACAACTGGAAACTGGGATCAGCCAAGAAAATCTCTACCTTTGATCTGATGATTAAGTTTAATTTCCTTGTTAGTAAATAGTAACCATGCAGAGACATACAGTAGGGTAAAGCATTAGAAAACAAATCATTAGGTGACTTTGCTAGACTTCTTTTAAGGATGTAAGAGGACCCTAATCAAGCGAGCAAAGAGCCCCTCTCTGTAGTTGTCAAGGGCTCAGGTTCATTTGTCACTCATATCAGTAAAAAAAAAAAAAGGACTCTAATTTCACAGCTCACATGAGAGCTGCTTAAAATGAACCCCTGTCGTAAGCCACCTGAAGCCCATAACCCACCTTACCTCGTTGAGCTGCTGTGTCACTGTGGCTGTGCAGAAACAGGACACCAAAACTGGAATCTCTGACTACACAGCTTTTCCGTCGGCACTGCGTGATGAATATTTCATGAGGGACAGGCGGAGGCTTGGTGCTCCAGTGAACATGTGGCACACTCTGGTGAGCTGTGTGGAGCTTTGTGTCTTCAGGAGATGGCTCTCGGAAGAGAAAACGGAGCTGGTTTGAGAAATGGGGCCTGTTAGAAAAGCACAGTCGAAGGCGTGCTGCTTGATGAAGCAGACACTCAACCCTTACAAACTCTCTGTTCACTGTTTCTTTAATGTTACCTACTCGCTTTTGAAAAAAGGTGAAAGGAGAAATATTTTATTAACAAATTTTTTGATTGTTGTAGCTGTCACGGTTAAGCATTTTGCTTTTTGCTTGCGCCTGCCTGAAAATAATTTTTACTTAAAAAGATTCACGTTCAAATTTGACATCCCTGAAACTGGCATATAAGCCATACCAAGTCCTGTAAAAAGCTAGGTACAACCTTAGTACTTCCACAGAGAGTCAGAGGTTAAGAAGCTGCCAGGTGCTGCTGATCACATGCACTTGATTAACTGATCATCAGCCAGTTTGAGCACCTGCAAAACACCTTAAAAAGTTTTTGTCAGTTTGTTGGTCAGGGGCATTCTTCCCAGGAGTAGACGTCCAAGCAAATTCAACCCAATTCAACCTTGCAAAGCTCAAATAAACTGCAAAAAACCCAAGCACTACATTTCAGACTCTACAGGTCTTAGTTAGCATGCTAAATGTTAACGTTCATGAAAGTACAATTAGAAAAAGAATAAACAATTAAAGCTGCAAGCAGCGTTATGAGGGCCCTCGCACCCCCGGCACGTCGAGCCACTGCCAACACCTCAAACCGGCACGTCCGATGTGATGTCACATTGATGGATTTCATGCTTTTAATCACCAGCTAACATTTCATCTTATTCAACCAGGATTATAGTCATGCCACTAGGTGGCGCTCTAACCATTATTGACAAATAGCATAACAAACATTTCCAAGCTCGAGTCTCATCACACCTGCGACCTTTGGGAGAGATTGGACATTGTGTTTTTTAGTGACAGCAGATTACTGCTTTTTGCGAGTGATTGGAACTCTACGTGCCGCCATGACCACCCCGTTTCCCTGAACGGAAAAAGCTTCGCAATTTAACATCACAAAGGTCTTTAGATTCTACACACTGAAGAATGCTTCAATATGATGAAATCCCTTGGAGGAGTTCGTCAAAGTATGAGGCCTGAAAAGGGGGGAAAATGTCATCAAAATTACACATTAATTTTAAAATGGCTGACTTCCTGTTGGATTTGGGATATTGCTCCAAGAGACTTTTTTGTACATCTTGATATCTTACACAAGCTTACCAAGTGTCAGACTCATAGATGAAACACAGAGCAGGGGCTGATGTTTTGAAATATTGTAGGGGGCGCTGTGGAGCCATTTTGCGCTATTCAAGGAAAATGGTTACATAACAACAATGCCTTCATCCATTTGGAGGTGTGTGCCAAATTTAAAGCCTCTATAAACTTTCCAAGCCCCTCAAAAGCCACTTCATCTTTCATGATGAACCGCGTTGCCACCAGGGTGCGCCGTTCAGTTTAAAGTCACAATTTTTGCACTGAAGCATCACGAGGGACTGATGGTGATATTCACCGCTTTTGAGGTGGCCACGATCAACCTGTGAAAATCAGTACAACAAAGTTAAAGCCATGACATTTCCTGTTGCCACTAGGTGGCGCTGTCCGTATTTCCGACAATGGGCACATCAATCTGTTCAGGGCGGGTGTGACATCATGCCTGTAAAGTCTGGTACTGATCAGACTGGATTTCATTGAGTTATACTAATTTGTTTCTTCATGGCGTGACATCAAAGTTCGCCATGCTGCTGGGGTCACACCCTTTTGCGAAAAGTCACAGTTTTCACTGTAACCCAAGACCAACTCCTTAAGGCTTTCCTGGAGAAATTTGAGGCTGCAGATGTCACCCATCACAATACTGTACCCCAAAGTGTAAAACATGACATTTCCTGTTCCCACTAGGTGGCGCTGTCCCTGGTGTCAAATATGGCAGTTGAAATATGTTCAGGCGTGGAGCCTTATCATATGTGTGCTCTTTGGTCCAGATCGGAACATGTATGACAGAATGAGAGGCAATAAGATTTTCATGGCGAGTCATCGAAATTCGCCATGGCGCCACGGCCTCATAGTATTGTGAAAACTCAAAAGCTCCGCAATTTAACATGGCACAAGGGTGTAGTTGACACTGTCCAAATTTGAAGGTTATGAAATGAAACCCCAAGGAGGAGTTCGCAAAAGTTCGAGGCATGGAAATGGCAAAATTAGAGCCAAAATGTCACCTTCTCTTCCAAATGGCGGACTTCCTGTTGGGTTTGCGTCAATGGGCCCACAGACTTTTTTGTTCGTCTTGGCATGATACACATGTGTGCCAAATTTCATACATGTAGCTCAAACGATGTGGTCGTAGGGCTGCATTTAACAAGGCATAGGTGGCGCTGTAGAGCCATTTCCCAGTGCTCATATGTAAAACCATTAAAATACAAAATTTTTCACCAGACCTGGCATGTGTGCAAAATTTCATGAGTTTTTGAGCATGTTTAGGCCCTCAAAAAGGCCCTTGTTTGGGGTGAATAATAATAATAATAATAATAATAATAATAATAATAAGAAACGGAGCAGATACAATAGGGCCTTCGCACTCTCGGTGCTCGGGCCCTAAATATGGCTTGTTGTTAGAAGAAAGCACCTTCTTTCTGAAAAGAACATGGCAGCAGAACATAGGTTTGCAAAGTTGCATCTGAACTACAAGACTTCTGAAACAATGTCATTTGCACAGATGAGACAAAAGTGGAGATATTTGGGCATAATGCACAGCAGTACACTTGGCTAAAACACACTATATCAGCTGAAACACCTTATATATATCAACTGTCAAGCACAATGGAGGAAAAGTAGTGGTTTGTGCTGGTTTTGCAGCCCCAGGATCTGTGCAGCTTGCACTCATTGATTCAACCTTAAACTCCTATATATGCCAAGGTTTTGTACAGTCAAATGTAAGCTAATTTATCTGACAGCTAAAGCATAGCTTTAATTGGGTGGTGCAACAGAACACTGATCCTAAGCACAGCAGCAATCTATAGCAGAATGGCTGAAAACAAAGAGGTGACCTTAAGAGAGCTGTGCAAAAACAAATACCTACAAACCTAAATGAACTACAGTAATGTTGTAAAGAAGCGTGAAATGAAATTCTGATAAAGTCACTCAGAAAATAATTACTTAATAGCAGCATTGTGAAGACCCAGTGCAGACTTTCTATAGTTTAAATATGAGATTTATAAATGCCATAGGTTGTACATGACACAAGACTTTGTAAATCACAGTTAAACACAAAAGTGTCTTCACAGGCTCCACAGGGTAAGGCCCAGTTCCATCCTTCCACTCTTGGACAAGAGTAACTCTCTGTGACTGCCGAAGGCAATCCTAAGTGAGGATAAAAATATTGCAGCAGGCTTCGGGATGCTCTTATCATCTCTGATGAGAAATGGCAGATTTTATAATCATCATCTGTTCCTTTTTTACTACTGTCAGATGTATATTGAGATCATTTCACAAAAATGAGCCCACTTTGTTTCCCTTTAATTCATACGTTTACAAGCACGTCGTCATTCTTTTCTTCTATTACAGCTGATAACAGCTAACTAGTGATGAACGTTATTCATTTAGCGCTTCTCAAAAAAAAAAAAAAAAAAAAAGTGCCTACAGGAAAATTCACACAGACTAAATCAGCAAAATAAATTTAAAATTAGGCCACAAAGAAGAGGGAAATCTTTCCCACGGCATTTTTGTGGTTTGTGTTGCGCTGTGCCAGATATTAAAAAATCTGCCTATATTCTCCAAGTATCATGGAGGAAGGAAAAGGGGGCAGTTTTCTGGCTTGCACCGCTGCAGCGGCGCAGGAGTCGCTTCTGATTTTTCCCATGCTCTCTCTGCAGGTGGACTTCATCTAGTTTTCTGAGCACTGCAGGTACTTCTTTCATAAGGTCCTTTGAGTGGCTATTCTGGCTTTCACTCAAATCACCCAGCCCCCCTGATGTGTGGATGATTGTGTGATGATCACATCTTAAACAGATTATTAACTGATTTAACTGCGAGGTTGTTTCCAACATCAAAACACGTCTGTGCTGATGTTATGTAAAGTTATACCGGCGCTTTCATTGCATTCGTGATAGCAGTATTAGTGTTTTCTGTGCAGGCAGTTTGCTTTGAGAAGAGTCAGTACAGCACATCTTCCCTTGGACCGCAGATCTTAAGACCTTAGCTAGCTTGGCCGGGCCTCAGCGTTTGTGGATAAATGAGAGTGGGGGCACTTTGTTTGGGGAAAGCCTTAATGGGATCCTGCCCCCATTTTCAAATCAATACATGCCACTTCTCTCACTGCTGACGAATCCTGTTCACTCTGGAAGCCCTCATGAGAGCAATTAGAAGCAGCACCTGCAGCAAGCGCGAGCTGGCACCGACTCACGCACACAAAAATACACGCGATTCTGTGTAGATGAAGATAAATGAACAACTCAACGTGTTGCTGCAACTATCAGTTAATCCTCTTGTTGCCTGTCATTTCCTGTTCGATAAGACATTTTAACTTAGAGATAATCTGGGTGGAAATCACACTACTGTATGTGTTTGAAAAATATTTAGGAAAGGTCCCTTTGATGGAAGCTGGCTGAGATTTATGAGAGCGGGGAAATCAGTGATGAGATCAGTTGTGTTTTTATGGTAATGGCCAGAAATCACAATCTGCTCCCTCGTCTGAAGATGTCTCTCTTTTCAAAGTGGTTTTCAGTCACCAGGTGTTTTTGTTGTGTGAGATCATTGTGACAAATCCACTTCAGAAAAGAGAACTGAAATTAAGACACTGAAGTGGTTTACCTTAGATCAGGGGTGCCCAATCCCGGTCCTCGAGAGCTACCGTCCTGCAGCTTTTAGATGCATCCTTGTTCCCACACACCCAAATCAAATGAATGGCTTGTTATCAGGCCTTTGCCAAACACGATGGCATGCTGAAGAGGTAATCAAACCATTTGATTCAGCTGTGTTGGAGTAGGGATGCATCTAAAAGCTGCAGGATAGTAGCTCTCGAGGACTGGGATTGGGCAGCCCTGCCTTAGATTAACACTGAGTCATGGCCGCTTCCACTCAATATGTCAAGTTTTTGCATATTTTTCTCCAGGATATTAACCCCACTGATCCCTTTTATAGTCTGTTATTTGGGCAGAAAACTAGCTGATGCCATTATATATTTAGTTTTTACCTGGTTATTATGTTTAGCTTTTATTTATCCACGCAAAGACCTCTTTTTAAAAAAAGTGTTTCAGCTTGGCACACTACAATTTTTAATATTTATCTAAATTCATGTGACATAGCAGACATCCACTGACTACTGGATTATTTGCTTAAAGGCTGATGGGAGTTTCTCAACGCAAAGAATTGGGGTATTTTTCTGTGGACAAGCCTGTCACCTGATCTCAGCCCATTAGAGCTTTTCATGCTTTTCTAGTTATTAAATACAAAACTTAAGGCAGAAAGATGCACAAACAAGCAGCAACAAGCAAGCAAGCAACTTGGCTGCAGTGAAAAACAAAGGAAACATAATTCGGTGGTCTCGAGAGAGCTGGGAGTCATTTTAAGATTGGGATTTTCATCCAAATGTTAAAGACAATCATTATTTTTAAAAGGATGGTAGGTTGTTACTTGCTTCTGAGACTCTGAACATGGCAGACATAACTTTATAGTCTTGTCACAAAGGATCTCATGGCTGTAGAAAGCTACAGTGGATAGTCCTTCATGTTTTGATTAGGCAAATATTGACGCCGGATGCCCTGCCGGATGCAACCCCTAAGAGATTTGTTTTTCCTCCCGGGACTGAACCACTTGTTAGGTAAATGTGTAAACCACAATACTATGAAGCCACAAAAAGGAGCCCTTGCATATAATGCACTGTATTAAATCCCTGTGAGAAATAGATCAAAGCAATGGTACACTTTGATGGTTAAAAACAAAGCATAGGCGCTTAAGTCAAGTTGGCTAAATGACTGAGGCTTAAACATAAATGTAACGAAATAAGTACAAGAATGAAATAGAAATATTTCTTGTGTCAAACAAGAAAAGAAAATCTCTAGTCCAAATGGTTGGCGTTGGATTTACTTTGTCAAATACCTGTGAAGCGTAAGCTTTAAAAGTTCAGTAAATAAACCGTATGGAGTTCCAGTACTCATCCTCGGTTATGTCCGTACGTGCATGTGTTTTACAGAAGCAGCTGCAGTATTTCACCTGCAGGCTAACAGGGGACACATGCAGACTTTAAGGCTGTAACTGAATCTGCGGTGGTGTTTACACAGTGCATGACACCGCGCTTCTCTCAGGGTGTTAACGTCCCATCCATGTAGCAGTCTGCTCGCCTACTCCACCGTTTACTGCTCAGACGAACGCTGCGGTGAAATCCATCCTCGCGACAGGTCTTCTGTGGTTTTTAGTAGGGCTGAACGATTATGGAAAATAATCGAATTGCGATTTTTTTGCCCCAATATTGCGATTGCGATGCGATATGCGATTATTTTTTAAGGTCTTTGTCTTCTGTATTATTAAACAAAGACAAGCAATACATCATATAGTATGGCCAATACTATATTACATTAATTTTAAACTGTTCTTTCCTGGAAGACAGACCTCTGTTATGATGACATGAGGTGATGCATGAATTGATGACTGACATTTTTATTTAACTTCTTCAATCACAACAGTATATTTGAACATACACAATAGTTTATTTTTAGCTTACAAACATCTGAGCATAAAGTGCTGACAAGGAACCCTGGTGTAAACATTAAAATGAAAGTCAGTACAATGTGCAGATTGCAGAAATATACATTAAAAAAAATCAGTGGCTTTACCACACTCAGTTTTTCGACATCTGTGAACTACTAGACAGTCATTCAATTAAAAAATAATATTAAATAAATAAAACTAATAAATAAAAAATACACACATCTTACTGATCTCTGCAGTCAGTAACATTACACATAAAGTGCAAACATAATAGCAATTGTATAAACACACACACAAACACGCCTTTAAAGTTTAAAGGCGTGAAATTGGACGGTCTAGCCTTCTGATTAGCTAATCAGAAGGCTAGTTCTGATTAGCGTCACCGCTGTCTCGGTGGAGTTTAATAAACTCGGCCGTCTGCTTCTTGCTATCTAAAATATAACCAGACACTGGTGTAAATTCTCGACTGTCTCATACTTCTGTTTAATAAGTTTTCTGTTTGACGTTTAGTCAGCTGTGTGAAAACCAAGGAGGAACCCACCCGGGGGATTAATAAAGTTTTATTTTATCTAATCTAATAACTTTAATCTCAGCCAAACCGATTTACTCACGAACAAACAAAACACTGAAAAAAGCCCAACAATAACATTTTTAGGTTGTCTAAGTGACTTATATATTACGTTTAACCCGAGCAGCGAAACTCCGCGGTGATCTGAAAATGATGTGCCGGGAGTTGTGCCGCTCTCGGCCGCATCAGTAACCCTCGAGCTCCCGGCTAGCTGTCGAGCTGGTGGGTAGCAGACGCCTCTGAAAACGTCGAAGCACTTTTGCAAATATGGGATATCTTGATAAACCGAGCAGATATTTGATGTTTACACAACTACTTTCTCGCCTGAAAATATGTTAAAAGTTTATTTTGTGACCCAGAAAGATTAGTATGAGTAATTTTAAAACTTAGTAGCGGCCGCCATTGCTGGAAACTGGAGTTTGGCTGGGCCGCGCTATGAATTCTGGGATATGGTAGTAATTTGGACAGCCTTCGGTCTACAAATGCGGCCTCAGGAGGATGCAGCCCATGAATTTGGACATGTCCAGAGTATAATCGCAGCCTTTGCGGTTAGAAAATTGCACTTGATCATGTCGCGATATTATCGCAAATGCGATATATCGTTCAGCCCTAGTTTTTAGCTGCTAAAATATAATCTTTCAGCGCAGCTTTGGTAGCTGAGTTTATAACGTAAAGATTACAGTTTCAGTACCTTACTATACAGGAAAAGATGTATTTTAAATTAATTTTTGTGGATTCAGTATTCTTTAACACTTCTCTACCTTCACCTGCTATCTCTTACCTCACCTACCTACCTCCACTCATGTAGCTTAAGACGACCCCACCTTTAACCCCCTAAATTATTCCCCTTTAATTCTATTTTAATTTTATTATATCTTATTTCATAGTTGTTTTATTTTGGTGAGCCTGGTCTTCCAGCGCTGTAGCCCATCTGCCTTGGGGTATTTTGCTTTCAGAGATGCTCTTCTGCATATTTTGGTTGTGACGAGTTGTTATGTGAGGTGCTGTTGCCTTTCCTATCAGCTCTAAGCAGTCTGGCAATTCTCCTCTGACTTCTGACATTAACAAGGCATTTTCAGCCAGAGAAGTGCCGCTCAATGGGTATTTTCTGTTTTTCGGGCCATTCTCTATAAATCCTAGAGAAGGTTTTTTGGAAAAATCTCAAGAGCTCAGCAACTAAATCACCTTTTTTCTGATGCTCAGTTTGAACTTCAGCAGGTCATCTTGACTATGTCTACATGCCAAAATGCATGGACTTTCTGCCATGTGATTGGATAATTAGATATTTGTGTTGAGTAGTTGAACAGGTGTTTGTAGAAGTGGCCAGTGTAGACTGATTTTCTGTTGAACTAACCAGTTAATCCACTTATTGTTGCAGCTGTACTATTACAAAGGTCTTGAAAATGTTTTTGTAAGATCACATGACTGCTTCTCCCTGAGCCTGGTTCTGCTGGATGTTTCTTCCTGTCAAAAGGGGGGTTTTCCTTCCCACTGTCGCCAAGTGCTTTGACATTGGCGGGTATCTAATTGTTGGGGTTTTCTCTGTATTGCTGTAAGGGGTTTACCTTACAATATAAAGCGCTAGGGCTGTGCGATATGACCAAAATCTCATATTTAAACTCTCTGCATACTCTTTCACGTGATTCAGTTTATTTTGAAAAGTCTCAACAGGATCTTGAGCTTTATTGTGAAAGTGTTATGTGAAAAACAAACAAGCGGACAGCGGAGCCACGCGACGCTACGGTTTTACCGGCACTGTTGCTAACGACAACACCTATAAACAGGCGCTTGTCTGTCTGTAGTGTTGTTATATTAAATATAAGAGAAAGAGAGAACTTTAAGAAATTAATATAGCACTACAGTGGCCATCAAAACGATGAAAAAATGTTGCTGTAAACTTTATTTTACTACACCACAAAACAAACGTTAGCTTATATCGTCATCCGATCTGTATCGTTATATCGAACAGCCCTATAAAGCGCCTTGAGGAGACTGTTGTTGTGAACCTGAAATCTCATGAATCTCATAACCGACTTGTTAACGTAAAACTACTTAACAGCAATCTTGAGATACGATTTATTAATTAATGGACGAGACGAAAAGACCAAATGCCAGTTTTCTGGCCTTTATTTTTTTATTTTATGTTATTATCGCTTCTTTTTTGTTAGAACTTTCTGTTTTATTGTCATCACATTTTAATACGACTTGAATACACTTGCGTTGCGTCTGGTCTGTGTAGTACAGCAACTTAAAAACGGTGACAGGCTCTAAATGTACAGCAGCGTCAAATCAAGAGGCAGAGAGAGGCAGACGTGCAAGAGAAAGTGGCCATCTGAAGTGGGCTGTTATTGTGGCCTCTGATATTTATAGTGCTGATTTAGTGTAAGGCGTCCCCAAGGAGTGTTTGTCCTTTCTCCTGCTCAGAGAGACCTTAACTGTAATAGTTTGATTCATTGCAGTATTAAAAGGTCTGCTTTGCTACACTGCTGAGTGTCACTGCAGGTGGTGGATCCCAGAAAACTTGGCCTATGAAACTGACACAACTAGGCTGTTAGATTGACTTAGGTGATGATCAGGATTGTAGAAGTTTCTTTCGACTACTCAACATAGTTTTTTTTTTTAAATATATTGGTATCTCATGATTTTATTACACTGATATAGACTCGAGTATCAAGGGAGATATGAAAAGCTATTCAGATGTTTTGGATCAAGGAGCAAACTCTTCTAAATCTGGACATAGAAAAGCAGACAGCCTCTCGCTGATTCTGCCACAAGATCCTTCATTAAATGGGTACACTCACCAAGAGCTCATTCAGCTTTAAATTATTCTGCAGGAAGATCAATACATGTAAGCAGAGTACAGGAAATCACTTTGGGTTAATTCAGCTCTATTCTCCGGGTGAAATTACAAAAGCAATTTCTCTCACTGTAGCAGTACTGTCCATATAAGCCTGGATGAGAATATATATATAAAAAAAGTACATTTTGAGTTTTATTTATTTATTTATTCATTTTGTCAGGGTTAGGGGTGATTCATAATTTTACTGCATTTCTTTTTGTCTACATGAAGTCCAAACTTTATTACCCCCCTAAATAACATTTATTTATATAAAATAATAATTCCCCACTCACCCTGCAGGTGCTCTTTGTTTGTCCTTCAAGCTTAGGTCCTCCATCAGAGGCCTGTGAGCTCCAGGCTGATGCGCAGTATCTTTGCTGTTCCTGTCTCTGGGACATGCAGCTGGATGGTGTAATGGCAACACTGCTCTCTTTGGAACAATAGGTTGAGAGTTCAAATCCAGCGAGGGTCTCACAGATAAGGCTCCCTCATAATACCCCCAAGCCTGCCTTGCATTCAGGACACACTGATGAGAGGTGGGCTGCTAGGACAATGACGTCGAATAACTGACAAAAAATGTGTATATAAATGTCACTAGTAGTGTAATAAAGATTGGATCGGCAAATGTTAATCGTCCCTACTGCTGATGACAGAAAAATAACTTTACTTCTATGTCTATCTGTTATATAGCAGTATCTAAATTACCATTGATATATATTTTTAGAAGATTTTTTAGGTTTTGATTTACACAGCATGGTAGTCTGTTCTACTTTGGCAAAGTCAAATCATCTCTATGACACTGAGTTTAACAGGACTACATTTTGATCTTCTTCAGCAGCTGTGGCTACCAGTACTCAAGCTTTTTCTTAATTGCCAAAAGCAAACATACAGACCTGTCCAGTGGAAAGGCATACTATGGAATGGCACCTGGCTCAGAGTGATGTGTATTCCATCATCAGAGGGTGACTGCGAGGCTCTGTATGAACACCCATGACCTTAAAACTTTAATTAATTCAGTATGTCTCCCAGCCTTGGAGTCTGTGGCTTTTAACATATGGTTGTTAGGAATTTATTTATTTATATCCCTGATAGTTTGGGTTCTTTGTAAAGAAAACAGATGTATTGCAGCATTTGCAGCTCTATCCATCTATCTGTCCAGCTATCCTGCTTATCCTTATCAGGGTCGCGGGGGTGGGGGGGGCTGGAGCCTATCCCAGCTGTCATAGGACAAGAGGCGGGGTACAGCCCGGACAGGGCGCAGGCTTTATTTTGCATGCTACTGATTTGAAGCTGCCTCAGATAAAACCTAGTAAGTTTGTGTGTAGCATTTTTACCATCATCACGCAGCTCAGATGATCTATTTTCTAGTAGTGTAATAGGTACAGTGCTACCTCTTAAGATATGACTCCTTTGCGCAGCGAGGTACATTTTGCTAACAAAGTTGAGCTTTTCCTCTACCCCAATTTCACAGGGCCACTCGGGCGAGCAGCTGCCCTCAGTGGAGCAACATGACCTCATTACCAGACAGATCTGTTCACCTGGTCATTAGATTAAACAAGCTGTTGCCTCCTTGTGTTAAATGTCCCGCAAACCAAGGTCAGGTGTTGTCATGCACAAGGTTGCAGCATCACATCATGCAGCGTGAAGCCACCGGCTATTAGTTAAGTTGCCAGAGATGCTTGTGAATTTTAAAGTGGGGTTTGCCTTAAAGGCTCTGCTGCTACTGATTTAAGTATGAAATGAAAACTCTGACCTACTTCACTGATCGTTACAATGAATGTGTTCCACATTATTATTTATTTATTTAGATGGATGTCAGATGGTTGCCTGGCAACCTTAGCAAGCAACCTCACATACATTACCTTCATTCAGCCAATGCCATGTTTACTTAAGGCAGAAGGCTTCTCAACCTAAGTATCAAACATGCTCCAACTTTTAGAGTTGTTTGATTTTTAGGCCATAATCAAGGTCTAACAGGACCATAAACTGAAAATGAGCACCAATATGTTGTCATTTCACTTTCATCTTTATCTAATAGTCAATTTCAATTACATTTTTTTATTCAATTTTATTCATATAGTGGCAGATTCCACCAACAGTTTCCTTTAAGGCACCTTAAATTGTAAGGTAAGCGCTTTGGCAACATTAGGAAGGAAAATCTCCCTTTTAACAGGAAGAAACTTCTGACAGAACCCATTTCAGGGAGGGCCGGCCAGCCGCCTTGACCGGTTGGGGGTGAGGGGAGGAAGAAAGGACAAAGACACAAACTTTAAACATTAGAGCATTACCGGAAAAACACCCTTTAACCAGGCGTTAACCATCACACGGCTCATTATCAAATCATTCCCCACACACATTGCCAAAATCATTTTCAGTGGCTATGTTGTATCATTTATTTAGCGATATGCTTTATTGTTAAATAAACACATGCTCTGTTCATTTCGTATCATTAAACAGGTCACCGGCAACCTGACTAAGGTTGGGTTAGAATTAACATTTGCTTTAGTAGAAAGAGAGAGACTATACCTGAAGATATTACCCTTCGAGTGAACTCTCATACAGTGTAGCATTCCAGTTTTACTCTTAAAAGCTTTTCCATTTGATTAAAAGGAGATGGATGCTGAGCAAAATCTGACTCCAACAACAAGCCCAGACTGCTCACTGGTGGCCTGATGGATGTTAAGAGGGTTAAACTGTGTATTTCACCCCAAAGTTTGACTGACAGATTACTACTTGGGGGTTAAAGAGCACAATAAAACACTACCAAGATGAACTGATTGTGGTTTGGCAGCTCTGCTAAGTGGAAACAAAAACAATTATAGGATAAAGTAGGGGAATGCCCGTTTAAATAACTTATAAGAATATCAAAAGTTTCTAAACAAAATAACTTCCAAAATGGGTTATGTGAGGTAGTAGACATGTTTGTCACTCTGTTGTGCATTTTTCTGCCTTTAAAACCTGTATGACAGGAGGATGTCTTACCTGTCCCTGCCTGACCCTGCTGTCCCTCTACTCCAGAGGCATCACTTTGATTTACTGACCCACTAGGAGCAGGAAGAGCACAGTCAGGAGAAGGCTAATGGAGTGGAAATGCTGAGAGAGCAGGAGGAATTTCAATGGGGCAGTTTTTCTTTAAATGTGTGGCACGGGGGGGGGGAATAGAGAAATGTTGCATATATTCCTGCTGCTTTCACCATGAAAACAATCACACGACAGCTGCATCTTATCTTTGTATTATACAGAGAGCGCGTCCGGATTTTCCTTCTTATTCTGGAGGAATAAGTGGATTAATTCTGACACAGCTGCATATTTTCATTTCTTTTCTAGGAGGCAGACAGCTGGGAGATAATCGAGGGGCTGAAAATTGGTCAGAGCAACGTCCAGAGGCCTGATAAACACGAGGGGTTTATGTTGAAGAAGCGGAAATGGCCCTTGAAAGGCTGGCACAAGGTAAGATTCATGGGTAAAGTGAGACACAAAAGCTATTGATGTGGGACAAACATTTTCACATACAGCCTCTATCTGGTTGTTAACAGGTTTCCTGTTCAATAAAGTGTCATTATTTGAAAAAAATTCCCTTTTTCATAAACCCTCCTTTATCTTCTCTTCCTTCAGAATGAATCCACAAAATATTTGCATGAACTATTAGAGAGTTGATTAAACAAGGATAAAAAATAGACTTTGCATTTGCATAGAATCTGCAACGTTAACAGATCCAGCAGGATTTGTATTCAGTTTATGCCCCTCCTGTCATTTATTTTTGTGCTTGTTTCCTCTACAGCGTTTTTTTGTTCTGGACAATGGTATCCTGAAGTACTCCAAGTCCCCCATTGATGTAAGTAACCCTGACTGTAACCTACGGGCAGAAGCGGGGCAGACTGGGCTGACATCAGTTTTGCTTGGCAATGAATCAGCAGAAACATCAGCGACATGGGTCACAATGTTCACTGTGTTTCAGCAAGCTGGGTCACTCTGCAGAAAAGCAAAAACTTCTTTGGCAAACTTTCCATCACTGGAAGGAAACCAGTGAGTCCTGCACATTCTGGAGTTATTGGCATCAGTGGTACATGAGCCCTTCTAGTTAAAAGTGTTTAAATACTGCTAACTAGACAGTACAGACCCATTCGCTGACTTCTTAAATGATCATTACATTCTCAACAAAGGGTCAGTGTCTTTGCTAGTTTCCCACTTTTCTTGATTAAAGCAACTAAAAGGGTAGTGTGTATAGATCTCTGTTAGCTAAACAGTGATCAATGCTCATTTTAAACATGGCCAAAGTTACGAATAATGAAGTCATTGCACTAAATGTGCAGATAATCTCTGTGAGCCAAATGCTCAGCCAAATGATTCAGACAGTTTTATTTAAAACCAACATTATAGCTGGCTTTGAGCACAGAAGCCCCGCCCACCTGCTGTTCAAACCTTCTGTTTGCTTGAGGAGCCCAATTAGAAGAAATTGATTGGTTTGTCTCAGAAAGTAGATGAGTAGATGATCTGAGCAGCAGCACCAAGGCCATATGACATGGAGCTGGAAATGAGTATAGTAGGTCCACTGTAAGAAGAGCACTGGTAACCTGCTAATCTGAAAATAAAATGTTAAATATATTCAAAGCTTCCTGCAGTCGAAGACTTTTCTTCAAGTCACTCAGCCAAACAAGAATCAAATCAGTCTTCTCTGGCTGGTATTGTTAATTGATTATTGTTACATTGTGATATTTTTACAGTAAAAAAATAGTATGAATTACAAATATGTGGAGATATATATACATACATAACTCTGTCATTGTCTTTAGATCCAAAAAGGGAAACTTCATGGCAGCATCGACGTCGGCCTCTCAGTTATGTCTATCAAGAAGAGGGCCCGTCGCATCGACCTGGACACTGAAGAGCATATCTATCACTTGAAGGTAACACTGATGATAATAATCCATCACTGATACAAGCAGTCAGGTGGTGACAGAGGTCGAGGCTTATTCTTCCCCTCGTCTTTAGGTCAAATCTCAAGACATATTTGATGCCTGGGTGTCAAAGTTGCGTCATCACCGGCTTTATCGGCAGAACGAGATTGTGCGGTCTCCCCGGGATGCCACCATGAGAACATTTCCTCCTTCGGCGGCCATGGATTCCCCCCAGCCCACGCCAGCTGTGGTAAATGAAGTCAAGGTGAGCTCTCTTCTTCCTTATGGCACTATTTGTGCTCTTTCTTTGGTCTAAAATTGGCCAGAATTTCTGATTAAAATAACTTTTGAGTAATTATCTGTGTATGTAGACTCATTTACGTTGTGATGCTTGACATAAGCAGACATTTTTAGTCTTGCTTAGTGCTTTCTTGTTTGGTCAAACACCAATAATGCTAAAGGCAAAATAGCTTAAAGCTCTTAAATCCTCTTAAAAGCTCAATTTCTTTGACTAATTCTTGTCTGGGACTGTCTGAGAGGTAGCCAGTGCAGTTAACAGTTTTCAAGAAAGGATCCATCGCACAAGCCCCTGTAAAGCAGTATATTGTGGTTTTTACACAGCAAACAGGATGTAAAGTGAATGAATGAACTTCAGGTGATCCTTAACTCTGAACAAGGCTCCTGGTCTCTCTTCTAGTTTATTTTCTAGTTCTCACATATAATATGAAAGTAGTATTGAAAGCAAATAAATAAGAAATGCCTGACTGATGCTCTACACAAAGAAATCAGAACATTTTTCTACCTCAGAAAAAAAAGACATTTTGTTCTCCCTCTCAGAGTCTGCAATTACTTATTCAAGAAGAGCATAACGGTTAGTGAGAGATCTCCTAGTTTTGTCTTTATTGGAAACTGGGATAACGCACCAAAAACATCATCTGTGAGAGAGGAAGTAAAGTTCGCGGAACATTCACAGTAATGACAGACATAATGCTCACACATGACTGTTGTCGTCAACCACACCTGACAAGTCAGCAGTTTTATTTATGGATGCCATTGTTGTACGAAGTTGGACCTGAAAACTTGCTTCGCCTCACCCAGACGTTTCCCCTGAATAATAGCTAAATAATATCTGCCTAATGTAGTAAAGTTGATGAGACAGGTAACTAAATCTTGCCCATTAAGACAAGAAGGCTTGCTTTTCTCGGCTGTTTCCAGTTAGGCGTTAGCCTCGGTCCCTGCAGGTGTGCTTGAAGTGTGCGTAAATGCGAAGATTCATTCGCTGCAGCTTCTCCTGGGAGTGATGCTCCATGCCACACGGAGGCCGTTAGAGGTGATCAGTAGGATTTGGATTTCGAGCATCTGGCTGCGGCCTGATGAGCTCTCCCAGAAGAACAGCTTAAATGAGAGACTCTGGTCCTAGAGTCAAAATTAACTACTGCTTCAAAGACTCGGAAGGAAGATAGGCAAGGTGCTGTACAAATAAGAAGCGTGCAGTTTCTGTTCATAACAGCATATTTTTTTCCATGTGAGCATTCATATTAGCTGTGAGCTGCTGACAGCGTGCAGTCCTTTACTTTTGGCTGCTGAACAGATTCACCGCAGCTGTCACACACAGGTTGCGTAACCCTAACCCAGCGTCACTGAAATTGCAAATCTAGACCAAAACTTTCAACTATGTACAAGCAAGACAGACTTTCTTGCCTTCACTGTCAAAAATCATTGTATATATTGTAACAATCTTCCGATTTGATTTGATTTCAGTGATGCACCAAAGGAAAAAAAAATCTGATTGATGTAATTATATTGGTTCTCATTTCTTCCTCTTTTGTCTGTTGCAGACAAGATTACATTGATCAGAAGAACATTTCATACATTAGCTGGAACCCTAATCCACAGTATCCTTTCTTTAATGACATAAGTGCTTCTTGTATATCTATAGGTATCATCGGTGCCTGATTGACCACTACAGTAGTTTCCGAAATGATATTTTAGGCTCTGTTATTGTGTCACCACAGCAGACCAAACCAAGCAGCTTGCCATGGCAGCCAGCAGCCCCCAGTAACAGCAGCACCAGCAGCCTGCCTGCATCCTACAGTAACGGACAGAGTAAGGTGGTGGCATGGCTGCAGGAGTCAGAGGAAATGGACAAGTGTGCAGAGGGTAAGTGCACACTTTCCCTACGCTTCTAACAAATCTGATTTCACAAGAGGAGTGGATTAAATCAAGCCTTTGGCACGGCAATAAATCCGGGAGAGATGATTTGGTGACCATTTCGTGACACATAAGGCTGAATGAGATCGTGACCGCGCGTGTAAATTTTATTTTCAGAGCTCGCACGCTGCCAGTCCAACCTGACCGAGCTGAGCCGGTTATTGCAGAGTCTGGAGATTCTACAAAGGACACAGTCAGCGCCCAACTTCACAGATATGCAGGTAAAACAAACACACACATAAATACACACACATACAGCAGAGAGCAAGGGGAAACAATTTAGTGCAATCCTGCATTGTAAACTCAGGCTAGCTGAGGCAGTGACGACGGTGCAACCTCTGCAGTCACCTTCAGTACCTGCCCGTCTAGACAGACGAGATCCAGCGATACTCACAGGACACCTGCTGCTTTTCTGACTGATCAGTATCTGTTAATTTATTGTGTTTGTTTTATATCGTGGAGCTTTTTGTTTGGTGATTTTTGGCTGAAATGCATTTTTAATACCATACATTCCCTTTTTTTTTGCATGTAACCCATCAGTGTCATTTCACTGATCTATGTCTGTGGTAACTTTCTGGTTTTTTGGTTTGTTTTTTGTGATGTGTTTGTCTTATTAACCACATTTTTCATGCTCTGACCCACGTGTGCCCAAAAGACCAATTGCGTTGAGTTATCAAAGAAAGAAAAGCGCTTGAACAGAAGATGGAGAACAAAAAGTGTCGGCAAAGATGCAAAATTCCAGCTTCAGGTACCTGTCTTCAGACGTCTACACAAACACACACACACACAGATGCATATGTCACTGTGAGAAAATCTCTAAGTCTCTAAGCAAAGCATTATTCAAGTTTTTACTTATAACATAATAAGTGTAAATTGTGGGGTAACTGAGAGGTCTGGCTTTGATACGTGCATGTGTAATCAAATTGTTGTCGAGCAAATTGGAAGTGTGGACAAGCTTACGACACAGAAGCCAACAATTTTGTTTCGGCCTCTTCTATTGTTGCTCGTTTTTCTCTTTTTTGTTCTTTAGTCTGCAGTAGGGGTGGGTTTTTATAATCGATTCATCGATTAAAATCGATTCTGGCTTGGATAACGTAAAATCGATTCATTAAAATCCTGAATCGATTTTTTTAATATAAATTTATTTTGCCCGAAATGCCAGAATCTCAGGTGACATCTCACAAAATTTCAAGAACCACCAAACAGTTAAGACAGTAAATGAGAGCAGGTACACGGATTCTGCACATAGACTTAAACACACAGCGCGACCCGCGGATCAGAATCAGTTAGATGTCGCCTTTCTCACGGTCGGGGCTGAAAGCCGACAGCTCGCTGATTCTGATCTGTCGGCGGGTCCACGCTTTGTGTTCACGCCCTTTATGAGCCGATTCTAAAGCTGTTAGTTTGATCTCTCTCCAAACAATATTGACCGAACCAGCAGCAAAAGAAGATCCAAACGCTTCACATAAACATCGTCATGTATTCACTCTGACTTTTACTGTTTTGCTTCCACCGCGATGCACAGCTCTCTCTCTGTACTTCAAGAACAGTTTCCCTTTCTTCATTATTCGCTTGCTTGTTACGCACAAGTCTACTGTTGTTTACAGGCTGTCAGCCGCTGTTTTTTTCCCTTTTACATTCTTCCGAAAAGAAAACCTCATTTCTGCTGTTCAATACTGAACAAATTTAAACTTTTTAAAATTATTCAAAATGCAAAACGCTGTGTCTCTAATAAAACCGCTGTAACTTCAGAGGTAATGTTCATATGTTGATTAATGGTTTTCTTTCGTTTTTGATGTACTGCAGAATATTTTATAAAATCCCAGGCCAGGAAAATCACCTACATGTTTTTCTGTGTTTTATCTTCAGCTACTTTGACACAAAGGCATCTGCTGTGACGCTCACACCTGTGATAAAGTCTTGCGTGTGTCAGCTTCCTTTTTATTGATACAAAAATATGTAAATGTACTGATCTGAATTATAATATTTCTGACTGTCAAAATTTCCCAGATTTAAATCGAATCGAATCGAATTAAATCGAATTAAATCGAATCGTGGATCGAATCGATTCGGGACCTTGTGAATCGGAATTGAATCGATTCTAGAAATCAGTGACGATACCCAGCCCTAGTCTGCAGCTCCACTTGTTATTGTCGTGCGGCTCGGCCTGATTTTGCTAATATATCTTAATTTTGCACGATATATTTGTGCAAAACTGAATGTGTGTCCATGCAACTTTATGCACTTTGTTAAACCAGTCATAAACTTTTATTAATCCCATTAGTAGTAAAATGTCATTACTGCTCATTGAATGCATTTTTTGTTTCACCATGGCTCCACGCTAAAGCAATTTCAACGGACCCAGAATATTTTCACTCACGCTAACATCTGCAATCAGGCTATGAAGATGGTTATGAACTCGATAAATCATCTTAAGGTTTATGAATCTAGCTGCGAGCATTTTCACATGGCCACAAACATGAACAGTGATACTGCTGATTTTTACAAAGGAAGATAAAACTGTGATGCTGAAAAAATACAAAGACATTAATGACATAATACAGAGTGAAAGTACCACAGCCTGTGCAGGCAAACCCGTGGTATGTATAAGTGCTTTAGTGAGTAAGAGTGGAAAAGATCTATTATATTAATAAAGTTTAGCCTGTTTGAAGCCAAGAAGGAAAGCGCTGACAGTGTAAATTAACAACACTATCAGTGCTGTGTCATTAAGACGGGGGAGAATCTGATGGATTACAATTGTTATTCCATGAAATGTATATTTATGTGAGGCAAAGTGTATGTGAGACAGTCTTAATTGAGAAAATGCATAAACAGAATTCAAATGTAGGCCTAACTCTGTGTGTAAATTTGAGATAAGGTCAGAAAATACAATCGGTGTTCTCTTTTAGGATCATAGGCTATATTAATGCTTATAGAAAAACGAAATTGCTGTAAGCAGCAAAGTGACATCTTCCGGTAAAGATAAAGATATGCAGTGGTCAGAAAGCACTTCCAGGAATGCTGGCCCATTTTCCAGAGATTTCACTGGTCTGTGGGAGGTGATTTCATACCTGTTGATCTGTTATCTAGAGCATTACATTCTCCAGCATGGCCTATCCTGGTAAGATGTTGTTCCCAGGGAAACCTGGGCTCTTAGACACCTATAGATTTCATGAATAAAAGATTGTTACTCTGAGAGAAGACTATGGAAGCATTTCCTTCAGTGTCGTTTTTAGGAAAGTAATTTTAAAAAGAATCCTCATTGTGGCATGTTGGCATCTCGTGTCAAACCGGGGACCAAATTCTCAACACAAACGTCCACATGCTAACAGAGGCGTGGATGTGACACAAACTCTGTGCATGAACAGAATACAGATAAACCAGGAAAGTAACACACTAACTGCGTCGGTGTTAACAGAGCAATAACTTCATTAACTTTTATTATCTGGTGATATGCTAATTAGCTACATGCTCTTATGCTGTTTAGCCATTTTTAGCTGCTAATGCCTGGTTAAAGCTCTTGTCAGAGGTCCAGTGCTTAAAGGCCCTTCAGATAAAGAGTGAACTGGAAATTTATCAGAATAATGTTTGGTCTTGTCAGATTTAGTTCTGTGGTTCTTAGAGATTGTTTTGGCTGCAAGACACAAAAAGAAGAGCACTGTTGTGCCACACGGGTGACTGACAGTCAGCCTCTGTGATTGTCTCTCTCTCCAGGTTCCTCTGTCTGCCAGTATGTCCCCTGTCCGCCTCCACTCATCCAACCCTAACCTGTGTGCCGAGCTGGTGGACTTTCAGCCCCCTGTCTCCCGCTTGACAGACAGTGTAGAGTGTGCCAGCGACTACATTAAACTTCAAGAGGAGTTCTGCATTATTGCCCAGAAAGGTACGAACGCAGCATGTAGGACAAGGTGGACTTTATTCTCATACTGTAGCTGCTGATCATCATTAAATGATCTTCGTGTTTGTGGCTGTAATGTGACAAAATGTGGAACAGTTCAAGGGGGCCGAATACTTTTGCAAGCCACTGTATATGAAGAGAGAGACAGACAGAGAGAACAGTACTGCACAAGCAAATAAAGACAATAAATGTGGTTTATAGCAAGTGAAGGGCTAAGGAAAAGAGACCGGTCTTTATACTGGTTTTAAATTCCTTGCAGGAGAAGGGAAATCTAATTGTTAATGACAAACTGTTCCACAGTTTAGGGCCAGCAACCGAAAAATGCACAATCATGGTTTTAAAGTCAGTGTGTGGGATGGACAGCAGCGATAGCTCAGCAGATCTGAAAGATATGAAGGGCGAAGTAAGGGGGCAGCACTTTAGTGAAATGATCTGGTTCTAGTCCATGAAGTGGCTTAGAAACCAGTAAACCAGCACATGGTGCATGTTATGTCTCATTCTTGGTACCACTGTGTGACTGATTCTTACATAGAGAGAGCATTGGCGAATAGCGACAGAGGAGCTAGCGATGCCTTTGAACCGGTGCGCGGGTTTCTAAGTTACTGCTTTTCTTTGATCCTGTCTCTCTGCAGTCCACTCGCTGCTGAAGTCGGCCTTCAACACTGTGGCCATAGAGAAGGAAAAGATCAAACAGATTCTGTCTGATCAGGAGCAGCCAGACCAGTCGGCCCAGATCAACTCTCTCAGGAAGTCTCTGTCACAGGTAATGAGCTCCCTTCAGTGGGAATCAGAGTAACCCATGATACGATCCCAGAGACATGCAAGGAGGAGATATGGCACAGAAAGGACGCTGAATAGAAATCAATGAGAGAATTCTGTAACACGCAGAAGTCAGTGATCTGCTTTACAACAGCTGAGTAAAATATGAGCCAGTCATCTTTTTGAAAAAACATCTCAGTTACAAATTCAGTGTTACAGCTTTCTCACCAAAAGTCTAGAGACAATAATAAAATGGCTCCTGTGGCAAGATTTTCTTTAAGCCAGATGCTGATGTTAATCTAACAATATGATCGTGATGCTGTTATGGAAGAACAGTTCTGTTATTATTAATATGTTGCACAATGTCTGTGTAACCAGATATGAAAAAATACAGCTAAAAGGCAAAATGCAGGATTAATCTAGTGTTTGCTGCACTGCAGTGACAGTGTCTATAAGTACTATCATCATTATGTAGTTTTAATAATGTGTTATTAAAGCTCCCTCTAGTTTGGTCTCACCTGCTTTCGGCCATCTTGACAGAGTTTTTCTCTACGGCGACTTAGCTTTACTCGATTAGCGCCACTGTGAGAAGTCAGGAAGTCATAAATCTGGCAGCTGAAACTGGCTGGAGACCATTTAGAGCACCTGCATGTTTTAATGAAAGCCTCAGTATTTGCCACCAGTCTATCTACAGCGTATCACCAGAGGAGGCTGGAGGACATGTTGCCGATGTAATCTTTGGTGGTGATGTCTCTCTTCTCCTTCTATTTAGTCTTTGCCAATCTGTTTTCGTGCTACAAATGCAAACTGTGACGCTGTATCAACATCACAGTTAAAAAGAAAAATGATGTGTGGAGGTGAGAGCCCAGGCAAGTGAGCCGTGAACGTCCAATCATCTTTTCCCACATTAATTGGTGAGCGGGAGAAATGTGCAGTGCAGTTCATTAACTCTTCTCCTCAGGGCTGTCTCTCTACCACCGCGATTTAATTGGACTGTTCCTCTGCTAACAGTTGACATCATTTCAGTGAAATGTTTCACTCGCTGTTTTATCTCCGTTTCGTTCCTAATTGGATTCTTGTGTGACACGCTTGTCGCAGGATGGAGGTCAGGTTTGGTGGCAGAGCTCTGTGGGAGGTTGATAATCAGGAGTTGTGGTTGCTATAGTTACAGCTGCTGATGTCAGCTACTGTAATCCCCGCAGGATATAAGTGAGTGTTATTGCCATCTTAGTTTTATGTATTTAATATTTCCTTTGGCATACAGTAGGTACGTTTATACCTAAACCTACATTTTCTATTTCTTTTTTTTTAAGTTTTGATCAAACATCTGCAGAAAGGAACAGCATTGCATTAACTTAATTACATTTTTGGCCACCTGATGAACGAGAGTCTAATACTTCCTCTCTTTTTGTCCCCATAAGGCTTTGAGGCTATTGTGTGGCTCTTAATCAGCTAAATACTTCACTCTGTCCACCAGCTAGTCGCTGTGACTCCTCTCCTCTTCTGCTGCTTCACAGTGGATTTATCACAACTATAAACTGCCCTCTTCAGTTGTAAAAATCTCTAAATATAGTCATGAGAACAAGTAAGAGAACAAGACAAACTGACAACATTTGGACCTCAGGAGTTAATATTGGCCTGCCCTTCATGTATGAGTATGTGAATAATGAATTAAACCTGTGGTGAGTGAACCATCACTGGACACTGGTCATGACCAGGTAAAGTAAACAAAACACACTACCTGGCCACTTTGGTGCAGCTTAACTTAACACAAATCTAACCAACCACCATGGCAGTAGACATCATTGGGATTACCTGCTGAAGTTCAAACTGAGCATTCGAATAGGGAAGAAAGATGATTTTGTGACTATGAACATGGCATGGTTGTTGGAATTTTCAGAAACTGATGATCTACTGGGATTTCCCCAAACAATCATCTTTAGGGTTTACAGAATATGGTCCAAAAAACAGAAAATACCCATTGAGTTCATTAGGTGAAAATTCCTTGTTCATGTAAAGAGTCAGACAGATACATCAAACTTGTAAGAAGATGGACGGGAGCAGCAGGAGACCACTTCTCTCAGCTAAAAACAGGAAACCGAGGCTTCATTTCACAGGTGGCTCATCAAAATCGGACAACAGAGTGCACTCAAATGGCCTCCGCAGTGACCTGATGTCAGTCCAATATAGCACCTTTGGGATGTAGTGAAAACGGGTGATTCTCATCATGGATGTACAAGCTCTTGATATGGACTACAATCTCTGAGGCATACTTTTAGTACGTGGTTTTATGAAGAATTAAGGCACTTCTAAAGGCCCACTGGTTTCAAATCTAGCACTAGCAAAGTGTGTCTAAAAAAGTGTCAAGTGATTGTAGAGCTGAATATTGCTGCAAAGTTGTTAAGCACAGAACATTCACCTGAGATACTGGGATGCAAATCCCAGTCAAAACCTATCATTGACATATTTTCGCCCCTTTGAAGCATGCATATGCTCTTGGTCACAGTAAATGCTTTTTATAGATATTCTAACTTTAAAGAAAACTTTTTAAAATCTTGTGACTTTTTAAAATCTGTGGCAAAACAAGAAAATAATCAGTCAAATTGTTCTTTTTTTTTACAGAAAAAGCAGGATGCAAATAATTGTATTCTTTATGAAGGACTGAGCCAATTCTTTTTATCTTTTTTTACTTCAAAGTTTCGTGTGAGATTTGAATGTCAGAAAGCATTTTTTATTCTTCAGGCCCTGTCGCAAAATGCAGAACTTCGAACTCGACTCAACCGCATCCACTCTGAGTCTGTCCTGACTGAGCAAGTTGTGAGTGTGAACATCATCTCCACACCTGATGAGGTAGCTCACTGTCTATCACTGACAAATCTCATTGCTTACCCTGATATTGATAAAGCTACAGCTTCGGAGGCTCGCCAGGTAGTCGATGTATTTGCTTCCTGCATTTGTCAGTTGGCTTATTGATTCTCGCTCCTATAGACTGATGGCCTTTCCAGTACAGCCTGGCAGGTGAGCTTCAGAAATCATTATTCTATGCAGGACCTGACATCAAGGTTAATGGAAAAACTGACTAATTAGAAACGGATGGGAGGTTGCCTTTTGGCAAGGAGACACATGCTGCAATATGAGCACTGTGTTGTCTTCTGGTTCTGTTTGTCTTCGTTCAGGTCAGTTTTGGTTCTTCAACCTGTCATCATAGCAAGAAATAGTGAACGCCTCCTGCATTTGCTTGTGTTTGCCTGCAGGCCGGGGAACAGATGGGGATCCCTCTGACTCAGCAGGCCTCTAATGAGAGCCGACTCTCCATGTCAGAATCTGTCTCTGAGTTTTTTGATGCCCAGGAAGTGCTTCTGTCAGCCAGCTCGTCAGAGAACGAGGTACAGCGGGGCGGATGAAGAAGCGGAGTGGATGTGGTGATGGATGTGGATTTAGTAAGGTTAAACTATACTGCTGCTGTAAAGTCAGTGAAAAACGTCAGCGTGATGCCTGTGTGTGTGTGGAGACAGATTTAGTCAGTAATTAATGCAAAAGTCACGAAGAGCAGAGATGGAGTGTAAAAGAAACGTAAACACAGGAGGGCTCCTTCGCATCTGCCCGAGGCCTAATCCCCGAGTCATGCCTAAGAATCAAAATGATCCTCTTCCACTTTATGCTTTGTTAAAAAGCATCAAGTGGAGGAGGATGTTCGGTCCATCACTCAAATCAACCATTTCTGCCTCCTTCCCTTTTTAACGGCTGTGAACATTCTGCTCCAAATATACTGCGTATGGCCCCTGAAGACCCATCAAGCATTGTAGCTCCCCAGGCATGCATTGAGCCATGCTGAAGGATTACTGAGCGTGGAAATTCATCATCCCCCTGGCCTGTAGCTCTAACGGCAAGCCTTTTCGCTCTTTTTTTTGTCACATAAACTGGAAAAGCAGCTTTCACCCAAAGTGGCTACAACATGGCCCTTTCAAATGTGACCTTATTTTGTTTGCTATATATAAAGTATGAATACTGCAGTGTCTTGACTCATGATTACTGCAGTGGGACAGATAGCCGGCATGCTGCTGCAGTTTGTTAGCCAATGGAAAACTGCAGTGCACGCGTGTGTGTGAGTGTGAGGCTGTTCTGATCTGTTCGTGTTGTACTACTGCACTGCCTCACTCCCCTGTGTACCTGTTCCCCTCACAGGGTTCAGACGATGAGTCATATGTCAGTGATGTGAGCGATAACATTTCCGAGGACAACGCCAGCGTGACTGATAACGTCTCCAGACAAAGTAGGTCCAATTCTGCGCCGTCACGAGCAACCGTTGTTTGTACCAGAACAAAAGGACATGAGAAATTAATAAAGGAGGGGGAGATCCCACTCAGTCCGTCAGCCGTGCTGCTTCTACAATAACGTCACATTCCCACGCAAAGACACACACTTTGCAAATTCATTTATCAGTGCTGCAAAAGCAGTTGACTTTGCTATGTTGCCAAGGGCAACAGAAAGGGGGAAAAAAACTACTCAGGCTCCCGCTAGTCTGAAAGTTTTGGAAATGAGCTAGAATTGGTGTTATTTTCTCATGGTGAGTAGTTATCTTCCAGTAAAGCGTCCACTGTCACCAGCACTTCAGGATTAGCAAAGGTAGATGTCACAGTCGGTGGAGATTTATTTATAATCTACGTTATCTAGGTCACAGAGGAGCGTGACATCATCTGCAGGGTTACAAATTGAGTGTAAGAGCTTATGACACTACCTGAACACACTGTATCAGCATCTATATATGTAAATCTAGGAAGGAATCCAATGATGTGACCACTATTCTTTTAAACTTCTTTAAAATCAACAAACATACATACAGAGATTTCTTTATTCATTACAGGGAAAAAATATTGCTTAAAAGCTAAATTAAAGATGACCTATTGTGCTAATTTATGACCCCATATTTTTAATGTTGGACACGACTACTTTGCATGATTCACAGCGAAGAGTAAACCTTGTTTACCTTACGCTGGGTCAAGTTCACAAGTATCTATATCAAACCGTTTTAGTCAACTTTCTTCTGATTGGCTGCTCCTCATAAATCGGTGGTTTTTAGCAGGCAGGTGGGTGCGTTTGTGTTCTCGCAGCCAGATCTATGTGCCTGAGACGATCGCGTCTTTGACATTGCCCGGATCCAAAAGAGGAAAAAGCAGCTTGAAACCAAATGTTTATAAGAATCTTAACCCTGAGCTTTTGGCTCACAAGGATTACTTGTACATTCACTGACATCATTGTTTCAGACTTTGTGTAATATGACCGTCTATCACTGTAACAGCACAACTACTGGTGAAGTACAAGAGTCGTTTCAGTGTATTTGATGTTGCAGCTAAACCTGAACTAATACCATGTCCTCACTACTTAAATTACAAAGTCGGCATATATTAAACAAACTAAGAAAAAATAAGAAAAGTTTTTTCCTAGAATATAAAAAAAAAAACATCCTGCTGCATTTTACACAAAGACTTGCAACACGACCAAAAAATGCTTTTTTTTTAATTCTTTGTTATAATTATACTTAATTAGGCGTTTCTAGGACTAGCATAGCCTGTTGCAGATAATTACACCAGATGGATGTTGTAATAATGATTCCTTTTTTTCATTATTTATCTTTTTTTCAGTGGCCAACGGAGACTTTGCTGGCAGCGCCTTTCGTAATGGGCGGCGCAGCTGCTTGTCGGCACCCTGTCCTGACACCAGCAACATCAACCTCTGGAACATCTTGCGAAACAACATCGGCAAAGACCTGTCCAAAGTGTCCATGCCTGTGGAGCTCAACGAGCCCCTCAACACCCTGCAGCGCATGTGTGAAGAGCTGGAGTACAGCGAGCTGCTGGATAAGGCTGCTGAGACCGAGGATCCTTTTGAGCGCATGGTAAAGAAGTCGCCGGAGCTTATGAAATGAACTGTTAATCAGTTTCCAGTGTGGTGATTCATTAATTCATTAATGTGTGATGTCACACTGCAAGCCACAAGCTAACATATATGCCTGTGATGTGCTGCCTCCTGTCCTTTGGATAACATTTGAATGACAGATTCTGTTGTTTAGTTTATTCGTGACAAAGCCTGTTATGAGGAGCCTGTAAATCCACTCTGTGTTTATGCTCTTATGACTCTCGTTCAGGTTCTCGTCGCTGCTTTTGCTGTCTCAGGCTACTCATCCACTTACTACAGAGCAGGTAGCAAGCCATTCAACCCGCTACTCGGAGAGACTTACGAATGTATTCGGGAAGACAAGGGCTTCTGTTTTTTCTCTGAGCAGGTAAGCACCTGCTCACACAGTTCAAAATGAGTCAATTTTAAGCAATAAGAAGGCATTTATAGAGTAGCTCATTTTTTTCCTGAGGAGGTCTCATTATGTTGGAGAGGTCTAAAAAGCTCGGTGGAGCTTTCCTTGGAGTGCTTCGGTTTAACCGCAAGGTCTGTGCCTTTGTTTTTGTGTGTGGCCGCCTCAAAGAACTCGGTTTTATCTAATTTGCAAGAAAGCCCAGTGCTTCACTGTGCTCTTATCTGGAAGAAGACGAAACATAGTAGGAGATATTAAAAAAAAGAAATCAGGTTGAGTTTCTATAAATGCTGTCACATGTTTGCTCCAGAGGTTAGATTAGCTGAAAACTGAAGCAGTGTTGCAAAGTGCTTCTAAGAAACACAGAGTAAAAGAAATGGAAGGAAATTATTTTAAAGAATGTTTATATATATGAATTAAAATAAGACTCAAGTGCAACATCAAAATAACATCAAAATGGCTTGTGACAAATATGAGGCAAGCGCTGCTCTCCGAACGGCGACCGTCTTTTGTCTTTAAGCGTGCGATGGGAACAGTAAACAGTTTCTGCCCAAGGATCTGAGGCTGTGCACTGGTTTGCATACAGGAACAACAGTTTCAGTATATATTCTGGGGCCAGGACACGAAGGGCCTTAACAGTAATAAGTAAAATCTTAATATCAGTTCTAAAAGAAATGGGCATCCAGTGTAGTCATTAAGACTGGTGTAATATAACCAGTTTTCTTGCTTCTTATGAGAAGGCTTCTTATTGATACCGATTACAATCCATTACAATAATCAAACTGAAATTAAGCATAAATCATAATTCTGTTGTTGGCTGAACTACTTTAATAACGACGGAAAATCAGTGGGTTACACTTCAGTTCAATGTATTTCAACACTGGGACAGCTGGGAGGTTATCCCAGCTGTCAGAGGTGTGAGACTGAGCAGGTTGCCCGTCCAACACAGGACTAACACAACACTGTAGCATTTCTGCGTGTGCATGCATGGGTTCTGTCCAGATAGTCTGGCCTCTTTCGCACAGTCCAAACACATGTGTGTGTGGGCTCTCAAACATTACACTGGAAGATCTTTCCTCAAAGTCTCAGAGTTAAATCTGTAAATACAAGGGTTCATCACCAACCTGACACAGAAAGATATAAGCTGTTGGGCTTCCTGCAAGATCAGGGAGTTTCATGCTTGGTCTTTTGATTTCCCTGGGGAAAATATTCCCAGACACCAGGCGTAAGTAATTCCAGTGTCTAGCAGGAGAGTGCAAGTTCAGCATTCAGAATAAATTTACAGTGAAAAAAAAAATCACAATTTCTGTGAACCAAAACTGTCAAACGAATATTATAGACAAAATTAAAATCGTCACAATAAATGTGTAATTAAGAGTAGTGGCTGTATATGATGTGCTATCTAAACGACAGCTGCCAGACTCTTTTTTTTATTTGATCTTTTCTTGAAGGTGAGCCACCACCCTCCCGTCTCCGCCTGCCACTGTGAGTCTAAGAACTTCACCTTCTGGCAAGGTATGTTACCTGTCTAATTAGTTAGGGATTTTCCTCACAGGAGATATGGCTTAGTGTAGACCAGCCAGCAGGACTCAATTAGCCTTTTTAATAACCAGCGGAAATTGTACAGAGTAAACATAAATGTTATTTGGTATGATTTTAGACAAAATGTTAAAAAAAAAATTTATTTTAATGGGATATTTTTGTTGTTTTTCTTTCCAGATGTGAGATGGAAAAACAAGTTCTGGGGAAAATCAATGGAAATTTTACCAATCGGGAGTGTAAATCTCATGATACCCAGGTAACCTTCACCCAGCTGGTGTGCATGGTAATTGAACATGAAGGCGCAGAGTTTGGTTGGTTTTAATGCTTCATGTCACTGGGATTATGTTAATCGCCAGGTTTCTGCTTTTAATTGCCTTCATGGAAATATCGAGATTTTAATGATGACTGAGAAATGCAGGCTTGTGTTAAATCAACAGAAATTAACAACAAAAACTTTATTAGTTCTGTCAAAGCTGTTAAAAACACCTAAGAGCCCCAGAAAAATCCAGCATCCTCAGAGTTAATCATTTAAGCTCCCCTTGCTCTAAAGCCAGATTTGTTTTGATTGGCTTGATTGGATTTATCACAAGAATCTACTGTATGGATCAACCCACAAATAATAACCTCTTTGGGGTATGATTAAAGTGACAACCTCACAGAAGTCGAAAAGCACTGAGGTTACACAGAAAATGAACATAGCTGTATCACCTACTTTAATAATCTAGCCTTTTTACACCTGCAGTACCTGAAGCTGTTTTTATTGTGGCTTTCTAGGTTTGGTGATCAATACGAATGGAATAAAGTTACCACCTGTGTACACAACATCCTCAGTGGACGGCGGTGGATTGAACACTACGGGGAGATTACCATCAGAAACATAAAGAGCAGTGCTTGCCTCTGCAAACTTACCTTTGTCAAGGTGAAAAATAATTGAGATGATTTGGGTAGCTTCTTGCTTCTTTGTTGTCTTCTCCTCAACCAGTTGTATGGCAATGGCTGCCTCTTCCTGAATGAGAAGTCTCTTCCTGTTAAAAGGGAGTTCTTCCTCCTCACAATTTTCCAGATGTTTATAATGAACCGTTTGGGGTTTCCCTCTAATGCTCTAGGCTGGTTTAGTTTTATATATAACTTGAAAAAGCTAACAGTGAAGTTTATGTTTTTTAGGGAAACTACTGGAGTTCAAATGTGAATGAAGTTCAAGGATTTGTGATGGATCAGGAAGGAAAAGTGATCCACAGGCTTTTTGGAAAATGGCACGAGGGTGTTTATTGTGGTGTCCCACCTTCTGCTAAATGCATCTGGAGGCCAGGTAAGAATCAGTTCTCGCTTCACTCTCACAGCGGGACTTCACTCAGGACTAGCTGTACAAAGCTTTAAAGCTAAAAGGGGACTTTGTTGGCTTTCCTCCCCAGGCTCCATGCCCACAGACTATGAGCTTTACTACGGCTTCACCAGGTTTGCCATTGAACTAAATGAGCTTTGTCCTGAGTTAAAAGATGCCTTGCCGCGGACGGATGCCAGATTCAGACCTGATCAAAGGTACAACATCACATCTGCACCTGGCACTACGAGCTGCTAACGCTGCATATTTTTGCAGCAACTGAGTAAAAAAAGTGTGACTGATTTCTTCCGGTCTGGCTGCAATTTCATTGAAGTCAGTCTGCTGGTAGTAGTTTTTCTCCTCATGTTTACAAATTCTCATCCTTTCATTTAGGTATCTGGAAGAAGGTAACTTGGAAATGGCGTCATCAGAGAAGCAGCGTATTGAGGACATGCAGAGGGTCAGGAGGAAGTGGAACGATGAGAACAACATCAAACACGAGCCACGCTTCTTTAAGTAAGGATGCACAAAGCAGCAGCCAGATGTGCATTATTCACCTTGTAGAATGCGTCGCTTTGTTTTTTTATTTCGTTTCATGTTCGGTTTTGTCTTTCATTGGCTTTGATTGGCTCCATTCAGACAGCCTACTACACACATCTCAGTGTTGAAATGAGGAAAATATCTGGACTGATTAAGTACATTAGAATGAAAAAGATCTCATATTTTGGAAGAATACGGGTAAAAAGAGAAGAAGCTGCTATGAAGCTGATTTGATTGGGGAGCTCTTGCTCACTAGCAAGACCTTGTCTTATTCTCCTGAGGTAGCTGATCAAAACATTAAGCCAGACACATCACCTTATTAGGCAGTAATTGCTGACATCAGAAGTGGAGAGAAGCCGTGTTACACAAGATGAGAAAGAACCGGAGTGTAGATAACCACGTAGTTATGGGCAGTCTACAAGTACTAGTCTTTGTCTGTGTTGTGTTGTAATCACATGGCATTGTGTTGCCATGCGATTACATGTGAGAACATTTTGTAACCAAGTGCAATAGAACAATCAAATGTTGTACAGACGCATTCATTTGCTCCTCTATTGCAATAATTTGATCAATATTTGTAAGAGAGGATGTGACTGCGGCTGTGTCAGCATTTTTCCCATTTTTAGGATGTTTAGCAGCTCAACGTTTGCATGGAAAACTCAACATTAACATTATTCACATTCTTTGCAAATAATCAAATGAAGCACAATTTGGTGTCTGTAGGGAGATTTATAGATGAACATGAAAATCTGGGTTAAAATGCATTGTTTTAAAAAATTATGTATGTTTATTATTATGTATTGTCATTCTTATTTTAACTGGCATTGTGTTATAAAATGGGTTGTACAACTACAAAAATGTGAACACAACAACACTTCAATTCAAATTAGTCTATAAATCTCCCGGTGAAAGGATACACTTCCTCAGAGATTTTCGTCCATATTGATATGATAGTTCCAATTTCACTGCATCCCAAAGGTGCTTTGTTGGAATGAGGTCTGGTGGCTGTGGAGCCCATTTACAGTGAACTCACTGTTGAGTTCAGAAAACCAGTTTGAGATGATTTGAGCTTTGTGACATGGTGTGTTATCCTGCTGCAAGCAACCATCAAAAGATGGGTACACTGTGGTCATAAAGGGATGGACATGATAAGCAACAATACTCAGGTAGGTTGTAGTTTTTACATGATGTTCAGCTCGTTCTAAGGGGACCCAAAGTTTATCGGGAAAATATCCCCCACAATATTACACCACCAGCCTGAACTACTGATGCAAGGCAGGATAGATCCATGCTTTCATGTGGTTTATGGCAGATTTTGTCCCTGCTATCTGAATGTCACAGCAGAAATCGAGACAAATTACATTTTCAGTGTTCTGATTGTACAGATGTATACTTTTGGTGAGCTCTTAGCTGACAGCTGTGGTACCTTCTGTGGTCTTCTTAACATGAACAATACAAAAACATGGATCCATCTTCCCTTGTATCAGCATTTCAGGCTGGTGGTGGTGTAATGGTGTGTTTGACCCTTTGATACCAACTCAGTATTGTTTAAAGACTACCTGATATTGTTGCTTAGCATGTGTATAACTTTATATCCACAGTGTACTCATCTTCTGACTGGTTTTTCTGAACTTGACAATGAGTTCACTGAGCTCAAATAGCCACAGTCACCACATCTCAATCCAGAAGAGCACCTTTAGGATGTGGTGGAAATTGTTAGGTGGAGATTGTCAACATGGATGTTGCAACTGTGCAATGCTGTCGTGTCAATATGAACCAAAATCTTGAGGAATATTTTCAGCACCGTGTTGAATCTGTGCTATGAAGACTTCAGACATTTCTGAACTCAAAGGAGGATCCAACCCAGTATTAGAGGGTGGTGTATCTAATAAAGTGTCTGCTGAGTGTATGTAGGGAATAGTGTATTTCTCCCCATTGCCTTTAGGTTTACAACTTCCACTTTTGTCTTTGTCCTTCCAGGAAAGTGGTTGATGCCAATCACAGGGAGAGATGGGTCTCCAACAACATGTACTGGGAGCTCCGCAAAAACCCCGGCTTCATTAACATGGAATCTACAGTGACTCTATGGTAGCACATGGATCTGTGTTTCCATCATCACAGACGAGGAGGCTGTTACCTACGCACAATAAGGTGTTAAGAGAAACGCGACGATGATGAAACATCTTTGTGCATGGATACGAATGACTGCTGAGCTGAGGGAAGGCCCGACGCCCAGCGACCCTGTGGAGGGTCACCCATCCATGGAAACATACCCTAGGATCACCTTCATTGTGCTTGTCGAAGCTGGGTCTCACCGCGCCTATGTAGATGTTTCCTCAGCTCTGTTGACTTCCCAGTATGTCCTTGCCTTAAAAAGACACCTGTACAAGTCACACGATTAGGCGCCTTTAAGTTGAAGCCATTTAATTTCCAACAGCAGTTTGGGTAGACTAGTCTATGAAGTAGACATTTTGATTACCTACAGATTACCTATGATAACATTGCATGTGTAGAGAGCAGCTTTCACTGGTACAAAGCCGTATTTACTATATCATCAGTTATTGTAGAAAAAAAAATAGGTATTTTTATAAAAAATATCTCGGACTCCGAATTTAGTGAAAGAGAATTATGTGAATTGGCAGATTTTATTTATTTTTGCCTTTTAATACTGTCGACTCTGTCGGATGGCAGCACTCTCTCCCGGGAAACAACTCATTTGAAATTAATGTCGACCGCTGTGGAGGAAGTACGGGGCTCTACAAACGCCGTTTTAATGAGTAACTGAGCTGAACATGTGCTGGGAGGTGAGGTGTGATTTAAACGCGAGGCGTTTCGGCCCTGTGGACTGTCAACACTGATCTGTCGTGACACAGTGCAAACGGAAGGACGATCTTCACCTCAGCAGCCCCAGTGTCTAATAATAACCATTCTTACACAAAACCAACTCGTGTGAATCACACAGTTACATAAATGCATACATAACTCTCTCCACTCTGTTCCCGAATGTGAGAGTTTCATTCAAATAATGGGCGCGTACACGTCCGAGTCACGAGTATAAGAAAAGATTTGTACAGGTTGCAGCGTTCTCTCAGATCCTTGGGATTTTTGTAGTACTTCATTTATTAACAAAACGTGAATAGCAGAGTCACATATTTCCATAAAACAGCCGCAGCTTGAAGATGTAATTATTTTGAATTAATAAATGAGTAATTTTCCATCAGAGTCTTGTTACAGTTTACAAAAAACCCAAAGAGATTTTTTTTAAATCATCTTTATTCTGATTAACAACCAAAAAGAATCATTTACAAAGATATAGAGCAAAAAAAGTACTAACTGTATTCATTTATAAATCTGTTACCAGCAGATATTTGGTATTTTTCTTGATATATTACTCAAACCATCTATAATTTATCTTATCATTAATTGATTAAGGAATGATTTAATCTCGCCGTGACTCAATCACCAAACCGCATGCAGTCGTAGTTCATTATGAAACACCAGAGACACCTACAGGTCGTCCTGTAAAAATGAAAGAAGCCAGATTTTCAGATGGATACTGTAAAAACATTAAAACGTCTCAATGTGTCTGATTCCCCAGAGAATTTACTGCTATGCTGTGGGCTTCTTCAAAGCACCAGGTTGAAGTTTAGCTTTAAAATCTTGCCTAGTCTCCTCTTTTTTTGTTTTACAGCTAAAGAAAAAAATAAAAGGGGGCGCCTTTAAAATCAACCCGAACACACGCGAATAGTTCTTAAAGCTGAATCTCTTTGTTCACAGCTGCAGGGCGAGGAGGGGAAAGGTGAATATAAATATGTAGAGCGAAAACTGTTTAAGGCAAATCCATCATGTGTGCACTGATCACACCGTAGATTAACAAACCAAAAAGTTAGAACTGCTTTGCATCCATGTAGTTTAAAAGATAAAAAACAACAAGATACGCGTGGATATAGTTTTATTTTTCCCTGATCACGAACTTAATGCTACAACTCAGCAGCGTCGGTTTCACTTGCTGTGCCTTAATGCATTTATCAATGCCTCACAAACACACAACAGATGAGAATACCCGAGCCAAGAAGAAGGTATGCCATTCACAAGTCAAACGCCGCACATTCTCCATAGTCCGCCTGCCTGCAGATGATTAAGTACACTGAGCATTTAGCCGAGGACGGAATACATTAAGGGAAATTTCTTTGACATTAGAGGAGTAGAAAAGTTTTAACTGTATAACGCTTGCAGTGTCTAAAAGTGTTCTGCACTGCTCTGCTACCCCAACATGTAACTGATTCATTTTTGGTGATCACAATAAATGCAGCACATTTAGGGGGGGGAGGAAAAAAAAGTGGGGGCACTACTGCAGCAGCTGATTTCTTTTCCCTCCTACATCAGTAGCTGTGGAGGTAGGGCCAGTGCTTTGTGTAGTGTTTGGTATCACAGAGTCAGAATGTAGTGGAGAAAAAAAAGAGAGAAAATCCTCCAGCTTTCTTCATCCATTTTCTACCTGCATGTCTAGAGCTTGCCAATGAATGTTGCAGATGCCTTATAAAAAAAGGTTTATGGTTTCTGAATTGGACACTTTTTTTTTTGTCGACTGACATGTATCATGAAGCACTATGTCAGCTCAGTTTGGATCAAATCTATTTCCTGATGGGTACCTTCTAAAGTGCAATTTTAACAAAGTACATATCTTTCCATGAACACTGTACACTGCTGCTACATAGTGCTTGTTCTAATAAAACTGCAAAACTCAAGGGATGAAGTTCTGTGGTTTGTGTTTTTTAAAAAGGTAAGTGTTCTTGTACTCTGATATTTATGTTTCATTTTCATAAGCTGTCCAATGGTCCGATTCTGGCTCCCGGGCCTTATGTTTGACACCCCTGGTTTTCTTTAATAACAGAAATTGGAGCTCCCACAGCACACCTTGGTAAGCATAGAAACACATATGACGCAGTAGTGATATCCACTATTTTTTAAGGCTAGTACCTATGTTTTAAGTTGCTGGGGAAAAAAACACAAACACACAAGCAACAGAGAACCCAATGACAAGGACTTCTTTGCTAGGTGCTCCTGTTAATCTGCACAGCAACGCAAATATCAAATCATCCAATCACACAGCGGTGACTTAGTACATTTAGACATATAGACATGATCAAGTTGACCTGCTGAGGTTCAACCAGAGCAACAGAATGGCGAGGAAGGGTGATTTAAGTGACTTTGAATATGTATGACAGGCTGGTCTGGCAACTTCAGAAAGTGCTGATCTATTGGGATTTACCCAAACGACAGAGAATGGTTTGAAAGGTGAAAATGTCCAGTGACTGCCTTGTTGCCAGACGAGAGAGTGACCAGATTACTTCAAGCTGACAGGAAAGCAACAGTAACTTAAATAACAACAGCCAATGTATGCAGGGGAGCATCTCTGAACACACAACACATCAAAGGCTGCATCAGCAGAAGACCACACCTTGTAGGACTCCTGACAGGATCTTCACATCAATTCACATGTGTTACCAGAGTTCAATGATGGAAGATTAAAAAAACTGCCACTTGGTCTGATGAGTTTCAATTTCTGGTGCAACATTCAGATAGTAGGGTCAGAATTTCACAGAAATAACACAGATACATGGCTTCATTTTATCTTGTATCACAGGTTCAGGGTAGTGGTGGTGTAATGATGTGCGAGATACTTTCTTGGCACACTTTGGACGCCTTAGTACCAGCTGAGCATTTTTAAAATGCCACAGCCTGCCTGAGTATTTTTGCCAACCACGTGCATCCCTGTATGACCCATAATGCACCCATCTTCTAATGGTTGCTTCCAGCAGGATGTGTCATGACAATTATTTTACTGTATTTACAGTAGACGACAATCTAATAGAGCATCTTTGGGAGGTGGTCCAACAGAAGATTCCCATCCTGGACGTGTGTCCAACAAATCTGCAGGGCCTGTGAGATGCTGTCATGTAACTATAAAACAAAATCTGTGAGGCACCTTGTTGAATCTATGAAATGAAAAATTAGGATGTTCCAACCCAGTACCAGGAAGGTGTACCTAATAAAGTGTCTGTTGAATGCATATGGATAATAGTGTCGTTTTACTCATTGCTTTCAGGTTTAACTTTCACTGTTGTCATTTTTCTTCTATGAAAGCAGCTGATGCCAGTCACAGGGAGAGATGGGTCTCTGTACCTAATAGAGTGGCCAGTGAGTGCAAATATCACTCTTTAGAGTAAAAAAACCAAATTCAAATAAATAAATTACTGTATTTGACTTTTCTTTGGGCCACTTTTTTGTTATAAAACAACACAAATTAAGTAGAAAGCACCCATGAATTCACTCTGATGTAATTAGCTTTGTACCAATACTTAACAACGGGCTGGCTGATGAATAAATGGCTGTCCAGCGGTCATCTCCCACGGGACGCATTTCAATCAATAACACAACAGCCGGCTCCTGAAGGCGCCACAGCAATTTATTCTCTCAGTAGGCTCTATTGCACGGCCATTAACACACGCCAACACTCATTAACATTTATTTAATGTTATTTCATTTATTTACTGGATCTGAACACTTGTTGTTGCTGCCATTTTTCTCTACCAACAGTAAGTTCATACAGCAGAGAACACCAGTCAGTAAATCTATTAAATATAGAGCAGGTTTTACTTCTATAGCTATACAGAGGCACACTGCAACAGACCAGCAATCATCTTTTCTATTCCGAGTCAAACTGATAAAGAGCGATGGATGAGTGGAAGTAGGACAAAATAAATACTAATAAGAAATAAAAACATGGCCTGTCTTTCTGTCCATATGTCACACTAGACAAAATGTATGGAAAAACTAGACATTCAAACCACTGACTGCACTCACACTGTGTGTAAAAAGATACAAAGAAAATCGTTTGTAATATTCTTCCACTTTTCATCACATACTTTGGGACATTTAAAATAAAAACATAAAAACAACCACACTTCCGCTCGATTCTTTTACAGTTTGCTCGCGAGTATAAATAGAGGTGAAAAATAAAGCTGATGCTTTTTCGGGTTACTGCGCAGTTGAGTCTACTTTGCCATGTGCATGATTACAAAAATATACCCGGGCAATCGCAGACTGGGCATCAGCTGATGTATGTGACACTGTGGGTGCAGCGACTGCTGGCGGCGCCGTTGTTTATTTGATGGAGGCCTTGATGTACTGTAGTGCGCTGTGGGCTGCGTCGTTGTGGGCGTTGCTACAGGAAATGCCTGTGCCGTGGCACACGGTGACAGGGGTGGTGGACAGCTCTGCCAGGCACTGATACTGCCCGTTCACTGTGAGCTCATCTGCAAAACAGTTGAATAGTTAACATCTTGCAACACATATTTTACAGCCACAAGCTGTGGATAATGGTTTCCATTATACTACAGAATTGAATTTAACTCTTCCCCCTTTGGACTCCTACTGGGAGTAACCCTTGTTTCTCTTTTTCTGAACGTAGAAACTCAACTTGAGCACTAAAAGTATTACAACAGGCCTGGTTCACCCATTCACACACATTTATACAAGCACTTTTTCCACGTCTTAGTGCTTTCTAACATATACATGCCAACAAATGCATTGGAGAGCAACCTGGGCTTCAGTACCTTGCTAAAGCATACTTTGGCATGCAGGCTGGATCGAACTACCAACCTTCAGATTAGTAGATGACCTGTTTTACGACTCTACAGGCATTTTACCAGGTAGGTTCCATCACAATTAGCAATCTTGGTAGACACAGAGGATGTGTGCACAATTTTTGGCCTTTTGTTTACTTTCTTGTTCTCTATGCTCCTATTTCCTCTTCTCTTTCCCCCTCACCCCCCACCCTGTCATGACAGATAGCAGCCACTCCCTGAGCATGCTTCTGCAGGACGTCTCTTCCTGTTAATAGGGAGTTCTTCCTCAGCACTGTCGCCAAATGTTTGCTCACAGGAGACTGATAATTCATTCATTACTGTTTGAAAATACAACCCAGTGTAAGGTTCATGTATTAAATTATATAATGATAATAATAATTAATGATAATATTCATCATGATTATTGTTGTTATTATTTTAAAATTCATTGTTTTACTAAAAAAAACAAAAAACATAGTAAAACACTTAAAAAAAAAAATAAGATGCCAAATTACAATTATTTAATCGCAGTTGTGAACAGGTAAATGTGTTTTAGCAAAAATTTAAAATTAAAACAAATCATTTTACGAGGACTTAAATGTCCTTTGTTCCCCTTTTGTTAAAACAGAGAAAAATGCACCACAGACAAATACTGAAGAAGGAAATGGTTGCCTTATATTTACATTGTCTACAAACTCAAAAACCAAATTTCTCTTAAAAATTTAGATTTGCAAATGTGAACAAATCAACTTGTCAGAGATATTCATCTCCACTTGAAAAAAAACAACCCCACAAAACAAGAAAACTGCAGCAAACACCACAATAATAAACAGCATGTCCAAATTAATAAGTCTTCTAATCAGATATTGATGCTTCTTTACTATGTGACGCAAAAATAGGAGACAGATGCTTTTTTTTAACTAGTTAAGCACCCAAATAAAAAAATCAAATGTTTCTATGTTTGAGTCACAGCAACTTTGACAGTAACATCTGCAGTAATATTCACGTCTCTAATGACATCTCACAAGCGTTCGCTTTATTTTGATACAAAGACTGTTTACACAGTTTCTAATTGCAGAGAAATACATTTATTTTGGTCATTTCATTGTCGAGCAGAAAGCTCACCCTTCTTGTTATACCCTTTAGATGAACAGAGAGTTTTTTTAATTAACTACATATTCTTTAAATAATGTTCCCTTTTATAAAAAGTAGGATAATTATTAAAAAAAATTATTATTACTTGTTAACTTTTTGAACTTACTTCGTTTTACCTTGTTTCGTTATTTACTTGCTTGTTTAACTTTTTTTTCAACTTATCTAACAAAATAAAACAGTTGAATTTATCCTTTGAGTATTGTTCATCTATTCTTTACAGAGTTTTTCCAAAACACTTTCAAACATTCAGATCTGTCTTTCATTTTCTTCTTGAAACCTCATGAACGGTGAACTAAAAACTCTGGAACATGGTTTGAAACACTGAAATTGTTTCAGCTGAAACTGGCAAAGTCATACGTGCGTGTGTGAGTGTCACAGGTGATATGGTGTCACTAGTCCAGTCATCATGTTTAGCCTCATTCACTCCAGAATTATTTAGGCCAAATCTTTAAAACAGTGTCACTGCACACACATTTCAATCACACAAATGCAGGATTAATTATTTGCAGTATTTTATCTGATTTATTATGAGAATGTCACGCCTGATCATTTGCGCCCACAACATCAAAAATGGGGGCAAAAGGGAGGAGACCACGTTTAATCGATTATAACACGAGGTCAGAAATATAAGTGCTGACATGAGTAGTGTCCACAGAAACCTCTGAATCTCAGCTAAAAACTCATGTAAACCATGTCTACAAACACCAAACAAAGCAAAGACACCAGACAGTTAAAAGAGCAGTTACTGCACCATGAATCTGTGGACAGGTAATATCCATATTTTGATTTATGATTTTCTGGAGTTAAATGTGAACCGAAGCATATTTTCAAACGTGTTATATGCTATAAAATACTTTTAAAAATTAGGTGAGGGAAATAAAAAATCATTTTTTCTATGTTTGAGTCACAGTAACTTTGACATAGTAACATCTGCAGTAATATTTACAGCTCTGATGACATCTCACCAGTGTTAGCTTTATTTTGACACCAAGACTGTTTACACAGAGTTTGTAATTGCAGAGAAATACATTTATTTTGGTCATTTCCTTTTCAAGCAGGAAGCTCACCCTTCTTGGTATACCCTTTAGATGAATACAGAGTTTTTAATTAAATACATATTCTTTAAATAATGTTCCCTTTTAGAAAAAGTAGGATAATTAAAAAAACAAAACATTTATTATAGCTCTGTCACGTAGAAAAAAACCTGTCTTTTTTCTGTGGTCTGTTATATAACATTAGGGGTGTTCGTGGCAATTAACTTTTTAATCGACTAAGCGGGTCAAGTAAGAAACACTTAAATATTAAGTTACATTTGAAAACTGTTTAAAAAAAAACATATCCCCATTCCACATTCCAAAATGTCATGTGACAATCTGATTGGCTTAGGAGTGATGATGTCACAAGGATGTCACAAGGATGTCACAAGGATCCTTTGAAGTTTTTCTATAAATAGGGGTGAGAAACAGCAATTTTCAGTTCGTTTCTTCGCAGCCTTTGTGTTTGCAGCCTTCAAACGTTCACTACAGAAAAATTTGGAAACCTCTCAGAGTCATCGGATACAAACGCCAACATGTATCCAAGATTACGGCAACCAAGACAAAAAGATTTCGCCGCCTCTCCTTCCACGCGTGGCCGGCCAATTTCTCCAAATGGCCTCTTATCCATCCAAAGGGCATTACAGGAGAGTAGGAATGAAAACAACCATCTCCAGAACAAAATTCGACAAATTGAAGAAGAAAAACGTCACCTGGAGAAGAAGTGCTTACAGATGGAAGCACAAAACAAACACCTGGAAGAAACACTACAGCGCCAGCCCGACATCAACATTATTAATGAGGGCTGGGGGATCAAGTTTGCTCAAGCCAGAGAGCAGATTGTATCCCTCATCAAAGAAAACAAGAAAAAGAGCGCTGAAGTTAAAGAAATGTCCGAGCAGCTTCAAGGCAGGAAAGCGACGATTGATAAAATGGAGTGGGATCTGCAATACATGGACCAAATGAATCACCTGCTCCAAAGAAAGCTTGATGAAGCTGAAGAAAAAAATAAAGAAGTCCTCCAACAGAAGGAACAACAGGACACAAAGCAAAAAGACCTGCAGCGCGAGCTCCAAGGCATGCAGGAAAAGTACAGAATGGTGAAGGCAGAGTTGGAACAAACATTGGTCCAAAATAAAGACCTCCTTCAAGAGAAAGAGCAACAGAAAGAAAGACTGCCAGAAGAAAAGTGCATTATCAAGGACTTTGAGAGTAAAAATCAAAAGTTGCAAGGATTCTGTGATGAACTGAAGGTCAAAACAAGTGAGCTGGAGGGAGAAAAGGAAACACTAGAAAAACGATGCTCACACATGCAGAAAAAGATTGATCACATGGCCAAAAACAACTCAGAGCTCATTAAGGGGATATTGTTGGAATTCAACAACTTGAAGCGGGAAAACACAGAAATGCAGGCCCAAAAGCAAAAACAAGACAAAACGCATGAGGACCTGCAGTGTACGCTCCGCGATATCCAGAAAAGAAATGAGCAGCTAGAAGGCCTGCACAAAGAAGATCAAGTGAGAAATGCAGACCTGCAGAAGGCAAAGCTGACACAGGAGGCAACATCCAAAGAGCTCAAAGAAAAGCTTGAAGAAACACAAGCAACATTAGAACAGGTGGAACAAACATGCAAGAAACTAGAGAGGCAAAACACAGAAACCATCGAGGAGTTGAGAACCCTCATCCTGGACAAAAAGGCGCTCGTGGAAAAGTCCATGAAAAAGAAGAAAAGATTCTTCAGCTTTTTCCGGTAGAGGGACAATACTGCTTCTTCAACTGATGTAGCCTCGTCTTGCTCCACCTCTGTTCACCCCCCCAACCAGTCCCGGCAGTTGACTGCCCCCTCCTGAGCCTGGTTCTGCCGGAGGTTTCTGCCCGTTTAAAGGCAGTTTTTCCTCCCCACTGTCGCCTAGTGCTTGCTCAGAGGGGATTGTTGGGGTTTTCTCTCCTCTACCTTGTTTCTTTATTTACTTGTTAACTTTTTGCTCTTACCTCATTTAACCTTGTTTCGTTATTTACTTGTTAACTTTTTGCTCTTACCTCATTTAACCTTGTTTCGTTATTTACTTGTTAACTTTTTGAACTTACTTCATTTAACCTTGTTTCGTTATTTACTTGTTAACTTTTTGAACTTACCTCATTTAACCTTGTTTCTTTATTTACTTGTTAACTTTTTGAACTTACCTCATTTAACCTTGTTTCGTTATTTACTTGTTAACTTTTTGAACTTACTTCGTTTTACCTTGTTTCGTTATTTACTTGCTTGTTTAACTTTTTTTTCAACTTATCTAACAAAATAAAACAGTTGAATTTATCCTTTGAGTATTGTTCATCTATTCTTTACAGAGTTTTTCCAAAACACTTTCAAACATTCAGATCTGTCTTTCATTTTCTTCTTGAAACCTCATGAACGGTGAACTAAAAACTCTGGAACATGGTTTGAAACACTGAAATTGTTTCAGCTGAAACTGGCAAAGTCATACGTGCGTGTGTGAGTGTCACAGGTGATATGGTGTCACTAGTCCGGTCATCATGTTTAGCCTCATTCACTCCAGAATTATTTAGGCCAAATCTTTAAAACAGTGTCACTGCACACACATTTCAATCACACAAATGCAGGATTAATTCTTTGCAGTATTTTATCTGATTTATTATGAGAATGTCACGCCTGATCATTTGCGCCCACAACATCAAAAATGGGGGCAAAAGGGAGGAGACCACGTTTAATCGATTATAACACGAGGTCAGAAATATAAGTGCTGACATGAGTAGTGTCCACAGAAACCTCTGAAGCTCAGCTAAAAACTCATGTAAACCATGTCTACAAACACCAAACAAAGCAAAGACACCAGACAGTTAAAAGAGCAGTTACTGCACCATGAATCTGTGGACAGGTAATATCCATATCCATATCCTTTATTTTGATACAAATATTGTTTACCTCATTCTGTAATGGCAGAGAAATACATTTATTTTGGTCATTTCATTTTCGAGCAGAAAGCTCAGAAAACCCCTGAAGGCCAAACAGGTTAAAGTTAATTCCCAATAAAACTAACTGTGAGATATTGGACTACATTGCTGTCTGTATTATTGTTAAAGTCATAAATGATTACCTTTAAAGTGTTTGTGCTGATAACATCATGTACAGTAAGACAGGCATGGAGAACAACACTGACTGGGAGAGCCTTTGAACAGATGACATACTCAATTCAGTTCAACATATAAGACTTTAAGAATGCACAAGCATCTACCTCAAATCTATTTTTTTAGTCTATCATCTGTGATATGATTATGTAAAATTATAATGTATTGTTCATCTCCCTTAAATAAACAGGCAGCCTTAATGTGTGAAATATTCATATATTAAAACACTCAAATTTGTCTGTTGTCTCAGTGGCTGATAGTGTCCCACAGGCGTCAATGTGAGCTTGAAGTCATTTATATTTTTTAAGTTGTTTAATGTGTAGGTGCTCAAGATTTTGAATGAAAGCCTCGGAACTTCGGCAGCACAAAAAAGTGGCTATTCTTTGTGTCCATATGGATCAGTCCCTCTTATTACCATTATTTCCTTATGCCATAAGTTGTCTAGTTAAGTATCAGACTAACGTTTAAAGCTTTTACTTGAGTGAAGTAACTCACGTTACTGCTACTGCTAAATAATGTTAGCTAAGTTTACAGCATATTCCATAAATCACCATGCCATAACTAACTGCTATAATAGCGCTGCCGTACTGCATCACACTCAGTGCATTTCAATCATTTCTCCAGTACGTTTGATAGCTAGCAAAATAATAATAATAATAGCACGTGATATGTACACATACTCGAAAATTATTTACTAGGACTCACATTGGTGTAACTTTGTGCTGAACATTTGTGTGGTCAAGATCTCTGTCTAAATAAATAAATAAATAAATCTGGGCAAATTCCCAGATGATTAAACATGCAACTATTTTGCTGGTAATAACTGGAGTAAAGAAATCAACCGCCTATTCATGCAAGATAATTCATAATTTTGTTGGTTAGGTCTGATTATTGGGAGGGGTCATAACCCCCCTGGAAATTACGCCCCTGAGGACTCACCTGTCATGTGACTCAAGAGTCCAAAGTCCACCAGTGTCGTTTTCTATCAAACACTCATTAAAACAGCAAGTTAGTGCATTCATCCCCGACTGTTCGGCGGAGGGGCGGGGTCACACAGTGGTGCATGGCAGCCCAGGTGGAGAAATTTTGCTTTTACACTTTGCAACTCGTTTTATTTTTCTACCTGATAAGAAAACTATTCGGTCATATAGTTATTTGTAGTGAATGAAATACGGCTTCAAGCATGTTTCAAACCTTGAAAAGACAATACTAAAATTCAAGAACTTTCACGGATTTCAAGCACCCGTACAAACTCTGGGAAGAGCAGATAATTCAAGTCTTATTGACACCAGCCTCACTGTTCAGTCACCTATGCTCTTTCTGCTTCACTCTTTTCTTCTGTCTCACACTAACTGTGAATAGTTGGCATAAGAAAGTTTCTCTCTCTCTGCCGTCACCAAGTGTTTGCTTAAAAGGGATTGTTGTTTTTTCCATTTCAATATAAACTGCCTTGAGTTGACTATTGTTGTGATCTGCCACTGCATAAAGATAATAGGGCAGCACATGAAGCAGGACAAAGCTCCAGCTATCTCAAACTGGTTTCTTGAGCATGACAACGAGGTCACTGTACTCAGATGAACTCCACAGGCACCAGATCTGAATTAAATAGAGTGTCTTTGACTGTGGTGGAACAGGAAATTCACATCATGGGTGTGCAGCCAACAAATCTGCAGCAACTGTGTGACGCTGTCACGCCAGCATTGACCAAAATCTTAGATGAATGTTTGAAGCACCCTGTTGGATGTATGCCATGAAGAATTATGGCAATTGTGAAGGCAAAAGGCATCCGATCCGATCCCAGGTGTAACGTAATGTATGGAAAATGTCTTTCGTCAACCTCACATCTGGGGTTTTTTTTGTTGTTTTTTCTAACACCCTCACAAGTGCCCCACTACTCTGAAGATTTCTCAGTATTAACCATTGGAGCGGTACATGGCCTCATTTGGGAAAGCACAACTGCATAGATGACCCAGTTTTATTATTTTAAAAAGGGATGAAAGTTGAGTATTTAATCAAGACGTTAAATGCGTTCTATGATTAGGGCGACGGGAGTTTTTCTTTGAATCTGATGTGAGTGAGGGAAGCTGGGAACCACATAATCTGAGTGGAAGGCACCAGTATTGCTAACAGAAAAATACAAATGCAGTTTGTTTTCTTACCAATATCAAAGTATGCGACCTCAAAGCCTTGTTCATTGGAAAGGTCCAACATCATCTGAATGTAGTCTGTGTTGGGAATGCTCAGCGGGTTTCTCCTCAGTAAAGATATCTTCTCTGCCATCGAGTTCCTTAAGTTTTCAAATCGCACACTTGGTTTAGGACCCTGAAAAGTAAAAACATCACAACACAAAAGAAATTGCCTGAAATGTTGAAGTTGCCTGTAGACGTCACACAAATGAGCCAAGAAAGATCCGACATACCCATGTGATTTCAGAACAGCCTGATAGACTCTGAAGCTTTGCCACAATTTTCTCTGCAGCCACTTTTTTTGCAGCTTTTTTTGAATTTCCTACACCTGTCGAGAAAAAAAGATAGAAAGTTAGGACAAACGAGCAAAATCTTAGAAATTTTTCTTTGAACGTGAAAAATAATCGCACCCTTCTCTGACAAGGACTCCAATCGACAAATAACCGTGAACTCTCTCTTATGTGGTGGACCAGCCTCTGTTAAAACTGTGTATTCAGGAAGATGCCATCCTCTTTGTAATGCTAACTCCTAATGTGAACGATAAGAAAAGATCATGAGGGAAACACAGTTCATTTCATACATATGGAAGAAATGTTCTTGCATAAACACAGCCATGGCTGGCACACCTGGAGTAACCCCACAGAGTTAGGATGATTGTTTGTCTCTGCTGCCACACCATTACTGTCAGACGTCCCAGGAACATTCCTGCTTGGAATTAAAGAGAAATCACAAGAGTGTCATAGTATTTAGTAGGCGCTACAAGTTACAAGCACAAGATTTAATCTAAGATTTCTCAGGCTGACTTCCCTCCTGCAGCATAAATACAGAGCTGTGCTAAAAGTCTTGAGTTAACCCTCATTTTTCTAGGAAAATAGTAAATTGGTACAACAAATGTACAACCAGGCATTGACATACAAAACGTACAAGGCAATAACAGAGTTCACATCATTCTAAGAAGCTTGACAGTCAATATTTGGTATGATCACCTTTAACGCATCTTTCTCCAGCACAGCCTAAACTCTTGTCAAGCTTTCTTGTCATTTCTATAAGTAGTCTTCAGGAATAGTAAAAGATTTCTGACAGATACTCAGAGCTCTTCTTTGAGTGTTGCTGCCAGATGTATTATTGTAATTGCTAAAATAATAAAGTGGTTGCCAAACCGATGCCCATTCAGATGGTACTGCTGGGTGGATCAAAATCTGATAGTTGACAAGATCCCCAACACCACTGGCTGAAATGCAGCTCCAAGCCATGACAGAATCCCCACTGTATCTTTCTGATGGCTGTAGACACTCACCATGCCTCTGTCGTGGCCTTCTCTATACATAGTGATGACAATTTAAACCAAATATTGTTCATATGTTTGTTTGTTTTTTCCAACCTTAAGTTTCCTCAAATTTTATAAGGACACACTGCACACCAATCTGAGATACTCGAAGTTTTTAGCTAATAGGTTTTTTGGAATCATCCAAAATTGGTCCTTTGCTATGTTATCTGTTAAGTGTAGCCACAAAAATGGTTTATTTTTTGAGTTATGTAGCTTTTTATTGCTTGAATGATTGATAGGTCAGTGTTAGGTGGCTTAAAAAACAAGAATCTTCTGAAAGTGATGATGACATACAAGGACTGAACTGAGTGAAAGAGCAGCCAATGTTTAAAAAAACAAATAACTCTGAATGACCTTCAGAAAGACTGAGGAACTATTGCTTAAAACCATCTTAAAGAATTCAGGAAAGTCTGACTCCTTGATAGTAATCTATACACAAGGAGTGTATAGTCATGGCTTTTCCACAACACTATAACCAATCCTTTGACAGATGTCACTATAACAACATAACCAGCATTATTTCTATAATTCCAATTACTGTTTTGACTTCAGTGTTTAAACAAATGAAAATAGTAAAAGATTCCTGTCATATTCTTAAACATTTGTGTTTTATGCTATAACAGCCAGTGTGAAGTCTATAAAATGTCCAAAATGATTCAAAATGCAGACAGATTGAGTTGTTAAAGTTCCACAACACTGGCATGGTTTTGACTGAAACTAATTTGGGATGCAATTCATTTTTTTCATTGCTCATTAATCTAATTATAGCCTTGACGATTTACCCAGAAAATGAACATAAATTATCGTAGCTTTGCTGTTGCCAACTTTATTTGGCAGCACAAAGTCCGCTTGCTATTCAAAGAGGTAAATATTCATTATTTGCGAACCTCTGAGGAGTACAACTTTTATTTCCAACCAGTAATTTAAATGATTACACTCTACTTACATGACTCCAGCATCTATGTTCATAGCTTTTAGAGCAGCCTCTGCAGCCTGGTGTTTAGCAGCCTTTTTACTCGGCCCTTGACCTGAAAAAAAAGACCAATCAGTTGCCTGTGTTATACAATATCAAAACAGCAATAATAATAAACCTAACTGAAAGCCACAGTATCCTAATCAAATGTAGTGTGAGAGGCTAGTGGGAAGAACAAAAAGACTTCAACTTTGAAGCCTTTTTCCCCTAAAGCATAGGCTTGGTGACAGATGTTAAATACAGACACTAAGTCATTTCTCATCACCTCAACATGAAGAGCATTCCAACTGCTTCTCACCCTTTTTCTCTGGACCTGCACTTTTCTATGCCTGAAGTGTGATATCTTTGTTAAAAAACAAGGGATATAGAGGGTAAATTTAAACACTTTGCTTCAGCAACAGAAGAGAAATTCAACAAAGTGACAAAGAACATATTGCAGCCTGAGGCACTCTCTCTGAATTACCACGGTGCAATTTTCAATTCAAATAAAAGCCCTCATTCGGTGACAGCCAGCTATCAGCACAGCAGGGGTGACAGCGTAGCCTACCTATGCCGCTTACGTCACCGACTGTCACGCTGAAGACAAAGCTGGGCTGGTGAGCCTCTCCTTCAGCCCTCTCCATCACGTACACAGGAAGGTTTCCGCTTTTCGTGCCATATTCATGCAGGATCTGTATCGGTGTTTTCCCCGAGTTGCTTTTCTGTGATTCGTTTGTATCCAAGCTGCACGTAGTCAACACAAGGACAGACAAATTATGAGCTATGACTGTAATAACTGACTCATTAAATTTGAATGACAGAATAACAAATGACAACAGGATGACTGATTGTGCACTTAAACTGCTTATAAAATAAAGGAAAAAGTGAAAACGTCCATGTTTTCCCAGTTTTATCAGCCCTAGTACCAAAAATGTAATTATATCTAATTTTTGTCTTAAAACAAACAACAAAAGGCTGTCAATACAAAATTGTTAATGAACAGAATTTTAGAGGCCAGAATAAGTCAACTTTCTACCAGTTTGCCTTGAAAATTTCTCTAAATAATGAACTAAATGATTAATCAATGAAATAACAGTTTAATCAAAGAACTTTTTGCAATTTCTTCACTGTTCCATAACCATGGCAGCGACACAGATCATCTGAGACATTATCGACTGACAAGAACAGGAACTCCTTTATACTGTCTTAGTTTGTAAATGACTGGTTCTTATGTAGCGCTTTTCTACTCTGTCCGAGCACTCAAAAAGCACTCAAAGCGCTTTATACAGCTAATTCATTCAACCAATCACCCATTCACACAAGAACTTCTAAGCTTAAGTGCTAAGTATCTAACATACATACACATTCACACTCCGATGGATGCATCAGAGAGCAACATGAGGTTAGTATCTTGTCCAAGGATATTTGGCATGCAGCCTGGGATCGACCACCGACCTTCTGGTTAGTGGCTGATCCGCTCTGCCACCTGAGCTACAGCCACCCCAGAAAATGTACAGGAAAAGTATTTAACAGTGAGGATGGTAAATTAAATGGAGCAGTTCCTTTCTGAGTAATGCAGTCTAGTGAGTCTATTAAAGTTTTAATTGCATCTATTATGTCTCAGACTACACTATTGTAATTCCTGTGACATGCCACTTCATTTTCCATATTAGAGCCCGACTGATATATCAGCCGGTATTAGCTATTTGCATACAGTGTATCAGAAAATAGCCATTTATTGGCTTTTACAAACAGCTAATAAATGAAAATTTTAATTAATAAATAAAAGAGTAAAGAACAGACAGTAGAAACATCTTTCAACTATAGTATGAGTGTTGATGTTACAGAGTTTTGCAGCTTTCACCTTCACTTTGTTGTGTTGGCAACACAAAAACCCCAAATACAACAAACAGTGGAACCAAGCAGTCTTGAAGAGCAAAAACAAGTAATCCATGACTTGATGCAGCAAAAAAACTTTCTATTAAAAGTGAATTGTCATATTATCCTAGTAAGAACAATAAATAACAAATAAATACCAACACTTAACAAATGTTAGAGAAATCTGTTCATGTCTTGAGTCTGAAAGAAAAAAAACCCAATTATGTTGTCCAGTATATTGTTGTTGACTTTTTTTAAATCACCAAATATTGGCATCCTATATCAGTCAAGCTCAATCGGAGAAGACTCATAGAGGTAGTGAAAGAGGACGTACAGATGGTTGCTGTGGCAGGTGGCAGGAGATGAGCTGTGGAGACCCTTTAAGGGAGCAGCTAAAAGAAGATGATGATGATTCTGACACGCCTTGCTAAAAATTACAATTAAAATTAAATTGAATTAAATTAAATTAAAAGCTCTCTTTTTCTCTGCTTGCACACACTATGTACAGCAGAGGTTTCCCCAATGTGCCACATAAATTACCAAAGCAGCTTTTCAGACTATATACATTTAAAACTGTGAGTGTCAGTCTCTTTGTTTGTAGACTGTAAGGAGGGTATTGGGCCTATGGAGATTCACATCATGGGCGTGCAGCCAACAAACCGGCAGCAACTGACTGTGCGATGCTGTCATGTCAGTATGGAGCAACAATCTCATTCACCACCTTGTTGAATGAGGGAGCACTGAAGGCAAAAGGTATCATTCATCATCTCTACCATCAGCATCATCGCCCCACGTTTTTAACCCTGGAAGTTGTACCTCCACCACCATCTTTGTTATGACTGAATTCCCATTGATTACAGCTCTAGGATATTTGGCTACCACCTCTTTCTCTCTGATGATGATGTCTCCTTTTCATACAGAGCGGATAGCTGTGGTGAATCAGTGCAGACATTTTTTTTTATTATTTAACGCCATTTATTTAAAAGATTAGTGAAAGAAGCAACACGTAAATACAACTTAAGACCAAATACTTGGCACGACTTCAGCTGTAGCTTCTAGCTAATATACCATAATATGCACTTTAATTTAACTACATTATTATTTGACACAAACTAGATATGCAAGCGGTTTGGTTGATTGTGCACCGTTACCTCGAATCACATAACTACTATCAATAAAACACTGACCTCGCATCCTCGCTTTTCACTGCTGGTGATTGAGACATGTTTGCAGCTCACGGTTCCTCACAGGTCTGATTACAGACTCTGTTCCGGCCAAAACAACTTTTAAACACGACGATGAGATATTTTTCTGGACATCTAGCAATGATTCTGTGATGGACATTAAGTGGCCTGTCAACGCTAGCAACTCCTCACTGTACTTTCGCCGGGGAAACAATCGCCAGTTTAACATTATATCAACATCCGGATCAACGCGGGTCAAACGCACGTCAGAATGTGTGAGCTAAAGCGTTTACTGCCACCTACCGGTGAGTCCTACCTATTCAACTGGACGGGACAGTGTCCCCGTAAAACATGTTTTAGATCATTTTTTTAAATAAAAAAAAATCTAGATTAAATTGTAAAACAAAAAAAACCGTTGTATCTTTAAATTTACAGTTACTATTTCTACTACTGCTACTACTACATAATAATAATAATAATGATAATAATAACAATAATATAATAATAGCTGGCATTGACAAAAAGAACACAAAGAACAGCAAGGCTTGTTTAAACAGCAATAAATAAATAAATCAAAACAACAGGAAACTAGGTATCATAGATTGAGAATCTAAATGATAACATTTTCTGCTGGTTAAAGCCTGGCTATAGAGTAGAGGTGGTTATGGTCTGTCCCCACAGTAAGAGTATGATGCAATTAAATCTAATGAAGTTGCAATGGTAGCACTGTAATTTCCCAGTTGCTGTTTTTTTGTTTTAGTTTTTCATTTGATGTTTATTTTATTGTTCGTTGATATTGTTCTGCATGAAAAAAGCCAGTTCAAAAGAACAATCCTGCTTTCCATGTGGGTACTCCAGAAGGCTGTTTGAGCAGTGTTTAGTAGATGAATCCTTAAATTACATTTACTCGGGTAAATAACAAGTGGTTTGGGTGGATAAGGAAATGCATTCCAGACAACCTCATCCCATTCGTGAAACATGGTGGTGATGCTGTCATTGTTTGGGTCTGTTTTTCTGCATACGGGCCAGGACAGCTCACCATCACTGAAAGAGCAATGAATTACATGCTACGCCTCCGAATTCTAAAGGAAAATGTTGGGAAATTTGTCTGAAGTGAATCTCAACTGAAAGCAGGTTGTGCAAAGCAATCAAGTGGTTCTACAAAAGGACGGTCATAGAGAAATTGAGTTATTATATTTAAACCAAGAGAAATCTCATGAAAGAGCCCAAAGTAAGGAAACATACCAAACACCCAAAGCTTTAAGACAACTGAGCTTAAAGCTTTAAGCTTAAGGTTGTGTAAGACTGATATGACTGTCTACTGTTTTCCTAATAATGTTAGGCTGATATTTGTTAGATCAGTTTAGCTGGGTTCACTTTATTACCTTTTACAACTTGCAAATTCTAAAATTAAATAAAGCACACAGTAAAATGCCACATTTGGAAAATCGGAACAAAGGCTAATTCCACAATTATTCATAATTTTGGAAATTATATTCATTGGTGTATATTTCTTAGACCATATTTTTCTCATATATGTATTTAATGTAATTTTGTATGCATAGTGTATTGTGGTTTTATATAACTGAATGCTGTAAATCTTCATTGTGCATTGTGGATGTGAAACACCAACGAGGGACAAGGGTTTGGAAATTAGGGCGCATTTTGATTCACCACTGAAACACATGAAATTGCCTGTAGAAGCCAAAGTTGGTCAGGCCACACTGTTAGCTATGGTTGAATTTCATTCGATCCTGACCTCAACTCACCAGCTTGCCTCTATAGATGTACTTCTTGCTGACTTACTAAAGCAGGCAGCTTTTTTAATGTCAGGGGGTTGGTAAGTAGTTAGGAACCAGATTAAACCCATTTGCGTTTGTATTTTAAGTCCTTTTATAACTTTTACCCTGCAGTACTTTAAACTGGCTGACCATTTCAATGAGCAGGGGACACACTATTTCAGTTATAGTCTACAACTTGCTTAAATTGCTGTCATTCAAACACTCTGTCCATCCAGAAAGAGCTCCAGTGTGGGCTGAAAAGTTATGCAAATTCATAGTTACATTTAATTTTACCATAAACTCATATAATACACACCTAACATCCTAAAGGCAGTGCAGGGCAGGGAGACTGATCTGGGTGTCTGTCAGTCGGACACAAGCAAATCAGAGAAGCAGTTCAAGGGACTTGTATGGAGTCGACCTGAAGGTGGAGACAGAGGTTCAAGTGCAGGGTTTCTGCAGCTCAGACATGGTCAATAACAACAGGAAAGTCAAATCAAACCTACAAAAAACCCCACAGCCATGACTAGTACGAAAGTCATTCTTCGGGTTGTGTCATAGTTTATGTTTTGCCTTGTTTGTCTTTGTGCTCCTCCTTTCTGCTGTTCCCTGAAAATTTATTTTTGGAGGGGCAGACTTTGTTATATTTTGTTGTAATTCAGCCACCAAAGTTTTGACTTATCCTTTTACCCCCCAAAAACAATTAAAAAAAATAAAAATCATGCACTCACATAGCAACTTTCTCAGTGTGTTCCCTGGTCACGTCTCTGTAGAAGTTGCACTGGCAATCCCTGTCAGACCTAAACATCTACTATTACTTTCAGCACGTGAGCTGCTCAGCTCAACAAAGGAAATTACTGAATGCTAAGAATGTTCTCATGTTTTTGGCACTTTCAGTATATGGTTCAGTGTCTCCCGCTGCAGTCTGGTTCGATAAACAAGACTCAGAGTTAAAGTTGGTGTGCTGATCACTCCATTAGTGAGTGAAAATTGTTGCAATACACATAAATCTCTGTCATATGTTGAAGCCATTTGGAGACAAAACAAGCGAGTGAAGTCTGTCTAAACTGCGAAAGAGGAACTCTTATTTAGTAAATGTCTATGAGCTCTATGTTGCCATGGTAATGTTACCTGTAATATTTTTCATAGCAAAAAACTTCTGCAAGAAGTCGAGCATTTGGAGGGAGAAGCAACAAACAATGCAGTAAAAGGAGAAGGCGGTTGATTGACAAGTGTGACTGGTTGTTACATGGAAATATGGTTTCAACAGATTATCAGTATGTGGAAAATACTTGCGTGCTGAGGTGTTGCAGCGATAGGACGAACGTTTAGGCAGCCTGTCAGAGCAGGTACAGGAACAGAGTGAGGCCTTTCGCTCTGAGTCACACATTCTGTAGGCGTAGCTTTGTCACATTTTACTTTTAATTGTTGCAATTTTTGTTGTAGAGATTTGGACTCCCGATTATTAGACAAAGTCAAACGAGGCTAAATGTCAAAAGGTTCCTTTTAAATCTTAACACATTACTGACTACAAAATATACACAGTACACATCTAAAGCGTTAATGATTGCGGGAAAGGCAGCTGTGACTCACTGTCACGAGGTGGATGGATCACTAAGGAGGCTGACGTTACAAAGTTTCTTGTGTAAGGCAAGTCTTTAACCTTCACTGCGTTTTTGTCTTGTAAGGATGGGTGTGCGTTAGAATTACAGTGCTTGTTGACAAAACATTTTTATAAAGAAACTGAGAAGTATTTTTTAGTAGATTCTGTATTTTGATGTAATGCAGTATTCCTTGATTCACTTTTCACTTACAACAGTTAATTAAGAAAGTAACAAAACGGGGTAAAGTTTGTTTGCTTGTTTTTTTAAAGAATGAATAATATTAATTACTCTGGTTACATTTCAATCAATTCTGGCACGGCTCCATATGGAGCTGTGCCAGCAGACTGGCTGCCAACAGACATGACATCCAATTGCAGACTCCACTGCAAGGCTTCATTCATTAGCATCAATGGATAAGCTCTATGGCACTTAGAGAATGTTGTTATAATCCAACACTAACAGCAGAATTAACATTTAACTCTTAAAAACATCCTGATCAAGAGCATGTTAGCATAAGTAGTATATGTTACCACGGAGACCTGGTGAGGTTATTGAGAGCCACATTTATTAAGAACATTAATCCTGATCACAGAGGACTAAAATTCAAAATATTCTACACAAAACTGCATTAAAAATATTTTGATAGAAAACTTCTGCATTTCAACAAATTGTTGCATTTAATTCTTGATCTGCATCCACAGCTCTGAAGTAACGTAAAAATCAAGAATTTGACGATGCTTTGTGAATAGATGGAGTAGGGACGTTGGGAACCGGAAACACCACCTTCTTCCTGAGTGAGAAGGCTGGCTGAGGCATCTGCTTTCTTTGACCATACCGATCACTCTTCTTGCTAACATCTGCATTCACTTTTGTCAGGATTGACATGAGATCAAACTCCCTAGGAAAAATAAGACACAGGGTGAGCTAATGTACAGCATTTTTGTAAAAAAGCATTCTTCTTCATTTTAAAAAAAAAATAAATTTTATTATATTTGATATTTTGGTTCACTAACCTGGGCACCATCTGAACAAGGTTTTGGCACAAAGACTGAATAAACCAGGTGCCATTGGTTCTCTCTCTGAAGGAAACATGAAAAGGAACTGTGGCCATTCCCAGCAGGAAATCTGCACTATTTGGGATACCCTGTTTAGCCTTTATAGCATCAGTCCAATGAAAGCTGTATGCAGAGCTATCAGATTCAATGAAGACAGCTTGCTGCTCGTTGTTTCCCTGGCAGGCCTGGATGAAAAACAGCTTGGGCTTGCCCACTAAAGACGGGCAATTTAATCCATTGAAAAGGTCCGTCAAATCACTGATCTTGACAGTGGATCCATCCACACCGTACACGCTGCCTTCCACACCATGACTCAGAACACAGCACACTACGCAGTCAAACCGACTGTGGTCTCTTTTGCCAAGCTCCTTGAACACAGAGAGCATCTGGTTCGTGTCACAGTCATGGTGGCTCTCCACTTTAAAGCCGAGCCACTGAAACACACTCTGCAGACATTCTGGAAGAAACAGACGATCTAAGGATGATGCAGGACCACAAACATGAAGCGTATATTGACTGCCAAAATTTGCTTACTTTGATCCACTTCAGTTCCTTCCCGTTTCCTTAGTTGGCTGGACTTACTGAAGTTATCGTTGTTAACAATTAAACAGATGCCCCTCTTTTCAGATGTCATGGGATATGTTCCCAAGCCCTACAGAGATAAATGACACAGATTACAGGGAAGACATCATTCAGTGCATTACTTGTAAACTTCTATTTGATCCACAAGTTAAACTCTGGAATGAAAACTAAGTATACAAAGGGAAGAATGATCCGCCTGGAGGGCTCCAGCTCAAATTAAATGTAGTGCCAGGGCCGTAACCAGTGATTACGATTTAAGCATGTCACATATATAAGAAAAAAAATACACACACCTCATCTTGTGTGTTTGTAGATGGCGATATCGGCATGGTGACGGACTCCTTTTCTTGAGTTGATATAGCATCAGTTGTCATAACAGGACAGGTGACTGCAAAGAAGGGCAATAATTGCGGGGGGAACAATTATATTTCAAGGTTTTAAACGTCTGGTATTATTTCACAAAAAGCTAAACAAGAGTTTAGCTATTGTTTGAATCACGACTGCTCGTCTCAGTGCTTAACCCATTCGATTCAGTTTAATTTATACAGTGCTATGTCAAAACAACAGTTGCCTCAAGGCGCTTTATATTCTAAGGTAAAAGGTTTTGCGACAGGGAAGGAAAAACTCCCTTTTAACAGGAAAAAACCTCCAGCAGATTTAGGCTCAGGGAGGGGCGGCCATCTGCCGCAACCAGTTGTGGGTGAGGGGATGAAGATACCAAAGACATGCTGTGGAAGAGAGACACTGTTTATGTGACTGACGCTCTTTTTTTTTTTTTTATCTCCCCATAAGAGGAATGCAGGAAAGTCAAATTCAAAGATCATTAAAAATGATTTCAAAACAAATCTTTGACTAATTCCTGACTGAAGCTAATGATTCTAACAAACTGATTTAGAGTATTAAATGACTTTGCTTGTATTCGTATGCAATAGTGATACAAAAATAACCTAAGTAAATTTTGATAGACTTAAAAAAAACAAAAAAACAACCCATAATAGTAGTGTTTCAAACTGTAAGCTTAAGACAAATTTGAAGCCCGCTTCGAACCAGATATGGCTATCCAAGCATCTAAATGGAATGCAAAAGGAAATATGACTTTTACAGTTAGCTGGTTTTCCAAATGGGCCCCTCCCCACTAAAGATCGACAATTGCCCTGATAAGGATCAGAGCAAACAGAGTCCTAGCTTCGCTCTAGTAAAAACATAAACAAAAAACAGAACCATTAATAAGATGGAATGTGACTGTAAAGTGAAGTGAAGATAAGACACAGCACCCTCTATTTAAAGCAAATGGTCAAAGTGCATGCCTGCCCTGCTTTAAGGCTATGGTTACATAAACTTTACTTATGTCTTTTCACAGGCATAAAGTCATAAAGCACTGTACAACAGTTAATAGAATGGAAAAAACAAACAACCTGAAAAAGCAACCTGTCAGAACAGAACAAAAATAATGAAATAAGATAATAATATTAATAAAAAGAGAATGTCAACAGAAGGCCTGGCTAAACAGGAAAATTTCAACAGAAGGTTTTGACTCTTCAGAGTCGCAGAGAGAAACGTAGCTGAAGTGGTAAACTGCTCCAGAGTCTTGGTGTCACAAACTGAAAGCCTCTGTCTGCAAATGAACACTGTGAGAAATAAGATGTTACAGTGAAGAATAAAATATTACAGCTGCATTTAATCATTTATTCCAGGGTTAGTGTTTTGGTCCATCTTCCTCCCCTCACCCTGTTGGCATCAGACAGCTGCCCCTCTCTGAGCTTCTGCTGGAGGTTTCTTAATTCAGACGTTAAAAATAACTTTTTCCTTCCTGCCATCACCATGTGCTGCTCATACGAGGTTGTGTGATGTGATCGTTTACGTTCATTTCCTTATTATGTAGGATGTTTACCTTACAATACAAAGCGCCGTGAGGCAACTCTTGTTGTGAGTTGTAGAATAACAATGGACCTAGAATTGAACCTTGTGGAATCCCACAGATTAGAGGACCTGTGTTTTTGTCCCAACAGAAAAGTAATCTAATTACCTCAGCATAATTAAAATAGAAAAGAATAGAACTTTGTTTCTTTTCCATCTTTACTTACAAAAAAAGTAACCAGAATGGCAAATAGACTCAAAAATAAAATCAAATGAAACTGAAATTACATTCAGCAAGAGACGTTTTGTGAATAGCTTACCTCGCCGTTTTTTAAACTGGTTGATCTTAGCATTCAGCATGGGACACACCTCCCTCACTATGGTCTCCAGGGTGTTTAGATTACTTTCGCTAAGGTGGTCCATGCGCTCCATCTCCAAGAAGACTTCCAGTGTAGTCTGAAAATGACACAAGGTCTTTGCACTGATGGAAAAATGAAGTGTATGTGCGGAAGTTCTGCAGGTTTGTTCAAAGGAAAATGTGACAACGTATGGCAGGCGATGCTACGGGTAACAAGTACACATACATAACACATTGTTATAAAGAAGGACTAGAATGAAATATTATGGGCTACATTTACCACATTTCTGAAGGCGCACTTACAATATGTTCCCCCAGTTTTCTACGTGGGATCATCGTGTTTAACAAGAACTTCACTTCTCTCAGATCACCATCAGTAATTTCTTCAGAGAGGCTGTAAAGAAGCTTCCTGGAATTACGGAAAAACATTTGATAGAAATAGCTTTACAGATTAAAATTTATTTTTCAATGTAAACCTAAATCAGAAAAACGAAACAGTACGAAGTGAAACATGAACGGCATACCTGTAGGGAGAAATAAAGCTCGTTGTTGTATGTGGAGCGAGACAGAGATCCCGGATCAGGGCATGATGTTCAGTAGTGACCAGAAGCTCGGTCAGGAGCTGTGGGTTCTCAGGTGAGAGATGGTCTTGTTTCATCAGGCAGGAGAAGAGCTCACTGGCCGTTTCCACCTTGTTTGGCTTTTGGTCCAGGAGGTCAGTGCAAAGAAAGACCAAGGCTTTCACTTCATCTTTAGACAGTGCCTTACCCACCTTTAGCAACAAATTTTGGAATTCCATTTCCTGTATTTAAAACAAAGTACAAGACTTTCAGAAACCAGAAATTTAAATATGTAGCCTAGGTCTGTTGTTTAACTATGCAAAGTGGTCACATCATGCAAATTGCTCCTTGGAGAAATGACTCAAAAATAGTCATTTCAATAATACTTTTTTGCATTCTAGATGATTTTACGTCTCTTACGAAAAGGCAAATAAATAGGGCTGTCTTGATGTTGTACGTTTTCTCCGTTATTATTATTATTATTATTATTATAGCATGTCTAGAATATCTTATTTGATGTCTAGAATACAAAATTGATGTATCTATAACTCAACGAAAGCTGCCCCTTACTACCAACTGCGCCTCATAATTCCAGCTGACCATGTCCATCCACCCCTTTATGACCCCAGTATATCTATCCTCTGATGGTTGCGTCCAGCGGGATATTACACCATGTCACAAACATCAAATCATCTCAAGGTGGTTTCCTGAACATGACAATGAACTCGTTGCACTGAAAAGCCCTCCACAGACATCTTAATCCAACAGAGCACCTTTGAGAGGTGGTGGAAGTGGAGATCCATATCATCGGTGTGAAGCTGAGAAACCTGCAGCAACTGTGTGATGCCATCATGTCATGTCGTTTTAACCTTATTGAATAACATGGTAACACGCAGAGTTTACTGTATTCTCATTTTTCAGTTAGTCTTATGTCCCGGAAAATACATTGCATAACTTCAGCACACTTAAAGGTAACCCATGGTAGCCATCTGTGCTCAAACACCATCTCGTGCAGAGGTACCTGTATGGACACGCGTTGACAGCTTGTCTGAAGGACGACGACGACGATACTGGTTGTTTATGTCCACATACTTCAAGCGTACTTCATGTTGTCGGTGGCTGCTGAAAAATGGTTTAACTCGCCATCGAGAACGTCACAGACTTCGTAGAGCAACTTTTCAGTAGTTAAAGTAAGTCCAGGCGAGTAAGCAGGAATCGAAAGTGAAAGAGAGTCTGCCGCATCGACAAGCTAGTTACTGTGCGGATCACTTAAATGTAAAGGTGAAAATATAGCAACCTGTTTTCACTCAGTGGGATGTGTACTCCAACCTGCCATTATGTCAACAACTACCTGTGTGACGCACGTGGCCTCGATCGGGAATCACCTCTGCGTAAGCCTGGAGTCATGTCTGGGCAAGTCCCCGACGAGGCAGGTTAATAATAAATCTAGATTGAGTAACTATAAAGTCTGTAGACTAATAAAAGAAAAGTGCTCACTCCTGTTTACTTTCAAAATATTATGATCACTGAAACATCAAACTCTGCCTTGTGTCTGCTAACAGGATTTCTTTTATACCCATAAAAGACAAATCTGTGTTGCTTTCATCGTTCATTTCCTAATGAATTCTCTGGAAAAATGTAGTTTTGAAGTCCATTTTTTGTTACAGAAGCTCACCCAAAGCACTTTACAGGCATACTCAATTTAGGCCTCCAGTAATCCAATTACACATAATAAGACTCAGACATACGATGATTCAGATGTGTTGTGTTTACTTGGTCCTTAAGACAACTCTAAAACAGTGGCTCTCTTCAAACCCAAACTAGTTGTCTAATGGCAGAAACATTCTCACTCCCATATTCCAGCTGCTTATATTCTACATGTCCTCCATTTCACCTGGCAGAAAAACCTCAGATCAAATTAGTGAGCAGTTTGAGTTTGGAGGAAATTCTGCTTAAATGTAGATCAAATCGCATTTCTTGTGAAGTTAGAGTCTGACAGCCAGGTTTTATTTGCTGACTGATTTATTTTGACATTCAGGGAATTACAGCTCACAGCAGTGAAAAAGCATTTCTGCCTAAAATGAACAATCGGGCACTACTATTCTGATGAAAAGACAGCCCAAACATTATAACAAAATCACAACTCTTGATATGAACAGTACATCAGACAAGATTCAAATCTTAATTCAAAATAATAATTTTAATAATAATTAAAAATTAAAACTGCATAATCATAGCGGCATGATTTGAGATTGATAAAAACAAGCTGTAGTCATTAAAAGGGTGTGGGGTAAAATTTTATGTTGCCAAATTTTTTTCGCTTTGAAGTGTTGGATAACAAAGCTCAGTGTCCTAAAAGTAATGAGGTCTCACCTCCATTCATGTTTACATAAACCAGATCCTATAAGTAAAAGTCACTTTAAGAAAAATCGAGTTTTTCTTCTGGGAAAGAATGTTTATAAAAAGCTATCTACTTTGAATTATCCTTAATCTTTTCTAGTAGTTGTGCGTTTTATTTTGGCTCTGTCTTCAGGGTCTTGATTTGCCCTCTACGTCTCACTCTCACATGGAGCCACGCGTGGGACTTTGCTCCTGAGCGGTTGAATCTGAAGGATTCTGAAGGAAGGGGGGAAAAAAAGACAGAAAAAATGCTAAGCATGTTACAAAATTCATGGGGCAGTAGATGCTTGTATCAAAAGTCAATTGCATTAAAAAAAAATAGACATTTAAGTCAAAAAGCATTGGTTTAAAGCTTTCAGTGCAAGAGATGCAGTAACTATGGCACTTTGGCTCCACATTTGACGCTTCACTAAACAGCTAAAATGAAACAACAGAGAAAAGCCTGCAGTGAGAAGAGTGATAATGGGGTCCTGTGACTGACCAGAAAGCTAAAAAGAGAGGAAAGCAGAGACCAGGCAGCCACAGGGAGCCGTTGTAGTGAACCGAGTAGGGAATGGGTGTTTAAAGCTTTGCAAAGGTTGAATCCCAGCTACAGTCAGATGCAGGAGCTGCAACAAGGTATAAAGATGCCCAGATGGTTAGGAAAGGATAAATCCAGTTGATTTTTATAAAGGAGAAATTAATCGGGATTAGCAACGATTGTTATGTCCCAAGACTAGGGTTGCTAACCGTCCCTTGAAAAACTGGATTTTTCCATATTTAGAAACAAAATTATTGAGCTGAAAAAGGGACGCACTTTGTCAAATGGTTAAAAAAATAATTTCACACAAAAGCAAGAGCTAAAAAATTCCCCCCACTGGGAAGGGTGAAGACAATCGGGTCGCCCAGCCCTGGCCATGAGGTGTCCCTTATTTATTTTTCAGGGAGTTGGCAACCCTACCCAAGACACTTCCCCCTAGGATGATTCCCAGGTTTCTTGCCATCCCAGCTGGCACCACCACCACCTCATTGTTAGTGACCTGTTCTCTGTGAGAGGACACTTACTCAGCTCTTTCCAGGGTAGAAATCTAATGTTCATTTCTCCCTTTAAGTTTCACCCTGTGCTGTCGGTGTATGACAACTTTAAGTAGAAAAAGACACCTTGTGTGAAGGAAGAGTCACAGTGAAACAGACTTCAACACAGCAGAGCTGCTATCCAACAGGTTCCAGACGCTGTGGATGTTATTACAGTCAGCATCCCCACTGTGAAGCTTCCGATTACCTGTGTGGTTTTCTCCTGCTCAACAACAAAGCTCTGGTTGTCTGTACCACAGTTGTCTCCCCCATCATCTATTAAGAGAACATGTAAGCGAGTCTCACTGATGCAGGGGAGAAGAGGTTTGACAGAATTCATACGTCGACATTTACTGAATGAAGGTGTACAGCCACACCTAATCAATTATAAATGCATGAGGAGCATTTTAAGGAATGAAAAACTACATTTGATAACTGCAGGTGAGTCGTGGACCTTAATCTTCAATTCTCCAGTATAAATACAATTTAATATTAATTTTTCTTTTATTGTAAAGAAACTAAATGATCCTACTTATTTGTCTTTGCAAGGAGAAGTGTGTGGTTGAGTACTCACTGTCAGTAATGAGGGACTGGACAGCAGTTATGTGTCGACGGCCCAGCCCATGACTCCTGGACACAATGCAATTTAGATAGATGTCCCAGAAGACTTGGGCCAGGTCCCAGAACAGTGCAGTGTGTTTGCTGTTGTTTGAAGCCCTGAGTGACTCCATGAGGTCCCAGAAGGCAGGCACTGTGTCAGCAATCCTCGGAGAGCGCATCTCCAGCAGCAGAGCCGAGGACGCCTCCCAGCATTGCAGATTGCCCCGATGGGCCTTCAGGGGGTCCACCTGACCTGGCTTCTGACCTTGCAGTGGCACGGCGCACATACAGGTCAGTATGAACACTGTGGCTATGCCCATGTTATTTAGCACCAGGACCATCTGCAAAAGAGCACAGAGCAGCTTTTGTATTAGATTGGAGGTTTTGCATATTTAAAATATTAAGAGCAGTCATAAACACTTTCGCACAGCATATTTGAATATGCTACATTTGCAAGTGTTCAAGCTTTACTTTGACCATTTGTTTTTCTGGCAAATAAAAACGTACTTTTTGGGTTTATTATTCATTTTACACTCCTCGGATCTTTAAATAAATTAAAAACAAAAGAAAAAACTGGAAACCATTACAATATTGTACTTAAAGCCTTGGTATTCAGCCCAGCTTTATCAATAAGTGTTGATGGGGGTTTAATAAATATGTTTGGTCTTAACTGACGCCAACGCTTCCCTCCTTTTTATGCAGTGTTAGACGAACGCTTGTCATGTTTATTGACATTTCTTAATATTAAACTTGGTTCATTTCCAGTCTTTGCTAAAGTTTTCACTATGGCTTGCATTCTTTGTCGCTTTCAAATCTTTGGCATCAGAAGAAAAACTGCAGCTGGCTCTTTTAAAATAAAAGGAATGAATAATTAAGCGAATTGTGATGACAGTCTGCTTTTAGCTCAGCTGCAGGGGAAGAGGAAGTTTAGAGAGCAGTGCAGTTGACACACTAGTGAAGTCTCACCTTTATTCAGTAGCATGCTGGAACCTGTGAGGACGAACACCTGCAGCTGTTGCATGTCATACTGAAATTTTGTTTAGAGAAAGCACGGCCTGAAAACCTGCTGTGCACAGTTTGTGATGTCCAGTGTGTTTCCTAGAAAATAAAGTCAGTAGTGCTGAAGCTTTAGATTTAGGTAGACTCATGGGCAGAGGAGTCGTTTGCTGCCAAACTATTGGAGAATGAATTTTAATTTTTGTAAAACAGCACTGACAGGACCTAACTAAGAAGTGCTTTTAATACTCAAGAAGCAGAAATCTGGTTGAGATTTTCTTTCAAAATGTATCATTGGTGCAACTAACTTTGTGTACCCCAGTACTTTTCCTCAATCGACTCATACTTTGATATGACACAAAATACTGAAAATGTTAATAACTCCTCGTTTGAGTGATCCCATACATTTTTACATAATATTCTAACTACAGTAAGCAATAAAATATAAATGTGTAGAAACAAGACTTTTAAAAAAAAAATTTACATACATTTTTTAGAAGGAATTAAATAAAGCTTTATGTTTATTAATCAATTAGCTTTAGAATAATTGTCTGTTGAGTGATATGTATGTATACGGAGTGGAAAAAAGGTTACTAAAGAAAATCCAATCTAGTTTGTGGCTTCAGTAAAGAAAAAAAAAGTTTTTTAAAAGTATTACACAAAGACAGATTAGCTGTTTTAGATATTTTTAACAATAATCATTTATCCAGAAAAACAAGTACAGAATAGCTTTAGTGAAGTATAACTTAAGGTGATACATATGATTAAAAAAAAAATCCACACTTTAAATGCCACGTTCATGCCGCTTGTGATGGAGGCATTACGAGAACCTTTTTCTGTAATATTTAAGATGCGATAACTGAAACTAAAGCCTTATTAGCTCCCATTATATTTTTCCCTATTCAGTTTTAAAGATCAGCTCTCCAAATCCAAACACTAGGCCTAGAAAGGTCTTGCTCTGCCTAAAAATCCAAACCTAAAAAAATTATTGTTAAATAAAATATTGTACTTACCACTTAAAGCCTTGGTAGTCAGCCCAGCTTAAGCGTTGATGTGGGTTTGGTAAATATCAGGTTGGTCTTAAGTGACGTTAGTGCCTCCCTCCTTTGTGTGCAGCGTTAGTCTAACGCTTGTCACAATTATCAATCACCTTTTTTCTAAGCATCATTTCTGCAGATGAACAGTGGCAGTTTAATATTAAACAATTCTGAAATTATCAATTCTCTTGATCACATTCAGGGAAGCATGGGAGCTTAATTTAGAAATATTTGCTATCGTTTATTGCATAGTTACATAGTAATGTGGTTATTTGGCTGATGACTGTTGCTGTATATACAAAATGTGTAAGAACTACAAAAGGAAACTGCTGAAATGCAATTTAAAAAGGCAAGATATTATAATTCAGTGGGAGGTTATTGATGTTTAATGCGCATGTACTGTAACGGAAAGGACATTTATAATGATTCTGCACCCTGATGCTGGTTATGTGGAGACAGAAGCTACTAACTCATCATAATACTTGAGTTAACTGTCTAATGTTAGTTTTTTAAAAACCAAGCAATTTTAGTACAAGAATGTTCAGGGGAAGTTGCAGTTTACTTCCTGTCCACCTGCTGCAGACTGACCACACTTCAAAGATTTAATATATTTTGCTTGCTGCACAAGTTTAGTTCAAACTAAGAAGAAAACATGAGCAACCAGATCTCAGAAACTTTGCAGCTTCTGCCAACTGTGAAAAACTTGAAGACCAGTCATCAAGAGTGGTGAACGAGTTACGTTTCTATGCTTTTACTGAAATGTCACAAGCATACCTGATCTCAAATGCAATTACTTTCACAGTGAGAAGCCAACACTAAATGTCCTGGGTGGGTTTCTTACTCATTCATCCTTTTCATGATGTAAAGAAGTAGACTTTACAACAGTTTTACTGCAAAGGCTAAATTATAACTTTTAAACAAATACCATTTTCATATTCATACAAGAAATGTATTGTTAGGATACTTCTACACAGGAAGAGATGCAGCGGAGTGAAAATCATCATCATTATGAGAAATTACGTGAATCATGAATACTTCTACAAACCGGCAGGGAACATTTGAGTGACTGCATGTTCGACATTATGGTATACACACCGGGGTCCCTCAAGGGGACGGTGTGGTCTCCCAGCAATATGGATCCAGGCACAAAAATCCCAAGATTCAGACTCTAGTTCACTCACTTTCAAATATTTCATTTCTCTAATGGAACCACAAGGGACTGCACTCAGTAAAGGATTTATTCATCAACAAGGTTTTTCCCACATTCCGGCAACTGCAAGAAAAATTTGACTTGCACAGTAATGACTTTTTCAAATACTTACAGATCGGAAGCTTTGTAGGGAGGCTTTTTCCATCTTTTCCAGATCGGCCCCCAGACTCTGCCTTAGATAACTTATTTCAGTTTGATCCACTCAAGAAAGGACTAATAACAAAAATTCACAACGCATTGTCACAACTGGATGGAATTATCACACTTGACTATCTGAGAGAGGCCTGGCAGTGTGACCTTGGTACGAGAATTCCAGACAATCAATGGACAAAAGCCCAGGAAAATGTACACTCTTCCTCTGTTTGCATTCGTCATGGACTCTTACAGTTTAAAGTGCTACATAGACTCCATGTATCAAAGTTGAAACTGTCAAAAATGTTCCCCAATGTAAACTCGTCCTGCGAAAGATGTAAACAGCAACCTGCTTCACTGGCGCATGTTTTGGAATTGTTCCTGTATAGCAACATATTGGAATAATGTCTTTCATATCTTGTCTAAAATTCTTTTTAAAAAAACTTAAGCCAGACCCAATCTGTGCTTTATTTGGAGTGAAGCCGGTTGTTGTAGACCTATCAGCCACCCAAAATAATGTGATACGTTTTGTGATGCTGCTGGCACGCCGTTTGATTCTACTAAATTGGAAACAAAAGGTGCCTCCTACCACATCAGCGTTAACACAAGGTGTATTGAGACACTTGCAGCTGGAAAGAATTAAACTCCTACTAAAGGGGAGGTTGGAGGAATTCCATTCAACCTGGCAACCTTTTATAGATCTCTTCAATACTGTACAGATATAAATGATCACTGAGCCTCATTGGTAGTTCGATAAATAGCATCCTCTGTCCAACGTTCTTTTGTTGTTGTTGTTTTGTTTTGTTTTTACTTTAATTCTTATTGTATATATGTAATCATTTATATTTGAATCTTAGTTGCCTTTATGATAAAGAACACTGGAAAACCAAATAAAGAGATTTGAGAGAAAGAAAAAAAATACACTTTATGGTTGATGACAGGCTCATGTTACAGTAGGTCTGCATTGTTTTGTATTAATCACTTTTGTCACTTGAGTTTCCTGTCAAAGTCCTTCCCAGATTAATAAAAAACAGATTCACGTCTACCTGAGCTTGACGCATGACAAACAGACGACCTGACGACGATGATGAACAAAGGGACCCTAACACAAACATACGCAGGCTGTAATGAGGGAATGTGCAACAGGAGGGAAACACAGCTGGACCTAATTTGACATAACGAGATAGGGAGGAAACAAACTGAATGCACTAATGCAGGACTATCAAAATAAAACAGGGAGCAAGACAAATACTGAGACGAGGACGAAGAAAAAACGTGCAACACAGCGAAAGCACAGTGACAGAAAGCTAAAGCCTAGAATCTATAAATATAATACAAGTCCACACAATACGAGAACCAAAACCATGAATGACACAAAATCAAGGAATGTTAGAAAAATCCCAAAACACATGAACACTAGTTCACGGATCCAGTGCCATGACAGTGACAGCATGGGGCAGAATGGAGTTTCTTTGCATTGGTGTTAGTTATTGACCCCATAGTCCCCCCCCCCCCCCCCCCCCCCGCATTTCAAATGGTTTGTTCCACCTCCTCAAAGTTGCTCTTAAATAACACCAATCACACAATCAGGAGCTGCTAGCAGTTCATTGAGGATTTAAAACAGGGGTCCCCAATCCCAGTCCACGAGGGCCGGTGTCCCTGCAGGTTTTAGATCTCACCCTGGGTCAACACACCCGAATCACATGATTAGTTCATTACTAGGCCTCTGGAGAACTTCAAGACATGTTTAGAAGGTAATTTATCCATTCAAATCAGCTGTGATGGATCAAGGACACATCTAAAACCTGCAGGGACACACCGGCCCTCGTGGACTGGGATTGGGGACCCCTGATTTAAAAGAAAAGAAGACAAACGCTTGGATAAAATTTGTCCGTAGTTTATTAATCAGTCCAACTGTACATAATGCAGTGAGAGAGGGACACCAGACAATGATTAACATGGAGGATTACAACAATGCCAGTGCTATGGCAGCACCTGGAATACACCGACAATCAGCTGGACTGGAAATGATAGCCCTGCACAAGGAAACTGTTCAGGCCTCGATATGTACAGGCACCATACAGAGTGTGTGTGTGTGTGTATAAGTGTGTGTGTGTGATTAAAAATATCTGTCTGGATGAAAAACACACAAAAATGATTTTCAGTTCCACAAATGTAAAAGGGTGCTCTCTCTCTTATCTTCTGAAATACTAATTCAGTTATTTTGATGATTTCTTTACTTGTCCATCCACAGTTTGAGTACACTGAAGCGAAATGAAAGGAGACATAGGAGTGGGCAAATACAAAAGATTAGCTGATTAGCAGAGGTTGTTTTTTTTTTTCCTTTTGTAAAACCATGTCTACACCGATATCACTATTACCCATACTTTTGTGCAATATCTTTCTTTGCATAGTAAATAAAAGTTAAATGTTTTTTATTGTTGACATGCACCTATCTTTTGTAGCATATTTTCCTTGCAGATTTTGGGGACTCCCATATAGAATTATAAGCCCACTATAGTGATTTGCATGCAGCATTACCTGTAGAGCTGAACTTGATTTCCACTAAGAGTTTATGAGAGCAAAAAGGCTTAAGCCAGTATAGTGGGTGTTGATGAGGACTGTTAAGTGAGACCTGGCCGGACACGTGAGCGCCTGCATGGACAGACTTCATGCCCTCAGCATGAGAGGCACCACTGGCTGCAGACAGAGGGGAAAGTGCTCCGTGTGCAACAACATCCACATGTTCGGGTGATTGGTTCTTTGGCTTTTGAGTCAGTGTTGAAGATACTTCAAAAACAGGGGGCTAAATCGGATCACAGTCTGAATCTCTCCGGAAATGACGCGCTTCTCCTCGACACCACAGCTTTCTCTCTCTGTCCTCAAATCTGACTTTAGATTTTCTTCTCTAACCATTTTGGCCCAAATCCTAGTCTCAGTTTGTTTGTTTTTTATTTTAATAACATTACCAAAAACACCCGCTATACAAGATGTTAAGATAAAAAACAAAAGCATTTGATGTCCTTGGAAAATATGCTGTCAATTCCAACCCTGAACTCCTTAAATATGTACAGTGGTGTGTGCATGTGTGTGTGTGCGCATTCACTACATGGCCTGCATTGCCCTTATAGGTCCTCACATGAAGTTCTGCTTAAACAGGAGCTTCAACAGGCTTGTCACTGGGTTTGGTTTTTAATGAGGCTCTCTCCTGCGCTTTTTTTCTCCTCTTTCTGTGTTTTCTTTTTTCTTCTTTTTTATTTTTGCAGTATATTCATAGCTTTGGTAGCCATGCAGAGCCCCGCAGAGAGGGCTCTTCATGCCGGGCGCGGGCGGGTTGGGTGGGGGTCGGGCGGGCCAGCAAGCAGCAGGTTTTGTTTCGATTTTATTCATGCCAGGTGAGAGAGTGGTGTGGATTCCGCCTGAACGCCTGTGCACTGGCACTAAAGGATGGAAAGAGGAGCTCTGTCACTCTGGAGATCAGGGTGGAGGGGCGTGGGTGAGGTGTAGTTGAAAAAGGCTGCATTTATAATGTCACTACGATGGAAATTTGTTAAAATGTCCACTATGTCTTTTTCAAGTAAATCTAATGCCAAAGAATCAGCAGCAGTAAGTGCAGTCCAGCTGTCAGGTAGCCAACTAAGGAAGCCTTGGAGCAGTCCCTGTGTGATTGCCATCTTCTCCTTGGGTTAAATGGCTGTGGCATTGGGGTCATACCGCCGTTTCTTCACATTTCTTGATGAGGAGATAAGAAAAAGAAGTCAGCATCTGCTATAATTATATATGCAACGGAGCTAGTGCAACCTGGACAAGCAACCACGCTCTCTTAAGGAAATGCTGTTAGTTGCAGTTTATTATGTAAGGCTGTGAGCAAAATCCCATACTTACGTACTTTTTAGTAGTAGTAGTAGTAGTACGTGAGGATTGTTTGGTATAACACATTCTCAGTATGTATCCAATAGCATGCGAGGTACATACTATTTTGGGTAAGCGGGACAGTGAGCTGAAATCTAACATTGATAACTCTTGAACTTGAGTGTTTAAATACATGCTTTCACTCTGCTGTTAATAAAATTTCAGCAAAGGCACTGGAATGTATCCTAAGGCTTAAATCCTACTGTTTAAGTGATACATAGTATGGGATTTTAGACACAGTGTAAGTGTGCCTGATGAAAATGTTCCAAATGTGCACTTTTTGAGGGCTTCAGGATCAAACGCCGAGGACACTGGAGTGAGGACAGGCTGGTCCATGTTGGCCCGCTCAGCCTTGACTGCAAAGAGACAGTCAGAGGTATTTACAGTCACAAACCTGAGGTCTACAGTGTCAGCGATGAGAAAACATCACATCTGCTTTACAGTTTTTGTAGTACTGGCCAGATCTGAAATAAATAAATATGTTTAATTTTTGAAATCAAAGAACAATCAAGTCTAAGCCATATTACATAATTTTTAAGGTGTTACGAATATAAATATACTCTGTTGCCTTCTTGCAGATGTGCTGATCGGCTCCTTCGTGCAACATCAGTTTACAAGGTGAAGTGTAGGAGACACGTGTCATTACCGGTATTGATGGGAAACACATTAGTTCCACTCAAAACAACCATCTGGGAGGAAAGAGCTAACATAACGTGTACTCCACAGCGGAGAGGAGGAAAGAGGAGACGAGCACAGAAATAACGATCACAGCGGCGGCAGCAGCAACAGTAACTACTACCACAACAGTGGGACAACAATGAGTACAACAACAGGAGTGATGCATAACCTCCCCGTACTGTGGCTTGCTGTGGGGCTTCTATCACTCTGTCATGCACCTGTTCCAATAGTCGGCCAGTTGAAGGTGGCACTATTGCTGTGCGTGGTTCATGCAGTGCAATGCGCCGTGTCTGTACCGGGTCTGCGAAGCAGGCAGCAATGGCAGCTGGTGTGGGCGGGTCCGAGAGTCCTGCTCTGCTCTATGGCGGAGCTCAGCCATCCAGGTGGGTGTGGCCAGCCATGGCACAAAGGCTGCAGACAACAAAAAGGTCCTGGCTTCTCTCTCTCTCTGTGTCTGTGTGTGTTGTTCTCATAACTCCATTTAAAGCCTCGGCCTCAAAGAGCGACGGAGTGAGAAAAAAACATCATGGAAGTGATGAGAGCACGACAACCCTCGGACCAAATTGCTCAGGGTTTGTCTCAGCCTTTGTGCAATGAACTGACCTCCTCCAAATCAACAAGTCAACATGCAGAAATGTTTGGTTTCTTATTCTATTTTCTTTCTCTTTTTTTGTTTTTTTTGCTGTTTTAGTGACAACCATGATGCTATCTGGCATGCTTTAGTGGCTGTAGGACCATATTTATTATTTAGTCCTTAGGTCTGTTTAGATTAGGATGCGTAACACCCCTGTTGCTCAAGACAGCAGGCTAATCAGCGGTGGGTAGATTTCCTAGCCATAGAGTGACACTGAATGGTCTAGTTTAAGATTTTAAAGGGGAGTAATTTCTGTAATACAAGTACAAACAAACTTTTTTAACCACTTAGCTGTTATAAAGTATTCTGTCCCCTCTGTACTTTACTATGAAATGCATGTCAAACATTGAACTCTGCCCGTCTAATCAGTTTGAGGTTCTGCTACAGATGCACAGACACCCCCAGCGTTTCCCAAAGTCAAATTTACTCATACAGTATCAAACACCTGAACGCCTTCCACACCCATATGTGTTCTGCATGTCTCCTCGTCAGTGTGAGCCTAAGTGTAGTAAGTGTAACATGTCCACCCCGGGATGCTGTATTCTGTAGCAGGAGCTCAAACCCTGGTGTCTAGAAGCAGCAGGGATGCTAGAGTTAGAGCAGGAGAGGCATGCGGCGTGTTGCTTACTTAAAGCCCCATCCAGTCCCCCCCAGCACTATGGCAGCCACAAGGATGGCTCCGGCGATGGAGCCTATTATTAGATTGGTGGCACTAGGACCTGTAAAGGGTTATGGGGAAAAAGACATGAGTTCCTATACTCATTTACTGTATTAATAACATTTAGCTATACAATGATGATTTCACATGGAACAGAAAACATACCATAAGTATACTATTACAATAAAATGACTGAGTTTGAGAATGCATTTTTTTGCATGCTTTTCAACCCCCTTTTAGTGTTATAAAGAGAATGTAATCAAGCAAACGCCCTGGAAATATTTAAGTTTATCTGGTGTCAGTTGAGGTAGCGATTATCAGTGGTTTGTCTGTTAAGGTTGTGTAGACCCTGGGTATCCATCACTGTAAAGGTTTACAGGTGACATGTAGGTGTGATCTGCAGTGTGAGCAGTACAAAATGTTTTTAGGGGTCCCAGTCACCACACAGCCTACCACTGACTGACAAGCCAGGTCACTAACTGGACACTTCTCAGGACTGTTTTCATCTAAATGCCCCACATGCCCCAGAAAGGAGAGGATCACAGGAGCAACCACATAACGACTAAGAATAAGAGAAAGGAGAGGAAGTAGGGAGGGAAGAGGGAGGATGAAGAAAGAGGCTTGTAGTAATGGGGAACGACAGGAAGTGACAGGAGAAGGAGAGGAAGGAGGGAGGGAGGGAGGGGAGATCCATCAATCAATCACACGACACTGAAAACATCCAATCACATGACAATTATATGGTCATCACCAACACACAAGAAAACACAAAGCCACCGGGACGCACACACGGGCTCAGGCCGGCTCACGAGACCGCCCGCACACTGAGGCACCACTATGAGAGGAAGAGCTGTGAAAGGGTTAAAGATGCTTACTCTATTCCCCACCCTGTGCCTCCAAAAATCACCCCCAGGGCCAGAATGGTCCCTGCTACTGCCCCTATCAGCCTGTTAGTGGCCACGCTCACTGTGCAGAGGGGAAAAGGAGCATTATTACCACCCTGTCAAAAACAAATAGCAGGCTTCTGCTTCAGAGTCATGGATGAAGTGACCACTGCCCCGTAAGCCCCTCCCCCTGTGGTCAAAGCATCATCTTCAGAATCAGAGCAAACAAATCTTACACTGCTTTTACATTCTCCTACAATCAAAGCCTTTATGTTCCCCAGTAGACCTGTGAAACTCAGGAATGTGCGACTGACTCAGATCTAGCAGTGCGTCTGAGAGCGACACTGTAATAACATTTACATTAAACATACGATCAATGTGAATCTGGGCTAAATTAAAAAAGGGTGGATATATTCATTTTTGGATGGCGGATGGCGGGAGTAGAAAGGTTGGAAACCGACCCTTGGGTTCTTCTTCTGGAGTGACATCGGGCTCTTTAGGCGGGTCAGGCATGCTACAGTCTGTCCCGGCCCAGGTGGTGTCACAGGTGCATGTGGCTTCATTGTTGCATACCTGTGCACAGCAGACATACAGAGGTAAACAGAATGAAAGAACTTTTTCTCTTCCATTTTCCCCCAACATTATACAAAAAAATCTGGCATAGGTTTTGACGTATGATAGAAAAAAACACAATAGCTATGTTTTATTCAGCTCCAGTAATCCAAGCTGGTGTGAGCATCACAGAAAAGCATCACAGCGAGAAAAGTGCAGGATGGTGTAAAAAATGTATTTAATTTAGGCAAGCTGGTTTTCGGCTGACTGGCTTACTGGGACTCTTGAAGAAAATCAATCAACCGACGTGTAATTTCCCAGGCAGCTATAGCCCCCTGAGGAGAACTCGCTTGGGAAAAAAACTTCTTTAAGAAACATCTTAAGCTTCATTTATAGTGCTGAACTAAATCCCTGAAGAACCTAACGCTGCAGTTAGTTAACGCTTTGCATTTATACTTGTGCACTGGTGTGTCTGCATTACTTCATCGTCTCAAGTGAAACTCATCCAATCATGTTGGACTCTAAGATAATAAATACTGAACAATGGCTACATGGAACATTTTGAATTTGGAAAAATAGTAACTACTGCATTAGTAATTAATAGCAAAATGCTATTATTGGAATCATAATCACATATTGTAACCATAGGAAGTTACATTTCTGGGAAGATGCACGTCTCAATGCAGTATAGAGCAAATCAAGCTATTATTATTGTTTTGTGTCTGTGTGTTTATTTTATCATCAAAATAATATTTTCAAAAACAATTTGAGTTGCATTTAATTCAGGAAATATAAAGCATTGTATTTCCTGCAGAAAAGATTACGATTTTTGATTATTATGTATTTACATATTTTTAATTGTGGCAATTTCTACCACATCAGCTGAGAAATGATGCTGCACATGCCGGGCCACTCAGAAAGGAAGCACATTTAGAGTTTGAAACGACAGCTGGGATAGACTCGAGTACAACCCTGAATGACCCTGAATTGCATAAGCTGTTAAGAAAATGGATAGATGGATGAAGAGAAGTATTTTATTTATTTTTATTTAAATACATATTATTTAAATATTCTGCAACTTCTTCTTAAAAAAATCTAAATAAAGCAAGTTTGGCTTACTGGTATAAGAGGTATTTGACATTTCCATAAAAGGGTAGAGGTTTTCCCCAGTTTCCAGTTTGTGTTGACACCTGAATAAAGGATTGCCAGTTGCATATTTCCCTTAAGCTTGAGGCTTTTGTTTGACTTTTTCTACTGAGAAAAAGAAAATCAACAACCCTGGGCATTTGAAATGCAATGAGCCTCCTTACTTCTCCTCATCCCTCCAGAGTGAGATTTAATAAACAAAGAGCAAATACTGGTGTTTGCTGAACAGAAACTCTAAGTTAGAACATAAACAGCCTTTATCCATGACTCAGTAAGCACCCTTTTCATCAAAGGTGTTGGAAACGTTCTGCAGCCCTTACAAACAAATACTACACGCAGTCCATGCTTGCTAATCTTCTAAAAATGAGTGAACACCCTCTCAATTTGCCAGTGAGCAAAGAGTAGGTGTAGGTAAGTGCGTACAAATACTCACCCCATGGCCCGAGCACACATGTCCGTTAGGTCCAATGGGGCAGGTGCTCATGTTAAGTGACTGGATGGGCAGACACTTGCGGTCAAGGCACATCATTGACGGCCCACAGGGAGTCCCATCCTCCACGTAGCCTAAATCAGTTTCATCATCCAAAAGGACGTGGGCACCCCTGAGGAGAAGGATGGAGTAGAGGTGAGGAGTGTTGAAGTCTCCCAAAAAATAAAGCTACAGAAGAAACACTGCCTGTAGGCACCCATTTTAGAAAGAAATAGAAAAACTTCTAGTAACAGCTTGCGTTTTATGAGAAAATGGCCCATTGCGACACAAAAAATCCCCCAAATTTACTACAGAGTTTTTCTATTTATTTCCCACATGGGTAAAGAGCCCCCAGGCCCCAGGCATTATATTAAAGTAAATGTGTTTACGTGCACTGTATGACGTTCCCTTGGTGGTTGAAGGAGGTGGGGGTACTGTCTCCTTTCATGCTTCCAATGCGAGGGACACGCCCGACATTGGTACACAAAAGGAAACCACAGAACACGTCACTGTAAAAGAGAGAGATAAGCAACCAAAAATGTGTACAGATAACACTCTTCCACCTGTCTAACAATGTAATGTTCACCTCTGCACCACCAATTACCAAAATGCACCAAAAAGCTCTATTAGTTTGGTTCAAAGCGACATCTGTAAAGATCTGAAACCTCGTACTGATAACTTTCATTTGATCTGTTACAGTCAATGTTTGGTCTTTAATATTAAGTGCAATTTTAAAGTCACACTGCTTACCTTTAAACATGTTTTACAAATACACTGCCTGGCCAAAAAGAAGTCGCCACCTGGATTTAACTAAGCTATTAAGTATAAGCCTTTCATTGGATAATTACTGCAGTGATTACTTAATGCAGCTGGCAACATGTCATTTAATTAACCCTAACTGATGCAGTGAACAAACAACCACATCACAAAACATTTCCCGTGATTGTGGAAAAGATTTTCGTTTGTTTCAGAAGGTTATTGGTCTGTTCTACTGTCACCTTTATATTGTTAGAGACCCCACAGAACTACAGAGAAACCCCAACAATGAGACAACACCCTATGAGCAAGCACTTGGTGACAGTTGGAAGGAAAAAATCCCTTTTAATGGGAAGAAACCTCCAGTAGAAACCACAAGTAGGCCCACAAGAATGCGTGGGCGACTTCGATCCATGCCATGGGTGTGAGGGGAAAGTGAGAGCAGAGGGAGTTAGGACAAAAGGCACACTATGGGAGAGCTAGAATTTAAAATGAATTACTAATAATTAAATGCAATATCCTTCTATAAACACATGGAAACTGAAAAAGAAAGTGAGTGAAGGACATGGGACTCTCCCAGCAGTCTAAGATTACTGCAGCATACCCAAGGAATGGTTCAGAATCACCTGATCCAGCCTTAACTATACGCAAAAAGGAAAGTTTTAAGCCTTCTGTTATCTCCAGCAAAGAAAAACTAAAACAAAAAAAGAAATGTCATTGTGTAAAACCTGGAAGGAGGAACGAGGTCATAAAAAGAGGTGGATGAAATGATGGACCCATCATGCCGAGCGCCTAGTGTACAAGCCTGCAGAGGCAATTTTACAATCTCCGGCTGCTTCAGTTGGTTCTACAGTGTCATGTGGCCTAAAATAAGGTCAGCTGACTACCTGAATATACTGAATAACCGGGTTTTTCCATAGTGGATGTTTTTCTTCCCTGATAGCACATTCATGTTCCAAGATAGCAATGCTACGATTTATCACGCTCGGACTATGAATAAATGGTTCAAGGAGCATGAGACATCATTTTCACATGTGGGTTGGCCAACCCAGACTTAACTGACTTTAACTGTTATTGGGAATATTGCCTTATTAGGAATGTGCCGGAGAAGACGTTCTGATTCCGCCGACATCAGTCTTGTTAAAAAATGAATGCCACTCTGGACGAGAATACATATTGTGAAACTGCATGAGCTTTTTGAAACGATGCCACTGCAAATGCGTGCTGTCATCGAAGCTAAAGGCAGTCCAGTTAAATATTTCAGGCTTCAGCTTTTTTTGGCTGGGCAGTGTAAACTGACTTGACTTTTACCACCACATCCCAGTTAAAGAGAAAAGCCAGGAAGACTGAAGACATGTGTGCTGAGGTGGTTTCCCTGGAATCTGTTTTTAGTAATTGATCTGATTGGTAAAAATACATTCCTGGCATTTGATGGCAATTATCCATTTTAAACAGGGTCCTTTGGCGCCCTCTGTTGGATGGCTGTAAAACAACAACAACTGAGAAACCTGATGCTGAAATTCCACATAACAGGATTAACTTGTACAATATATCTTTGGAATACCACAACAAAAATTTGGGGATCCTAAAGGATCTTGACAGTAAAACTTTCTCACCTATGCACAGCTGGCTGCTTGGTGCACAAAATGGGTGTAAATGTTGGCCGATCAGTTTAGAAAAGTTCAAAATATGCTTTCAGGCACTTTATTATTCAATGAATGTGCGACAGTGTTATTATTTTGTGCTCACTGTTTGCTACACTGGATCCATTTTTCTCCATCTTTTCCACAGTTGCCCTTCTCTGTCCCCTCCGTGTTCAGCTTCTCATAGCAGAACTTCTCCGAGCCTCCAGCCTCTAAAACAAAAAGAGGGGCGATGAGCTGCACGCTGCCTCTCCTTGTGCAGAACCCGTGCTCAAATTAACCCGAGAAGCATTAAACCTTACTTGATCCCCAGATGTATTTACACTGGTTCTCTCTGGTCTTACACTCTCCACTGTAACAGCGACCCTTTAGATAGAGATTAATAAAAAATCAGAAAACTTTGAGCACACGTTGGCATTTATATTTTTGTAAATACCCATTTCTTACCTGGTTTACCTGGCAGATGTAACCATCTTGTTTATGAAGGTTTGGCGGGCACTGTAAAAATCACAAAGAGAACAACCTTTCTTTTTTAACAGCCAAATTTGTGTTCAACGTGCAAAAAAAATGAACTAATTAAAGTTATTTAAAGCTAAATAAACCATAAGCTCAACCTGTCCCGAGTCCCCAGAGCAGGTCTCTGAGATGTCACAGTCGTTCACAGCATAGCGGCAGCTGTAACCTCGTGGGTAGAACTGGCAAGAAAAGGAGAATAAAACAGCGTTGGATTTCAGAAATCAACTACTAGTTTTTCAGAGCTTTAAAAAGAAAGAACCAAGCTTGTACCAAGCATGTTTTATTGCAGCATGGTCCATCGCTGCAGTGTGCCCCATTGGCGAGGGAGCACTTCTTGCAGCATTCCTTTTGGCAGTCCTGAAAACAAAGGGAAACGAGCTTCAAGCATCTGAACAAAGAGAAGATGACAAATGGGCGTGCGTGACGTGGTGAAGTAAAAAGACCCTCACTGTTCTCAGTCCGCAGTCGCACTCCTCTCCCAGTTCTACAAATCCATTCCCACAATTTGCTGCCTCGAACAGCTGTCAGGAGAGGACAAGACGGTGTAAAAGGAGCACGTGTGCGTAAAAGTTTGACATGTTGAGAGAAGGGGCGACTAACCTTGGTTGGCCTGTTGAACAAACAAGAACCTCCACCTTTCAGGAGGAACTCCTTGTAGTCTGAGATGCTGCATTTGGAGAATTTTTGTGGGTGTTGGACTCTGCAGAGAGAAGACAATGATATTTATAAGTTTGTCCAACCAAACAGGATACAGTCAAAAAAATATGCCTAAAATGTTGACTTCAAGTAATCTGAATGCATGCAAATTTCCCAAAAGTCAATTTTCATTAGATATCTCAAAATTTCAGCTTACTGACTAAAACGTATCACTAAGTTTAAAATCTTGAAATAATAACCTGAAATTTTGACCAATGGAAGTGTGTTTATGTTCTCAGTTGCAAGTTTCAAGTTAAATTGAATACAACATGATTTAAATTGTGGTGTCAAATAGAGGCGTGTAGAATGATAAAGCTGGGTATGCTTCTGGTCACTGACAAGTCACTATCGTAACAGCATGCTTTGTCCCTCAGTTTTTGAGTCAGAGCCACTTTTGCTCATCCTGTCCAGTTTCAAAACAACAAGATGGTGACGGCAAAATCCTCTCTAGGAACATAACTAACCAATGGGGGACACCCTGGTGACTACAGCTACCTTTTATATACCCAATCCTACTTTAGCTAAAAGAGTTGCTTATTATTCACAAAACAGCATGCCGAAATTACAGTAGGTGCAACTTATTCATTTTCTTACTTGTGTACTGACTGACTAGGTGGTTAAAAACTGTGTAACTGTATTAAACAGTCGCTCAGAGTTAGTTAATAACAAGCAACAAGGAAAAAAGCTGAACGAGTACTGATTACTACATTACTGAGTGCACACAAACGAGCATTTGTAATTGCTCCGCCATGTGAATGAATGACTGTGTATGCGTGTTTCTCGGGGGTATGTTGGATCTTACCCAGTATCCTCCATTATGCAGCCAGCCCACTGGCTAGTACAGCCGCATTCCTCTGCAAAACAGGGCAGAAAGTGTAGAAACACCAGAGAAAGAGGAACGGACAGAGTAAGAAAAGATAGCATCCACAACTTTCATTTTAAATAAAGACTTAGAGTAGACAAAGTAAGCATGTTAGCATAATTATTTTTTTTTTTTGTAATTTCAAAGAAAAGCAGTCTTAATCCGTGGATTTAACTCCTGATATCCAGCTTTCTGCTGAATAATGAAGAATCCTTTCACTTTATTTTACACTGACATTCTCCTTGGCAGCTTTGGGGCCACAAATAGACTTTTGCTGATGGTTAGCATTTTTTCCAGCTTGTAGTTTCTAACCTGGCAGCTGCCTCATTAAGCATGGCGATCTCAAATCTGATGGCATAAATTCTTTCTCAAACGGACATTTTCTGGTCTACTTTTCTCAAATACAGTCAGTCCACCGACGGTGACTTCTGGCAACAGGGTTGCAAAGAGACTTTTTGTTTTAGAGGAGGCCTGTGAATGACATCTAAAATATCAGTCAAGACTTTCAAAAAAATGCATTGTATCCTGTATTTAAACAGTTAAATGCCAATAGTAACAGAATAGTGAAATGTGAAAGTTCACTTAACACAAAACACTTCCTTCTTAGACCTAAAGAGTTGAGAGCAGAAGTATTTGTGGTGCTCAAAGTACTAAAAATACAATTTCGAGAAAGAAAAACACCTACATTTCTGCTACTTCTCCAATTTCCAGATGTGAGGTTACATCCAGTTAGCAGTCTTAAATAAAGTGCATTTAAACACCTGCCTTCAAAACATTTTCTCTACTTTACAAACAACTTTAGCCGTGCAGCAAAAGCATTTCAGTTTTGTGTGTATGTCTGTTTTAAGAGTGAAAAATGTTCCCATCCTGACCTTAATTCAAGCAAAGCTGGATAATGTTAGAGAGGCATCTGAAACCAGTGTAGGGATCACAGGGTCTTCAATAAAACACCAAATGTATCATAACTGACAGGTGCATTTTTGAGACCGCTACATAAAAACTGTTATTTACTATGTGGCATGAACTTTGTGACTTTAGCCTGCCATGCCTATCATGCTTATAGCAGCTGTGTGTTAAGAAAAAGTGTTTCATGTTTACTTCTCTTGGATGCCGGATCCCACTGGATGCCCAGGTTCTGTGCCAGGCTCTGGGAAAGAGACACTACCATGGACGAGGTGGTGGCGTACTGTTGGCACAACAGTGACAACATATTATTCACCGCATAATCACACTGCGATACGTCCACAGAGCAATGCTGGATGTGTGACAGTAAATCTGACCTCATTGACGCCTACTCCACGGCTCACAGAACACATGCCTCCAAAGTACGCAGTGCTGCTTCTGCGGTAGTGGAAGGTGGCGTTTCTGCAAGAATGATGGAGATGAAGAATAAGACGGAAGATATAAATAGCACAAAGCAGGTAAGAACACAGCAGTGCTGCTTTAGTTACAGGCAGGCAAACAAAGCGTACTTCCATCAGAGCAAAACCAGAGACCACCCCAAACGATCTGTTCAGCCCCCGAAGGGTGAACTTACGAGAGTAGCTGCACAGAATCGGCATGGTGCTTGATGCTTTGCTGCCGGTACTTGGAGAAATCACGCAGCAGTTCCAGCGGCTTCACACTTATGGGGATGTGATCCCTGTCTGTCCAAATCTCCACAGCAACAAGCACCACACGTGTATGGAGTTGCTCTTTGAAGATCTGCCGTCGGAAGCAATGAATGGAAGCAGTAAAGGAAAAAAAACACAACAAAACGTGTGAGATAGAGGCAGAGAGCGACAGCAAAGGAAGCGGAGGACGGATGTAGAATAATGGGAGCGGGGAGGAATACAGGGGAGTGTTTACACACATACAAAGAACACAGACAGACAAGGATAACACTGATGTTTGCCCGTTATTTTTGGAGTTTTGAATTCTTAGTTATCTATCTGAGTTTGGGTGTCTGTTTTGCTTTCTCTGTTATTCTAGTGTTTGAAGTTTTGATTCTTATCTGTGGCATGATGAGTTTTGGATTCCTGATTTGATCCTTTGCAGTATTACTGAAGATATGTTTTTTACGCTTAGATAAAATGAAAACAGACGCCTGTTCTAGTCAAATGTGTACTTTTTTTATGCTTCCTTGTATTCCAGTTGCTGTCTTGAGGTATTGTAGCTCAAGACTAACCAGAGTGAGTTTCTTGTCTGTGTTTAGTATTTATCTTTTGAGTTATTTCCTGTTTTACTCTGTCAGTTGTCTCTTGTGTCTTGCTTTGACTTTTACTTCCTCCCCTGTGATTATCTTGTACCTTCACCGATGTTTCATTTCTCTCCTGCTCCCAGTTTGCCCTCAGGTTGTTTATATACACTCACTACAAACTGCATTTAAATGTTTAATTCTCCGGGCATAGATTCAACTAGATGCTGGAAACATTCCTCAGCAAATCTGGTCCATATTGATGTGACAGCCTCCCTCAGTTGTTGCAGATTTGTCAGCTGCACAATAATGATGTGACTCTTCCATTGCATCCCAAACGTGCCAAAGTTTTAGCAGCACTGTCACTTAAATAACCCGTTTCCCCATTCTGACAGTCAATGTAAGTTTCCGCAGGTCATCTTGACACCTCTACATGCCTCCATACACTGAGTTGCTGCCATGTAATTGGCCAATTCAATGGTTGGGCTAATGAGCAGCTATTGAACAGCTGTACCTAACAAAGTGTCTAGTGACTGTATACTGCCTTTCTTCCAATTAGTCTTTGTCTTCCCTGGATGTGTGCTTGCTGTTTACCCCGGTTCTCTGTGGTTTCCTTGTTTTAGTTATTGATCTACGACGTCAACAAAATAAAAGGTTTGCTTTGCATTATTTTGTCTGCCTGGAGTTGTGCATTTTAGTCCTGTGACGGTCCTGTGACAAGGTTTACCATTGTAGTTTAAGCATCAAATGCAAATTAGACACGAGGGTGAATGAAATGTTAAACATTTTGCAGATAGTGAGCACTGAACAAAATCAAATCTTATCCAGCTTGTGATGCCAGAGAAGTCATGTGCTAGACCGCAGGTGTCGAACTCCAGACCTCGAGGGCCGGTGCCCTGCAGGTTTCAGATGTGCCGTTGATCCAACACAGCTGATTTAAATGTCTAAATTACCTCCTCAACATGTCTGGAAGTTCTCCAGAGGCCTGGTAATGAACTAGTCATGTGATTCAGTTGTGTTGACCCAGGGTGAGATCTAAAACCTGCAGGACACCGGCCCTTGAGGCCTGGAGTTCGACACCCCTGGGCTAGACTGTCAGTATGTTGGTGCTGATTTGGTGATAATAGTAGCTGAGTGAAGTTAGACCTGCTGATGGCAAAACATTAAAAGTCAACTGTTATTAAGTACAGTAGGAGACGTTGCCGGACTTCTAGTAGGTCTTCTACAGATGATATTCTAAAAGAGGTTTCCAAAAAAAGCACACACTCCAGTTTGCTCAAAGGATAAGTAAAAAGCTTACTCACACTATCCACAAGATTAACTACTGACTTGGCAAAGTTTCTCGTGTGCTGCTTGTTCCTGTGTCGTTTAAACTGCAAACAGAAAGGGGGAGGGAAAAATAGCACACAGTGATGTACAGTGTGTAACGTTCGGTGGCGCTTGCTGCTCCCTCTTCTGGGAGGGAGTCGGCCCAGGTCTGGAATATTAAAGAGTATCCTTTTGTCCATGATAAAATACCAGCCACATAGCATCAAATGAGGAAAAAAGGAGAGATTTTTACGCACCATACTGTGGTCACTGACAATCATGACTTCTAAATACTTCATCTCCTCAAATACGCTGCGAGGCATCTGCAAAACAAAACAACAATGACCAGGCAGCTTCAAGTGTATAATTTGGAGTATCACCACAGGTCTAACCTTGTAAACGTCTGTGGGTGTTTTTATTGTAAACTGTGAAACGCAGCCGGGGTGAGTGCACTAAAGTCATTGCATTACTTCAGAGAGAGGTGAGATCAGAGACTTACTGCTCGCTTTTTCCTGCGCCTCAGCCAGGACAGTTCATCCAGCTCGGAGAAGAGCTGCTCCTCCTCTTCCTCTGCAAATAAGCACAAGGAAAGAGTGACACCTCTACAGACTCAAGTGTTTACATCCCTGTAGCCTTGTTTTGAAAGAAATCAGTTATGCATGTGACATTTTCCCAGAAATTTCCACAGCGTGTCTCAAAATTTCCTATGAAATGCAAAAAGACGAGTGAAGACAGGGAACTTGGCAAAACGGCAGCGAGGCAAGTGCTTGTGATCCAAGGAAAGTGATATACATTTGGTCCATTTGGCAACTATAACACTAAAATCCAATCCAGTTTGTTTTAAAGGTCTCTTCTGGGGTGACAGCCTATCTGGACCTTCCTGTCCTTGCTTTGTGTCTGAAGACAGGGATGATAATGTCAGGTTTAGGAAGTCACAAGAGGTGTGGTGCTGGTCAGAGGGGAAGGACTGATAAAGACAGTTATGTGAAAAGGTTAATGACAAGCATCGAAACCTTACCCTGCTCCACTGAATCATCATCCCACAAAGAAGAGGCTGCTCTTCTTAGTTTGTGAGGCCTAGCAGCTGTATCCTGTAGGAGTCAGGCAAACAAATCGGTGAAAAAAAAGGGAGGGTGACTTGTACAAGCAGGTAGAGCAAATGAAAAAAATAAGTTTAAACACATAATTTATCAAGGATTTACAAAAGTAAATGCAGGACTAAATAATTACACAAATAAAAATGTTTGGCGCTGAATGCCTGCTGCACATCTTTTCTGACGTTTAGCTGCTGTTATGTATCAGAGTGAGTACTCTTGAGTTGCTGATTTCAAGAGCACGAGGTGTTCCAGTTTTATAAAGAACAAGAGCACTTATGTTTGCATGTAAAGGGGGAGAAACTATTTTTCCCACCAGCAATGCAGTCAAATCCACTTGTAGTAGCAGGAAAAGGAACATTTCTAGCAGTGCACAAACATGTAGACCGTCAATGCTAGAAAACAGATACTGCGCAATCAAAAGCATGTCCGACAGATTATTACAACAAGAAGAAAGTGCTGGCAATCGCTAAACATCCCAGCACTCGTGATTTTTTTGGCCACAGATTCCCATTAGCACCTAAAGTTCCTCTTTCTCTATAACTATGATATAATTATGACTATTGGTCAGAGGGCCCGGTGGCACCAGTGTCCGGCAGCCTCGCCTCTGTCAGTGCGCCCCAGGGCAGCTGTGGCTACAATGTAGCTTACCATCACTAGTGTGTGAATGTGTGTGTGAATGGGTGGATGACTGAATGTAGTGTGAAGCGCTTTAGGGTCCTTAGGGACTAAGTAAAGCGCTATACAAATACAGGCCATTTACCATAACAGGAAGAACTGGTGTGGGCCAGAGCCATCACTGAATAGTCATTCAGGACTAGAAAACCACCCTAACCTTAACCAGCTTTCTACTATGGCTTGACAAATAGGAATTATGATGATTAACATACAATAAAAATGCAGATTATTTGTCTTTTGCTATAGCCATATGTAAAAAAAACATAAGGTCATGTTAATCCCATGTAGGAAATGGCCGTTTCCTTTGAAAACAGGATGATCCTGGTAGGATATCCTTGCCTGAGAACAAAAAGGAGTAACAGCATAAAACATGTGTTTCCATCCAAGGCGAGGATGTTTGTTTGATCGCAGTGTGCGTGTCTGCTAAAGGAATAACTTACAGTTGAATGATTCTGTTGTAAGGGCTCAATTAGATACACATGGACTCCATCGTCAAACATCCCACTGCCAGGCAGAGGGAGAATAAAAGGGAGAGACACACCAGTCAATACCGAGTCAATAGGAGCTAAGCAGCAGAGATGAGTACATCCAGAGATATTCTGAGCGCGGCGAGGATTTCACAAAAAAAAAAAAAAAATCTGATGTTCACTTACTGCAAACCGTTACAGGTAGATAAGGCTGCGTGGGAGTTATCGTTCCCTCTCACCTGGCCGTGGTAGTAACAGTGCTCACCGCCCTGAGAGAAGAAGACACAGTACTAAGGCAGCATCAGCGCTAGCATAATGCACAGAGTTGTGTGTACACCGTCGTGGCGCTGTGTAAAGCTGTCAGTGTGTTTGAATTTTCCAGCAGTCCTAAAAGGGTAACAGCTTGTGTCACAGATGTCAGTTTTGGCTTATTTGCAGCTCACTCCTGCAGGGGGGCTCAATCTATGCTTGTTAAAAGGGGAAGTTAATACACTGCAAGGTGGGTGCCGACACTGTTTGTGACTCAGCCCTCAGACCCCGGGTGAGCGCAGGACCCTGTTTCCCTCTGTCTCTCTCTTTTCTTTTTTCTTTTTTTTTAAACTAACTTTATTTAAAGTAAACAAGTTTACATATAAAATGCACATACACATACAATTACATATACAAAACCATGAGCACATACAAAAGGGAGAAACAAGGAGGAAAATCTAGCATCTGAGTCCACACAACGTTCACAAGACTTACAGTTTTAATTCGTTCCACACACTTCACCCATCCCGTCCTGCACTGATACTGCAGAGTGCTTTCTCTCCCTCATCATGTGACCAGAGCTCCAGCAGGAGGCTGCAGGGGAGCAAAACCCTGCTGATTCAGCTACAGCATGCCCAACCCAGCTCTCTGCCTGAATCAGCAGCAGGAGAAAACAGCTCTCATTTCCATCTCACTAGCTTATATCCTCATCTATCTATCTATCTATCTATCTATCTATCTATCTATCTATCTATCTATCTATCTATCTATCTATCTATCTATCTATCTATCTATCTATCTATCTATCTATCTATCTATCTATCTATCTATCTATCTATCTATTTCTGTGCAAGGTCAAAGCAGCATACACATGGCCCACCACAGCAAAATAACTGAGAAATGTGTCTACTTAAACATTACCTTTGATATAACAGGTTTCTCTCCTTCATAGTGGATCTCAACATAATCTGAAGACAGCAAGTCACTGAAGAAAACAGAGACTGCAGTTAGTAACAGGAGGAGTTGCCAGGAGGAGTAAAAGGAGGTGATGCAGTGAAAAAAACATGCAGGAGTCTGTCTGTCTCGTTTTGCTTTCTCTGACTCACATATTGTGGTTTTAAACTAGTGGTGAGAGAGCAGTGCTTTGGTTGGCGTTTAAACACGAACAGTCATCACCGCCGGGCCCGCATTTGGCTGCACAAACACTCCCCTGGCATCTCAAAAGTGCAGTGGAGATGTTAAATGTTGTCTGCCCTCAGGAAAAATTACTATGCAGGTAACCTGGGGATGACTAACTAGCCCGGCAGAAGATGCACAAAATAAAACTGGATTTGATAAAAAATCTCTCAAAAGCACCCTGAGAACAGAACAGAAGCAAATTATATCATATGAAGCTACCTGCTTCTGCATCAGATTTGCCCAAATCAAACTGAACGGAAAAGCCTAATGCGATAAATTATCCTAAGGCCTCAACCTCACCTTGAACACAACAGTTCTCTCAGCAGCTCCCTGAGTCAGCGTCCCTCACACGCTCGGTCTGCTAGCTGACTTCAAGAGATAATTTCTGCCACAATGGCGCTTTTTTTTTTCTGAGTAACCTTGCAAAACGGAAACATCCCTCCTCTCTGAACATATAGCTGTGCTGCAGCAAGAAAAAAAAAGGATGGAAATAGTAGCTCTGTATTGTGACACCAGCAGTGTGACCATTTTTTTTGAGTGATGCGTTGGAGCATGTGAACAGGAAGTGCACCATTACGAGAGGAGAGCCAAGGCGCGAGCAGTCTCTGAGAGATTCCTTAGTGAAGGGCTATTTATAGCTTGACAGATGAGAAGAGTGGGCCACACCAGAGTGTATCGGTGTTTGAACGGCTGTGTGTGCATAAGTGTGTGGTTGGCTCTCTGGCTGGCTGGTAACAAAACTGAGTGTGGAAAGGTAAAGCGCCGGAGCGTGAGCATCTTGACGTATGTCTGTTTAAATGTCTATGCGCCACGGTTGCGCGTGGAGACCATGAGGAGGGAGTTCTGCCCCAAGGTCTCTTGGTTCACAGGAGACGGAGCGCCACAATGCAGCAGGAGAGGCAGCAGCACATGAAAGGCACAAAGAGGTAAAGGAGAGAGAAGGGACCAAAGAGCTGCAGGAGGTTCTCACGTCTGGCGCCAGATCAAATGTAACTCTAAAATCCTGTAGCAGCACATGACACACTCATGCTGTTCATGCAAGGCAATAATCTGCTCTGAGGCTTAATATATGGAGATGCTATTAAGTATTCAGAAAGACGGCAAAGGAAGAAAATCTCCCAGACAAAGTCGCCATTGTGGCCACTGACGATTTAACTAACGCATTTCAAAAACATCCAGATTCTTTAAAAGTAAGACTTGTATTAGTTTCTGTAAATCATCTTTTTAGTTGCTTACAATTCCAGGTACGGTAAGAGGTGAGCAGATAAAGCAGCACCCACTAGCAGGGTGCAGACCTATCTATATTTAGATCAGTGCTGCTGCAGCTACAACACTAAGCAGAATTCAAACCCCTATTCTTGCACAAAAAAAGCATCTAGTCGAGAACCTACAAGCAAACAGCTGGGAATCAAGGTCACACGTGCAGGCCTCTTCACTGCTGCTGAGATTTTCCTGTTGTACTATGTGGTGATTCCTGAACGGAGTGACAGGCTTTTCTGTCATTTGACATGATGCATGCGATACAAGAAGCGATGTATTTTTCATTTCAGCTAAACCTCACGGGAAATGTTCAACTTAAAACGAAGATAGCAGTGACAGACACTCTGAAGATATCCCAGCGCCGATATGTGATCTCCAAAACCGCAGACTGCAGAAGATTTCTGAACTTGTACATTTGGGCAATAAAATAAATACTAATTGCTCCATACTGCTGCACTGCCTACAAGTCTTTATCAGCCTTGACGTGGGCACTCACATGATACGCAAACCACTATGAAGCCAAAGCTCCAACATTTCCTTCATTATAGCTGAAGTAACAACTGTGTAAAGTAATTTCAAAGCGTGTTTACAGGATCTTAAGTTTATGGCACATCCTCTGTGATCTCAGCAAGCCACAGGCACAAGCTGAATATCCAACCACATGATAAGAAAACATAAAAGTAACTACGTCCTACAGGAATTTTTCACATGTACGCCAGGCTTCTTTATACAGGGAGTGAATCAATAGATGCAGAACACAGAGCAGCCGTCTCCATCCTCATTTTGATGCAAGCTTATTAAATCCTCATTAAATATAGAGATGTTGGTTATCCAAAATCCTTCATATAAAACTAGTCTGGCTGCTGAGCTGACGTCGCTCTTAGCACTTAGCAACCAACGTGCTGACCCACAGTTTCCCTGATTACATTATCTTCAATTGATGCTGCATTAAGCTCTGTTCTGACACATTATACATATCATTTACAAACAAGAGTCAGCTACTCGACGTGGTTCATCGCTTCGTATCATAGTCCGAGTCGACTTTCAGTTCACTGAACGTCTGCTCTGTGCTGTCATGATAGAAATACAAGTGTAGTGCACTTATGCATGTTCTCTTTGAGTCCTACACTGGTCTTTATATTTTGTATCTTTCTGATGACAACAATTTCATTATATTTATTATTATTATGGTACACCAAAATCTGCAACAAGCAGATTTATATTTAAATTAGTAAAGGATTTAAAACAGGAAATAAGAGTTATCTTAATTGTATTCTATACAGCACCACGTATTATAGCGTGAAGACTGTCTATGATAGGCTATATGGATGCTGGTCACAAGGCCAGCATGATACAAGATACTGAAATTCTATTGTTTTCATCTATTTAGTCATTTTTGTTGAGATGACCTTGAGAACAAATACTCTTTTACATGTTCTTATCATCTGGTGTCATTTCCCATAAAGGGCTGTGATGCGTCTTTGTCTCATGCTTGATTAGTACTCAGTCAGTCTGGTGGTGAGATTTTGGGGAAAAAACAAGGACAGGGAGATAAACAAAATCCTTACACATCTCTGAGTTTCACAGAAAAAAAAGCCCACAATCAATAACACTAACCAATTTAAGTGAAATAAATTGCTGTGGTTAAATTAGATTAGGAGAACTTACTTGTTAAGAGACAGATCTAGAACAAATCTGGAGCCAAATGCCTCTAACTGGAAACTAACTTGGGCTAGGTGGACTGCCTGTAGAAGAGAAAAAGAGTAGTCACTGCAGATAATGGTAGCTTGCAAAACAAATAAGATTATAGCAGCGTCTCACTGAGCCAAAATCCTCCAGGGTCTGCCTTCAACTTCGTGTACAGCACAATGCACAAAGAACAGATGTGCTGTATCAATGACGGATGTTAATGTACAGTGGGTTGACGGGAAGAAGTGCTTCTTTCAGCACACTTGCTTTGGCATCACTCCAGTTGCTAAAGAAACACGTAAACTATGCTAAGTGGGTCTATTTTGACTATTATCTTAGCTTTGACTGATTCTCTACAGCAAACTGACATGAAATACTGGGATCAGACCAAACAACGCATTATTATGTACTACAACCTTTGACCACACATCTTGCAAACTTTTTGCACAATCAAGGCTATGCAAGCACTAATCATCTTCATCCACCCCTCTTCCACATACCTGGCCCTCTGAAGCTTGGTTCTTAGCATGGGTGTTCAGGTCATGGTAGGTACTCTCAGAGTCCTCGTTTAGGTAGTAGATCAACCGAGAGGGGTAGGTGATCACATGCTCTACTGCATGGTGTGTTGTGTTGTCTGTGGTGGGTGCTGCAGTTGCCTGTTGCTTCAGCAGAGCCGACACTGCGTCCCTCTCAACCTTGTCCTCTACTCCTTGAACCTCTGCAAGGGATTTTTTACAGCACAGATACATATATATGTTTTTTAAAACTACAGATATGCACAAAGGTATCATCTTTAATTCATTAAACACAATTGTTACACTGAGGCAAGTGGCTTTAGCTTTATGCCAATTTTATGACACAGTTCATCTGCAGTGATTACATGCAGCAGTATACTCAAAAACTAATAGCCACCACCAATTACACTGATTTGGAACACAGACTATAAACTGCCTCATTTAAATAAAAACCACTTTTGATACGGTTATTGCCAAAGTAAAAACTGCACCAGATAAATACTGTTCTCATTTAATCCGGCGTGCCTGGATAATATCACGCACTTGAACAAACACAGAGCCTGTGTGTTAGACTTAATTCAAGCGTAGTAAATATCCATAACAGTGATCATTGTGTTTTTACTAGCTGAACAAAAGATGCTGAGATGCTGTAGTCTGCCCTCATGCAGCATCACGCTAAAGACGCAGCGTATTAAATACAATAATTCCCGGTGGCTTCCGAGGAACGCTGTTATAGATCCAAAGCACATCACCAAACAATATTTCAGCACAAAGCACAGAGTGGTAAGCGTAGGCGATCACATTAAAGTGACAAAAAAGCCAGCAGGCTGTGGCAGTACCTACCGAGTGAAGCTAGTGATGGATGAAGCCAAGGCAAAAGGATGCTGACGAGCAAAGTGGCCAGAAATATCAAATGCATGATTCATATTTGATAACTGAAATATCTCAATATCAACACATCAACGCAGTTAATTGCTCGCGGCCCATCGTGGCGGGGGAGGTGCCGTGGAGGGGGGATCTCTTCATGGATGCAGGAGACACCGGGTTTTACTGCTGCAGTAGCGGAAGAGGAGGAGGAGGAAGAAGCGGAGAGAGGAGGGGTGGGGGTGGGGGGCTGAAAGAAGGCGGTGGCCAGGAGGCAGCTACTGGAAGTCTACCAGCAGGTTGCTGCTCCTCCTTGATGAGCTCAAATGCCCTTTCTCACCACAGACACAACCAAGTGAGAAAGGACACTGCCACTGATATAATATAATATAATATACTATAATAACATAGTAGTTACATTATGTAGGCACTTGCCACTGTAAACAATACCAGTATAGAATAATCGTTCGACTTTCAAGTTTGGTTTCTGTGGTTTTCTAATTAAAGAAAATGTCAAACTGTGTCTGCTGGGAGAGAAAGTACTGGGACCATTCAGCAGCACCATAATCTTCTGAAACGGCTCCATGTATTATCAGCAGCGTAAACCAGACCGTGTGCTGTAATTGCTCTTTAATAATTATCAGTATTATTCAATATGTAACTTTTATCTGTTGTGTAAAGGTGCCTTGAGTCAAAACCTAGTTCTAACATCCTTAAAGTGGTAGTTTTTATGATAACTCACATGGTGCATTTTCCTGAATGTTTTACCTGAGCTGTGCGGATGCGCAGAAAACCCGGGGCCAGGTAGTATTCCAGTAATTTGGGACTCTGTGGTGCATAATAAAGCTGCCCCCCCCCCCCCCCCCCCCCCCCCCCCCCATAGTGTGTGCTCATTCATAACTGGGGTCTAAAAGCACATTTTCGCCCAAGGGCTAGAGCAAATTTATCCACCCATTCGACATAAAATTACTGTATGCAGCCATAGTTGTACTTAATTAGTTATTACGCTCATATGAGTGAAATACTGCATAACATTTTAAGCTGATGATATGTTTTAACTGCCTAATCTGGTATCTTTGTTTTTGTGAGGGCAGACATATAATAAGAACAAAGCCTCATTAATAGGACACACTTGAATTTGTCTAATTTTTAAAAAAAGAAACAAATGAATCTCAGTAAATGTTTAATGTGGACAATATAGGTGTAATTTAGTTGTTTGTATGTTATACTTTAACACTCTATAAACCCATGCGTAATAATTTTTATGTAATTAACACTTTATTAATCCTAATTAGTGTATAACTAGGGTAACAATTAACTAACCAGGGACTGTAATATAAGATGTTACAAAACAGTAAATGGTTTGTAAATGCATTTGAGGCAAAAATTAATGTAATATTTCCACCTGAAATCTACTCAAGCACTATAAAACAACATGAAACTTACATGCTTATGCAGGGGTGGATCTACAGCCGGGTAAGGGAGGGCAACTGCCTTTGAACACCCACCCCCCTTCACCCAGAACTTTTCTAGTTCTGCCCCAGTGCTGATGCAAAGTATTCCCATTTTTAATAAACTACTAGAAAAAATTTGCATATTCACTTCACTGCTACAGCCTCATTCACTGCAGGTGCTTTCTGTAGCTTTTTGAAAACATCATGTGAAAAAGAACGTTTTCACATGACTCTTTTCAGAAAATATGAAGTACACCCTTACTGACCCCATTGAAATTCAGACATAACGCAGCAGCCAGGTGCTGGTGATCAAATAAACCACATTAAAAGATCATCAGAAAGTGTAAGCACTTCTACTAAAACTGTAACAGTTTGCTGGTTCGGAGCATCCAGTTGTGCGCAAAGGTGTCACGTGTCAAATTTTTTCCCAAGGTCAGACCATGCAGTGCTCACATCTCAGATCCTACAGTCCTCAGTTCGCATGACAGGTAGAAAGCATCTTCTCTCTAAAAACAACATGTCAGCTTAGGTTACCAACGTTGCATCTAAACAAACCACAAGACTTCTGGAAGACCTGTGATTACCTTTGGACTGACAAGTGGAGGCCATCAGTCTGACAGCTAAAGTTTGGCTGAAACTGGGTCAATCAGCAGGACATTGATCCCATGTACAGCAGCAAATCTACAACAGAATGGCTGAAAAAGACAAGATTCAAAGTGCCAAAGTGGCCCAGTCAAGGTGCAGACATCAACCCCACTGAAACGCTGTGGTGGTATCTTAAGATAATTTTGCATAAACAAAAGCCCACAAACCTCAAGGAGCTTAAGTGCTGCAAAGAAGAGTGAGGCAAAATTCCTCCACAACAATATGCCAGACCGATAAACACATACAGAAAACAATTATATCAAGTCATTGCTGCTAAAAGTGGTTCTACAAGATACTGAGGTGTACTTAGTTTTTCACGGGACTGCAGAGAGTCCTGTGAAAACTTTCTTTTTCACGTGGCTGTATATGCCCTGTTCATGTCCTAATAGACAGAGGACATGCGCATGTGTCTCAGTTCACTATGATAGTGAGCCATTGTAAAAAAAAAAGAAAGAAAAGAAAAACAAGGTCTTGCTCTTGAAGAGCACTAATGGATCAGAGCATCACTAATTTTATTATGTACACCATACAAAAAAGGACCATACAGTATAACAGGCAAGCTTCTATTTTAGGATGTCCGGTTATGGATCCCAGCTATAAAAGCAGGACAAATCTACATACTTATTTTTCATACTGACATTTTATTGATGTGAAGTATGTAACATATACCTCTGAAAACATTCTAAATGTAAACAAAAAACAGGAGTTTTGTTCAGGTGAGCTGCTGCTAAATGTTTTTCATCCATCCTATGTTTAAAAAATTTGTACAGTAATTTTTGGTAAGCCTATTTTGGCCACCGATCTGACAAAAACAAGCATGAGTGCTTGTAAATTTCAGCATGAGTGATGTAAATGATCAGCATTTTCAAGAATTTCTTGGAAAATAAGGAATTGAAACATGAAACTGAACAGAAGTGTGCGTCAGTAATGACGACAGCTCTTATAAGTTTCCATAAAAGTCTGTGTGAAACGACATGAGTGTGTGACAGTGCCCATGTATGAATATCACTGGATGATGTAACGGTAAGGTTTGATTGTTAGCCTCCATAATTTGGTGGAAACAGAGCTGTTGTAGGATGTGACAGCTCCCCCCTCAGGACTGCATAGTCCACAGTGAAGCGACATGTTCACTTTGAGCTTAAGATTAATATGAAACTGTGTGATTATCTGATGAAACAAACGGTGATGAGCAAGCAGTAGTGGTAGTATGAACTCCCTGCCAGTTAAATCTTATTAATGATAGGATAGAAAGAGTTATTTGACGATTTGACTCGTAAAGAGGTTTCAGATTGTGATGTGACAGCATGTTTTGTGCTGGACGGCTGATAGAGAAATGTGATGACCTTACTAATTGGAGCGTAGCCATAAGTGCAATGTGTTTCAACATCTCAACCCACAGAGAATATTGTGGCACCACTGATTACAGACTGTAACACAGAAATGTGTCTATTTTTCTCTATAATTTTCGATTTAGACACACATGCCGGCTGTATTTATGTATGTAAACAGCCTGTTTCCCCCTCTGTAATTACATCAGACATTGTTGCAGCACATATTTACTTCCACTTCCATTCCCCAGAGCAAGTAAAGCAAGTTTGAAGCATAAAGTAAAGTTGTGATGATTGAACAGAGAATGTGTGTAGTTAGCCATCCATCACACATAAATGCATTTCATCTTAGTGTGGAAAATATGATGGGTTAAGGTTCTTTAATGTATTACACAGAAAAATAAAACATTATATGTTACATTTAACTGGTCTAACTACGTAATAACTCCATTAAAACCCTATGAGGACAAATTACGCCACTATTAATCATTTTTATTGTTTATTGTTTGCTGTTAACTGAATGTATACCAATCAAGTACGTTTAATTTGACCAGATTCCATTAAAAGTAACATTTTACATTGTACTTCTGAAACAAATTTACATGGAAACTGTACATGTAATTCAATTAGTTCAAGTTTTTTTTTAATTGCTGAATTTTTCTGAGTGTACCTTAACTTTTAAACTTGTGCTTTGCCTGAATTTCAACTTGGCTATGAGAATGCTCACTTTACAGAGCATGTGTTGCATACTTTGAACAACTGAATGTTGAACTGAATGTTTGTTGTGTTGCCGGAGAAGCTTTCATCAGGAAACAAACTAAAACGAGGAGCAGCTGAGTTATGTCAGCTTGTGCTGTCCACACTGTGTATATGTACATGTGGGTGTGTACCGGGAAGCAGCTAATGAAAGGCATTACAGCTGCACAGATTTATGATTGCATGTAGGTGTAGATTTTCATGGATCTACAGTGACACACTTCATAGTGTAGGGCTCAAAATCTGGCTTTTGCAAATCAAGCTTGATTTTATAAAAAGAAAATTCTGGCCTTGCACATTTTTTCTAGCTTTCTGTCTCCCTGTTTTTCCCCTTAACTGGAATTTAAAAAAAACCCCGACAAGTCTGCAAATTAAAAGCAGAAGGAAGAAGCTGCCGACAGCCCGGAACCCTTTTCTATGCAAGCTTCCACGGTGTGTTTGCGAGAGAGAAAAAATCAATCAATGATAAAATAAAATTTGCAACATTCGTAACTTTTCCGTCTATCCCCTGATGGGGGGAAGCTTGCGTTCCTGGTTCGCTCTGCAGTTAGGAAGAACAGCCCCAGTTTTGCTGAATGGCCGCATTCAACTTTCAGAGCACTGACCAATAACTTTTCTTCCCTCTTTCACGCGTCAAACAGGCGCACCCACTGTGTAACCCCCTAACACTCTGCTCCGCGTTTAGTCTGGATGGAAAGAGTTGATGCAGACTAGTGGGAAGTTCAGAACAAGGCCCAGCATAACGGAGCTAAAAGGCTAAGACAGCGGGAGCTGTGACATTATCACCCGGGAGGAGCTGGTGTTTAGACCCAAACGCGGAGGGCTGCGCTCTTTGGTAAGCGATCCACCTTTAAATTCTAAAGGAAAAAACAAAACAAAAACCAAGTCTATGTTTCTTTTCTTTCCAGTGTGCCAATAGTGTGTATGTGGCACTAATTTTGTTAGAGACTGACGCTTCGTATTTGCAGGCTGGTTATTTTGTCCAGCTCATAAGTCGTAACGGTTTACTGGGATCGGTATTGAGATGAAGCAGGTTGGAGCTGTTTTGCAATCTGCTTTCAGTACTTTACTTAATCTTAATTCATACTGACCGCTCATTATTCTACTGTATTCTTAACTGAAATTAGTTTAGCATTGTTTGGTCTTCTAATTATGAAGGGTTGTACTTTTCTTCTTCTTAATGCAACTGATTTTACGCACAGCACTTTGCCCATATAATCACGGTCTTATTTTTTTTTTTAAATATATTTCTTTTTAAATCAGTTACTCTAATACTTTCAATAAATTTACTAAAGGGCTACATCGAATACTCATATTTTTTCTAGTCCCAAAAAAGAAAAAATATGAGTATTTGCCTGTGCTTACTGATTCAGGGTTAATTTGCTGCCTTATTCTGACCTTGGTGATAATGCTAAGTAGCTTATATGTGCATGTCCCTGATAAAGTTGAAACATGGAATCATGAATTGTTCCCGAAACAGTGTATGTCAAACAGTATTGTTGCATTTTGTTTACAGTGAGTTACAAAGGATTCTTTCTGCCTGACGGGTGAAGCGTCTCACTGTCCAGTTGTTGATTTAAATGATGTTGACATAATGTTCCATGCTTTCTCATGACACACCCAGATCTAACTTCAACATAGGAACTAATTGACCGGAAAGGAGAGACAAGGCAGATATCTGGTTCTTCTATGATAACTTCCTGGCAAAGTCACAAAGAATTTGAGGTGAGAACATGTGTTGAAAGCTGAATGCTTTGCTTGCAGGTCAACTTACAGGAATTCATCCCATTATGATTTTTTTTCCCTCACAGATATATTCAGCAGACAAAGTTCCAGCCGTGCCATCCCTGCAGCCATGAATGATTCCACTGATGACTATAACTACACGTACAGTTACGACCTAGATTATGGTGACATTGACGATATTAGGGTTGAGCACAGTCAGACAGAACCTATGCACATTTTCTCTGTAGTTATCTACATAATCTCTTTCATGCTTGGTGTGATCGGCAATGGAGCTGTTATTTGGGTGATGGCATTTAAATGCAAAAAGAGAGTCAACAGCGTGTGGTTGCTCAATCTTGCCATAGCCGATTTTGTATTTGTGCTCTTCCTGCCGTTCTTCATTGATTACATTATGCGGGACTTCCACTGGGAGTTCGGTGTGGCTATGTGTAAGATTAACTCCTTTGTGTCTGTGATGAACATGTATGCCAGTGTGCTGTTTCTCACAGTGCTCAGTATAGATAGATACATTTCTGTCGTCCATCTTAACTGGTGTCAGAAGTATCGCACCGTAAACCGAGCTTGGTTCGCATGTGGTTGTATTTGGGGGCTAGCCGCCATCTTGAGCAGTCCCGCTCTAATCTTTCGTGACACGATGACCTTGGGCGACAAGGTGGTGTGCTTCAACAACTTCCACACACACGACCCTCATATAGCAGCCATGAGACACATCACGATAGTGATTATCCGCACCACTGTGGGCTTTCTTTTACCGCTGACTGCTATAAGCGTGACGGGTATACTTCTGATAGTGAAAATGAAACAATCTGGGAGTTCGGTTCAGTTGTCTAGCTTCTCCAAAACAGTCACTGCAGTAATCCTCGCCTTCTTTTTGTGCTGGACACCTTTTCATACTTTCAGCCTGATGGAGTTAACCATACATTCCTCACCTTACTTACACAATTTACTGAAAACTGGCTTTCCTCTCGCCACGAGCTTGGGCTTTTTTAACAGTTGTGTAAATCCCCTGCTGTACATGTTCCTGACTAAAAAAGTGCGCAATATCATCAAGCAAGCCTGTCTGGACATAACCAAGAATTCACTTAGAGAGTTCAGCCAGTCGATCTCTGTCACTGAGATCGAATCTGTGGCAGGAGTTTATGAGAATGGTGTTCACGGTGAGCACGTGGCATCATCAACAATCTGATTGTTACTATCCCCAGACTTGTGAAGCTCTCCATTTAAAAAAAGAAGAAGTGGTTAAGTATTACTTTAGCATAAATGTAGAGGGTTATTAGAGTTGTTAAGATTTTTCCTATGTTTTATTTGGGCAGAGTCACGCCAACTTCAACTGACAATTACTCTTCATGGATAATGGAAAATGGAACATAAACACAGATTCAATATCTTTCCATCTACTTTGCATAAACCTAGTTATCTGCAGAGAAACTGGCTAGATGAAATCAAAACCATTAAGCTGATCAACAGAAAATCTATCTGCAATTATTTTAGTTTCTAATCATTCAAATAAATTGCAAAACAAACACACCAGGAAGTCCCTGCTTGAAGATTTTAATGGTCATGCACGAGTTACCGACTGGTAAAACGTCTGCTTGATGGTTGGACTGCTCCTTACAATAATCAAGTAATTTCAACATGCCTCCTTGGCCAGTGGAAAACGGTGATGGATGACTGCTATTAATATTTTACAACATAAATCATGAAATATTAGACCTTGCAACTATGACTACACATATTTATGTGACATTTAGCCACTTTGTCTGTATTTCAAACTTTTCAATCAAGCCATCTTGTAAGTACTGCTTTGGTTCTTATGGATGACAAAAATAGTCCTTTTTGACTGTAGTCTCCTTTGCAACATAGCATTATTTTTGGTTTTATATTGCCATATGAGCTGCTAGAATAATGTATTAATGTATCTTACGGATGTTTATGCTGGTTAAAAACTGTATGAACATGTTTATTCTAATATATTTTAAAGATATATATCTTAATAAATCTGTTCTTCTGAACCTGACTGTGCTTTAGTGTCTTATTTTATGTGATTTGATAAGAACTAAGAGAAGAATTTGATGTTTTATGTAGACTCAGACAAGATTTCCTGCAGTCCTACATAGTTTGCACGCCATCAACAAAGGTCCAGACATGCATTCACTATTCATTTCCCCGAGGGTCTGCTTACAAATTCAGCCATTCCTGTTTTTTCTTCTTTCTTTTTTTTTCCATTTAGGGTGAACCCTGATTTGTAAGTATTACATCACTGTCACCACCCTGACTGGAAGGATGCTGTTTTATATCTGTGGGAATATATGGACAGGAAGCTAACAATTCTTTCAATCTTTTCCAATCGATTTCACTTCAATTGCAGACGACCTTTGACCCCACAGATACTTTCTTTTCTCTACATAAATGTGCTTATCCAGGTGTATGTATAATACTGAGACTAGACTTTAGGGGTTGGTTAGGGAGGGAAAAAAGACTGTTATTGTCACTGAGCCACATCAGAGACAAACAGCTGTAGATAAGATGGATATCTGCTAAGGAGAGGTTTACATCACTTCGTACTGTTGTTGAATTTTTATACTATTATCTCAGACACTGTTTAGTGGCCCTGCTGTTTGGATTACAGGATTACTTAATCCGTGACGCAGCAGAATGGACGGTGCGCAATCTGCGGCGCAGGCGGTCTCCTGAGGACAGACATAGACAAGGTAAGTAACCGGTCACAACAAACAATTTTTAAAAAATGATTCATTAGCATTGAATACAGTGACATTATTAGCTTGCAGGGCTTTAGTTTGCGGTTGTTACGTTTACGTGTTTGTAGCGGACCGCGTGACGTCTGATTGAATGCAACAATCAGCTGCACATTAATTTAATTTAACGTCACAAAAATGTTAAAATAACGCCTCGCGCGGCATCACTGTCTAATAATACGAGGCTAAGTTTCACGAGCTAACACCGTTATTATTGTTAGCCTGGGAGACATTTAGCCAGCGCAACGTTAACTGTAATTAGTGCCGCATTTCGAAACATTTCCAACATTTTCTGGGCTTCCAGAATATTAAGCGTTGTAATTTAGTCTCTATTCGTGTTGTTTTCAAATGTGACGCACCAGCTAGCTAGCTTACTTCTGTTTTTGTTTTGGAAGCTGCATGAGTGCTAATTTAGCAGCGGTTTATAGGTCAGACATCCGCATTACACATCTAAAAGCGTTGCGGTAACCTGTGAAGCCTTTCAGTGGAGCTAACAGTACACCTTACACCTGATGTCGTGATTCTGCCTCTCCTCCAGCATGTTGCGTTTGCCTGTTGCGACCCGCAGTCTCTTTCCAGCAGCTATTAGCAAAGGAGGCACGGCTGTGACTCACAATGGTAACATTTTTTTTTAATTCTTTTATTTTTTATGAGGTTTAAGGACATCATTGTATTTGTATCGCTTCATAGTTAAACTATTTGTCAGTCATCTCAAAGAACTAAATGTTTTAATGCTTGCCACCCTTGTTACTTTCGCCATTAATGGATTATAGGCTGGATTATAGAGCTCCCAGGTACCACATTTGGTGCCGGGCTGTTGTTGGCACAGTTTAACCAAAGACTGTCATAATGAATTTGTTGTAGCACGAAATGATACATATATTAAATGATGCAATGTGTATATTATGGGAATTGGGAATAATGTATTATATGGGAATATTGTGCAGTAAAATGTTCTGTGTGTGCCCGAAGTTCGCCCTGCATCCACTGCAACAGCAGCAGCAGCCAGTAACCTCCTGGAGGTGTTTGTGGATGGGAAGCCTGTTATGGTGGAGCCAGGAACAACTGTGTTGCAGGTAATGGCTAAACTTTAAGATATGCAATGCCGTGAAAACGTATTGCATATTTTTCACACTTACATGTTTCATATTGTCCAACAATTTTTAATAGACAAAGGTAACCTGAGTAAATAGAAAATGCAGTGTTTAATTGTCACTCACATTTATCAAGCTGTTAATTCATAAATTAACTGTAATTAACCACATGTTTTGGAAAACTGAGCTCAGTTTCTTTAGCCACACCCAGGCCTGATGACTGTAAGACTTGTTTAGTCAAAGAATCACTTAAATAGACAAAGTACAGCAGGCTTAAGGATCTCAAAATGCAACACATCATACTACATCTCAATAAACAGCTGAGAAACAAAATTAGGTTCTAGGTTCTTTATTATTTGTCACATGCATAGTTATACAAGTATAACACACAGTGAAATGTAGCCTGACACGCTCCTCGACATGTGCAAAAATTGGGGGGGGTGTAGAGGAAGAACATTTTATATATATATATATATATATATATATATTAGTATATACACTGGGTGAATGTGCAGTAGTAGCAGCAAGCAGGTGAATTCTGTACATTAATATGAATAGATATCTGACTAACAATTACTGACATCAATCAGTCTGGAAAGTGTTACAAAGCCTTTCCCTCATATTACGTTTGCCAAAAAAATATCTTGATGATCCCCAAGATCATGCATCCTATTACATCTGCTGTAAAAATAATAGCACTTTTTAAAAAAAAGAACATCACACTGGCATTTAGACATGGTAGTGGTAGTGTCCTGGTTTGGGGCTGCTTTGCTGTTTCACAATCTGGACGACTTGCTGTCATTGATGGAAGCATGAATTCTGCTCTCTACCAGAACATCTTGAGGAGAATGTCCAGTCATCACATTGTACTCTGAGGTTCATGCACACTTGGGTTATACAACAGGACAAACCTTCAATCCACTGTTGTGTGGCTGAAAAACAGAACAAAATGAAGTTTTTGAAGTGGCCAAGTCAAAAGTCTTGCTTTAAATCTGATAGAAATGCTTTGGCATGGTTTCCCTCCAACGTGGCTGAATAAAAACAATTCCGCTAAGAAGAGTGGGCCAAAATTCCTCCACAGTGATGTGAGAGACTCATTGCTAGTTATTACAAATGCTTGCTGCGAAAGGTGACGTAACCGATAGAGAGCTTTTGCCCCTTGATAAATGAAATGATCAACTGGAGAATACATTTTCTTTTTACTCGGGTCATCTTTGTCTAATATTAAAATTTGAAACATACAAGTGTGACAAATATGCAAAAAAATCAGGAAAGTGGCAGATACTTTTTCACAGCACTGTACGAGTATTCAGTATAACCCTGCAGTTGTTTTCTGTCACAGGCATGTGAGAAGGCAGGCATGCAGATTCCCCGCTTCTGCTACCACGAGCGCTTGTCAGTTGCTGGAAACTGCCGCATGTGTCTTGTGGAGATAGAAAAAGTTCCTAAGGTACTTTTTTTTTATGATTCCTGTGTGCTACGTTTCAACTCTAGAAAGCCACAAATGTCTCTTTGTGTTTTGTTTCTCTGCCCAGTCTTGCAGAGATAAAAGTATGCCTACTTTAATTATCATGTCATCTTTTTTCATTTATTATCTAGCCGGTGGCAGCTTGTGCTATGCCTGTCATAAAAGGCTGGAACATTTTAACCAATTCTGACAAGACACGGAGGGCCAGGTACCTTCAACCTGTTAATTAAACGTCACTTATCTGTTTTGTAAAGTTTACGGTGAAATTTGGTCACTTTTATTTGTTGTTCTTTAACTTGGTTTGTTGGGATTCTCCCACATGAAAGTAATCTTTTATTAAAAATTTCACAGAGAGGGGGTGATGGAGTTCCTACTGGCTAACCACCCATTAGATTGTCCTATTTGTGATCAAGGAGGTGAATGTGACCTACAGGTAAATTATAGATGATCACCACCACTCTAGATCTGCTCATTATAGTCTTTATTATGTGTAAAACAGATATTATGGGGTTTTGAATTTAGAAATTATTGATTAATTACTAAAACTGAGTGAAATCTCGTGTAAAGGATCAGTCCATGCAGTTTGGCAGCGACAGAAGCCGCTTCACAGAGGGCAAAAGAGCCGTGGAAGATAAAAACATTGGCCCCCTCATCAAAACTATTATGACTCGCTGTATTCAGTGCACTCGTTGTGTGCGGTGAGTCATGCTTTAATATTTAAACAAGTCGAGTTGCCGTGTTCATGTGAAATATTAAAATGCATATATTCTTTTCCTCTTTTAGCTTTGCCAGTGAGATTGCAGGCGTGGAAGAGCTGGGCACCACTGGCAGAGGCAACGATCTGCAGATTGGGACTTACGTGGAAAAGATGTTCATGTCGGAATTATCTGGGAATATTATTGATATATGCCCAGTGGGAGCCCTGACCTCTAAACCGTATGCTTTCACTGCCCGCCCATGGGAGACCAGGTTTTTAGATTATGCTCTACATCTTGTGTAGCTATTTAGGGTTTCAACTAATTATTTTGAGACTTATGTATTCTCTCTTTTTTTTGTTGTTGTTGGTTGTTTTTGGTTTTTTTGCAGGAAGACTGAATCGATTGACGTACTTGATGCTGTGGGTAGTAACATCGTGGTGAGCACTCGCGGCGGCGAGGTGATGAGGATTCTGCCTCGCCTTCATGAAGATATTAACGAGGAATGGATCTCAGACAAAACCAGGTTCATTTCACATCACCCAAACTTTGCATCATAGACATAGACTTGTGCTTGGTGTTTACATTATTGCTGAACTGCTTTTTGCTCGAACTTGGCAGGTTTGCTTATGATGGGCTTAAGAGACAGAGGCTTACTCAGCCAATGGTGAAAAATGAGTCTGGGCAGTTGGTTCCCACATCCTGGGAAGACGCGCTGACTCGAGTTGCTGGAGCAGTACGAAATTCTTAATTGAATTACAGTAACTAAGCTCATCAAAACATTGGATAGCAATTTAAAACACTGATTCAGAATACCTGAATACCAACCGTTTTTGTTTGACAGTTGCAAGGAGTTGAAGGAAAGGACATTGCTGCCATTGCTGGAGGTTTGGTCGATGCGGAGGCTCTCATTTCCCTGAAAGACTTGCTGAACCATTTGAATAGTGACAACCTGTGCACTGAGGAGACGTTCCCCATGGCTGGAGCAGGGTAAAAAGAATACCAGAAATGAAAATTGAAGCCATTGATGCACACACGTCCAACTCTTTTACTAACTGACTTTTCTAGATCTGACCTGCGTTCAAACTATCTTCTGAACACTGGAATTGCCGGGATTGAAGAAGCTGACCTGCTACTTTTAGTTGGAACTAACCCACGGTATGAGGCTCCATTGTTTAATGCACGGGTCAGAAAGGGGTAAGTAAATCATGGCTGTTTAACAATGGAAACTGTAAATCTGACAACATAAGTCTGTTCTTCTGTGTAAACATTGGTGTCTCTGCTATAGCTGGCTGCACAATGAGTTACATGTGGCTCTGGTGGGAAAGGAGGTGGACCTTAGTTACACATATGAGCATCTTGGTGAATCAGCCAAGATCCTTGAAGAAATTGCTTCAGGAACTCACCCATTCTTCCAGGTAACACTGACCTTTCTTTTCTTTGAATGTCATCAATCAACTTGAATGTCTCTCACTAATTTTGTGTGTTTTATTCTCTGTTGCAGGTCATGGCCAAAGCAAAGCATCCTGCTGTTGTAGTTGGCAGCGGTTGCCTGCAGAGAGAGGATGGGGCTGCGATAATGGCTGCTGTGTCAACCATTGCTCACAATGCTCGCGTCAGCAGTGGAGTGGAGGAAACCTGGAAGGTTCTCAATGTGCTTCACAGGTCAAATGCTTGTAAAAATTATTAGTAAAGTTTTTAATAACAATACCATGTTGAAAAGGAATTTTTACTGTAGTGAGTGTAACCTTTGTCCTCATCTTATCAGGATTGCCAGTCAAGTAGCTGCACTTGATCTGGGGTACAAGCCAGGAGTGGATGCTATCAGGAAGAACCCACCCAAAGTTCTGTTCCTACTTGGAGCTGATGCTGGCTCCATCACTCGCCAAGATCTCCCTAAGAATAGCTTGATAATTTATCAAGGTCAGCTTTTTGCAAAACCTTAAAATTCCGGGTCACTGTGGAGTCATGCAAACACCGGCACAGAAAAGCAAAAATTGAACCCATGACCTTTTCTCACTGTGTAGGTGTTTTTCTCACGACATAATCTGCCATGTTCCCACAGTTCAAAGGCATGCATATCAGGTTACTCTGTGATTTAAAGTTTGCCCTTGCTGTCAATGTAAGCGTAAATGGTTGTGGGTTTTTCTGTGTTAGTCTTGTGATAGACTGGCAAACTCTCCAGGGTGCACCTTGCCTCTCGCACCATGGCAGCTGGGATAAGCGCCAGCCCCACCACAACTCTGGATTGGATAAGGGTTAAGAAAATAGGTGGATGTATGAATAAAGAAAAAGTTTTTCTTTATTTACAGGTGTGACAGAAAACTAAATTATTTAAAGACATTTAAATGGCTTAAGTGCCCAAATGGTATCTCTACAACATCCTTCACTCTTTATCTACCCCTCATATTTTTCATATGTTGCTAGAAAAATGGGAATTGGGTGCAAAAATGCATGGATATGCAGTATTTAAGGGAAACAATATGACCAACTTTATTCTTCCACACAGCCTGAACTCTCTTAGGCAAGCTTTCTTGTAATTTCTTCAGGTATAGTTCAGGAATCGTTCTCCAGGCTTCTTGAAGGATAATTCAAACCTCTTTTTTTGGCTGTCGGCTGTAATTTGACATACCTTTGCCTCTTCTTCCAGTTTCCCTCCCTTAAAAATGACAGTCAGCCTTCCACAGAGACCATTTCTGGTGAGGCTTGAATCAGAAGGCCTGGAGAACTGTTGCTCAATTCCACGTTAAAAATGACAAGAAAGTCTGTTTAACTAGAAGCAGTTCAAGACTTGCACAATCAAATGAGGGCACGTTTGGAAAAATAGTGGTAACCATTCCCTTAGGGACTTGAAGAATACATGTTGAGGAACAATAAGTTTGTTTTTACTTAATTCCAGTTTTCTGTTTCGTAATGCCCAGGTCACCATGGCGATGTCAGTGCACCAATGGCTGATATCATCCTTCCCGGAGCTGCATACACTGAGAAATGTGGCACGTATGTGAACACTGAAGGTCGTGCCCAGCAGACCAAGGTGGCAGTGACTCCTCCAGGCGCAGCCAGAGAGGACTGGAAGATCATCAGAGTCTTATCTGAGGTGAACCAGAGCACAGCATAAACATGCGAGGCTCAGGGAAATAAAATGTGACTAAATGCTCTGTGTTGTTTTCATACGCTTTTAAGCTTGCTGGAGTGACTCTGCCGTATGACACTCTGGATGAAGTGCGTGATAGGCTGGCAGAGGTTTCCCCAAATCTCGTGCGATATGATGACGTAGAGGAGGCCAACTATTTTAAGCAGGCTAATGAGCTATCTAAGGTCAGCTGTTATCTTCTTCTAGCATTTCTATTTTTAGGTGATCATAGAGGGGGAGGAAATGTAAAGCTGGATTTAAATGTTGGTTTGTACAGTTAATTTATCTCTGTTTATGTCACACTGTTCTGCATGATATCTGGCTTATCTATTGCAGGCAGTGAACCAGACTCTCCTTACTGAACCTTTAGTTCCTCCACAGCTTACTGTGAAGGACTTTTATATGACAGGTGGGTCACGAGTAATCCAGTTGAGCAGTGCATGTCTTTTTTTCTTTTCTTTTTTTTCCCTCTGGCTAATGCAGGTCTAATCTTGTTTTCATTCCAAAGTGCTCTAAGTGTATCAAGTACATCAGTTAATTAGAACAATGTTTGTTTTCTTTTCATAGAGAGAAAATAATGTAGTAATACTAATGCCTGTCTTTCAAAGCATAAGGAGGGACACTTAGGCACTGTGTTCCTGCTGAAGTGATCAGTGAAGTTACAAGAATTTGATAAATACAAATAGATATTAGATAAAGCCAAACATTTCCTCATAACAGTGTTATTAATCCCAGATAAATGGAAAATATAAAGTTGAGCGAAAAGCTACTGTATTTGTTGCTGTGCTAATATAGAGAGGATTTTAATCTGCAGTTAAAGATGGCAAAACTACTGAATGTATAGCCTAGGAAATGTAAACAGATTAAAAAAAAAATTATGGTTGTGTTTTCATGTAACATACATTCAAAATCAATGATGTATATTGAATATAGTGATTTGGTTTTATTAAGTTATTCATGTTGATACAGGAATATCCTTGAAATGTCCCTTTTTTTATAGTTTTGAATTAGTGACATTATCCTAGATTGAAATAAATACTCATTTTATTATTATCATTATTATTATTATTACGTATATGGTTAGAGGAAACGGAACCCTGCTGACAATTTTGATTTTTTTCAGAGCATTGCAATCGGGCTGTTGTTAATTTGCAAAAGGCATAAGGAGGAATTAAAATCAGCAATTTACATTACTTTTAATTGCAGATAGAACATCTAAAGTAAATAAATAAATAACAATAGCCAATTTAACCAAATAAATAAATCAGTAGTAATGAGGAGCTGCTAGTAACTCTGTGTGTGTGTGCGCAGTGATTTTATTGTTTGAAAAAAATTATAAATGTACTTTCTGTAATGTATAGTTACCATTACAAGCTGTCTGCTTATAGCCAAGTTTATACAAAAATAATCTGCTGTGATTACAAATTTGTAATTTACAGCAGGTTTTAATTTTAGATTCTAATTTGACACTTTTGTTTAAATATTTTTGATATTTTAGCATTAAAATTGTAAGTTATAATTCACTACATTATGTAGTAATGGTCTTTTTACCATTATACATGGTCTAATCTCAATGGTCTCTGTGTGTGTGTGTGTGTGTGTGTGATAGATATAAATTTTGGCCGGTAATTTGAGGGTACATTTAAGAATTCAATCTTTACCCACAGATCCAATAAGCAGAGCCTCCCAAACCATGGCGAAGTGTGTGAAAGCCGTCACAGAGGGGGCACAAGCTGTGGATGAACCAGCCATATGCTAAAGCACAAATGGATAGCCATCCAGTTCCTAGACGATACGCACAACTCCTTTATTTGCACTTTCCTAGAAATGTATTTGCACTTGTTTTGACTTGGATATTCTACTATAGAGTAAGTTTCATAATGTGAGCAAACATACCTGCAGAAATGTGTCTTAAGTGATGTAGGCTGAGTGAAAATGTCATCTTAGATCTGCCAAGTATTCAAAGATGCACACCTCACAGTTTGTTTTTTTTCCCTTCATCAGTGCTCACATTTTTGTAGGTGTGACCAAAGATTAAAAAATCTTTGTTTGTCTTTCTGTAAAACTGACAATATATTTTCCTAGACATATTTAAAATAAATAGTATTTAAAAAGTGTAGCTCTTTGTAAATGTGATATATATTAATAAACCAATCACCTTTAGCAAGTCTAACCCTCCATTCAAGATTGTGCCATTTTGTTTAAAAGAAAAAAAAAAATGTGTTGATGCAGTAAATTCCACTTTTCCTGTGTGAAATGACTTCCACCTGAACTTTTCTATTCACCGGCTGTGGTATTTTTATTGGCACGTGGTCCATCATTACTGAACAAGCCGGCAACACTGTGGCAGCAGAGCTGATAACTCATTCATATGGAGGATGATAGTCGTGGTCCAGGTGGATTTCACTAACAATTTGCTGGACACCCCTGATTTAGTCTGCTTCCACGCAGTGGTTTTAAAAGGGGGGCAAGTACACGGCACTGCCCTTCACACAAAGTGTTTCATAAAGAAATTAACGTGATAGTTGTGCACTGAAGGAGCTTTTAATAAAGTTGAATTTCCAATATGGTAGGAGAGGTTGTTGTTGTTGAGCGGACTGTTGTCATGTCCCCGCAGTGCCTGTAGTGGTGCTGTGAGGAGTCCGCTGTGGATCCAACAAAAATCCACAGCAGCCTACCTACTGCTTGTAATTTGCTCTGGATAGCCTGTATTTATATGCGTCCTTATTTCAAGATCAACCGAGCTCGGTGAAGATCGCCGTTACTAACCGATCTCCAATATCGATGCGCAAATAGCCTAGCTGATTCTAATAGACATTTCGGCCGTCTATCTGGAGCGAATACCATACAGAGCCCATACCAATTCAAGGTAAGCGAAATCGTATACAGCCCCGGCCTCGGTTTCTAAGTGTACCGTTCTGCGCGGGCTTCAGTCGGCCAGTGGTTTTAATAGAGGCCGCTGTCCGATCGAAGCTAAAAGGCCTCTTATTCGTGACATATTTCATGTAAAAGCTTGTGATGTACCGAAATGAGTTGGTGCCTAAAGCAGATGTGGAAATTAAGGAGATGTTTACATTTTTAAGCGATGTGGCCTGCTAATTTCACATTATGTAAGGGTGATTGTTATAATTCATATCGATTGTTATGGAGGCCTTCGGGGACAGGCCATACGCCTCGTATGTATACCCTTTGTTTGAAAGTATTTGACCATAAATGTTTCATGTTTATAAAATGTAAAATCTCATTACTAGGTGAGATTATTTATTAATAGTGTATTATATTTTTAACCTTTTTCTAAATAAATTAAACTGCAAATAAACCTTTATAGTATTGCTATTTGCTTATGTTTCCGTTTCCTGGTTAGCTACCGCCTACTAATTTGTGTTTTTAGCTTTGTAAGCTAACAAGCGAATATGCCTTTCCGTATTTGGCCGTCTTGATACTATATATTTTGGATTCAAGATGGATAAAGTTATATTTTTTTTAATTAGGCCTGAGGTAGTTGTTGTACTTGGATATATTTACTCTGTCGTAGTATAAAGTTTCACAGCTGTCTATCGGCTCCAAGCTAATGTAGCAAGCTAGCTCCCCGGTAACTAACATTACTTTCTGTTTGCTCCCTGCCCGGTTCTCCTATACTAAAGTTGTTAATGTAACTTATGCTGACGTAAAGGACAGGTTTACAACATGTTAACGTGTGTTCAGTGAACACTTTAGCTGTAAGAGCTGTGCCACTATCAACACCAACTTAAAAACCCCTACAAAGTTTAAAGTAGTAGCTGAGCCATACGATAATTAAGCATGTCAAGGTATATGCTACGCGGTGTGTTTGTTATGAAGAGTTCAGTACACTGTTTTAAAAAGAGCAGTCTATTTTTTGTTGTCGAGTCAAAAAATAAAGTATTTTTATAGTGAGTATATTTTTTAGCCTGACCGTGCTAATGCACAGTCAGGTAAATGCTTTGGAGCTTTTGACATTGTCGGACAAACCCACTGTTTTACTTCCATTGTATTATCTCGTAATAAATGAACAGTGGAGTAAAATCAAGTACTTTGTGCCACCTGTTTCTCAATGAGAGAGCTTGAAGCCGAAAATTAAAGGGCCTAACAGGAATGTCCGGATGGAAATGGCTAACACTGTAATTTTCTCAACTATTTAAATTTGAGTTTATTAATCACAGCACACACTCATAGTAGTTTCATGATGAAGCAGATTATTTTTATTTGTTTCAATGTAACACTTAATAATTACTGCTAAAACAATGCAGCTTTTTTGTGATTGATTACCTAATATTAGGAAAGTATTACCTGTTGTGGAAGATGTTGCTTTTGCTCTGCCTCTTAATCCGGCATGTGAATGCATAGTTACCTCCTCACTGTGCTTGTGATGTAATTACTGGTTTGTTTTTTTTTCCTTTCCTTTATCCCATCAGCTGATGTTGTCAAGGACAAGAGTCACGTGATGTATGAAGGCAAACACATACACTTCTCAGAGATAGACAATAAGCCGTTGTGCTCGTACAGCCCAAAGCTCTGCAAACAGCGCAGACTCAATGGCTATGCTTTTTGTATCCGGCACGTTCTGGAGGATAAGACTGCTCCCTTCAAGCAATGCGAGTATGTGGCCAAGTACAACAGCCAGCGGTGTACCAACCCCATCCCCAAGTCTGAGGACCGCCGGTATGTATGATTGATTCTGCTTTGATTTACAGAGCCAATCAGTCATGGGTTTGCAGGGTGTACTGAGGATATGTTCCTGTTTTGCAGATACTGTAACAGCCACCTGCAGGTTCTCGGCTTTATCCCCAAAAAGGAGCGGAAAAAGAAACACGATGCTTTAGAGGAAATGCGCTCACGGGCTGCTCACCTGGAGTCAGTGGCTCTCAATATTACCGTGCCCTCTCTAGCTCTGAAAGCCCCAAATGGTCTAGATGAACTACCACCATCTCCCCCCTTAACACGCCTGTTACCCCTCCCTGACGGGGAAGGCCTGGACCCTTTTGCCTTTTATGAGGATGACACAGATGGCGAGGAGGTGGGCACTCCTCGGAAGAGTAACGCCATCAAGAAGAAAATACAGAGTCGCCTGGTGCTTAACCAGAAACTCTGCCATGACACAGACCTCTTCCAAACACCACCTGAGCACTTTAGTCCTTCCCCTGTCCCCCGCATCTACCCTTCCTCACCACTCAACAGTCATCTTCCACGGCAACAGCCAGGTCTTCTCCAGAAGCTCCAGCACTCCAACACGACTTCCTTCATCATCCCAGGACAGCAGCAGGGTTTATTATGCAATCCACCACCACCTCAGACGGTCAACTTTCTGCCTCCGGGGCTGCCTGTCAATGCAGCACCCAGTCCAGTGCAACATTCTGGGCCATCGCTCAGCAGGAAAATGCCTTTGACTGCTACTCACTTGCCTGCCGCTTGCAAGGACAGTGGCAGCAACAATCAGCGGCATGTGGTCGTCATGCGTCCCACTGCCTTCTCACCTTCTGCCAGCCGCCTTGCCAGGTTGCAACATTTGGTGCAGCTCTGTGCCAAGAGACAACAGGAGCATGGAGACCTCTTTCCTCATCTAGGTAATCAAACTTTTTATAGTTTATGAATTCATGTGGATTCTTATAATGACTGTGAAAGATTGTTTAAAGGTAGATATAAGTAGATAGATGAGCTGCCCTAACACAGTCTCTTCCAGGATTGGACTGGTCGGAGGACAGTGCAGATGATGATGATGAAGTAGAAGAAGACATGGCAGAGCGTTTTTCTCCTTTTCAGAGCTCATGGAGGCCGCAGAATGGGTTGGTACCTTAATCCTCAACCCCTGTTGTATAGCGTGTAACTTCTCATAATGATGATTGTCATTCGTTCCCCTTGTAGGCTGGAAGAGGATGACGGCTCCTCTCGGAGGACGCGACTGTTTAGGCTTTGCTCGTACCTCCAGGAGAAGTACAAGCACATGTGCAGACAGGAGAGGGTGCGTATCCGGCAGAAGAGATACCGCTATGCCTTCCGCAAAGCCTTGCTGCACGCTGCCAGTAAAAACCCCAGATGTGCAGGCCAGCTGATTCAGGAGTTGAGTGGTGCCTCTTGCAGCTCATCGAGGTATTCTCACAGCCATTGCTTTTGTTTAAGTCAAGCTATGTTTGACAGTATGGCTAGTAGGCCTTACCTCGGTTAAACCACTCATGAACCTTATTTATTTCAACTTTAAGAATGTAACTTTCAATGAACCCGACATAAAAAATGTTGGTTTGTCAGTGTTTGCTTATTCCTGGATGTGTTTGTGTCTGCAGTGTGGCTCCACCAACGCAGCAGAGCACAGACACGGGGACCTGCACTGGCAGCACAAAGGGCCAGCCCTGCCACAACAGAGCTCTGCCCTTCACTCGACACTGCTTTCAGCGTATCCTTTGCCCCGCCGCTCTTATGCACAGCTGGTTTGCACCTGTGCTGGAGTATGTTGTTCACATGGTCTCTGTTGAGTGCATTGCGGGTTTTTTTTTTTTTTTTTTTCCTTAACTGTTCTCTGTAGACATTCTGTTGAATCGTTCCCAGCAGCTCTTTGCAAGTTGCACAGCCAAATTTGCAGATGGTCAGCAGTGCTCCATCCCCGTGTTTGATATCACGCACCAGACACCCCTCTGCGAAGAGCATGCCAAAAAGATGGTGAGTTCAGTGTTTAAGGGTAAACACTGTTGGAATTGTGGGATCAATCAAAAACTTCCATTGCCGCAAAGATTGGGGGGGGTCTCAATCTGATTTGCTTTATCTGTTCTTTTCCTTCTGCACAGGATAACTTCCTGCGTGGGGACGGAAACCGACGGGTGCAGCACCAGCAGCAGCAACAGCGAAAGCCACGTAAAAAGACCAAACCACCGGCGCTCACCAAAAAGCATAAGAAGAAGAGGAGGAGAGGCCCGCGGAGGCCTCAAAAACCTATCCCTCCAGCGTTGCCGCAGGGGAACCTGGGAATGCCTTTAACGAGCCTAGCAATGCCCTCACAGGCCAGCATCAGGTGTGCCACAGCTGCGTCTCTCTGCTGCTGTTAGAAATTCAATGGTGTAGGATATTCAGAGTGAAAGACAAGCTCACATGTCACACATGTCTGGACAGCCTCTTCACTACAATAGCATGTTGAATTCTTTTCCTCTAACCTTTGTTGCAGGAGCCCTTCGACTCCAGATCTAAGTACAGATGAGCTTCCTGATGATATCACCAATGACATAGCAGACATTCCAAATGACCTTGAGCTAAACCAGGAAGATTTCTCAGACGTGTTACCCAGACTACCTGATGACCTGCAGGACTTTGACTTGTTTGAAGGTTGTCTTGCAGCTCATTTTTGTGCACAGCTGTTTATTTCATGTGTGTGATTCCTCATAGTCCTGTGATTTTTATAACATTGCAAATGTTTGTGCAGGTAAAAACGGAGAGCTACTGCCCACCACAGAGGAGGCTGAAGAGTTGGTACGTGCACTGCAGGCTATGGGGTCCTACACAGACTCATTGGTGTGCCTAACCTCCATGGGAGACCTGGCCCCTACAGAAGGAGTGGACCACAGAGCCATGACCGTATTTCCTGGTCCAGTCCAACCAGGGGGCATGGGAGACCTGCTGAACAGCCGCATCCCTCCCGAGAACTTCACCAGCCTTGAGCTGGAGGACAATCTACTGCAGTCTACTGGAGATCACTTTCCCCCCTCACCTCCAACTCAGCCCGTTAACCAGAGCCAAGCGCCGTGCTCCAATCTGACCTCATCCTCTTCTACAGTGGCCCCCTCCACCACGTCCCTGCTCACTCAGACCTCCTTAACAGAGCGGACGTTTTCTAGGACGCACACATCCCACGTTCTCGCCAAGTCGGATGCACCCACATCATCACCCCAAGGCAGCCACTACAGCAGCGAGCATGTGCCATCCCCATACAGTGACCACATATCTTCTCCCCACACCAGCTCTTTCCAGACAGACACCCCTCTTCTCCTGGAAGTCCCTCTGAGCGGGGTTCCAGGACCGCCCCGGTCCACTTGGAACAACCTCGCTCTCCCCCTCACGGACCCCACACAGTTTGGCAGTCTCATCAGATCAGAAAGTCATCTCATATCCACCTCCCTGTCCACTCCACCCGCCACCACCCACTCTGTGACGCTGCAGCCCATGGCTGCTCTCTCGGCGATGCCCCAGAGCGGCTTGACTGGCCTAACGACTCCTCCCGCCCCCTCGTCCTCGCTCCCATCTTCGTCACGCGATCTTTTGACCTCCGCACAGCCCAAGCAACAGCTCCCTCAGTTCAGCGCGGCCTTTGGCCATCAGTTGGCCTCCCACAGTGGCATCCCAAAAGACGTGCAGCCCAGCCACAGCTCCACGGCGCCCCCTGCTGGCTTCTCTATAGTTAGTGCCACCGCTGCAAGTGCCAACAGCGCCACGCCACCCTTCACGCAAAGTAAATGAGAGCAGGCGGCACGCAGCTACTGCACGACGGTCTGTGGAATCACAGTCACTTAAAATCCAGTTGACTGAGTCGTTAACCACCCCGTTCATCTGCTACATGTGTGCAATGTGGTAATAGTGCACTATTGATAATGAATTTGCACAGCTTCAGATTTTACTCTATTTTTGTTCCTTCCGTCTGTAGCCGGACGGTGTCTGAGATTTTAAGTCAGTGTGAGTCCACGTGTTCGATGCCTTGTGGTTTCGTCAGCAGGGTGGGATGGTGGGGTGGGGGGTTACAGTCAGATTTTGTGATGAAATAAACGGGTGAAAATTGGCAGAAGGACCTAAGCAGAGATTATCTGTGTCACAGTGCTCAGAATTCCTAGAAGCCTCAGTCAGTGGTCAGTTTAGTTTGCTTTGCCAGTTCAAGTCCTGTCTTAAAACGATCAGCTGCACCCTGCCTTGCTCAAACGGCCATTGCATTTTTTTCTTCTTTTTTGTTACCCACCTGTTTCATACACTGCTTCTGTCACCCTCTGAAGAACAAGAGATTTTTGTGATCCATTATGTTTCAAGCTATTTAACTGTCATCATGATATAGAATCTTACGGAGTCAATTTCACAGTCATATGAATTTACCAAAATACTTTTAAACAGCTGTTTTTATATTGTGTATAGTGTATATGTGCTCATTTATTGGTTTGCTCAGACGTCAAAAATCTCTGACCTCACCATTGGTTGTGGGACTCTTGAGTGGCCTAGTAGACACTTGAAGTTGAATAAATCTAGTATCTTAAAGCAATAAATACATGAACATAACTCTGGCATCGTGAGGTATTTCGCTGGTTTCATTACATGTAGCTTCACTCGATGAATCCAGGCTGGATCAGGAAGATATTTTGGCCTCTTTAACAGTTTCCCCGCAGAGCCTTTAGAGGCGAGCGATCAGGTCAGGCCAACTTCTCTCTGAGTGGATTTTTTTTAAGGCTGATTAAATTAGCTTCAGTGTTACAGCGACGATGGTAATGGCACAATCCAGGGACTTTTAAGTGTCTACTCTCAAAGGTGCTCTCTGGTCCACACGTACAATGGTATTTAGTGGCTTGCATGTCTCATATAACAAAAGTTCAGTTTCAGGGCTCGCACTAATACGACAGGCCAGGCTACCCGGAGGAGGCTTACGCAGTGAATTGGTGTTGGACATTTTTACCCATCAGCTAGATGTAACACAATTGGTGTATTTTGCACGTCTGAAGTAAAGCACTGTCTCTTTTACTCAGTTATAAAGCATTTTTTAAAGACCTATGATGAAAAGCTGGTGTCTGAAAAACAAAAAAAATAGCAAAAAAAAAAAAAGTGCTCTTCCACGCAAGAGCCTCCACCCCCACCCCGACAGCAGTACAACCACGGCTTTTGATAAGTAATATATTAGACATTTGAGAGATTATCAGACATTGTTGAGTATTAGGTATATAGAATAGCAGTCTCTATCTTGGGGTTTGTTGGTGAATTATTGAGTAGCAATGGATTGAAATTGTTCTTTGCAATGTGTTCAGTGGAACCTGTGTCTGTGTAGAATGAGTCTTGCTTTTAATGGCTATCAAAATGATTGTTAAGTCTTTGTTGGAGGGATCAATGTTTGTTTGTTTGTATGCTGTCTTTCTTTTTTTTTTTTTTTCAATTCTGATGGAGAATATGTTTTATTTTTGATAGCTATTAAACTTCCAGGAAGAAGTCTTGAGATTGCATGGGGCTGCAACCCTTTGTGTGAGAGCGTAATAGTAGTAATAATAATAATAATATCACGATTAGACGATGATCACTGGCTTCTTGGTGGTAAGAAACATTGGATTTATATGCATCAGATGGTGGAGAAGAACAGATCGGCGTACTTTTTCAACCTAGATTTGCACAGGAGTGGATGAGACCGGTGGTGTTTCATATGTCCCATGTCTGTCTTGCCTTTTTTTTTTTGCCCTGCTTGGATGCTCATTACACAAACAGCCGCCACCATTAGCCGCTCTGAGCCTGTGCCGGACCATCGTTTCCAGCTGTGAGAAGGCCCAGTTCTGCCTCGCCCCTTCCAAAGAGAGAACACAGTCTCAAAGTGTAAACCTGTAGCTCCACCGGGGATGGCTGGGCTTCTCAGAGACCACGGTAACGCAAACAGCGCCCCCTAGAAGTCAATAGGAAGAATCAGGTTTGGGTGAAAGTGTGTTTGAAAATAAGCGAGACAATACTGCTGTATCCTGCATAGCATGAGATTAGTCGCTGCACCGGTTCACTCTCCCCGACAACCACGTAGAACAAAATTTACAGGGCTCGTAGGCACATGTAACTGCTTGAATTCAGAGATGGCTGACAAATTCCTATACTCATTGAATGTACTGTATTACTGTTTTTAAAGATAGGATGAGCTAATCTAGTCACCTTTTGTTATTGGTCCTTGTTTAATTTGTCTAAGGTATTTTTTGTATACAAAGGTTTACATTTTTATGTATATTTTTCTTGTGTACAAATTATGTAATATGTGTACAAACACTGTATGTAATATCTGTATATAGTGTGAGAAATTTGATCTTTTGTTTTTGGATGTATAAATAAAACTTGCTGTGAGGTATTTGAGGCCATGGTTTAACGTGGTTTTTCAAAGGTCACCTAAAAAAAAAATGCGAGGTGAGATGTGCTCGTGTGCACCCTGCCACAGTTTGACAGCTCCTTTTATACGCATGCAAATCATTGTAGAGTCTGAGGGGATATGCCTTATGTTTAATGATATATTTTCTGTTCTGTTTAAAATATCATGGCTAATTTAGCGGTGATAAATTCAGTTTTATCGCTCTCTCTGTAACCTTGGATTTTGCACCTTTGATTCTGGCTGCTGTTAATTCCCAGCTCCAGGTTATGAACTCTGGAGCGCAGCCCCTTCAGTATCCAATCCAGACTACACTGGTAGGACTCTCCCCCTCTTTATTTAAACACAGCTTTTCAGATTTTTAGTTTCACCAGCTAAAAATCAAAAGAAAAACTTTTACCGTGTCCATGCTGTCTGTCTGCACTGGTATGTGCAGTAGCACCTAGCATATTGTCAGCACTCTTTGCCAGGTGGAGTCAGCTGGGGTACCTGATCAATATCACATGATATCATCAGCAGAGGTTTTATTTAGCAGTTATGGCACTGAAGCTTTAAACTAAAGGGCAAAAGGGCTTAAAGAAAAACTGGAGCCAACTCTAAATAAAAAAATAAAAAAATGTGGTATCCACCAGCGTGACAGTGGTGTGGCACTAGCTGTGACTTGGGGTCTTCCAACTAGTCAATATTTGAATATGTTTGAGAATTTAAGGACGCTTGGGTCTTTTGTGTGCAAAGAAAATTGAAGCTAAAAACTGTGGATTGTAATCTGCTAATCACAAGCAGCACTAAACCTAAGCCTCCCAAAGCCACTGATGTCAGCAGTTACAAATTTGAGCTCAGCAATTTAGTGCCGCCCTGCTCATACCAGCTTGTTGGCACCAGCTTTCTTTTTGTTTGTTTGTTTAGTAGAAATGCGTGTAAGTACTTCTAAACTGGTCACTGGAAAGTGGCAAAATTGGAGTGGTTGTTTCCAAGTTCAGCCATCTGCCTTGGCCAGGACTTGCTGTATGTTTTCCCAATTTGTCCCTCTGTGTTTGTCTTGCAGGTTCCTGGTATGTGGTGTTAATCAGCGCAGCTGGGAGCACTTGGCCAACCTCCCTGGAGCATTTAAGAGCTGGCTATCTCAGTCTTTGAGCCCTCACATTTCACCCAACTATCATTAGTTTGGTTGGCTTCATTTTTCCATTTATTTCACAGTACACAACATGCTTTGCATTCACTCGTCCAACTACTGACACACTAACACACCTTAAAAATTAATAATTAATTATGCTTTTTTTTAATAATAAATCTGAAAGTTCTGGTTAAAGCAGTGTCTTTACTATTGTTATGGCTCATGGGCTCTACCTGCAGGTAAAACAACACATTTGCATATCAACATACGAGGCAGGTGTCGAACTCCAGGCCTCAAGGACCGGTGTCCTGCAGGTTTTAGGTGCGTCCTTGATCCAACACAGCTGATTCAAATGGCTAAATTACCTCCTCAACATGCCTTGTAGTTCACTAGAGGCCTGGTAATGAATTAATCATTTGGTTCAGATGTGTTGGCCCATGGTGAGATCTAAGACCTGCAGGACACCAGACCTAGAGGCCTGGAGTTGGACAACCCTGACATAAAATGACAACCTTTCATCAAGTACACATCAAGAGATAAACCAAATCCAAATGACTTAAATTCCTCACATGCAACACATTCTGTTCTCCGCTTAAATCACTGAGCTATGAATTTCATATGGATTTTTACCCAGAGCTAATAGGTGTGATAATACATGATAAGAGAAGATTAATTAGACAAAAACAACAAAGCACCAGTTGCACAACATGAAGTTTAAGGAATGTTTTATTCAGAAATGTGTTTGACTGGTTTCTCTATATCCCTATACAGTCCGAAGATGAATCATCGTCTCCGTTCTGATAATGTTGCCAAGAAAATTTCAGTATCATTTCTTATGTTTAAAATTCAAACTGAAAACAAAAACAAACAAACATACTTGCTTTGATCTACGTGCAGCATTCAATTGTGCGAAATGCATACTGCATCAACTGAAAACCTTTATGCAGTAGCCATACATTTCATCTCTTGATTTTGAATATGTGGACTTTGAAATGTGTGGGTTATTATACAAAACTTAAAAAGGAAATTCGATCACATAACCGCAAGCAGCAAGAAGGGTGATATTTCCAAGAGGCACTACAGTCTGAGTCAGGAAAATGTAAAAAGCAAACCTATTCAACTTTCCACTTAATTTTTATTTATTTATTAAACATTTGACTAATTCCAAGAAATCCAACAGCACTGTCCTGAATGAGCAACAACACATACTGGACTGGAAACTTGTCAAAAAAAAAAAAATCATTCAAACTGAAATGTACATTTTAAATGATTGCTATCCAGTGTTAACTGAAATTCGAACACATCACAGAATCCAGCTTTACTCCTTCTATTACATAATACTGCTCTTTGGGGTTATAAAAATAGTTTAAGCATATATGCCTACTTGTGCTGAGAGATGACTCCTGCCGATCACACTGCTTTATTGCCAAACAACACACAAAAGAAGAAGAAGAAAACTCCATAACACTGAGTAACATCTTTAAAAAGCAACAGCGCAACACAAAAAGAGAAGAGCCACACTAGATCACGTTAAAGGTGCAGATTGGGGCATAAATGGCACATTTGTTTGAATGAAGAGCAGACTCATTACGTGCAGTCGCTCGGTTAACCAGCTTCTACTTATTCATCTGATCAGCATTTCAACTGCCCTCATTTTAGTCCATTTCCCACCAGAAGTACAACAGGAAGCAGAAAGGAACTATGAAATGGTTTGTTTAAAAGAACAAGGTTGACATACAGGAAATACTTTGTGTTCCTGTTAACTTAAGCACTCAGTGACCACTTTATTAGGAACCCATCTGCAGTATAAATCAGTCGAATACAAATGCCGTCTCTTTATGATGCTCACAATTGTGATGTAAAATCTAAGATCGGCAGATTACCTTTAATAGGAGGCTTATGTTATAGAAGTACAATGGAAACTGTGTGTCGTGCAATAAAGGTACATTCCTCCAATTACATTTTCACTTTTTCGGTGAAATTAAAAAGGTAATGTATCCTGGACTGAATTTTATTCTCTTCTTCTCTAATAACATTTGTAAACAGATGCGGTCTAACTGATGAAAACTGATGAGTTGCAAAAATATTGTCAAAATAACATTGCAGTGCAGTATTACAAAAGTAGATTTTAAGGTCAGACTGCACTGTATACCTAATAAAAAGGACACATTAACTGATTTTATTCTTCTCCTTTCTCCACTACAAATAAAATAAGTATTTCCCAGAATGTCAACCTATTCCTTTAACTTCTCGTGTGTATTGTAAACATTATATCGGCAAAAAATGATTCTTAAACCCCAAAGATTATATATTAAAAAAAGGTTTAAGACAACCTACATACAGGGTAATTTTGCTCATGTGCACCTTCTTTTATGAAAAAAAGAAATGATTTTGATCTTTTTGTCATTCATCAATAAAACATCACTGAATTTAGAAACAGAGGACAAGTCACAACAAAAGCAACAGATCCAACACTTTAAAGCTGATACTATTCATCCCATTCATCACAAATACTATAAGGCTGATCTGACTCTGTTTAGGGCTCAACATTCCTTCAGTCCTGTAGGAGTATGCTACAACGCATACTACTCAGGCCAACCATTAGGCTTTATACTACCATGCACATTCCTTTTAAGCTAGAGTCAAACGTAGCAGCAGTGCCACTGGTCTCTGAACACTGCTTGGCTTTATGTTAATATATACATCTGAGAGCAGTGTCATCTATGCTGTAAGGAGTCTAGAAAACTAGCACACTTATCACAAAGTTAAAAATCAAAATGATACAGCCAGGCAATTATTACACTGCATGACCAACTCCAAAGTCCAAGCTGTGAGACTTGTGGCGGACTTCTGTTCGTCCCGGATGGTAGAGTGAATACCTGCAAAATACCGTAAGTCTCATGCTACTGTTTTATGGCTACTTTTTTTTATAGTCAAAGGCATTTATACTTGAAGTGCAATTAAAGCTGTAGGTACACTGAGGATAGTACCGCTGCAGCTCCTAGGAAGACTAAGAGAGTCTGCTGATTTAAACTCAGACGATGGCACTGCCCTGTTAATGGAATGAATGGACGAAACCTCAGTTTATCAATCAAATGCTGAAAAAACAAACAAACAAACAAACAAACACAGAAACAAACAAAAAAACAACAAAAAAAGCGGGATGAGGCAGAGTCCAACAAACCAACACAACTCGAAGCTTTATGGAATTGGGGCTGGAAATGGAGCATCCAGTGTTTAAAACTGCTGGGGCTTCAATAAACCAGCCATTTCTCTCTTTTTCAGACATTCTCCAACATTATTACAGCCACACTAAAGAGTGTGAAATCAAAGAGAATCAAGAAATATACACAAACAAATCAATAGTAAACCATGATAGAGGGCAGCCACTTTCATTCACTGGATGAGTACTTAAAAAGTTTCCAACTAAACAGAGAGAAATCAAAGACAGATATACAAAAGAATAAAGTACAAAGGCAAGGCAATCTCACTTGTGGCCTCTTAAGTCTCTCAAAAATATTCACCTCACAGCCATTATCTACACTTTGCATTTGGCCATTTGTACACAGTGGTTCCAAATGCACCATTAACCTCTCAAGAAACTGTAGAAATCAGCCTATTTACAAGTCTGTACAACCACCCTGCAGAGCTCTTTCCATCTCCCAGTAGACCCAATCCACTAAAAGCGGGATACCTGAGTTTTCAATAGAATGCTTCAAACCCACTCGTCACGCTTCACTGAACATTTCACAGGATCTTTCACACAGCCACATGCACACAATTAATTAAGCAAGTTATTTTCTCCATAAGGATGCCGACTGTAAACCTATGTGGGAAAAAGCCACAAACACACCAAAATCAAAACTTAAAGTCCTTCCAGAAAGACAGCTAATGTGCTCTTAAAATAAAACAATTGAGAAGGAGGTATCGAGAAGGGGAATCTTACAGCAGGTGGCAGCTAACTGAGTGGCCACTGACTGTCTTGAATAGGAACCTCTGATGCTGTGCTAGCATATAAACAGACATTAAGTAGGCCAGGATTTGCTTCAGGCAAATAAGTGATGGAGACCTTCCTGGGAGACTTCATTCTGGCTGTGGAGGTCAGAGGAAAAGATCTGACTGCTGCCACCAGGGTGGAAAAGTGGAGCACAACTGGACTTGGCTCATCTCAGTGAGTGGGGGCTGCATGTGGCACAGAAAACCTGAAAAGAAATAAATAAAGGTCAATATTTACCAGCCTTGGGTTAAGTTGAGACAAAACATTACACAAAAACAAATTGCAGATGGATTAAACACATATCGTTAGCTTCATAGCATAATTGCCTAAGTCATTTGACTAAGTCAATGACTTAGGCACTTATGCTATGAAGCTAACGATATACTTGCTATTATTCCTGCATAACAAGATTGAGAGGCTTGGGTTTCCTCTCTGAAAAGTCACCATTTAAGACTCCTCAGCTCTGATTTTCTGGGCTTCAGTAATACATCCTCACACTTAACATGTGCTTGTACCATGCTCACTGAAGCATGGAAAGTCTGATGCTACATGAAAAATAGAATTGAGGTTATTGGAATTTCTTGCCCCTTCCTGAGCCTGGTTCTGTTGGAGGTCTCTTCCTGTTAAAAAGGACTTCCCACTTTCGCTAAAGTGCTTGCGTTAGGCAGGGGTCATCTAATTGATGGGGTTTTCTCTGTATTATTCTACCTCAGTAGACTGGTTTTTTGTACGTTTCTGGCTGTAAGTCAATCATACTCCAGTCAGTCTCAGACATATCACAGTTAAATGAAATCTTGTTTAAGCTAAAATCTTAAATCTAGACAGTGACCATTGTAAACACTTTACCAATCTGTTAAAGTGCAGACATCCTCATAGAGGATCTAGCATAGCTATAGACTCTCAGTAGTATTTAGAAATGAGTGAAATCCTTTTAAAGTGCTGTCAACATTGTTTACTGTACATCAATATGATCAGATGACTCCATGATCCCAACAGAAACTGCTGTCTCATGGAAAACTTTGTACAAAATAGTGCTTTTGATGCATCAGTGCAAGTGACTATACCAATAAGTGTATTCAAAAAAGTGCATATTTTCCAGCCAAATTGAATTAAAGCTTTTCCCTTTGTCATTGGAAACCAGTTGGTTTACAATTAAGCTGCCCCCTTAGGCTTACATCCTGCCACACAGTCTGCTTTAATATGAAATCCATTCAGGAAGTAATTATGCAAATTCACAACCTACTAAATGGAGGAAAAAGTTAAAAGTTACTGGTGTGAACTTCACTTGCCTCTGAAGTCTCTGCACTAGTTCAGCCACCAGGGAGTCACAGATTCCTGGGTATTTTTCTTCTGCCTGAACAATGGCCTTTCGCAGCTCCTCTGCAGCTTCTGGCTTGCCATTACTTGTCTCGCCTTTCTGTTTCAACTGTGAAAGTGACAGCTTTTAGATGACATAATGTGAACTGCCTAATTCTAAAGAAAACTGCAGCCTCTAACATAAAATGGAACATAAACTTAAAGGTACACTGTGTAGGATCAGTTGCCGTTTGTAAACTCTGCTGACTCTAAAAAAAACTGACAGAGAGAACAGCGGTGGTTCAGCAAGCTAGAATGAATGCAAAGGGAGCAGCACAGGCAGGAAATTTACTGCTTTACTACTTAAAACATTACATTCAAGGGGGAAATGGTTAGTTAGTTGTTGTTTTTTTAACTCACTGTTGTTCTGGTTAGAGGTAAAAATAAACACAGCAATATGTGTACATAATCCTGCAGGAGGGTGTTACGTTACAGGATTTAATGAGGCTGAAATGACAGAACATGCCTCACATTGTCTGGTGTCACCTTTCTGCTGTGTGTGTGGCCATAATCACACAGGCCTAGAGACCAGTTGGCAACCACCTGGGAACCTCTGTTTGGCTTACTTTCAAGGCTATTTTATAGCCAGGACAATCTGCTAGCGACCAAAGCAACCACAAGAAGGTTTTAGGTACACACCATAAACTTCTTTTCACACTAGTGCATGTGTGCTACCTCCAGCAACTACTCTCCACCTGGGTGGGAAATGCATATCTTTCTTTAATGACTTGTGATGCCAGATGGTCACCAGGCCTGTGTGACTGGGCACTTAAGTTTCTCTCATCCGCTTCTTCCTCTGCTCTGTAAGTGTCTGTTCAACTAAGATTAATTTGCACTGTTTACAGTATTTACAGTATATAGTCCTTCCTATGACATCCTGAATGCTGCTATAGGCTGAGGACTCCACACTGAGGCCCTTCAACATAAACATATACTTCCATTGTTAGTAAAATCCTGCTGGGTACACCTTAAGTTGGTGTGACCAGTTGAGTACCAATTACTTATGTATTCATCAATGATGAATATTTTAATATGGGACAAGAAAGCGATGCTTGTACCTCTGAAAAAACTGGAGAAAAGATTGTTGATAAGCTTTGTGACAAAGGCCTCTTTGGATTCTCCTCCACCTGGAAAAAACAAAATACTTTAATTTGAAAAACCAAATAGGAACCTTGAATAAGGCCTTTTGAAAGAGCCCATTCCTTACCCGATTCCTTTCCAACTCAGCAGGCCGTGCTGCTCCATTCTGGACCTTTTTCAAGTCCTTTTTCAGGTCCTTTTTAGGGTCATTTGTCAGGTCATTTTTCAGGTCATTTTTCAAATCGTTTTCCAGATCCTTTTCCTTGATGGTGTTGAAAATCCATTTATCATTACTAGCATCATCACCTCCAGATGCCTGGCCATCTTGTTCCCTACAATCAAGCAGGGTTTTAGGAACATCAGTGGACTACAGTTGATAGACTTTACACCTGCACCCCAACACTGAACTGAATAAGGTTGGTTTAGATAACTTACTCATCAGATTCGGAGCCAGATTCATCCCGAGACTGTTCTGACTTCCATCTCTTGTATCTGTCAATCAGCTCCGTCAGGTAGGTCGTCTTTTTGGCATGCCTTACAATATACCTATGTTTTAACAACTCTTTGGCAGTTGGCCTCTATAGAGAAAACATAAAAAAAAAAAAATGAGCAATTAATAGAGTGGATTTCCTCTTCTTCTTTTCATTTTCAAGCTTAAAAATACAACTTAAACTCAAAAAATGAACTTTTTTTTTCTTAACACTTACAAAGCTAGCCTCCTTATTTAAACAGGCTTCAACAAATTCTTTAAGTGGTTTACTGTAGTTTCCTTCCAGTGTTGGCGGATTGTTCTTTGGGATGAGGAATAAAACTTTCATCGGATGAAGCTCAGAGTGGGGAGGCTCTCCTTTAGCCAGTTCTATTGCTGTTATCCCTAATGACCAGATGTCTGCCTAAAAAAAGGAAAACATTTGCAACCAAATGCCTGGTTTTTAAAATAGCAGAACACAAACATTTTGACAGCAAGCTCCATGACATGACACTCACATTGACTGACTTAAGTAACAAGGGTGTATTTGAGGAAACTGTGCAAAAACAAGACTGTGACATAGCAGCTGAGTAGACAAGCCACACTGACTCATGTTGTGGTCATAAAAAAAAAAATAATAATAATATGGGTCATTTTTAGTCAAGAATACTCATCTTAAGCAATGCTGACAAAAAAAAAAACAAAGGTCAACAAAGCACTAACATGAAAAACAAATTGGGAACAATTTTATATGAAACAGTATACATTCATGACTAATTGTACAAACTTGTTTTAAAGCAAAATATTGATCTCGAATTTTTTTTTTTTAAAAAGAACACAAAGTTATGACAAAGATTTTGCTGGGACAGCTGTTTTTAAGTTTAAATGTGACCGTGATAACACACAATATAAGATAATGCTAACCTTTGAATCATAGGCCGATTGCTTTATGACTTCAGGTGCCATCCAGAAGGGAGTTCCAACAAATGTGTTTCTTTTTATCTGTGTATCTGTCAACTGGCCCGCTACTCCAAAGTCTGCAAGCTTCACGTCACCCTGTTCTGACAGCAACACGTTGGCAGCTGAAACAGCAGTGAGAAAAATAAAAAGCTAGTGAGATGCATCACATAATGTCAAAGACCTATTGGTAGAACCATACCTTTTAGTTACCACAGGAACTAAAAAAAACACTCTAGAGAAAAAAAATTCTGACACTATTTTCAGCCACATTAACTTACACCTGTAGAAATGTTAAATGAAATGGCCTCCTCCATCACCCATCACTACTGTAAGACAAATATTATCTATGATGGTGTAGAAGTTGAATATTACAGGGCTGAACAGGATTTCAACTAAGTGTAAGACGTGGACAGATATTAGTGATATGGCTTGTGTGTAAATATAATTATGGCTCAACACTTAGACAAAAAAAAAAGACATAACAGATGCTGGAAGTTGTGAAATGCAAGCTTTTGTAAGTAATTTCCTAGCAAAGAATGACACAAAAAGATTAAAGTCTCACTTCAATATTAGCAAGATGATAAAGGGCTTGCTCTCTAAATATATTTTTTAAAACAAAGGCGATGTATGTACCAGACTGACCTTTGATATCTCTATGTATTTTCTTTTCAGAGTGCAGATACTCAAGACCTTTCAGGATTTCCCTTAGGATGGTGGCGATCTGTGTTTCATCGAGTAGACCCGGCTCCATCTAGGAGAATGGATAAACTCTTGACTCTGGCTGTTATTGTGACAACTGTCATAATGGCCTTACATACAAACAAACACTTTAAGTCTAGATTATCTTCAGATCGCAATTCATAACAACTTACCAAATCAAGGGCTGATCCTCCACCCAAATATTCCATAATAATCCATAATTTTGTACCCTGAAAAATAGACAAATCCATTGGACAGTGTTTAAAGTTATGGTAGAGACAGAAAACAGTACTCATTCAGGTTTCTAATAACGGGAATAGTTGTGGGTACTAGTTATGTCATGGGGTGTTTTGTGGTGGGAAAAAAAATCATGTTAAATAAGTGAATGATAAATAACCATTTTAATAACTGTTCCACTACTGTACACTATATGCCACATCTTCAGAGGTACAAATAGTGGAAGATCAATCAACTTTAGTTTTTTGATTGTTTGTTTGTTTTTTTTATAAGTGAGAGACCTTTCAGCTCATTCTGATATTAGTACTCTCACTGTTTGTTTTGTTTTGGGGGGTTTTAAAAATAAATTTGGTGTGCCTTTGCGCTTCATATTGTTCAAGACTTCTAGGAAACAACATCACACAGAATTAAATGTAATAATTGGAACTGTGTTATTGAGATTCAAGAAAACCTAGTTTTGGTTTATTGAACCACTATATAGATAGACCAAGATAATTAAAATTACACCCTAATTATGACACAAACTTTCAAATTTTATGATTTGAAATTTTATGATACACAACTCACTGGCTGTTATTGTGACAACTCTCATAATGGCTGGATTTTGAACATGGAAAGAAACAAATACGTTTTCTATCTCATAACAACCTGTGACGGTACATCAGCTGTACAGTGAAAAGTCAAATTATAACTACAGGACCCTGCGAATGTCATTTCATCTTGCTTACACTTACAAGTGCATGCAATCTGCATAATATTATACATCAGCAGATGTTTTCTCAGTTGGTGCTGCTGCCTCACAGATGGAAACCAACACCCACCAACGCAGCCACACACCAATATCTGGACTTTCTTTTATTTGCATTCAGAGGATGGTCATTTTTCTGACTTCTTCTCATTTCTTTTGATTTTACTTTGCCATACACAAACTTCAGTGTCAGAAGCTCATTGTTTTTTGTGGGGGGTTTTTAGCTTTACAACCACACCCATCATCAGATCAGTACTGTAAGGAACACCTTGGTTTATTACCAGTTCTTGTGTTATTTCTAATACAGATGCAACAATCCAACTTTTTCCAGTTCTGATCCTATACAGAGACTCGATCTGGTATCAGACCAATCTGATACCAGTGTTAAATAAATAATCTGTATTTCTCTCAGTGAGAAAGAGTCAGGGAATTAGTCTTTATGTGGAGGGCAACACTGTCTTCCTAACTTTCTAAAGTAAAGGAAATAAACACCTTCAAGAGTATAAATTTTACAGGACTGGTATTTAGAAGCAAAATAATAAATGACATTGGACCAAAGTGACAAAATAAAAAAATGAAAATATATATTAACATAAATTCATGTTTTACCTATTTTATTTGCACTCAGTCATTAAAGTCACTAGTTTCCTTTCCTCTGACTAACTACTTCCTTTTACAGCTCCTCACATCACACATAAAGTAAAAGCTTATGCTGCACGATCCACTTCTAGGAATAAGCGCTTCACCTCTTGCGGTGCCAGACATTTGATTTTTGTTTCACGATATGTGCGAGTGAGAGAGAAAAAGCATCGCTGTTAGTTTTTCAGTTCCGTCGATGCACCTGACTGCAGTTAAATTAAAAACATTTCTAAACTTAGAGATGAAGGCTGCTGGTGGAGCTAGACTGAAACACTTTAAACTGCTGTCAGTCTTCAAATCTTCTGCTAGCAAACAAACCACTGATGATGTGTAGCATGTGATATGCAATCCAGTTTTTCAAGCCAGGTTCGCACTAATATTCAATCCTAACATTGGATTAGTGCATTTCTTATTCCTAAGTGGTTTTATAAAAGTTCATGTAGTGGACACCAAAATTTAATAATATACTGAGGAGGTCTAATTAACACTGGTTATAAAACGATTAGAGTACCATTTTTGATGCAAGTTGCAACAGCTGAGTGTCAGAACCACTTCTGCTTCTCCTGCCCACTATAATAAGCAGATGTTAAAATGCTGACCAGACAACAACAACTAACTTCAAGTTGATCTATAACAAGGCACACAAACACACATTATCCTCGTTTCTCCCTCCTAAACCTATGTGCGACTTATCCGACTCAAAAAGGCAGACGTCCCTAAAACAACAACAATAGGTGGGCAGATTTCTTAGTTTATATCCATCCATCCATCCATCTTCATCCGCTTTATCCGGGGCCGGGTCGCGGGGGCAGCAGCCTAAGCAAAGAGGCCCAGACCTCCCTCTCCCCAGCCACCTCCTCCAGCTTATCCGGGGGAATACCAAGGCGTTAGTTTATATGGTACAGCATAAAGCACGAGCTGCTGTTCGTCAGCTGCTGACTTCCAGACCACTAGACTGATTAAAATGAGAAGCTATCTGTTCCCTGAGATGCATGTGGGATCAATGATGGATGAAAGCAGATGATATGGGGTTTTTTCACGCAAATAGCAGTACCAGTCTAGAAACTCCATGGACACAACATACACATCATATTTACATACTAGAAACACATTGGACTCAATTCTCTCCTTCAGCCAGTCACATAACTTGAGCTAATGGACCACTTCTCTCGTTTCTCATCTTAAGTACCACAGTAAATGCTCTGAGAGCCACTCTATCACATTTAGTGTGAAAATCTATTCTAGTTACAAAAAAGTGTCTCAGTGATGCTGTAAATACAGCTACTACAGTAGACCCACGCTTTTACTTTTTCCTTCTCTTTTTTTAATCTGCAAATAAAACACCAACACCAAAGCTGAAATTCAACAGTTTGACATTATAATCATGTCTCTTTTACATATGTACATATGGCTTATAAACTTTGCCGTAAACAGCCCACAGGGCATACACTACTGTAATCCCAGGCCAAGTCGAGTTATTCTATACTAATCTGCACCATTTCACAGACAATACTTCCTCCATTGTCTATTTGCATTATTTATTTACCTAAATTGCCATCACTTGCTTACAAGAACACACTACAAACAAATCCATTATGTCAAGCTTCAGCTTTTACAAGTTCACGCAACAATATTCTTCCTGAGATTAAAGCTTACCTTGAGATAGGATCCAAAATACTTGGTGATGAAAGGACTGTCACACTGGCTGAGAACTGTGATTTCCTGCTGAATATCTTCTATTTCATCCTCCGCTTCCTCCAGATCAATAATTTTAATGGCCACAACTTTCTGAGTTCGATTGTCGATGCCTTTAAAGACTTCACCGAAAGAGCCTTTGCCTATCCTCTCCAACTTGGTGAAAAGCTCCTCTGGATCAGCTCTGAAATTCTGATTGACAGAGAAAAAAGACGTCGAGAGAGAAAAAAAAGAGGACATTTAAAGTAACATCAAACCTTGTCAGAAAATGTAAAATCTTAAGTTTAACAAATAAATATCCATCCATCATCTTCTTATTCAATACATGGTCGCGGATGGGCTGGAGCCTATCCCAGCTGTCACTGGGTAAGAGGCAGGGTACAACCTGTCCAGGTTGTTAGTGTTAGCCAGGTTGCCAGGGCTAACACAGAGACAAACACTCAGATTCACAGCAGAAGACCAGACCAGGTGTCACTCTTGTCAGCTAAAACCAGGAAGATGAGGCTACAATTCTCACATGCTCACAAAAATTGGGCAAGAGAAAATTGGAAAAATGTTGCCTGGTCTGATGAGTCTTAACATCTGCTGTGATGTTCAGATTTTAGGGTCAGAATGTGGTGTAAAAACAACATGAAAGCATGGCTCCAGCCTGCCTTGTATCAGTGATTCAGGCTGGTGGTGGTTATATAATGTGGAGGCCATAGTCTTAGCATACTTCAGGGCCCTTAATACCAACTGAGCATTGTTTAAAAATCATAGCCTATCCATTAGTGTAACTAATAATGTCCATCCCTTTATGACCACAGTAGGGCTGCCACGATTAGTCGACTAGTCACGATTACGTCAACTATCAAAATCGGCGACAACTAATTTAATAGTCGACACGTCATTTGAAGCTTTGTAAGATCCCAAAAGACGCAGGAATAAGTAGTAGGATTTAAGAGTGTAATAACGGACTGAAACAGAAGATGGCAGCACTGCATGTACAAGGATGCCAGCTGACGTTAAACCCCGAAGAAGAAGTGTCCCAGAATTCACAGCGCGGCCCATTGCAGCCCTGCTCAGTTTCCAACAATGGCGGCAGCTAGTTAGTTTTAATATTACTCTTATTATTCTTTCTGGGTCACAAAATAAACATTTAACATATTTTCAGGCGAGAATGTAGCTGTGTAAACCTCAAATATCTGCTCAGTTTATCAAGACACCACATATTTTCAAAAGCGCCCTGACGTTTTCGGAGACGTCTGTTACCCACTAGCTCGATAGCTAGCCGGGGTTCAAGACTCACTAGAGCCCGTGAGAACACCGGACTCCCAGCAAATCGTTTTCAAACCCACCGCCGTCTTTCGCTACTCAGGTTAAACATGATATATAAGTCACTTAGATAACTTAAAAATGTTATTGTTTGGCTTTTTTCAGTGTTTTATTTGTTCCTGAGTAAATCGGTTTGGCTGAGATTAAAGTTATAGTTTTTACACAGCTAAATAAACGTCAAGCAGACATCTGATCATCAGAAGTGTGAGATGCTCGAGAATATACTCCGGTGTCCTGTTATAGTTTAGATAGCAAGGAGCAGACGGCTGAGTTTATTAAACTTCACTGAAACAATCCGCAAATTTCATTAAAATTTAATAAACTATCATCTTGTCTTTATTTTTAGTTAGCACATACCTTAAACACTTAAAGCTCTAAGCTAATGATAGTTATATAAGAGCAGATGCTCTGCTGGTGCAATAAGTTGTACGTTTTATGTCCAATGGATGCATAATCTGATTAGTCGACTAATCGCAAAAATAATCGGTGACTAGTCGACTATCAAAATAATCGTTTGTGGCAGCCCTAGACCACAATGTAGCCATCTTCATATTGGTGCTTCCAGTAAGATAATTCACCATGGCACCAAGCTCAAATCATCTAAAACTGGTTTCTTGAACATAGCAATTCATTTACTCTACTGTGATGCTGTCATGTCAATATCGAGCAAAATCCCAGAGGAATGTCTCCAGCGCCTTTTTGAATCTATGCCTTGAAGTAATAAGGCACTTCTGAAAGCAACAAGGGTCCAAACTAGTACTGGCAAGGTACACTTAATAAAGTGACTTGTGAGCACACTTTATTGCAGATCTGTTTCATTGTAAAGAGGTAGTCTGCTTGTTTAGCAGTACACTGTCAGAAGGTTCAGGGAATTGTTTCCACTTAAATAGTAGAAACAGAGACATCCTCTTCGTGTTTTCTTGTGTCAACTTAGAGGTTAAACACAGCCTCCTTAATCCAGCACAGATCCAATGTAGACATCATCAACACTGTTAAGCACGTATCACCTTATTGACAAGTGATATGACAAGCTTTCCATGTTAGAAAAAAAATAATAAGAGTTGGGGGTTTAGGAAAGTCAATTCTGATCAATAACAACATGCTTCGTTTGGCTGTGATACCAATTTAGAAGATTGGTTTAGCTTTTAAAACCCTGTCCACATGAAAAAGGTTCCCTCCTCCCCCACTCCTTTGTAGCTGACAGTTGGTCAATAGTAGACTTTCCATCCAGTTACAAGTCCATCAAAAGTATACTTCTCAACTTTTAGGCAACACAGTTGGAGTGTAAGGTTAGATGAAGTCACCCATTTTTTTGTTTTAAAATCAGCTGTCACCACAACAAGCCTTTGAATTTCCTCTGACATTTCACAACTCTCTAATTACCATACTGTGATGACACATTATACATTGAATCCAGTCATCATCAAATCCTTTGTTACCAAAAATACAAACATTAGATTTACAAACTGGCCTTGACATATGAATGCAGATTAACTTTATCAAGTCAATTGGGTAATCTCATTACACTTGATAAAAGTCACTCTATATTAAATATTTAAAACTTATCAAGTCAAATTTGTGGCTTTGAGCTACACTTACATCAAAAGACAGCATAACACAGACCTGACAAAAGCTTAATGACCCTTGCACCACAAAGGCTAAGCATAAATTGAAGGACTACACCCTGAATTATTGACTGAGCTAAATGGCTTATTTCCCCATGGAGAACCAGGAAAGCAATAATGGTCTTCAAGCCAGGCAGTTCAATTTCCCTTCATATATGGCAATCATTAACCCAAACAGCCTGAGCAGAGCTTGGAGTGACTTACTTTTCATAGCAAAGATGGCACAGAATATTGAAAAAAAACAAACAAACAACAACCTCCCTCTAACGCTACAAAGCTAAACTATAATAAAATATTTATACATATTTTACAGCAGCTTTGATTTGTTTTGGGAAGATTTTAATGTTTAATTTACCACATAGCTTTGGCTTAAGTTGACACAATATATTGCTTGTGAGTTTCCTAGATACTAATTTCCTGTAAAAGTGCTAATGCAAAGTGGTCAAACCTTTTTAGAAGATGAGTTGAGAGCTGCAATCTGGCAAAGAGTGAGGCTGCTGAATTTGATAGAAATGGAACTTTACAAACAAATAAATCAAAGCAGTGCAGAACAAAGCAGAGTAGAAACAACAACCAAAATACTATCATAACACTGCTGTGATCAGTCATCCAGGTGAAAATCATAACGTTGAGGCTGACCTCTGAAAAAACAATGTGGAAAAACAACAAAGGCACTGTGACCACAGACGACACATGGGAATGTACTTGCCATATCCACAGTCAGCAGGTTTACTCCAACAACCAAAGCTGCCTGAACCTCGCTCTAAAACCTTGTGTTTAATGCTCTGCCAGCTGCTCTATACAACTGTGTAGTCTAGTGTCATCCACACACCACAGTGCCGCACCCTCAGGGGCGAAGACTCAATGTCAGCCACCCAACTGCATGCAAAGCTATGGGCACATATCTGATGTTACCTTTTAACCTGTGTTGTCTGTGGACATGTAAATGATTAACCAATAATTCATAGAGTTTCACTGTGTGCAATCAGTTACCTGCAGACAATCATGCATGCCAAGTTTCATTCTTACATGCACTGTAATGTGGCCTACTTTACTTAAGCAGGACGTGGCATGATAACCATAAAGTGGTCGGTGCATTTGATAGATAAAGTTATAAATTAACACAACTAATTTCCAAAAAAAGTTTAACATTAAATAGAAATAGTAATGAATTAATGAACTGATTTTCAGGACATAACGAATCCACAATTATTCTCCTCTGATATTACACTGAAGATTGTAAGATTCTTAAGTGCTGATGGGTGTAAACAAGTGATCTACTTTTTTTTACAGCTATATTAATACATAATGCTGTATGGTTTTATATATTTAGTTATTGGGACAGGGCTAGACATTCTCTAGCTTCAGCTTCAGAAATACCAAGAGAATTAATTTCTCAGGTTTTCCTTATTTTAAACAGACCTATTACTCTTATTATTGCTCTTTTCCAAATCCACTAAATTTTCCAGCTTGTTTTTATTCTGGGATTCTCTTGTTGGAGCTCTGCAGGATTTCCAGTTCACATTGATCGTTCTTTATGTTAAACTGTGCTTTGGTGTAGCCCCTCAGTTCATCCTTTTCCCCCTACATTTAAGCCCTTTGAAACTTTACTCATGTTTAATATAAGCATTCATTTTAACAGTATATATGATAAATAAATTACATTTTAAAACTCCAGAAATCAGTCCAAAATGCAATCTTTAACCTTGGATCTGATCTCGACTACAATAAACATTATATGAATTGACCGGCCAGATGAATTACAAAATCATTTTCGATAATGACATTCTTTTTTTTTCTTTCCAAAACTCATCTAGCTGGACTTTGGCAAATACGACAGGTGCATTTATTGGAAAGCAAAGGTTGCACATTCTCGGTAACTCGGATGCACATTACTTTCGGTTATTTGGCAAACTTGAAAAAAAAAAAAAAGAAGTGAAAATGCCAAGTGACCAAGTTAGCTCGCAGCTGAATGTCAGATAATAAAACACAACACAAAAAATTTCAATTTACCTGAATCCCCGGCAGTCCGCTCTGAATTGGAGAGTGAGCCATGGCGTCAAGTCAGCAAAGATGACGCCTTTCCTCGTCTTTTCACCTCTATTTATCAGAGGTATAACGTTTCTTTCCTAACAACACCCTGCTGTAACTGACAGAGCTCCAAACTATGAAAGACGTGCTACCTTATTAAAAGACGTCTCCAAACCAAAATAAAGTCAGGTTCACTTGTCGGCTCCTACTTTGAACCGCCTGCCTGCTTTCTCCTGACTCGCCTTCCGCAGTTAACGTTAGCAGACGTTAGGTAGGCTAGCGACTTTAGCAGCTGGTTAACAAACAGTTAGCAAAATAACTGCGTCGCAGCGTCCTCTCCGCGCGTGTTTGACAGTTTCCGGGTGAAAGTAATACAGGCGTGGCATAAAATAATCGCGCAGAGCGAATACATGCAAACTGTTATAGAGTTTGGTCGCTTGTTGTTCTATTCTCTCATCACTTTTCTCTCTTGCCCGGCGCCATCTTGGTTAATATCATTTTCGTTTAGCGAAGGACCAATCAGCGCGAGGCACAGCAGATGTCGTCATTCGTAAACCAAAAAACGTCACAAGTTAGTACCTTTCACTTTTCTGCATGGACATTTTTCTGGGGAAAACAAAGATATATTTGATGTGATTTTATTTTAGTCATGCCAAAACGGAAAAGCTCATTCTGTTCCCAAGAAACTACAGAAACCAAAACTGCTGTCCTACACTATTTATGAGCTTAAACAATAGCGCCTTTTCTTATTTCTTCTCCTTCTTTCAGCTGCTCCCTGTAGAGGTCGCCACAGCGGGTCAACTGCCTCCATCTCACCCTATTATCCTAGCATCCTCCTCTGGCCTCTCTTCGTCCCCAGCCTGCTCAACCTGAGCTGCCGCCCCCCGTCATATCCATACTGACAAAAGTGTCAATTCAGTCCAATTTATTAAATTGATATTTAATTGTTTTTTAATTTGAGTGGGTGAAAATCTTTACAAATAAGTGTCAGTCGTTAAAATTGTCAAAGACATGTTTATAAAAGTCTGCTTTTTTTCCTTTTCTTTTTTAAATGACATCTATATTCTGTATATTTTTATGCATAAATATATACATTTAAGTCTCAAACTTAAATGTATATAATACGTGAATAATGTTATAATAAGTAAATAATGAGGGAAAAATTGCTTTTACTTCTTCTGCTTTATTACAGCATGAAGGTAAATACCAGCATTTTACACAAAATGCATGAAAAAACTGCACTTACCTAAATTTGCATTTAATAGCTCCTGCTACTAAACTTGATATTTAGTTATAAATGGTAATGTTTAATTAGCTTTCCTTATAGTAGCTACACTATTAAAATACTGCTTAATGTATGCATTTGAATATCCGTAACAATATTTGAATACTAATCTAATAAGGATAGCTTATTCTATACGCTTTCCTTTCCTGTGTTTGGGGATATTTTGTTGATAATAATTTCTATTTTTCTCCATAATCCACTTATAATTTAAATTCTCTAAGTTCTTTAAATTCATGTTTTCTCACTGTTTTTCTCCAGACAGTGGTTTCTTTCAGTGTGCTGCGACAGAGGTATGTGACGAAATTTCCAGAGAAAGGAAATTTTACACTATAAAACTGTTGGTCATTTGCAACACATCAATGTCAACAAACAAACAAACAAAGGCGTCATGCTGGTCTTATACTGGTATGAAACTCTTTCACTTGCAGTATGGCTCATGGGACTGGGGTGCTAAACCTGGCATGTGTCTCTCCACTATAAATGCAGTGTTTTATATTCCAATGATCTGTCTTACCTACTTAATAGGGGAAAAAAACTATCTACCTACTACCTTAGCTACCTGAAAATGTTATAACTTACTTACATGGAAGCTGTAAGGGAAAATTTATATTATACAAAACAAGTAGTAATACAGAAGCATGAGAAGTTTATGATTAGGTACCACAGTTATTTGACATCTGAACTAATTACACTCCAAAGTATGATTTCACCAACAGTGCATTAACTGAAAAACAAAAATAAACAGACATAAAAAAACATTACATTGCAAACTTTATCATTTAGTTAGTAATAATTTTGTTGATCATTTTCTGATATTTGAACATTTTATGTTCACATGTGTGAGCTTGCCGGCATTTCACTGTAATTATTTAAACAAGCAGCAGATGATGTTTTGTTCAAATATTGAACATATTAGTAAAGGCAATAGTAAATTATACTCTTCCTAAAATAATATAAGATTTTCTGTCTCAATCACCAGTGCAATGGCAAGAATACTTCCACTGATAACACAGGTTTTTGCTGCGTGATATTGGTGCTTTTTGACTTGAAGACTGAATGAGAAACACATGGAAAGGATGAATGATTATGAATAATGATTATTTAATCATTTTTTCTCACAGCTTACACACGTATATTAAAAAAAAGGAATTATATCCCATGACATATAATTGTTCTTACCTTATTCTCTTTTTAATTACTATTGTTTATATGAATGCCTCTGCCATAACAATATAAAATATTTCACAGACACACACAACACACACACTTTCCCCTGTACACTTTCTCTTATTCACTAATAATGCATTTTTTTAATGATCTGCTTTTATCTTAAAGTGTTCACATATTGGATTGTTTGTAACTGTCATCGTAGCTTTCAGCTGAGTCTCTCCTGACCATCTTGATCTCTGCCTTCTCACGCTTGTCTTTATCATCTTCATCTTCATCAACCTTTTTACTAAACTGGTCCTCAATTTCTGAAGGGTCAATATAAGTGTAGAAATACGCCATAGTGGAAAAGATGATGCACACTAAAACTAAGAGAGACGCAAAAAGGACGTACTCTGCCCACTGTAAAAGAAGAGGGGAGAGACAGGGGGACAAATACAATGTTAGCATTTTTGCACATGCATGGCTTCTGTATGTTTGATATGTATTTGATATGCTGCATTTTTTTCTTACTTTGTTGGGAAGTTTTGCAATCTCAGCCACAATCAGGACTATGAAGTTACCAATAGCAACTGTAAACAACCAGCCGGCTTGCAGCACCGCTTTCATGTTACTAGGTGCCTAAAGTCACAAAAAAGGGACCCAAAATGACAAAAGTCATGGAGAAAGAAACTATTTCATAGACTAATTGACTTGTCATTTAAATGTACCTGTGAGTAAGAGAACTCCAGACCAGTAACTGAAAACATCACTTCACCAGCAGTTATGAAGAAGTACTGTGGGATCTGCAGGGCCATGTGAACTGAGTTGGGTTCTATGTCCTCTACCACAGTAATAGAGTCCTGACACTAGAATAAATAGATGGAAATGTTTAATTTTTACACGTGAGAATCCCCAAGATAAAGCACAATAACACCAATATTTCCATTATTTGTCTGTTTGTTCATTTGGTGCTCTTTTCTCTTTTCTTTTCTTTCTTCTTTGGATGATCAAAATTCATGATATTAAAATCATTTGGAAGACTTACATCTGGTCCAAAGACAAAAGTGCTGGGTATGAAGAAAGTGTATGAACCTCCAAATCCAAAGTCCTTAATGTATTCGCATGACTGTGACCCACTCAACAAGGAGAATTTGGTCCTGATCATTAGAAAAGAAAATATTGCTAAGAAACTGTAGTACTGTTTGCATAAATTATTGCTGTGTTAGTTAGTTAAAGTAGAAACATAATTCTTACTCTCCATTCTTTATTGTGGAATAAGTGGAGTAATAAAATGGCTCAATTAGTCCCAAGTCCACTGCAGAAGTGGTCACGTTCACAGGCATGTTCATTCCATTTACAAATCTGAAATATTTACATAGTGAGCAACAGCATTAATAAAGTTACATCAGTGTATGCAGTTCCTATCATTTTCAATGATTTATTTAGCACATAAAGATTATGATTGTAACTAATATGATTTTCTGACTTGATAAAAGGTTAAAACAATTTTAATTTCACTTACCGGATTTCATTGTTACCTTGTCCTGGCTTGCAAGTCAAGTCCTGAGTCTGTGAAAATATAACATTGCATACTTAATAATTTAACAATTAAAAGTCCTCTTGTGTGTCTTTGAATTCATTATCGCTCACCAGAAGCCATTCATTACTAATAACTGAGGGAATAAGAAGAGTTTGTCTGGATTTCCTCTTCAAGAAGATGGCTTGTGTCATCCCAGGGCTGCCAACTGAAACAATGATTTGCTCTGTTTCAAATGTGAAGTATTTGTCACTGGCCTGGAAAACCGAGAAAGTGTTTAAGAAGGTCAAACAGTGGTAATATTTTGTACATAAACATATTTTCATGTCATTTTCAATTCGTTAATAGACCGTATAGTGTTATGAATAAGACGACATACCTGAGCTGCATTAAGAGTCAGCGACTCGTTGCCCGGCAGATTGACTGTGACTGCACTGCTGCCCATGTTAAGTAATTTCAACTGACTCTGGGAGGCAGATGGAAACACTGGCAATGTTTTCTGAAAAACAAGGAATAAGTGTTTGTTTTTCCAAAACTCAAAGAGTCAATAAAATGAAGTGAGTTAAAGTTTTGCTTATTTTACAACACATATCTTTTTCTACTCACATCAATTTCAACTTGGACCAAAGCAGCACAGACAAAAGCCATAGCAGCCAGAAACATCCCCACTGTCATTCTTTTTAGTGGTCTGTTGGATTAACATGAAGTTTTGTTACTAATTTGTGATTTTATATATTTAAAAAAAAACAACGTTTATTTATGTGAAAAGAATAGTTTTCTTTTAAAGTCATCTAATATCTGAAAATTCAACATTAACATGAAAATTTGGGGTTTTATTTAGATTGTGTAGAAATAGAAACAGGTGTGCAAGCTCTTCCTTTCCCTGTCTTCCGTTTTTGTTGAAAAGCAACATGATTCATACAGCTCCTTAGGCTCAATATTAATGAAATTGCTGCTAACAGCGAGCTAGCTTAACACAGTCATTTTCAACATAGGAGTTTGAATCACATCTCAAAACAGCCTAAAAAGCATTTTAGCATTAGACCACTGTTAATAGACCAAAAGATTTTCTGGACAGAACACCTGACATTTCAGAAAGGTCAGTTATTATTCAGTGAGTCATGAATAAAACTACGGACATTTTTGTATTTGTAACATCTATAAAATCACAGGCTGTGTAGAAGTTATGGGGTAGCAGCGCTATGCTAACGTGGACCGACCACCTGCTAGCTTCCAGACGTGGAATTAACTGTAATTTCATCATCGACCATTTGATGAAAAATATTAAATGGACCTGATCTATAATGATGAACTTTGATAGCAGATCAAAACCGTAACAGTAAAGGTCTTTTAATAACCCTTTGAAGTTAATGTTATGGTGTTATGAAACATGTAAACCACAGATACTGAACGTAGTTCATTGTATTTCTCACTTACGTAAAGTTAAAGCCACATTTCTTAATCAGGGGGTAGATTATGCTGTCCATGATAGGTACCAGAGTCAGGATCAAGATGGGGTTGAAAATCTTTTAAAAAATATTACTGCATCGTTAGTATCCTCTTAAATAACATGTATTATGTCATTTTAAGTCAATACGATGAAGCTGCTTTAACTTACCTGCATTTGATCGGGCTGTATAACAAGTTTCCCCTGCAGACATAAGGACAATATTATAACATGAACACACTGTATTGGTCAATTATTATGATTACTTTTCGCTGCAATTTTTTATTTTATTTTTTATTTTTTGTTACCAAACTTACAAAGTATCCATTCATTGTGGTAGCTTGCAGCGTCCATCTGGATCCCTTTAAATTAGACCACAATTTTAATTTCCTCTTAGCAGCAAGTGATTTAAATGAAGTCCATTTAAATTAAAAACAAAATTTACTGTACCTTTTGGTCAAATAGGGTCCAGAACATTGGCAGTGGAATGTATAAAAAGAGGACTTTCAGCACCATTTTGATTTGAGCAATCAGGAGTTTCTACAAAACAGGCAGACTGAATGTAAACACAACAACATTATTCTTATAAGACATTAGAGAAATATATAAAATGAAACTTACATCATATTTTTCCTCTGCCCAGTCCATCCAGTGCTGTCTCCTGGGGTACTGATTGCTCCTGTGCCTGTAGCGGTTATTAATGGCAAACTGAGAGAAGAGCAAAGAGTGATACTGTTTTTAGAAACATTGATTTTTAGAGTTGTTACAATAGCATTTATGGCTGATCACATGAATGCAGAAAAGGCTTATATAAACGACTTACCCCAATACATTTACACACATCCAGCATTATGTTTCCCTCGGGTTCAGCTTTGTAGTACATACCACTCCCGACAATAAACACCACTGTTAAGGGAACATCACGGGCAAATCATTCGTTTCAGAATACAGTTTATTTACCCACCCTTTACTTTTTGCTTCATGTTTTGAATTAGTGCCCTAATAATTTAGACATACCGAGTGCAACCACCATTAATGCTGCGGGGACACCGAAAGCCAGGGAATAACATTTCTGCTGACTGTAGATGCCGCACTCCTGACCTGCAGATAGAGGCAAACAACTTTCATTCAACTACAACTTCAACTAAAAACAAGCACTTTTTCCTGCATGATTATTAGAATGTAATTGTTGTCATTCCTGCATGTTCATGGCACTTTAACTTGATATTTTACTTTAAATGCCTACCTCTCAGGATTGGAGTGATAATGGTGGACAGGAGACTCCCACCATTGATACAGAGGTAGAATACAGAGAAGAAAGTTCTCCTTTGCTTATCCTGCGTAGAAAGACAAGTCAGTAATGTGTTTTGCAAACAGTACAAATACTAAAGTGATAATTATCTATGTAAACCGCTGCCTTGTTGGTGTATGTCTTTGAAAAGGTGGTCGAGTTGTATTAAACTCATAATATAAATGGGTTACAGCATAAGCTTAGTATAGCTATATAAGTGGTAATTCTAGGCTTTTAAATATTAAATAACAACTATTAGTTAAACGCATGGTTCTCTAAAGGTTACATGGGTACAAGATTGAGGAAAATGAACAATTTGGTAACTATAGTAACTTAACCACCAATTTAAGATTGCACTCCTCTAACAACATCAAACACCTGTTTAGCCAAGAATATAGATCTCTACATTACTCACACTACACTTGGCTGTGTTATACTGGTGGTTCAATCCGGTGTGTCCCAGTTATAAAGCTTGAATACATTCACTTCCTAATTACTATCATTTCTAGCTTTTATATCACATCATGTATCATAAAATAGTTCACGTTTAATTTTAGATTTATTCCATATTTTGATGAACAGCACATTATACAGATGTGACATGCTTTTGTCTTTCCCTCAGATTTTTTTCTTATTTTTAAACTGTAATGTTCACAACCCAGAGACAAAGGTTTCTTGGACTTTACAGACAGATTTCCTAGACCCCTTCTTCAGGAGCCACACATGTAGTACTGCTACCCATCGTTAACCACCATCACCTCAAATTTGACATAATACTCATAATTCCCATCAGCCACATCTTTAATTTGTGTTTGGCTTGAATGTAGAAATGTTAGCATGCTAACAGGTGAAATAAGAAACATAGTAATAGGTATACCTGTTCGTCAGTTTTAGAATTGTCATCGTGAGAAAGTGAGTGATGACTTTGCAATTTATCTGAGCTCATTTTTATTATCACAGAATTTGATAATGGAGAGTTGCATAGAAACCAGGGGGAACAAGGGGATATATTACATGCAATAAAATACTTGAACTATGGATGCTGAAATTACACGTTCAACCACATGCCAGAGGTTAAACATTAGAAGAAGACTCAGCCAAAGAAAGTATTTTGAGAAAGTTAACAGTCTAACCTGGTGCTCACTAAATTGGTCTCCACCAAAAGCAGCCACACAGGGTTTAATGCCACCAGTGCCCAGAGCAATGAGGAAGAGACCCACCATGGACAACGCACTGAATGTGAGGAAGAAGAAATGAATGAGCGCGGTGCATTGTAGAAATATATGATGGAAACTGTGACTCAGTAATTTAAAACTTCAGAAGAAAAGATACCCACACATGAAAGGTCATGTTGTCTGGTGTCCCATCTCTGTTTGAGTCGGTAATGTCATGAACTGCACTGACAGCCATCGCAACCTGTCCAATTGTATAGACAATGGACAAGTAGACGATAGTCCTGAGTGAGGAAGATTGAAAAAGAGCAGTGAGAAAGTACACGTGTACGTTCCTTAAGTAAAGGCTCCACTCGTCTTTACAAATGAACATTCAGAATTAAATTATGAGCATTTTATTCATTAGAAGACTAATACAAATTTTGTACTATTATGTGTAAAAGTATTCAGTTAAATGCCCTTTGTCTGTCGTATTATTACACAGTTATCAGTATCTGCGAATATGTTTCTAATCAGTTCAGTAGAATTGAAGTTACCTTGGTGCAAAAAGAGGATGATCGGGTAAGCGCTGTAGCTATACTTATTTAGATTCTGCCACAATAATAAGGCTACAAGAAATAATAGGATGATAAATGTCTTCATGCATTAAAGAGGAACATGATCTTGTGACTCACTTGAACTTTCCCAGCCAGGAGTCAGCCACAATGGCCCCAAGGATAGGGGTCAAGTAGCAGAGAGCCACAAAAGTGTGGTAGATGGATGTGGCCAAGTCTTCATCCCACTGCAAGAAGTACTTAAAGTACAACACCAACACAGCTGTGGACAGGCAGGGAAAAGAGGCCTTATTATTTAATTATTAAATGTACATTATTTATGGCATAGGTTTTGATGTTGCCTTAAATTATGCTAATAAGGACCGTTGTAGTTCACGCAATAGTGTCATCCTCCAAAAGAATCAAATAAAGGGTTGGTTTAAGCACAAAAATCAGAGGGTTAAGTAGGCTACTTAGTAATTCAAGTGTCCGTGTTCACTGTCATGGCTACATTATTCATGGTTCCTGGATGAAATGTTCTCACCTCGCATTCCATAGTAGGAGAACCTTTCGCAGAACTCATTCACAACAATGAAGAAGATACTGAGTGGGTAGCCACACACATCTTTGCTCTGGTGGGTGGTGAAAAAGTAAAAGGATGAACACCACACCAAAATAAAAGCGTACAAAACGAAAACTAAAACAAAAACAATACTTGGACCTGCATAAAGCTGAATCGACGGTGTTGAGGAGTACCCAGAGAGTTTGTGGAATCAGTATAATTATTCTAGCCAACTGTTTGCAACTGGTTAACAGTAGTTACTGCTAGGCACTACTAGGTAGCTTAATTTGAATATCTTAGCACAATTTACAAATAGATTTGAATGTATCGCTGCAAAATAAATAAGAAGAAATTTGCTGATAAAATCAATATAGTAGAATAAAAAACACAATGATTGCTGATAAACACTGAAATGCTTAAAGTACAAGACAAACTTGTCAAAATGTAGCGCTTAATTACATAAATATAGAAGAAGAATGAATAGCAAAGTACAGCATATGCAACGTAGAAGCATAAATAACTTTAGTGCTGAACTGAGGTTTTTACAGAGGTACTAACATTTAGTTAATAAAAATATATCTTTATAGCTTTATTGGTATTTATTGCAGCAATAATACAGAGTTGGTGTATAAAGTGCTGACGTCTCCTTTGTTCTTATGTAGCTGTATAAAAAACCCAAAACTGTACTTTACCTTTCCTTTACCTTTCCCTCGTTTCTTGGGATCTTCTTTGTCTATGCAAAAATGAATGTAATTCTTATTATGATTAAAAAGCAGAAATAAAAGACTAATATGCAGGCCTACCAACTTCCTCAGTGTTATATAAAAAAAAGCATTTATCTGTCAATGATTCATTGTGTGCAGTAAACAAGAGAGCGATAGATATGTAGATAGATAATTTATTGGTCCCACAAAGAATATTGTTGTGTTACAGTAGCAGGATAAAGAATAAAAAATAGTACAGTCTATTAAAAAAAACAGTGCAGTTAACAAAAAAGGTGTTACTGGCACCTGGTAAATATAGGTACACAACGGTGATAGAAAAAAACAAACAAAGAAAAGAAAAACTGTAAAAATAAGACTGAAACTGTGTAAGACAGTAGTGCAAATTGCATTAATAAATAAATCTGAGATCCTAATATGTTTGGGATCTTTGTCCTGACAGGTGCATTCACCTGTTAAACTCCAGAACTCTTCATTCTGTAAGTTTTTAAGTTAAGAACATGGAACTTGTTTTCTTTCTGTTAACTTCTCCCTCTTTGCACATTTTCATGTTGTGCAGCAGAATATTTGTGTTCTGTGAATTAAAATGAAAGAGTACATAATAATGCATTTCTTTTAGTCTTACCTGCCATGATGTGAAGCTATCACCTGCTTTCTGCTATAGCATAAAATCCCTTTAAGCTTCCTGCAGGGAGCAGATCATTTATCTTTCTCTGTTCACTAGTGGGAGTGGGAATGTTTCCTGTGATATTGCTTTTTATTAACCCTTGATCAGCTTTTCACACTGCCGACTGTATTATTTTTATGATGGGTGGGAACATGAGATATGGGAGCTAGGGAGTCAGCAATGATCTCTGAGAATAATAAGGTTTATTTCCCACTTATTTCACAAGTGAGCCAAGTGCGAGAATACCACAAAATGAAGTAAAACAAATAAGGACCTATGGATGCAAATGCAGAGAAATGAGTGTATTTTATTTAAAAGCATTAGGGAACGTCTTTGTTTACAGCAGAACAGTGACTTGTGTTAAATAAAGTTTAAAAAAAACAAACATTTCTGCCCAAATAAAAGACAATTTCTGGAACATAAAATGATAAAATTTTCATATTACTTGCACAGTAGGCGTCCTTTCCCAACACCTCATCACTTTGGCAAGAAGGTGAACGTAATCTTTACAGTGTATGAGCCGCACACAGCATGATACTTTGCAAATATTGCACACACTCCTTGTTTTATATACACATTAATACACAACTTTGAATATACCTTTTTGTATGCAATGGCTTTAAATACTTTAAAACTCTCCCATTCTAAGACATCAAAGTGATTTAAGGTTGAATGCTAATGTTACATCGTAGCAGGCCCTTATTCCAAAATTGCATTTTTCTAGAAATATACCTTCATGTACAGGGAGAGGAGCACTGATGTATGCAGCATATACCATTAATCAAGACATCAATACAGTCGCTTATAAAAGTGAAATATTGTCCATAAAAAACATTGTGAAACATTATCAAAATAAACAAAAATGGACTGTTGGGAGAGTGTAGGCGTAATGTAGTGACATGCATATTAAAAAAAATCCCAACAGGAATGTTTTTAAAGAAAACACTGCTCAGTCTTTTCAGGTAGAAACACGTAAAGACAAGACAGGTTATGTCTTATCAAGCATCACGTCATCATAAAGGAGGAACAAAGTCCGTGTCCTGTCATCTCTGCTGCAAAGAGTCTCATCTTTGTCTTCCCCCCACCTCCATCACACAGCCACCATGCTCCCTTATCCATGTTAAACAGGTCCAGTGCCTTGCTCATATTGGTCTTCGGTGGCCAGACAGAAAATAGAAAAATGAGACTTGTCTGTTTTTCCCATCAGTTTCTCTCTAGGCTGAGAAGCAGGATTAAGTTCTGGAGTGATAATATGGCATCACTGGCATGCCTGCGTTGGCAGGCTTAGGCAGCTCTGAGTTTCACCCAGGCTGACATCAAACCACAGAGGATGAGCTGGGAATGCCCTGGATGGTGGCACTGGTTGGTGTGCCACTGATGGCATTAAAGATGTGAAGCGAGTCTGGGAGAACGCTTTTCATGCCATCCTCCACTGGAATGATCTGGAAAGAAAAGAGTGTGTAGGGAAGAACAGACAGTCTTAGCAAACAGTTACTGCAAGTGAATCTTAATTTTAACATTGCTCTAGTTAGCTTTCTTGCTAAAAGTTGATGAGGACACTGATACTACTCTCATGTATATATGCAAAAATATGACGCTACAGATGGAACACAGCTAGCTTAGCTAGGCAAACAGACTCGAAAAAAGAGGAAACAGCAACTTCTGTCTAAATAGTAACAAAAACTGTCAGTTAGCACTTCTAATTAACTAATTAACATGTCAGGCTATTAGTTGGCTTTGAACAGAGCCAGGCAAACAGTTTTTCCTCCCTTTTGAGGTTTTGTCTCGGGTTAAGCTAACTAGCTTGCTGTAGCTGTATATTAACCAAGCATATAAAGACATATAAAGCTAATTTAAAGCAAAGGTATTAATCAGGAAGCTTAACACATACATGAGACCAAAAACAGCTAGGTAAAAACAATCAATCCACAAAACACGCACACACAAAAAAATCTGAAAGCAGAAGAAAAATTTGTGCATGTATGTATGTATGTACATAAACAAATAATGTAAATTGATGTTACATAGCACACACATTCTGAATCTGATCCACAAACATACTGTTAATTCACACTCAAATACATGTAATGTACACACATATATGTACATGCATATACACGGTACATACTGTGTATGCGTGCAAGACAATAACTCGGCAAGCCAAAACAGAAAAAAAAAGCCAATATGTGATTGTTGGTGTAGCCAGACGCTGGAACAAGTATATTTAGAACAGGAATGTTTTATGTTTTGATTTTGGAAATTGCTGCAATAGAGTTGAAATACTTGAATGTTAATGGCTTCAGTCTTTGCAAAGGGCACTTTTTGCAATTTCCTGGTGAGCTGACTAAAATAATATTTTATGTGTGGCTAATTTCAGATTTATTGCAGGGATGTAAAGATAAGTCAGTGGCCTGATGAGATAACTGTGTCTCAATCTATCTAGTGTTTTTAAGGTCCTCTAGCTTTACCAGCTTAAAAAATTCTAATGATATTATTAAGAAACATTTGGCTAATTAGAATTGAGAACAAGGACTTATTAATGTTTGAGTCTGTTTTATAGTCTAAAATGTAATGTGTACACCAATTCCACCTCAAGCCACTTTGTACCATCAATCCTTAAGTTGCACAGACATCTGACGGAACCAACAATTAACGGTCTTTATTGCACACGTATTTGTCTTTCATTACCATCATATCTGCTCATGTCAGCACAAAGAGAGAACAGAGAGTGATGTTATCAAAGAGCCCATTATCACTTAATCAATCATATAAGAAATGACACACTGTCTACCTGCCAAAACCCTAATTCAGAGTCAGATTACAGGTATAGCATTAGCAACGCTCATTGTAATTACACTATTACTTGGGCTGAGCAACAGCTAATGTACTTACTTGTTCGTGCATGATGATGGACAGCTCTCTGGCTAGTTCTCTGTAGTTGGCCTTCATCTCATCGTGGTACTCCTGCTGGTCTTCTTTGATCAGTCGTTCATTAATGCCCAAACCGTGGCCACACGCATCCACAAAATGCCTGATCGCAAAAACAGTGTTAAAATGTGCTAAAGGGAGATCTGAACAATCTTTGCACAGAAACACACACAGTCATGTTTTCATATCTTTGTGAGGACATCTAATTGACATAATGCTTTGCCCTAGCTGCTTACCCTAACCCCAACCATCAAAAATGAAGTCTAATCTTAACCCTAAACCTAACCATAACCTAATTGTAACCCTGACACTAAAACCACATTGAGCCTCAGAAATGCCTTCAAACTTCTGGGGACGGGAACTGTGTCCCCATAAGGGCTGTTGGTCCCCACAAAGATATGCAAACGTGGTACTCACACCCTCACGTAAGTCAGCGACAGCTCACCTGAAGACCTCTTTCAACTGTTTGACCTTGTTATCAGGATATTTCTTGGCACATGTATCATCGAGAAAAGCTCTGGCATACGCAAGAGGTCCTGCATTTACCTGAGGGCGGATGTGATAGATTTTTTTTTTTTGTGAGTATTGTATGTCAGGTTTGTATTGTGTTGCTTTTACGTTTCACAGAACTTAAAAGCAGGCACCTGGACGCTGATGCTGCCCTGCAGTTTGAGCTGCAGACGGATCATGTCCACCTCGCTGGAGGAGCACAGCTGTTTGATCTCAGCCACCTTCTTGCTCATCTCGTCGATGGCAACCTCGATGGGGCTCAGATCAGTATGGTGTTGATACATCACCGCGATCCGTTTCTTTACATACGGAAAGCAATGAGTGGCTGGAGGAGAGAAAACACAATGAGGTTAGTGGTGAATAGCGAATACCGGTAGACAGATTTTCTTAGTTTTGCAGCTCAGGATCTGTACAGCCTGTGAAAGCCGCCACATAATAAAGATAAGAAGACGTGCTTGAACTTTTGAATCTTTTGCACTATAAATGAATAAAACCAGATTAGGATTACGAAATGTCCATGAAAAAAAAACAGCTGACATGTTCAAAATCTAATCAAGATCTTCATTCATCCACAGTGACTAAAATAAATGGAAAAAATTACGTGTGTAATGAACAGTTCAAGGCAGACTTGCTCTGTTGTGCTGCCCAAAAGAACCACAACCCACTCCCCCCAAAATAGGAGGAGGCAGCCAATAATTAGAGAGAGAAAAAAGTATCTAACATTTAGGATATAAAGAGATTAAGTAGACTTTAATCAGAAAGAGCAGTTGAAGTCTGATAATGGGTTTATCCTGTATTTATCAGATCACTGTATTTTGAAAACACTGATGTTTATCCAGGCAAGAGACATCTAACAAGACACAACCTGAAGACTGAAAGTCAGCGCTGTTTGACTGAATCCATGTTCCACTACAACATAAATATAAGCTGGGTATTTACTGGTAAGTATAGTCCTGCGTTTGCACTGCTCCTCCACACCGCCTTGCTTTTTGCCCGAAATGGTGAAAGGCATCTCGAAAACAAATCGACGGATGTTGTGGCTCTTTTCAAAGTCCGTTTTCCTGTCGACCAGCTCCTTCTCCTCCAGGTATGGAGTCACATGTGTCACTTGGATGTATGCGTACTTTGAGTCCAGGTCCTTGGGGTTGATCTGCAGAGAATGCATGAGTTTTAAAACTGTATCAGCCTGCGCAAAATAACTAAATAACTAAAAATAAACGATAAATTAACAAAAGTCTCACCCGCCCAGAGTCCTGAATCATCTTCACATTCTCCTGACCAAACTTATCAGAGTATAACTTGAGGAGCCGCTGAGAAATCTCTGAAAGAGGCGTGAATTTGGGTTCTTTGTAGATATACTCCTTCCCATCTTCATCTTCAAAGAAGCCCTAAAAAAATAAATTAGGAAAAAACCCATATAAGATACTTTCAAATTGTCAGACTAAATGAAAACGCAGCGTTTATCTAATAGATAATACCACATCAAACCATTCATGGGTTGTGAGTGGGAGTCATTTCAGTCAAGACATTTTTTTTAAAGATATGAGAATTTGGCCGACTCCAAACTATCCACAACCGTCTATTAAACATTTAAGAACAGAGACCAAAACTACAAAAAAGCCAGTCTTAGGTCGTTGATGTGAGACACGTCAAAGGACTGACATAGGTACATGAATTTCACACAGTCAGTGCATGTTAGTTATTTGTCTTGAATGTAAATGGGAATGGGAATGCCAGTGAGATTTATTAGCCCTTCAGCTGTTTCCTGCAAAGATTAGGATAGCACTAAAGCTGGAAAATACGAGGAATTAAAGGGCTGGAAGATAAGCAATGCACGTGAAACAGCACTGACTGCATTAGCAAAGGAGCACAACACAGCCTAAAATGTCACTACAGTTCCAACTGAAAGGTTGGCTTTCATATTGATTTACCTCAGCCTCTGAGTCAGTAAACTGGTACTGCTACAGGGGTGTGGACAACACACGCACATACACATAAAAACAAATGAAATTACTGTTATACCAGAAACCTATACTGTGAAGAAATTTAATGGCATCGATTTCTAAAAACATCTCAAAGATAGAAGCAACCACACCCAACAAATTAATTAATAAACCTTAAAATAACAGTCATTACTAAAACTTAGCAAACTAAAGCATAAACACTTGATGAGTAAATGAGTGCCATGCAAAACAGTCTCCCAAACGGAAGCAGCAGCGCTGACTGCCTGCTACTGTAGCTCGAAGCAACAAACTATGGCTGAGAAGTGCAATGAATTGAAGCAACACCAAAGTCACACACAGACTCAGGCCGCTCACAAGGGCTCACGGGGTCTACTGCATAACTTACCGCTGCCTTCGAAGAGGATTAAAAAGAAGCAGAGAGGTGTATTAGAGCGGGTCTGAAAACACCACAGCACGTGGTCATGCTCGTCAGCATAATAATCGTAACTGAAAAAACCCCCCAAAACAAAACTTAACCTCCTCAGCAGCTGCCGTGCTTCAGACATCAAGTGTGAATGAGTCTAAGCTAGTTGAACTCACCTGGCCAAAGAAAGCCACTCTGAAGTACGTGCCCAGCATCCTCTTCCCAGTATGCATGACCTCCGTCACCTTGCTGTACGCTCGATGCAGCGTGTCATACAGGTGAGCCAGTTTCTGTGTAGAGTCAGTGAACTTGATCAGGATTTAAAGATGCTTATGCTGCACGCTTAGCCTGAATCGAACAGAACTGTTGCGGGGGGGGGGGATAAAACACCCGACAAATAGAGTTTGTACCTCAAAGTCCCTCCGCTTCTCATAAATGGGGATAATGAGCTTGTAGATGTCAGAGATGAGCTCGTAACGCTCCGCTTTCCACAGCCCATCTGCGCACTCCTCCAGAAGCTCCATTAAGACGTCCTGAGGGATGAGCACAACAGAGATGGAGAGCTGCTGGTGTACAGTGCAAAAGAAACACAGCTCACAGCGTGTCAGCAGCTCATTTTATCACAATTAAAATGCACCAATTTTAAAGACATACTGAAAGAAAATAGTTGCCTTCTTTGATTTATTCTTTCTTATAAAAGAAAAATAGAAATAGTAACAGCTTTTGATGTGACTAAATCTGCTTTCCTCCAGCAAATGCGATTTCATTTTATTTTATTTTTTCATTTTTAGCACAAATGATCAAAGTACTTCATTAAAGTGGACGTCTTGCATTCCGACGTCCTCCATCATTGCGGCTTCTTCGTCGATGTTTGGAGTCACAACACGAAACGCCGAGCAGCCCTGCTTGAACATGCCTGGAAACACCGAAAGATCAGGCATTATTATTCTTTTTTTTAAATCAACAGGGCTGCTATCTAATAAGCAGGAGAAACATTTCCATCACAGAATACCGAAGTACCTTTTCTTCGCAGGTATTCTGCCACGAGTGCTGCAACGTGAACATAGCACATGGCTGCCTGCAAACGGCAAAAACAAGTCAGGTCAGATAAGCGTGGGTAGATAAAAGCTCTGATTATGCTGCAAATTGGTATCGCTCGAAAAAGCAGCACATAGTAAACAGGGCAGTTTGCAGCACTTGATGGTGGGCCTTGCTGCACGCCACACTGGCACTGGTGCTTTGATACAAAGTAAATACAGTCTCTATCTGATGTTTAAGATTGTTGGGCCCAACATCAGACACAGAAATCAAAAGCAGGACCATTCAGCCACACAGACTTTCACCACAAACCTCAGACAGGTCTCCATTCTTCACATGGATTCGGGCCATGCTGTCAAGCCAGGTCTTGCGCAGCTCAGGTGTGCTGGCATAAGACTTTGCGAGACTGTACTGCAGGTCCACCAGCATCTCTGGATCTCTCTCATGCTCCTTCATCTGCGCTGTGGCCATCAACACTGTTCTGATGCGTTTAGTCAGGTCTTTCACATCCGATGGGAAAGCTGTGTTCTGTTGAAGATGACGCACTAATGTGAGCTAAATCATCGTTAGCTTCCTTTAGGAAAACTTGATTCTAACTGGTTTATTTTATTCATTAAGCTCAGGCATAGTTTTCAAATGGCCTCTTTAAGTGGAACCAGGATGAACCTGTTGCACGTGTGTTCCTCACCTTGATAGTTTTATCACTGTTAGCACAGTTGTTGATTATTGACAGAGACTGCTGGAAGCGAGTACTTCCTATACCAATGACATCTGCTATCAGCTGACTGACAGCAATCACAACCTAAAGAAAAAGAAAGGTCAACAGTTCAAAAGAGGAATGAAAATGCTTGTGGTCTCTAGAATCCCAGAAAATTTGGCTTAAGGCAGGTAGATATTAAAGTTTTACTGTGGCGACAACTCTCTCACCTGTAAATGTGTCCGGACGAAGGACTTGCGACCAGTGTAGTCAAAGTTGCTCTTCATGAGAAAATAGAGCAGATGGGCTGCGTCGCTGCGAATGGAGCTCAGCTTGGAGTTGCAACATTTCAAAATCTCATAGCAGAAAGCAGCACACATGTCTGCACGCCCTTCAAAAAACGTGCACGGGAACTAAGGGGTCAAGAAGACAAAAATCAGTCAGTGGCTTACGTGGTCCTCTCATGGGTTAACAAAAGGAGAAAAATTATTAAATAAGGCGCGTAAGTCCTTCATACCTTGTAAATGAAGGTGCGCAGTGAAGTGAAGACCTGCTTGAGGGCCGTTTCTGACTGATTGATCCGCAGGAAGCAGAGGTGGACATCAAACACCTTCTTCATCAGTGGACTGTGGCCGTGATCAGCACACAACTGTGTCTGTGGCATAAGAGAGGATCATCGGATTTAAAAAATAAGCCCTTATTTCACAATAATGGGGCAGAACAAGGTTAATTAAGTAAATACACAAAATACAGTGAATTTGTTTGGTACCTTAAAACTCATGATGAAGATGCTGAGTGTGTCCAGGACGGTCAGGCAGACTTCAGTGGCAATGTTGGTCTCCAGCAGTGACTGATTTAACACGTCAGCATCCGAGTGACTGTAGGCTACAAAGACAAGAAAAGGCTGTAGTTCTTTCAATCACCACCAGTACACTCAATGTAAAACCTCTCCTTTGTTATATATGGTCATGTCTCTCAAAAACGTAGCGTTAGAGGCAAAGCCGCTGCATGAAAGTTTGAGTTTCATTCCAAACTGAGGCCAAAATTATCTGACAAACGAAAGCATTTCATGGAAAAATTGTCACAAGCTGGCGAGGCATTTTTTTCTTTATAAACTACAGCGATGATTTTATTTGATTGCATGAAGTTCAAATGTTGACATTCTTTTTTTGGAACGTTTTGGAAATTTTGGAATAAAACCCTTCATAATTCACGAGGACTGCTTTCGCAAAGCGAAATGTAAAAATGTAGAGTTGAGAGCAGAAGATGAGCTGGTAAAGGGATGAGGAGGTTTTGAAAGCTGATGTTCTGTTAAAACAGGCATGCTCTTAAATCAACCAAATCAACATAGCCAGTATAGCAAACGTCCTAACATCCTGGTACATTCTTACCATGGTCTACAGATATGCCAAGAACACTTGAAATCTTTCTTACACTGAAAACACAAAGAAACTTATTATTAAATAATGCCATTTAACAAGATCACCGCCTAACAGTGGACGGCTACACAGCTTCCTCCCCAGTTTCTTTGAATTTACTGATGCACACATGTTTTCTAAAGGCTTTTCCTGCTGGGATGTAGTATGATGGAGAAGAAGAGGATGCTGATGTTGAAAGAGAGGCATGAGGAGGACGAGGGCCCTGTGATGGAGAGTGTTTGATGAGAAGTACAGTATGAGGGGAGGGGGGGGGCACTTACTGTGGTTAAATGTGTATGAGTTATCCAGGCTGCTGAGCTGCTGTAAGCGGGCATGCATCATTCCCGCCCTGTTACGGGACACAGGAAGAGTCTGAGACTTCCGCTCATGTGCAACAGGTCCTGCCCCATCCTGGTTCCTGATGAGGAAACAGGATGAGTTAATGAAGCTGCAGGTTACGGTAAATAATACATAGATTTTACAACTAACACTCGAACGCCCTGAGAGCGATTTGAATTTATGAGATTTTAAAGGCGAAAGTAAAGCTGTGAGTGCATGTTTGCCATGCAGTTTAAAGCTGAGAATAATCAAAGTGGTATTGACAGCATTTATTGGTTTAAGCTGAAGCCATGCATGTAAGAATGCGAGAGGCGATGAACTTAAAGCGTCGGATGTGTCACAGCACTGCAACTTTTTTTCTTTTAATGGTGAGAAGTTATCATGCAATTGCTCTCAGTTTCACCTTCAGGCTTACCCAAGCAGGAGAGGGCAGGAGCCAGGTTTTATTTCATTATGTTAAACTTGCCAGCGTTTCAGTGGACAGAGACAGAAACAGTGGTGGGGGGTTAGACAGAGTGAATACATAAAGCCTTCTGGGAGTCGCGGCGAGTTCCCAACTGTGATTCAAGTACAGTGCGTGTACTCTGATCAAATCAAATTAAAATAACAGTACAGTCAGACTCTTCAATAGTAAGCAACATGATGGCTTACAGACAACAAACAGCTGGATACTCATAAACTGCATAAAACCTAAAAGTTGCGTTGATTTGTCTTCTCATGATAAACAAGTGCTGAGAAGCCTGAAATCCTGTATGGGTGACAGCAACATTACCTTGCAATGTATCTCTTTCCCATGTATCTGAACTGATGGAGGCACACTCTGAGAAATGGAAAGTGGGTATAAAAAATTAAAAAAACTCAGTTGCTATGTGTTTTTCTGCAATGCGTGTAATAGCTGGTTATTCTCTATAAGATGTCTTACTCGACTAAAGTGAAGAAGTCCATCAGGTCAGAAGATGATGCCTTGTTCCAGTATGTGAACAGAGCATCTAAAAGAGACAGAGATGGACACTGTGGAGACTTCTTTTGGGTTTGTTTTTTTTTTTTAAACGTAGTGTAAACAATTAAGTAAAGCTGGAAGAGCAGGAGCTGTCGCAGAGATGAGAGTTTACCTTCAGACATGCTTTTGAGCACATGTAAGAAACACATGAGGAGGCTCTTGATCTCTGCCTGGTCCAGTTTATCACATCGCAACAGCGGGCTTCCCAGGGTCGAGGCAGGTTGGTTCTGCAGGACAAACGGGACAATCAGGCATGGATAGAAAAATACATAATCCTACCAGTGTGTTGGCTCCAAATAAGATTTGAAAAACTAATCAGGTTATTTGAGACTTACCACAGCAATGCCATAAAATCTGTCGCCTTATTTGATAGCATCAGTGCATTTTCACGATATTTTTGACCATTTGATAAACAGCAATCAATAATACAAGCATAGCACAACGACTGAATATAACGCTGAGGATTTTCTTGTTTGGCTCTGGCTTAAAACTTTTTTTTATGTAGGAACAACCGTGTGATGTGGGCTCTAAGCATTTGGATAATGATACTATTCCCCAGTCTTTCCCCACAACAGTGGATTTTAAATTAAACAATCAAGATGTGACTAAAGTCCAGATTTTCAGCTTTAATTCAAGGGGTTTAACAAAAGTATTGCATTAACCGTTTAGAAATTGCAGCACACATAAATCCCCATTTCAGAGGCTCAACATTACTTTAGCAAACTAGAATAGCTAAAAAAAAATGTTTCTAATACTGCAAAATATTTGGTATCCAGTGATTGTCTTTAGTCTAGAACCCTGTGAAATCACCAAATGCTGTATTTCCTCCTTTGAGATGCTCTGTCAGGCTCGTATCACCACCTTCAGTTGCTGCTTCAGTTTTGTCTTTGGTAACTGAAAAAGCATGCTCTGCTGAAATTGTTATGGCCACTGAAGAATATGCAATTTCTTTGCCATAATAGACTTTAAGGTTGGTTTTCCAGTATGCTTTGGGTCAATGTCCTTTTACACTGTAAAGTGCTGCATGATCAGTTTTGGGCAGAGAATGAAACCTAATACTGAGCGTTCCAGTGAGGGAATGCCACGCTACCAAATACAAGTTAAACACGCCAGGTCTTTTATCTGCTTACTTTGTCATGGAATAGTGAGGAAATAGACCTCACCTTGTCCAATTGCTTATTCCTAAACAGTAATGCAATACTTTCCTTAAATCCTCTGAATAAAACTGAAACCTGCACTCTAATCATATCTTGATTGTTTCATTTCAAACTCACTTTTTGAGATTTACAAAGGCAAAACTACAAAAACTGTATTATTGTCCAAATACTTAAGAGGTTTTCAGAAGGTCAGAGAACTACACTGCAGTGAAATGATTCATCCAGATGTTGCAGGGATTTGTTCCCCCAGCTGAGGCACACGGCAGGGAAAAAAAACAAAACCCAAGCAGCGAAGCAGCAGCTTTACCGCAGCAAGAAGTTGGCTATATACCAAGCACGTTCCTTTGCCAGCAGTTAGTCTAGACCATGAAACTAGCTGGGGATGACTTCATGGAAAGCATGATGCTGTTGCTTTGGATTTTTAAAGGGTGTTTTGCAGACTGGAGAACTTTAAGGCTAAAATTAGGTTGGAAAGGCTGATGTGAACTTCAAAGTCTGGTACACTTTTGGGGCTTGAGCTATTCTTGAGTTGCTAATAGTTGTGTGTCTTCTTGCCCCCTCAGCAGGGAAATAAAGCAGCTGCTGCACACCAGAAACAAAAGCAGTTCCAACACTGGGTGAAACACGACAACAAAAATCCAGTCCTTTGTGTTTAAATCTTCTCAGATTTAGTTTGAGGGTGTTTATCAGAGAGAGACAAGAAATCACACAGCACGAATGAGAGGAAATCAAAAGCATGCATGCTTATCACCATCTGGAACAAGAAAAGCGCTAAACGCTCGTGAGGCCCTGAGGTAAAACACGTCTGCTTTACAGCAACAGAGAATAAACAGGACAAAGCCTGACAATCTCCTGGCAAAGTAAGGGCTTAGAGTTTAGGGCATCAACACACACACCTGCGCACACACACACTATCATTCCCAGATGGGACACTCCTAGGAGGGACTGTGTGGAGCAAGGAGGTGTTTTGTACTTGAAGTGAACTGCTGGACTGCAGGGCCCTCTCTGGCACACTGGGGACAGTGAGCAGGGAGAAGTCCATGGTGGCACGCTTGGAGTGCACGGAGAGCATGGACTCCTCAGTCTCCGTAAAGAATTGCAGGACATTGACAGAGTGTCTCCGTAGAAACTTCTCCGTCTGCCATGGCCAGCCATACAGTGAAGGTGAGGAGTTAATGGCACAAGTTAGCAAAGAGAGACTTTATGTGGCAGTTTTTCCCATAATAAGGGGACATCTGATGTGCCTGAAGTGCCATTTTGAATTGCATGTTAGACACATGCGTCAAAGAAAGGCTAAATTGGATTTCTAATACATATACATAAACATTTTCCGGGAATCTCAAAGCTCATTCTGTCAAATACCTTGTCAAGGGAACTGCCCTTGTCATTGTTCCTCTCAGGCAGGCTGTTCCCAGAATCAGTGCTGATGAGCGATCCACGAGAGTCGGCGTGGCGCACAGAGTTAATGTTGGGGGTGGACGCCGCATGAGGTGAAGCTGTAAAAAGGAATAAGAGTGAAATGTTACATAAAATAAACATAAAGTAACCTGAAAGGGAAAAAAAGGAATGTCTTATCATTTACCGGTGCCAGAGATGGCTCCAAAAACATCTTTGTGGAAGCCGGTGTCCAGAAAGGTGCTCGACCTCGGAGGTGTCATCAAAGTGTTGGTATGGAGAGAATCGTCTCTTCCATTCTGCAGGACAAATAAAGAGTTTAATGAATCAAACCCACATAAAACACTGTGTGTGTGTTTTTTTTAATGAAAGTTAACAACACGGACAGCTCTAAAATCTCTGATCAAAAGCACACACAATTATATTATATTTATATGTTACATTTATTTTGTAGTATTATTGAGATATTTTTACATGCATTAAAATTTGGATCAAATGGACACAGCACATGGATAAATACATAATACTCAGAAAACACACTAGGTGGCTCCCTTACACTGGTGCAGTGGTTGACAGTGAACGGCGACACTTCCTTCACATTTAGCCTGTTGACGTTTTCTTGGAGCAGACCAAACAAGGGCAAGTACAGGGTGACTAACCTGGCCTGCTGGCTCTGAAAAACAAAATGAATAATTTAAAGAAATGTCTCAATATCACACACGTCTCACAAACACACTCATAAAGACAGGGACAGGGGTGTGAAAACACTGCTTACTTTTGAGGTGTAGCGATCGTCAAATGCATGCTTCATCATGAGGCTCTTCAGCACTTGGATGGCAATCTGACGAATCTCCCTGAACTCCTGCAGAGCTGTGCTGGCTTCCCTGAGCAGCAGTCCAACCAGGAAGTGATTCTTACAGAAGTCATCCGTCAGCGAGTAATCCAGCTGGAGGTCTGTGAGGATAAATGGGACGATAAGGAGACTAGGACTGACCGACAGGAGAAGTAGATGAAGAGTGTGAAAGGAGAAACCCAAAAAACTCACTTACCAATTTGACACAGAGACAGTAATCAGAAAAAAATGATCAACATTTAGAGAGTATAGCTACTGCAGCCAGCTTTAAAACTCATTATAGGCAGATGATTCTTATAAACATAATCAAACAGTCTAAAATGAGGAGAAAACAAAGGGAAAAGCTCAAACATTCATGTTTGACAGATTCACACTGTGGTTGAGCTGCACTTCCACATCAGCAAACGTCGCTGAGAAACGCGACTAAAGCTAGCAGCTGAACAACAGCAGGTTTCCAGCAGCATTTTAGACACGTAAAGAAAACCCAAACACATGACTTTATTCAGAAACCTTTTGCTTTTATCTTTTTAAAACCTGCATTTGAAGCACACAAGAATTAAAAAGATATCTGGTTTCTCAGGAACGATGGAAAATAGTTTACTCAGTATAGCCACAAACCCCCAAACCAGTTCAAGATAGAAACCCCCCCCAAAAAACAAACAAACTACAAGCACACCAAATCCCCCAAACCTGATGATGATGACAAGTAATAAACAGTCTAATCTGACAAGATCATAACCTGAAATCCCAGATGAACCAGCTTACAGGAAAGCTTAAAGAACTGACAGGTTCAGATTTTAGAGGAAATTTGAAACTAATAAACGATCGGCATTGAAGTCACGACACCTTCCACCTACCTACTGGAGTGTCACATGACTCCACAGTATTACATGGAGGTAATGAGGCTAATTGAGGAAAACACAAAACAAACACAGTGTACAGTGTACATTTTTTTAAAGCAAAAGAAATCGACTGCATGAGCATTTATTTATTTAAAAAAAAAACAAAAAAACGCTGTATTTTATTGTATGTGTGCAGTATGTTCTGTGGGTACAAGTGCTTTATTTTGTAAAAAAGTTCATGAACTACTTTTGCGCTGCTGCCCTTCCACAGCAAAGCATTTTATATATGCAAACACTTTAGCAGTCATTATCACAACTTTCTCACCTTGAAATCTCAAAATCCGTCCCTTTCCAAACGGCATGGGCAGGTTTAAAGGGACGAAGTGCTCGTGGTTGCACACGACTCGCAGGAACTCAAACTTGAACTCAAACAGAGTCTGTATTGAGAATAAACCTCAATTAAGAATTATGGCTGATAATAAGGCTTTGCTTTATGACTTCAAGTTGAATAAATAAGTTGTTGTGCAATTTATTTCTATAAAGGCTGTTGCACGTTGTTTTGTCAGCCCACCTTTGGGTCTCCAGGCACAAAACAGTTGATATAGTTGTTGATCTGCTTGAACACAAAGCCTCTGTCCATCAGGTTGAAACAACGCTACAAAATAAAGAGAGCACAGTATATTAGTTACCATTTACCTAAACGAAAAGCACTTTGAAAGCCATCTGTGATAAAGTATCTCTGGTTTCTGACCTTGATGAAGACTGCCAAGCTGTGGTTGGCATTCCGGGCAGCATCTAGGTTGTCCTTGTATTTCTGCGTGATGTGTGGCATGATCATGTTGACCAAGGTCTCCACAGTGTGATGGAACGATGCAGAGAAGCGCTGGTTCCTGGACAGCTGGAGGGCACAGCAGGTAAGTTGTTACAAATGTTGTTATTCAGCATGAAACATCCCAAAGAACTCCCATGAAAAGATCAAAGGTTCAAAATGTGGGAATTGTGGTTTATTTGAGTCAATCTTACATCCTTCAACAGTAAATAAATACTCAGACTTTAACTTCAAATATGAATTCATCCTTGTTTTATCCTTGAAACAGAAATAATTTGCTATTAGAGCTAATGTAAAAATAGCTATGTAGCAGATAAATGGTTAAAATAGTAAGCTTACATTTACAGATGCATAAAATAGTTAAATGTAACAGAAACGGTAAGCTTATTTTTTTCAGCTCAAGCTTAAAATGATTTCTTTAATCCATGGATTGTGACAGTCCTACACATGAGAAGCAGCATTTTAAGGACATCATAGTGGTGGATGTTAAACACAGGGATGTGGTTGCCTATGGGGTTCGAACAAATGCCGCTAATTAAATTGCACAGCAGTGTGGGACAGACTGTGGATACATAAAACTTCCACTGTGGTGCTCCGGCTGTCCACAACACCCGGCATGCTGCAAACTACTGTGAAGAACCTAAAGTGTAATAAAGCGGGCATTAGCGGACACCTCGGAGTCAAGCGCACATGCTGCGGCGAACTTACCTTTACTTTACAGCTCTCAATCAAGTACTGAGCCATGGATTTGACTAAGGCTTCGAAGAAATACCAGGAGTACTGCACAACGGACAATTATCAGTTAGAGAACAGACGGCTATAATTAAAGACTGTGTAATCCTTTAAATAAGAACAAATGTGCTACCTTGAGCAGCTTGTTACTTGTGAGGAAGTCAGTGGAAGGCTTCAGGATTGCAGTCATGGCTTTAGCCAACTCCTCGTGCACCGTTCGGGTGGTGGAGGATGTGTATGGCTCAGTCTTGAAGACATACTGCATCAGAGACACGCAAAGACAGACATGTCAATTCATACGTGACTATATATAATTATGTAAAGGTCAAATACAACAGAAATATGGATCTGACATGTGAAATTTACCTTCACGTAAGATCTAAGGTAGTGCTCCAAACCTTCCTCGTGGCACTGCGCCACAACGTGAATCATGACTCTAACAGGACGAAAGGCAAAAGCTCAAGTGAGATAACAGTTTCTACGCTAAGATTCTGCTCTCACGACACTGGAAAATTAACTTCCATTCATGAATTCATTCATTTCTCTCTGATCACAGCAAGACAAAAGGGGAAAAAAAGGAATTTAGCAGTTATATTTCAGGCAAAAAGGGTGCAGGCAGAAGCAACAGCTTATATGTGACTACCCCTCACACATAACACGATATCTAGCCGATGGCAAACTGAGCTGCTTTCTTTCAATATTTTTAGCATATATAATGATATATGACTGATATTTCAATAACAGTAAATTGCATGGAATTTAATTTGCTCTATAGAGATGAAGCACTTCATGGATTCTTGCCTGGTGACGTTGACTGCCACGTCTTCCTGGGTGGCACTGGTTAGCACCCTGAACAGCTGATTGAGGATGGTGGGCAGGAACTTGATCATCACGTGACTCTCCATGGCATGCAGACTCTGAGATTAAAGCATCACCACAGATGCTTACATGTTTACAAAGGATTTGTTCACAAACCTTTTGTGTAAAATGAGGGAAATAAATGTTAAAAAAAAACACGTTTAAAATGTGCATGAAAGGCTAATTGAGAAGACCTTCAGGGAAAGCTAATCTACTCACAACAGGAGTACACGTGTGGATAACACTGTGCTAATCATCCACACTGTATGCTTCAGCGCCTTGAACGTGGCTGAGAGCAGATACTGGTGCATCGGTGCCTGCGCACAGGAAACTAACACGAGCCTGCCAAGTAATTTGGCGGGTTGCCAGTCGGCACAGCTGACCTGCCGTTTGACCCTCTGGCTATTGTTTGTGTTCACTGCTCTGTTTATATTATAGCCCAAGAGATGCACTGGACCAAACGTGGCTCTCTGTGTCAACGTTCACCAGGGGAAAAGTAAAGCGAGTTTTCCCGTGGACTGACAGTTAGCGACGGAAAAGGCGATAACTGAGCTGCCAGTATCACAGAAAAATATGGAAAAGACATCATGCAAACTAGGAGAAGACCTCTGACAGATTTACTGGTATCAGCCCAGCCTCTGCAGTTAAACTCTGTATAAACGGGGAAATGGAACAAGCTGTGCACAAACTGTCCAGAAGGGTGCGATATTGGCAAGCCACAACACACGCGCACACAAAAAAAAACAGAGATCACTAATCTGCATGTGATTCAGCACCAGCCCAGTGTGACTGTTGCGTTACAACCAAACAAAAATAAGCATTTCCTTCCAACAACAACAAGAGTATATGCCGAATAATAACAACCACTTTGCCTGTATAGCACTTTTCAAAACACAGAGTTACAAACTGCTTCACAGTTTGAATAAAAACTGTCTCAGTAGCTCTGATATATAAGCAGGGGCTTGTCTATTTAGCGCTTTAAATGTTAATAATAGGGTTCATGAATTCTAGTTAATTGGAACCCTTAAATTTTGCAGTGACTGATTTACCTTTAGGTATTTGACCAGCTCTCCTCCTGACGCCTGGGCGCCTGATGCAATGGTTTGACAGTAATGGAAAAAATTGTGCAAATGCTGATCCTGAAAGACAAAGCGAAACAAAACCTTTGTTGCTATGAAGAGCACAAACCGAGAACACAAAAGAAATAACACACTGGTAGGGTGCAGACGAAACAGGGGCGGAAAACTAACCTGAGTGTAGACAGTGGACACAAGGTGGGTGGAAACTTTGAATAACGGTTTTCCTCCATCCACCCATTTCACTTCAGGGCCCAAATGCTGTAAAATGAGAAAAAGAAAAAGCATGTTTCTGTCACTACCTCCATAGACATGGATGCCACCAACGGGTGAGTTACTGTCTCTCAAAGCTAACTCCCAAGACCACAACCTGTTCTGAACTGAGTCAAACTTCTGTTAGAGATTTTGGGGAAGAAGTGGCTTAATATATTTTAAAAAGATCTCTCAGCTCTCTCTCCAGCTATATGGAGCTCTCTCAGTCATATCATCAATCATATCATAAAGTGAATGAGAACATACGTAGAGGGACACTTGAGAACTCCTATTCAGTGTCTAAAAGGTGTTTGTTAAGTGGGTTAGCAGCACTAAGCAACTGTCTGACATGCAATCTGGACAGAGCATATCCTACTCAGCAGTTTCATATTTGTGCTATGTATAACCTCAATCGGTTTTCATCAGCACTTTCATGGCTAGTAGTGCACTGCACCTTGCTGGCACCCTCCTGACAGCTGAGGTATCCGGCAGGTAGGTTGGCGGCAACCGGGATCTGACTCTCATTCATGATCACCCGACCGTCCTTCAGCAACGGGAGCCAGGCGTAACCAACTGAGAGCAGAGACAGAGTAGGACGTCATCAAATAAGAGCTTTGCATATCTGTGCCGAGAGTGTTATTTTTAATCATGGTGCCTTACCTTGCATCTCAACCTGCTCTCTCTTTTTGGTGCTGGCCTTGCTGTTGCTATCGCAGCTGACGTGATAGAAGGTGAAGAGAAGATGATGCTTCTCGTGGAGCTGGGTTGGCAACTCAATCTTAAACTGAAGCAGAGGAGCACAAATAAACACACTGTCGTGCATTAATGTTTAGAACTTACAATGATTTTTTTTTTCTTTTAAAGGTTAGGTAGAGTGTGCTTACTTCATCGTAGAATTCAGGATTTTGCTGGTGATGTAACACGGAGGCAAAGGCATTTTTGGTAAACAAGGGTCCTCCAGGCCGGCCGTAGATGCACTGAGAAACAACAACAATAGCCCATTAACTCTCGGACTGATAGGATTATCCTCGGGGGATTTTTCCGCATATTTTCCTGCATGCATTTTACCTTAAGTGCAACAGCCTCTTCCTCATCCGAGTCCCTGAACTCGATGCAGACAGCTATGTTTCTAGCCTTAGGGCAAACACAAACGGCAAATCTGAAATAAACTGGCTGGAAATTTGCGAGAAACCTTCACAGAGGCAAAACATGTAATATACCTGCGTTCCTACATCAATAAACCAACAAAATAACAGCGCAGAATAAATGAAATACCTTCGCAAATGACTTTTGGCTGTCGTATTTCAAGTGCTTCGGGTAGACATAGAGGTGATTGTTGTAGATGGTGAAAGGCTGAGAACATTTGGCAATGCACGGCACAAACTCCTCCACTTCAAAGAAGATGTTGCTCTTCTCGCTGACATCAAACTGCTTCACAGGGATGTAGGATGAGGTAACACAATCTATAAGAGAGAAACAGGAAAGAGAGAGGGAGAACAAATATACAGCCTGCAGACAATGTAACCTGTCTAGTCTGAGCAGAAGCAGTTCTCATCTCTTATATTGGCTTCATAGGGTGAGTTTAGAGGGCTTACTTGACAAGTCTGGGGCTACGTTGTCAATGGTAACATCGAGGTTTCCTAGGATTACAGGCAGCTTGGCCATCTTCTCTGGCCTGAGGAAAGGAAAATAAACTCAAGTTAAGCCTTTGCTATCGTTTACCACAGGCTGAATAAGAAACAGGCGGCTGACGTCGAGAAATTCGATGAGCCGTATGTGAACACGTTAACACTTCTGAGCAACGATCTGATTTTTTATATACTAATAGTCCAGCATTTTGCCAAAACCCAACCTATAGGCTCATATTTTCCTTACAGAGCACCTGCAAACTATTCATACAGTTTATATTAGAGTGGAGAAACATTACTAACTTCCTGAAATCAGCCAGCAGCTTGAGCATATCGTCGTTGGACAGTTTGTTGCTGTCTTGTCTGTATAGAGCGGAGAAGCGAGCAGTTTTGTCAAGAGTCCCTGAAGCATCTTTGAACAAATGTCTGCAAGAAAAAAAGAAAAGTCAGAGGCATCTAAATTCCTTTTTATCGATTATTATATTTGAACAAAGGAGACCTGATAGCTTGCTGGACTACACTAGACTTCACAATATTTGTTCATTTCTTTATTTATTCAGGTTTTGGAGTAAATGTTGAGTGTATAATATGTCACGAGACCACAAATCAAAGAAATCATCATCACTAGAGCCCAGGGAAACAGTTTCACAATGAGTATTAAAAGCGCACCCAAAATTTAAGCATACATTGATATAAAAAAGAGAAAACCTTCAGGAATAGTTCACTTTAAACATCAAATTACATGTTTTTCTCTGCCCTGTAGTGACTTTCATCTTTCTAGATCATGTTAGTGCATGTTGTCCAGTTTTAAAGATAATGTTTGTAGAGGTTTCCCTTGCCCACATGACTCACCTACCGCAGGGCTATGCAGAAGAAAGCATCTATCCACCTGTGACAATGCTTGTAACAGGATGCTAACATTAATGACACGTATGCTTGGGTACGCTGAAGGCCACCAGATGGCGATAGCTCTGGATGCAAAAAGACCTGGGCTCCTATATAAGACTATGGGAAAACACCTTTCAGTCTTGACCTCAGTCAATGCTTTCCTGCTAATTTTATGGGCTCAAACATTAAGTCTGTTTGAACTTGATTTGTTGAAGTAGAGCAATTAATTCTTAATGCTTAATTCTTTCTCTGTGACGGTTTAATCGCAGCAATGTTTGGTGACATTTGGGATTTAAAATCACTATAAAATCACTTCCTTAAGCACTTGTGGAGTTGGTTTATGTCCGTTTGAATTGTGGTCTTGATGTAAAACTCACAGAGATAGCATGCAGATGTATTTAAGGAGGAAAAGTACCTTGCTCCCCAGGCAAAAGGCATCCTGTACTGGCCTAACCGGTTGCATGCCAGCTTGGCGTTTTTCAGGACCTTCTGTGCCACCTGGTGCAAAACAGAAACACGCTTGAGCTTCGACACAAACACGCACAAGCTGGACCTCGTCTCTTACAGTAACTGTAACAATATTCAGCAAGCTGCCAATCTCAACCAGAGTACGCACACATTTGAGAAAACAAACACACGCACACAGTCCTTCGACCAACATGCTGGACTGAATCACATTACTACCCACTGTTCTGCCCTCGGGGTGTGCACCTACTTTGTAGAGCCAAAGTCAATGCTTTTGTTGAGTTTCTGCGCAACTGGTCAGCGATTGCAAACTGGGAAGATTATCTTTGCATAATGTGGAATAATTTGGTGGAATCTGCTGATTCTAGAGGAACACGGGGTCAGTACCTTGGTGGAGTCTGAACTCTTCATGTATGGCTCGGCACAGTGGTTGATACCCCCCTGAAGCACCTTCTCTATGCGGGCCACCAGGAAGATATCTGGGTGTGGGCATGTTACCGAAAACACTCCCTATGAATCGAAATGTTAGAACAGATTTGAATATGTATTGGTAGATTTCCCCAGTGCAGTCATTAAGATGAAGAAAAACAAGAATCAGTGTTTTTCAAGTATTTATTTACCTGTCTGGGATACTGCATGGCTGCTTCTGGCATCCCGTGGATCAACCGCTGGCTGTCGGGTCGGCCATCGCCTCCCCCGTTCATATACTGACTGCTGTTATTGGGCATCATGCCCCTGACAGAGGGGTGGTTTAGGTCAACGTGGAAATCAGAGGAGATTTTTCTGCCATTCTGGATGTCAAACAGCGACAGGGTGATGTAGAATGGCTCCACCTGGAGAAAGAGCACAGTCCTGCCAATCAGACTAAAGTACTATGCACATGTGTTAGGTATGCTGTGATGTCTTTGGGCTGCTATGATGGCTCCTTTCATCTTGTACTACACTAAGATATCAAAGTATGACTTGGATAAAAGATACTTTAAAGGATAAAGTATGATGTTGATAAAAAAAAAGCAGTGTATTTGTCCTTTATTGTGCCTACAGGCCACATAAAATGCTCCCAAGAGCCACAGCTAACAATAACTAATTTTACTGAACTTAATGTGATGTGCACTGGTGTAGTGTAGATAAAAATAAAGAGTATTAAATAATAAAAGCATAAATATAACTAATTACATTGTAGTATTTCAGTGGATCCAGTGTCACGTGACTTTACAGTACATATAAATATATTTGACCACTGGCATCAGAGAAAAAGCTGGACTGATGGACACGTGTCTCACGGACAGCTAACAGCTATTGCTGTAAAATTTCAGTGGAGGGAGCTGCGTGAACGCACTTCGAAGCATTTGCTCTGCGTGCGCGTGGACCATGTTGAAGTTTTAATAGACAGTTTCTGCTGGGAGGGACAGCAGGACAGCAGACTTCATTACGCAAATTGTTTGCCATTTCTGAGCCTGGAGGCTGGTTGCTATGCCAACGGGAGTCGTTCACCAGCTCAAATAATAAGACAAGTCCATCCGGCCTGCTGTAACAAACCCATCTCATCCATCCTTAGTCAGGCAGATAATGATATTTCTGTTATTTAAGGCCTGATGCGGAAAGAAAAAGAAAAAGAGATCCAGCTTACGTTTGTTGTTGGCCCTTCCTCGTTCTCGGCCACGCAGCTTTGCAAATTAAACGAGAGGTCGTTGCAGTTCACCAGCACACGCTTGCCAAACTTCTCCTCAAACTGCTTCACGTCTGGCTCTATTCCTGAGAAATCGAGTTTCTAAAGATAGTTCAAAAGACGGTATGGCATTAAACTGGGTCGGGTGTTATCACCAAATGGGACAAAGTGAACATTAGTGCGCCTTAATTTACCTGTGTGTCCGGATCCAGCGTGAACAGCTTCAGCCTGGTTTCATTCTTCATCCTAGACTCTATATCTCTTGTGCTCTGCGGAGAAGGAAAGCATTTCCTAAACTGAACCGCAAACTGTCTGAAACAGTGGAAGCGCTGGCCGGGAGATTCACGGCGAGTTGTTGTTTTTATTAGTAGAACATTTGTCATTCGCACCGATCTGGAAGTCAGGCTCCATATTTTACAGGCCGATTGTGCTGTGCAGACGGGGGTGAGAGTCAGGTGGTACCAGCACACATTTCCCTGGAGCACACTCTATCCTGTCAAACTGTTTTCCACCCAACTGTTACCACCAGTTTCCATGCACATATGGCTTTACTATTACGTACCACTCATCACAATAACAGCAAGAAGAGCTTTTAAAAAAAAACAAAACAAAAAAACCACCATAAATATCGGAAAAATATTTGCAGCCTGCAAGTCGTCAGACAGTTTCCCCGTTAAATACCAGAGAGGATTCTATCCTCAAAAATCATCAAAGCTCCTAATGCTTTTCTCCCTGCTGGGTCTCTTGGATTGGATATTGCTGACTGTATGCATTCTGTATATATTCTGGGCAAAACGCGCTCTTAAAGGAAAAATCATATTAGATATAATCCTGAGAAGGCCAATAGGAGGGAGGGGTCCAGTGATTCAAATGAATCACTGGGAAATTGGCTGTGTCACCCTCAACATTTAAATCTAAATTTAAGACGCATGTTTGTAGCAAGGATGGTTCCTTCTGTGCCTTCTTGCTCCTTCAGTGAGGACAGGAGATTGCATGCACATCCAACAGAGAAAGTAGGACCTACCTGAAAGCTGTCCATACTGCCAGAGGAGCTGTCTGACTTTCCAAGATCATCATCTGTCAGAAAATACAAGAAACAATGGGTGTGGGGAAAATATGTAAACCTTAAGAAAAACCACCTAGGGTTGTAAAACCTCTTTAATCACTCACTGACACGTGAAAGTTCGGTAAACAGTAATTCAGCTGTGCAGGAATCACCCGGGACTGAGATGGGGATACTGCAGGTCTCAGTGGCATATTTAAAAGAAAGCTTCCAGATCTTTTCAAGCGCAATAGCGCTTTTATTCTTTCCCCTCTCTCATGCACAGGATGATTAATACAAGCAGAGGAATTAGAAAGATTAGCGGAGTGTTTTATGCAGAGGCATTCAGCCTCTCTGCTTCACGGCTAAGCCTCCTGTGAGACAGGAGGTGAGTATTAAAAGCCTGGGTGGTCTGGTATCACATCTCCACATACTACATGCACACGGCCAGGGGAAAAAAAGTGAGATTAAGTGAGAAGGTCGCCCTTATTAATAACTGACTAAGCATGAAAATTCTCTTCATTAATCTGCACAATTTCACAAAACCTTTTCCCAGAATAAGGAAGCTATCTCGACAGGAATACCAACAAATAAAGACTCCCTTTCATGTGGAAGAATCCAGACAAACGCACACATACCATCGTGAATGTCTCCATTTCTCTTCTCCTGCATGGCGATTTCAAAGCTACTGTGCAAGATCTTATTGAGCGTGTTGATCCATTCCTCCATCTCCGCCTCGCTGTCTGCAGCTAGCAGGTAGGTGCTCTTATCCTGCATCTTAAGCTCGAAAGCAAACCTTCGAACCTTGTTGTTCTGCAGAGACGGCATGGTGGGGGATAAAAAGGAAGGAAAGAGTTGTAGACAGTGCAGATAAAAACTTATTGAACATTGCAAAACAAGCGTTCAATCATTAGTTATTATTAATCTCTGGCTCTCTTCCACAGTGTGTTTTGTGTCCTGTCTTCCTCGCCTCACCCCCATCTGTCGTAGCAGATGGCTCCCCCTCTTTGAGCCTCACTCTGCTGGAGGTATCTTCCTGTTAAATGGGAGTTTTTCCCTCCCACTGTCACCGAATGCTTGCTCATGAGGGGTCATTTGATTGTTGGGGTTTTCTCTGTATTATGATAGAGTCTCTACCATGTAACATAAACCACCTTGAGACTACTGTTGCGACTTTGAGCTATATAAATAAAAATGTATTAAACTGAATTTAAATTATAACGATAGAAAAATAAAAGACCTGTTATTACTGAATAGATTGGATCAGTGGAATCTCATACAGACAGACTGAGTTTAATTTTTCACTTTTAAACATCAAACATCCAGTAGTGAACATAGTGAACATGGCAGAAGGGATGTTTCACCCCCCTCTCTGAAGAGAACACGGCCCCATGAGGCAGTAGTTGCTCTTATTCCACCATCACCCTCACTTCATTGTAATCTACGGTTAAAACCTTCAAAAATAAAGACCTGGTATATATTTGAATATTGAGTCCAAGTTTGGTAAACATGTAAGCATCGAAACTCAAATTTAATTTAAATGCTGCAGTGAGCAAATGGAAGGAACGTGAGTTATGGAGGGACGAAGCATTTACATCTGGATAACAAAGCCCTTCTGCCAGTGATGACCTCAAAACAGCCACGAAGGCTGATGCCACTGCCTCATTTGGGCTTTCGTGTTATTCTATTAAAGCCCATTCAGAACCAATGAGGGCTGACTGAGCTGCAGTTTGTCTATGACTCAGTGACTCTGAGGTCTGATGCTTATTAGGGTACTTTAATAAACGACTCCAGAAGAATTTGTTTTAGAGAAATAGAGGAGCCATTTTATTATTGTCAACAGTCACTGGATTGTGTTATGGTGGTTATCTCTGCAGCTTTCCTGCAATGTAGTGGGAGTGACTGGGAGGGAGAGACAATATCTGCAGACTAGCTGAGTAAACACAGAGAGGGGTGTTTGGGACAGAAATAAAACCAGAGTCCTGATAAAGAGACTTAACCAGTGTCATCACCTGAGGTCGGAGACTCAACTCAGGGAAACTGACTCGACGGTCCTTAAAATGATTCTGTATCCTTACTTTAAAGAGTAAGAAAGAAGAGAGCAGAAAGGAAAACTTTTGGAAAACTGAGTTATAGAACACTTAACATTTTTTAGCTGTTTGTTATTACAAAGAGAGTGCTGGTCAGTTGATATATGACAAATGCAGTGTGTGTTTGACTGTATGTTGGCGTCTTTACAAAGTGGAGGACCAGCTTGAGGCTCAGCTTGAAGCCTCTTTAGCATCTCTAAGCTGCAGCGTTAAAAACAACTGCAGTTATACTCATGGAGCAACTTCATCTGGGCCAGCTTAAATCATTAAACAAGGAAAAGCAGTTTAGCTTTAATATTCATTAAAGTGGACCTATTGTAGTCATTATTTCTGGTCATACTTGGCCTTGAAGCCCCTCAGTTCATCCAATGTGTGGGGAAAAAAAAACACCCTTTTAGCTCCTCTCTAAGTCTCCACTCACCTAAGCCAGTTTTCTTCTGATTGGCTAACACTCGCGAACAGAAGACCGCAAAATAACCGCAGTACTTAAATCACTCCCGTAAGACGCATAAGGAAAAAGGATCAAATTAAATGTTCTTTATCACTGATTTATAATCTGGTCCCATTATATCTCAGCTCTTGAGACCAGTTTGGAGTAGTCCACATCAACAACACTGAGTGTGTTGGATTTGTCGCTGAGCTTTTTAGTCACACAATGATTTTTAAAAAATAGTCTCAAATGGTTTTTCTTTTTAATTACTGAGATTCTCTGTTAAAAATGAGCTCAGAAAGCTGGCAGTGAAGCTGCTGGACTGAGCCAGGAGCTGCAATTATATGAGCAGGGGTCTTTGGTTGAAAACTGGGCGACGTGGAGGTTCAGCAAACCCGAGGAATGGCACAGCCGCTATAACCCACACACATCTTGAAGCATTCAAATATCCTGCACACTCCCCTCAGCTTACACTTGAGGTAACCCAGCCAGCTGGGTGCCTCAGAGGTAAAAAAACAGGTTCTTTCCATCTGTTCACGCTGTAGATAGATGATAATGCATCCAGTGAGCGTTGGCCTACATTCAGCTGTTAGCACGTGGCATTGATTGTGAGGCTCGGGGAAAGTGCTTAGAATCGAGACCTCAGCATTCACCTTGTTTCAACAGCTGACAGTCAGCAGAAAAACACGACCTTGGGGTAGAGCGAGCTCAGGTTTCATAGAAGTGGAGAAGAGAAGCTCTCACGGGCTCACTTTTCAGCAGCAGCGCATCACTGTTAGAATAATTTCAGTTCAAATTTTGCCTGTTACAGATAGTGATTCATCCCGAATGCTGAGAAATAAATTTATACAGAAAACAACTGGAAAGAGGAAATCGTTATAATACCGGTTCATTCTGGGTAAACTGCGTTTTCCCCCAGGGGCCACACTACCACATGTGCAGACAGGGATATCCCGTTTGGCAAAGCATGCAGGTCATCTTGGGTCAATGAGGTTTAGCAATCACTGCCTTAATGTACCTGAATCACACCCATACAGGAGTCCAAGAAAATAGTTCCTTTGGGCTCTTTGGAGATCTTCTCATCCTTGTAGAAGTTTAAGTTATAAGAACCATCTCCAAGTTGAGTCAGGTGGAAATATCTCCTCTTGAATGACTGAAAAAGAAGAAAGACAGGAAATAAGAATTATTTGTATTTGCAAAAAGATAACTAAAACAGGTTAAACTGAACAGCGAGTGGTCATATGAAGGGGAAAAAACATGGAATAGTAAAATGAGGAGAACTTTCCAAAATGTGAAATAAACAACAAAGATGGCGTCATGTGCTCATTTGGTTCAAAACATTTTGGGTGCCATGATATAAAACAAAGAAAAGAAACAGACCCCAACATTTGAAAAACTGGAACTAGTAAATGTTAAAAAATTTGCACAAAATCGATTACTTGGGTTGAAAAAAATAAAAATAAATCATACAGTCAATTAATGTGGTCTTTATTGCCACCTTACCCTCATGGTGACACTGATAGCACTGTTCATGTTTCCTTTATACAGCCAGCCCTGTTTAGTGATTCCACCTTTCTGGGAGCCTAAGGAGGCTGTGTCCTGCAGGAGACAAGGACACAAGATCAGACAATTACATAACACCAAAAGGATAATGCATACATCTTAACCAGCCATATAGATTTAAAATCTAGTCGTCTTCATAGCATATGCACAAATGTGCCAATTCAGGAATTAAATCATTTCACTTTTCTTTTTGTGTGTGTGGTTGAAACAAGCTGCAGTAAATAAACATGGAGACAACGTGCTCCAAACACACACACACACATCATGTATACATTTCAAAACAATGTCTGATTTTATCTAAAGAAAAGTTTGTGCGACTTTATTTGGACATTTTTGCGGTGAAGCGGCATACAATAATATGTCACCAATTGCCCCACCCTGCCAAAGCTCTGTCTTGCTGTGCAGAAAGTCTTTGATCTTGTGGTCTGAGATGACACAGATCCCGGCACTATGTAGGACTTTCTCAGTCCAAACAACCAAGGCAGAAGAACATAAAACAAACTATGACTGTTAAACTAAATAAATATATCTCAGCTTTCATAGCAGATCTGTGACACATGGGCCCAGTCATCTCAAACGTTCACGGAGGTTTGTATGAGATCACGCCTTTCACACAAACACCGCTCTCGTGATCTGTAAAAATAAACTAATTAGGGGAATAATGATGAAAGAGGAGATACGGCGGTCAAACTCTATAGTTTGGTCCAGGTTTATATCAGCCTTACATATCATTTGCAGATACACTTTCCAAATTTGAAAGAGTACAATGAGAAGAGCGAATGGGCTTTCAAGATGTTATCATTTGAGTCCGGCTTCTTCTCTCAGCCCAATAAAGCAAAAAGGATTTGCTTTATTGGGCGTTGGCAGGAATTATAATATTTTCAGTGTGGAAGTTTGTGAAGTGAGCTGAAAAGCACCTGGAAAGGTTCAGAGTCCCATTTCCACTAGTCAGTGTCTAGACAACATTTGCAGGTCTGCAGAGAAGCAGAAAAGTCTCTGAGTTTAGGATCTCAGAACTCTCTTTGCCTGAGAAAACTTTGTCAAGGACATGATTTAAAAAAAAAAACCCAACTCAAAAGGCCACACTAAAAATCTACAGTCAGACAAAGTGCAGATAAACCACATTACACAGCTGATAGTGAATGCGGTCTCAATGTACGGTTAGAACAGGCACGAAGATTTCTTTCGGGAAATTTACAGGAAGGCTTTATATCCTTTTCTCTCATCTACACGAGGAAATTCCCCATTTAAAAATATTCTGTAGTGTGGGTCGTGAAGGATGAGCCTTTCTATTGTGTTGAAGTCTTTCCAATCCTCCTTTCCCAGATTTTACTCTCTGGGGACTTGCACTTCTTTCAATCAAAGCTCCTTTTATTTAAAAGGGAAAATACATTGTGCAGCGCTGAGTTCTAGAAATCTTTCTAAAGATCATGTATTATATTTCAGCTCCTATACTCTCTTGCCTATAGGAGGCACAGTTTGACATATTGTGCACAAAGGGCAGGTCAGGATCTTCATCATACATCCTATGAAGCGGTGTGACCTTAACAATTGTATCTGTAACAGCTCCGCATTATCTTTAAGGCTTTGAAGACTCCCAACAAATCTGAGTGTCTGTCAGGTGACTTATGAGCCTCCTTGTTGTGAATTCCTCCCAGTCATTCCAAAGACAACAAGCACTTGTTTAATCTGTACAAGACTGCACACCCACTCTGTCATACATGAATTAGCAGAGGATAAAAAGGTCCAAATGTTGCACTGGAGCCCTTAAATTTCAATGTGAAACAAAATACATGGTGCACGTGCAACGCTGTAATTACTGTTAACTCACCTATTAGACACAAAAATGCCTTTTATCGCCGTACAATAAAAACATGAAAGGCGTAAGTGGGGATAAGTGAAATTTAACAGTGCACAACATTTTTGAGGGTGAGGTTCGTGTCATCAAGAGGAATCAAGAAACTCAACTGTGCGAAAAACTAAAAACTAACATGAACTAACATGAACTCTTATTTACAGGAACAGTTCACACCCAAATTAAACGCTGGGATTTCTCCCCCTCTCTCTGGCACGCAGTGCCATTTATCCATCTAGTTTTTTTCCCCTGTCAGTTGCCAAGTTTCACAAGGAATTGAAGGACTATGTTAAATATAATAGAACTAAATGACAACTAAACTCAGCTTTTTCAAAATCACGATCCAGTTAATCAAAAAGTCCACAAACTTTGTTAAAAGTTCCTGAGCTATTTTATCTCTTTTTATTGCAACCTTGTTACTGTGCAGGAGGAAACCTGAATCTATCAACAGACTTTCACTAGTGGCATTACAAACATTAATGGAGCTCTGTTCTGCACATTGACACACTGGATGTAATTTGGTATCAAACACACGTTTTATTTTTTCATTTTTTTTTTTTTAAAGGTACCTTGCTAGTACTGGGTTCGATCCTCTGTTACCTTCAGAGTTGCCTTAATTCTTCATGGGATAGATTCAATAATGTTCCCTGAGAACTAGTCCATGTTTACATGATAGCATCACATAGTTACTGGATGCACATCCATGATGCTCTGTTGGATTGTGATCGTTTGACTGCGGAGGCCGTTTGAATACAGTCAACTCGTTGTCATCTTCAAGAAACTAGTTTGAGAAGATTTGAGCTTTGTGTCATGCTGGAAGCGGCCATCAGAACATGGATACTACGTGTTCTATGTGGCAAAATGGATCCATGCTTTCATGTTTCAAATTCTGATCCCACCTTCCAAACGTTGCAGCAGAAACTGAGACCACTCTCCTGTGACCCACAGAATTTCTGCACACTGAATATTTTCTTTTTTCTGACCATTCTCTTAAAAATCCCAGCATATCAGCATTTTCTGAAATATTCTGAAAACTGAATTTCTGTCTGGTACCAAAAACTATGCCACCTTCAAACTCACTTAAGTCACCTTTCTGCTCTTATTCCAAAGCTTGGATTAAACTTCAATAAGTCATTTGGAGCATCTTTACATTCCTAAATGGTCATGTGATGTCATACGATTGGCTGAATAGATATCTGCATTAATGAGCAATTGAACAGGTGTATCTAATAAAGTGGCTAAAACTCCTCATAACAATGTTTGTGCATTATTTATGAATAAAAGAAAAAAACATCCATTCATAAATGTTTCTAAGTTTTAAGTGCTGTTTTGGTCTTTTGATGGTTAAATAAGCACAATCAGGGAGAGGTCAAATATACACATTTGATTTTTTCACTTTGAAAGTGTCCCTAAGTTACAGTACGTGAAACTTTAGGCACCCTAGAAACTAAAAATAAGCAATGGGTGTTTCTTCACACCGTCCATATCTTCTGACAAAGAACTCACCTCATCTTTGTCGACATCTTCATCCACTTCAAATACATGGACAGCCAATTTATCAGGCCTGGACACTTTACTGGAAAAACCCAAATACAGTGTAAGTGTAATAGCTCAAGGGGAGATATGTCAAGTGAATCTATTCATCACAACAACAAAAGCCTGCAGGTTTTTCATACACACACAGAGCACTATAGACAGCTTACGATGGCTCTTTCATGGCTTTGCTAATCTATCCAGCATGTGTGACTGAAGCGGTTTGGTGAGATCATTCAAATTTTTTTCTTCCCTATTTTTTATAATAAGTCATTTTACATTTTGAGGCTTTCTCAAGAGGAGCACAAACGACTTTTCGGCTCCTCATGGAAACACAACGCACACACAGCTTGCTGGAAAATGAGCAGGTGCCAAAAGGTGAGAATCACCATCTAAAAATACTGTTAATTTTTTAAACTGGCGACCGACGTCACGATGCATTGTTTCAACTTCCCCAGATTCAGTAAAGTGACAGAACATTTGGCAGCAGTTGTACCAACAAGGTCACTGTCAGCTCATTTTCTAACACGCTGGTTATAAAATAAGGATTCTTTACGGGAGAAGCTGGAGGTGATGACACAATCTCTAAACAATGAGGGTGGTTTCCACACTGGTTGCGTTCAGAAATTGCTCAATGCACTAGGAAAAGGAAACAGTCTTTTAAATGTGTGCAACAGTTATTTGTATGCTGTGTTTCCTTCTAATTAAGTCACGCAAGTTGTCAGACACAGAAAACTGAATAGGCGACAGCTTGCGTGTGTGATCGGGCTAAAACAAACAAAACTGTGTGACTGCAGGATTTAGCTTTAAACCAGCTGTATAGCATAGCAGTTCTTAACCCCTCATAACAATGTGACGGCACCTCTATAACCACACTGTAGTGCTGAGTCGAGGATTTTTTAACTATAGACTTACTTTGGAAGCTGTCGGAAGTCCCCTGAATAGTCCTCATACTTGTAGTTGACCACATGCCAGTCTGACTTGTAGGTCTTAATGCACTGAGGAGACAACAGAAATTAATTACAGACCACTGTAGCACTGCATTGACACAGTGAGGTAGCAATTCAGGGCTATGTGAAGGCTGGAACTGGGTGTCATTCAGTCCCCTCTAAATGTGTTTCCATTTTCTCATCTCAACATGCTACATGAAGCTAATATACCACTAGGATCATCACTTTGATAAAGCTGAAGAAACTGTCGAACCATCTGATGAGAATTTGAGGCTTAGGATGTGAGTCCGTTTAGTCCGAATTGCTGGTGAGATGGTTAACAGATTTAGAAAGCCCTGCTCTTACTTAGTTCAGTGCTGCACGATTTCAGTAGCTTAGTGACAAATAGATGCTTCACAAAGATGTTTGACAGTGTCTTCTTTTCAAAAAGTCTTTCATAAGTTCCAGTAGACAACTCACTAACATACACATTAGGACAATATTTAATATTTTCAACCATTAAAGCTTCTCCTTGAGATAAAAAAAGGAGGAGTGTATGCACGGTGACTCTGCCACAATCCAACGTCCACCAACACAAATTGGGAGTGTTTCGCTGTCCTCCTTTCCTTGGATAGAAAACATCTGTTCATTGTTAGAGTCAGTCACAAGTGCAGCTCCCTGGTATCTGTTCTACAGAAACTCACGCCATTTACAAGAACTGCTCCTGCAGGGAGATGAAATGCAACCTGATCAGGAGGCGAATCGGAAACGGAGAGGCTCTCGCTGGGCTAATCTCCACAGCTGTCCTGGTGATGTCACACAGCGCTTAACCAGGTGTCAGTATCTTGACTTCAGACAAGGCGCTCTAAATGCTGACCTTTGACCTGGAGGGAGAACTGTCGGTTTTCAGCTGGTGTGTGGCTTAAAAAGCTCTGCTAGAGCTGGATGATTATGATTCATCGTTTTAATCAGCAGCAACTGTGAGTTACTGATAAGTATATTTTTAATTAATCCTGCACTACATCAATAAAATGTCACATCTGGTGAACTTCCTGTGATTTTATTTGCTTTTTGCCCTTTTGGACTTTCAAGATGCCACAGCTGACCAAAACCAGGCTGAACCACTCAACAGCAAGACATGATCAAGGCTCAGCACTGACAGTAATAACTAATGACAGGGAACAAACAGAAGCTTGATAAATTATCAAATTAGTCGAACTTAATTTCAGTGTATTGTACCATAAATAGATTTTACTGAGAAAAAAGGGCACAAATAGTCCCGATGCTTCCAATGATGATCTATAACGAGGCTCCTTGATGACTTCCTGATGCGCTATGACTTGCAACATTCATAACTGCTAATATTAGGTAATATATTTGGTAATGAGCCAAATTAGCATTACTGTAGCATAGCTCTGTGGTTTATGACTGATATAATTGACCAAGTTCTTACTAGCCTGAAGCGCTGACGCCGTTTTCAAACGTCTATCATGAAAAAGATACATATACAATCATATTAAGTGTACTTACTTACTTTGTGCACAATAGAAACATTTGTTTTGCAAATGAACTTCGGTGTGCTTTACATGTCTTTTGGACCATTACTGTCAACAGGTATGAAAGCAGTCTCTCTCAATATAATATACTAGCATATATCCATGGTACAGTACTGTTTTTACTCTGTTTGTTAATGGTTGCAAAGCTTCATAATCTGTTATCATAATATGTGAGACATAATTCAAGTTTTGTGGATATAAACGGGTCATTTTAGTCTTTTTTCAGGTGGTTGCTAGGTAACATAATGATGTCATCATGTCTGATATAAATAAGAGCCTTCAGGGGCCTGAGATGTCCTTGTGTGCCAATTTTGGTTGCTCAACTTTTGATTGTGTAAGAGTTTGGATGGAAACAGAAAGAGATTTCATGCATTATCATGTAAGATGATTTAATTGGCTCTACTTGGTCTTAGAGTCTATTCCACTATTAAATGTTGTCAGTGGTTCAGTTTTTTGGGATTATTACCCCCAATTATTTCCAATATTTGGATTCAATTATTTCACTGTGTCTTCCTGCAGGCTCTCTGTGAGTGAAAGTCCTTCAAAAAATATCTTAAAAATCAGCCCACCTCTTGGACGAACAGACTCTGGGCCTCCCTCTCTGCATTTTCAGGCACTGTGGGGTACAGGGTTCTCCCTTGCCTCCTCAAAGTTGAAATCTGCGAAAACAAAGCAAATGTTGAAATCGTCAGAAGAAATGTAACTGTGGGATTACAGCAGACCACAAAGGATGACCAAAACTGAAACTGAAAAAAAGTGTGCTTTCACTTGAAATGGTCTTGTGAAATGACCACAGGTTATCTGGGGTTCAAAGCGTGCAAGTAAGTCAGAGACACAGTGGGATGCCTGCCCACGTCATCTGACTTTTAGGCCTACTGATGGATGTGTTTAAGCCTTTCGCTAATGACTAACAGGTTGACTCTGCAGACAGGCAACACAGTAGCAAAAATAATCAAGACCCTGTAGTGTAATTAAAGTAAAAAGCCTTTTAATTTTATTTAAGCAAGACCAACACAGCCGCTTTTATCGATCACTAAGGATGCAAATTCTAGTGCTCGACAAACATCAGCATGCCAAAACGCTCAAAACGACAGCGCCAACAGGTTGATTAATGTGACTTTCATGTCACTAGATCCTTGGCAGAGATGTAAAAATTATTTTAATAACCTGTGGAGATGTAATAAAGTAGTCAATCGACTATTGTGCGTAACAACTATGTAACTTTACATTAATTCACACTGATTAGAAAAAGCATTCTTTTTGTTTTTGCTCTTGCAAAGCATCGGTGGAGTTAATCCACAAAAGCTCATTCTGAGCCAGGAAAAAAACCTGCTTTAGAGCAAGCAGTGTTGGATATGACTGAGGTTTCCAAAAATGAGTTTCCCAGTTGTTATAAGAATCTGAAGCTGGAGTCCTGGGTATACAGTATTCACATTGGTTTACTGTATGATTTCTGTTCATCTGGACGTAGCGTCGTCCGCTACGTCCAGATGAACAGAATCAACTTCTGGAGATTTACTTTCCTGGATGATTGAGAATGCGTCAAGATACTGTATGCTTTCTTTTTAGTAGCTTTATGGCCTTCAAAGAATATGCACCTCAAAGATCTGAAATCAGATTCACCTGATTTCATTAAAATGAAGCTACACAATGTGATAATAAGTCAAATGTGGTGTTTCGCAGTTACGGGATAAAAGAAGTTGTTTCACAAAAGCTTGTTTTTCTAGATATCTGGAATGACCCCAAGACAAATACTAAAACTGCTGTCTTTGCCTCCCCTGTTGCCCTCTATAAACTTGCATGTGGTGTTAGATCCAGTCCTTACTGTGTTAATGTCAATAAATTCCCCAGCTCTTAATTGTGAACCTTAAGTCTCCCTTTTCCTGTCTGCTACCCATGTTTCCTGCAGGGGAGATAATGATCTTTGCACTGAAAGCAGCAGAAATAAACAGGCATGGACGCCAGAGGCAACCAGGAAGTGGGCAAAAAGAAGCATTTAATTGGACTACAAGTTGCCACAGAGAATTATCAGATCCTCTGGTTTAAAATTCCCCAAATTGTTATGGGAGATGGACAAGTTCAATAAGACCCCATCAATATTTTATCTAAACTATCAATCTTCTTTATCCAAGCTGAGCTGGAGACAAGAACTTGACCACTTCCCAACAGCTCCGACAGACTGAAAAACAAGCAAAGCAGTGCTTTGAGCTTGTGCAAATATGTGCTTGCCTTCATGTACGCCAGGTAAAATATTTACTTAGCAAGCTGATGAACTGTACTTAACTAACACTCACTAGTAGTAAATACTAAATTATGCCAATGCTGACAGTTATGTCATTAGTTATGCAAATATTTGGTATAGACTGCGTATAATGATTGATGGACAGCAAGTCTGAAAAGTGACACCAGTCCAGTAAAGCCTTAAACCTGAATCTTTTCTAATGGCCAGTGGTAGCCAAACCTCCTTGTTGCTCAGTTTACTTGGATTTTATACCGGCCCATTGGAAAGAAGACCCTACCTCTCACTGGACTTTCATTCTGTTTAAAGTCCCCTTCAATACAACATGATGTTCATTAGATACATTTAGGAACAAATGCAACCTGTAGCTAAATTCCTCCACAGAAATGAGGAATTTGGCTGCAAATTCCTCCACTCAGGATACTGTTCATTCTGTGGAATGGTTGACAGAGAATATCATATCGAACACTGGTGTTACCATAACCTTAGGTACACGGCAAAGTAAAGAAACAAGAACAATGCTCTGATCTGCAGATTTCACAGTGAAGGGGGGCCTTAGACAAAGTGCATATATCAAATTGAGGAGAAAGGAAGACTCCTATTCTGCTAATCTTGGACAAATTTCTCCAGGAACCTCACACAGAGAGAGACCAACCCAACCCTCCCTCCACTTTGCCAGCAGTATCTTGATCAAAAGCAGATGGAGCTGATATAAACATCGCCTACCAGAAGAACAGCTCATGACTTTTGATGAGCCAGAGGGAATAAGATAAGGTAGAGACTTGATAGAGGTTTCCAATACCGGGAAACAGACAAAAACTGTATTTATACAAAAATAACTCAGAGATAGAGGAGGTCTTTCTGCCTCGACTCATGACCTGTAGAAGTGTCTTTACGCAGACTGAGATTTCTACATAACACTCACTGGTCATACACTGACACAACTCCCCCAAAACACTGAAAGCTGATTACAACCTTGCCTGAACAAGAGTCTGAACAGGCAGAAACAGATGTTAAGATCAGTCACTGAGCCTCCCGTGTTTTTTTTTTTTTTTTTAACCCCCCCTCAGTCAGAATCACCTGTCAGCCCCTGACAACGTACTGTTTGTGTGTGAAGCTGGCGTGTTATGCTCATAGCAGCAGGCTAAACGTGGATATGCATGAGAAGTCAGAGTCAAGGCTGTCCTGCCGTCACCAAGCACCCAGCTGCCAGGCCTTACAAACCGTAACAACCGCTTCTCTATCCAGAGTCAATTCCAAAGTTAGAAACACCAAGCAGACCTGGTGCTTTCATTTATATTCTAATCATTAAAACTGTGGCTATACACACCAGTGACAAGGAATTATTTAAAGGTTATTTTTCCCAGATAGACCCAAGTCCCCATTAACATCCAAACAGCAACTTTGGCAGGTTTGTGGGAAGACTGATCTCACATGCGAAGATCAACCCATGTAACTTAAATCAAGTTCTGTTTGAGCATTTGAAAAAACTGATTATTTCTAAAAGTGTTCATGTATGGTTGCAATGATTCTCCAAATCCACAGGTTGGGTCATAACTAAATCTTTAGCCAATGACTTTTAACTATTTTAATAGTGATTAGTAAGAAGTTTATGACAGCATGATGACGTAACCATGACTGGATCATCACCTAAAAATAAAAATTTGTTATTCTGATGTATTTCCAGTTCACTCTTCATTTAAGCAATCATGTTAAGCAGGGCATTCATTACATCACACAAAACACTATGAAGCCATCACTAAAATACCATTAATCATCCTGTATTTGCAATCTTGCTTAAAAAAAAGAAATACATCAAAACAAAACATGCTATTCATAAAGACTCAAGTTAAAATGTATTTCACCACAAAGCTCAGTAAAGAAACCTTTAAGATCCCTGCAGTTGGCAATTACACATCATTTACAGAGAATGCATCCTTGCTTTGACAAAAAATACATTAAAAATAAAAATAATTCTGAGCATGTATTGGTGTTAAAAAGCCGTACTCATTATGCTAATGACTTGAAATGTCACAGTCATTTGGGGCATTTTGCACCAACATCTGAAGGAAGAAAGAGCCATTAAAGGCTGAAGGGATTTATAGATGCACTAAAAACTGACTATGGGAGGCTTATGTTTCACAGTGAAGGTGGCAAAGAGCTGGGCATCAAACATTTTGCCCTCAAATTTTGTGATTTCGCCCATGTCTTATGTAAGGACTCATGATTCGATTAAGATTTGGTGGAGCAGAGAAAATCTCCATCCAACTGTCAGGAAACTCCTAAGTGACCAGGAGTTCAGCACTCACACTTGGTACACAGTATACCTACTACATCTCTGCCCATTAGCTTTTATTTATTATGGATATTATGAATTAACATGTTGCCTAGCAACCATCTACTAGACGTTTACAGACTGAGTGTCATGAGTCGGTCCGTTTCATGCAACACGTGGACAGCAATGCAGGCGAATAGTCACGCTCACATTCACAGCCAAATGCTAACACATTTCTTCCACTAATATGTCACTAGCTTGGAAAGATTTCACTGTGATTTGAAGCACAAAGTTCACCAAAGTAAACAGTGGTTGAATGGACACTGGAATGTCTGGACAACAAACCCTGTCGAATTAACAACACTTAACCCAACTGAACGTGGATATTAAAAGGAATCCAAACAAAGAAAAGTGGACAAATCTAAAACTCTACAGTGTTCAGAGCTAGCCATCAGCAGCCTCTGTATCAGCAAAGGACAAAAGCAGTTACAAGGAAAAGTACGGAGACAAGTGAAAAAGAAAAAAAGGGATGATGTCCTCTTATCTGCTAAACAAACAAACAAACAAACAAAAAAGCAAGGTACCGGCCAATTAAACTGCAATCCTAGTATCTCGAGCTAAAATGGGCCATTTTTACCATTTATGCACTAATAACAACTTAGAAAAGTGTTGTATAATTTTCATTACATTACTACCTAATTCATATCCACATTCAATTCAATTTAAACAGCACCAAATCACAGCAACAGTTACCTCAAGGTGCTTTATATCGTAAGGTAGACCCAACAGTAATGCATACATAGAAACACCCAACAATCGTATGACCCCCAATGAGCAAGCACTTTGGCGACAGTAGGAAGGAAGAACTCTCTTTTAACAGGAAGAAACCTCCGGCCGAACCAGGCTCAGGGAGGGGCGGCCCTCTGCCCCCTTTTCCCAGTCAGTCACAAGACAACCTGGGACTGAGATACAACAACAACAACAAACTTTATTTATATAGCACATTTAAAAACCAGTGGTGTACCAAAGTGCTTAACATGCTAGAGGGTAAGATGAAGTAACAGGAAAGGATGAGGGTTATGGCAAGGTACCAAAACGTGCTAACAGGTTGAATGGCATTAAAACACACGAAGGCAAAAGAATTGCATATAAAAGCATAAAAGAAGGATAAGTGTAGAGGATAAAACAGTCAAAAAATAAATAAATAAATAAATAAATAAAACTGAAATTGAACAAAACTGAGTTTATACCACTGATGTGTCCCTGCACAACAATCCCAGTTAGTTTATTGTGTGGCCCGTTATCTGGCAACCACCTAACAACAGGCTAAAATGACATTTACAGTGAAGAAGACCCACAAAAATGCCCCAGTTTTTATACTCTTAAAGGGATTGGACAATGGATGGTATAATTCTTATATTTACTCATATAAACAAGAACTACCATATTTTTCTTTACTTTTCTCAGTGTGATTAACTATATCAGTTTGCCAACAGCATGAACAGACCCAGTAATACTGTAGCATAGGTGTGTACTGGTATCAGAAACACATGAAATGTTTCTGATACCAGCATGTATCAGAAACATGTATCAGCACGTTTGTCTTTTATTCTCACTGCATCAATTCGGTGGTATAGTGTTGATAATAAAGGACCAACTCCACTAGCATAAAATTAGAGCCAATTCCTGATGTAATGCCAAAACATTCCAAAATTTTCCAGGTGAAACTTGTACTTTGCAGTTCCCGTTACAGGAGAGGATGTTGACACAAATAGATTTCTGACTGTAACTCTTTGGATCAGAGCAATCTGAATGACCCGTACATCCTGAGGAATACACATACCATTTACAACTCCAATAAATAATAACTGTATTCTTCAACCAATGTGGGAATTCAGACAAAAGATGTTAAAGTCATTAGACAAACCCAAAAAAAGACTTCCCTTACTGGAATGGTGTTATATTAAAGGCCCAGACTCTATAAAGCTTTGACAGCAATGTGAGACAAAGTGGTAGGGTTAGATCTGAGGATATACTAACATCCTTCAAAGAAGTCTCATTTCCTGAAGTACCAGCTCTGGGCCAGATCTCCATTTTAGATTTTCCAGCTACAGCGTGGAAAGTGTGAGGGACGCACATCCTGCACGGTGTGGCTGGAGATAACACTTACTCTGTCACAACATGGGACACAGAATGAGCCAATTAAACAGATGGCCCCTGACCCATCTCTTGCTGCAGCAGAGGAGGATATAAACAAAAGGAAAGCCTTTGTCAGTGGCTACACCCATCATCACAATGGCCGCGCCTGGGCCAAAGGAAAAACCACTTCAAACAAACACAAAAAAGAAAACACGCAAGTGGACGAGTAAATATTAATATTGTATAGATACCAGTAAATGTAACGAGCTCGTGTGTTTAGCAGCAATACACAGGAGGACAGTTTAACTCCTGTCTGCCTGACTTTGCACCAGAAGTGTATAGCAACAACGGAAACCAGAGCACTAAAGATGCACACCACCATTTGCTGTGGAACATTTTTCCATAGCTTCATAGCTGCTTCCCAGCAATTTAACCCCAGAGCCACATTTACTACAGCAAGACTCACCATCTATACTTCTGCAAACATAGATGGCGAGTCTGCTGAAAAATGTGCATGAAAAGTTTAGACACTCACCTCAAAGTCCTCAAGGGGGAACTGCAGCATGTCTCTGAGGACATCGCTAAGGATCTGCGTCTTCCTCTGCACCAGCACATTTTCATAATCGAGCGGCTCGATCACCTTTGGTTTTACCTACAAAACACATAAACACACAGTTGGGGATTAAACTACAAAACTAAAGCAAGTAACATGAAGGCACAGAAGAAGCTATCTGTGACGTTATTGGATGGATTCAGAAGAGAGATCAAGGAAACGAGTAACAATATGCAAACAATCAGGCATAATAAGATTACTGTTGGCATGCCAACCCCTCAGCATTGGAGAGTAAAAACCCATTAGCTCCTTTCAGTTTTCAGACCTTCAATACTTTCTCATCAACTAAATGAAACTTGACGACAGGCATAAATTGGTTTCAAAGGACATATCAATTTATTATTGCGTTTGTAGAGATCAGATATAGGAGCAAACTTCTGAATAAAAACTGCCCATTTTTAGCACAGAATATTTAAAAAAAAAAGATGTGCATTCGGTGCGAGCAAAGAAAAGACTTTCAAACAAAGGCAGTTTGGTGTGTGGTTAACCTATGTGATGATGCTTACACTTACATAGTGGGGGATCTTGATGAATAAGCAACAAAATAAAAAACAAAGCTGGTAAACCATAACTAACAGGAATGCACTTTAAATAAGCATGTGCAGGAGAAGAGATCACAGTCAACAGACTTGGATTTATCCAGCCGTGTGACAGGGAACAATAGGACATGTTTTCTGTTAGATGCACAGTGACAAGTCAATCAGGGCTCCATCCGCCCAGAGAAAGTGCATCTGCTTCACTGATAAGGAGGGTCTCAATGAGCTCAACTCTTTACGATGGCACACATCATACTACACTCCATCTGGACAACATACAGGACATTGTAATTTTTGTCTACGACATAAAGCAATGAAGGCAAGCTGTCAACGCTTTTATCTGTTGGGATGGGAGGATAAATCCAACAACGAGCAAAGTGAAAAACAAGCAGTGACAGATCAGCAGACTTCAGGGCTGAGCGACAGCACTGCTCACTCATTCCTCCCACATCTGGGACTGATAATGTTAGCATGATCTCAGATGGGGGAGTCATGCATGTAGACCTGCCTGAATCTATGCTGCTATGTAGTAACCTTTGTTAGTAACAGAGTAGAGCGAGGACAGAGGGGGCAGGACCTTGTATCAGTTTCAAGGACAGGGAGGGAATAGGAGAGCAGAGATGGTGCCACCATGTCTGTCAGCTGAACTTCTTCTCCACGTTTTATTTAAACACAAATATACAATTATCTGCAGTTGAACTTTAATAAACTGTGCTCCCCTTAGAACAGAAAAAAATTGATGGATGGAGAGATTTCTAGATGTAAGCCAGGAAAGAATTTATGGAAAGATAAGATAAATACGTGTATGTCTTACTTAATTCGACGCCTAAAATCTCCATATCTCCACAAACAATCTGAGAGCCTCTAGAAGATGAAGTCTTAGGAATGTCAGGCAAACACACCTATACTATCATTATTAAGCAATGACCTGGGGAAAAAAAAACCCAAAACACAATGAATCAGGTTTGACTAAACCAAACACCTGCAATGGATACTCTGGAGCAGAGGGGCCATTCTACTTTATAGGCAACAAATGGCCTGATCTGATCTTACATGAGTAAAATCAATATACAATAAGCTATTTAATAGCAAAACAAACTAAAATTTCCCCTTTTTTAAGTGAAAATGGAACATAAGCACATTCTGACAGTGTTTATATATGATGAGCAATCTTAGAAAACAAATGATGAGCAGGCAAGAGACGTAAATCCAGTTTTAACAGTGTGATCATGGTAAAAAAGAAAAAAAGAAGTATAACCTCTTTCAAGTCTGAGGTTTTACCACGTCACCATGTTAGTCTTTGTTTTTGGTTTTTGCTAAATACAGCCAAACCTTGTGACAAACTAAAGATACCCTTAGTGCTTCAACATGAAATAACAAGGTCAGTAGCAGCCAGGTGCTGCTGCTCAAATGCACTCCATTGTCAGCAAGTGAGAGCACCTCTATAAAAGCAGACGTTTGGGCAGTTTGCTGATTTGAAGCATTTCGATGTGTTAACACAAGGAAAAAAATCAAGGTGTTCCAGTCAAAGTCCAGACCTCAAGCCAAATAAAATGCTGGCTGTACCTTAAGCAAGCTGTGCGAAAACAAATACCTGTAGACCACAATGTATTGAAGCAATGCTGTGGAGAAATATTTTTCAATTTCCATGTGCCACTCCTATCACAGTGATGTCATCAACACACCAGGACTGTTTGTCAGGGAAGTTCTGCCATAAGTTTGAGACTTTTGGAATGGAGGGTTTAAGCTAGTACAGAAAAAGTGAACAAGTGAGCAATCTGAGGCTGAAAGATGCCAAAAACAAACCAAATATATACTAGAAATAACCTAATGAAGCCTCTGCTGTATGGTCAAAACCAAGCTAGTAAAGATGTGGTAGTAACTACATTTAAATAAAGTATGTGCTGAAAGATTTGACCCCGTTTTAGTGATGGTGCCCCTTTTCTCACCAGTAATGGATATCTGAACCCACTCAAGTGCTGCTGATTCCCTCCAAACTCCTCTGCGTGCCTCCACATTGCTTTGTCAGTGACCCAAAGTGGTCAACCACACAGTGCACTCAGCACTGAGCGCAAAAGCTCTGTCATTCTCTCAACCCACAGTGCTGACCAGAGTCGATACATAGCTCCAAATTTACACTTATTGTCAAATTAGTCCTTTAAGAAGGTATTTGAAATCACCTGTTGAACAAATGCCTTCAAGACTAATGGTAACGTTTCACTGTCAATCAGAAAATACTGAAGCTCCAGTTATATTTCTTGGTTGTCTACACACCCAAGCAGAAACGTGCAGACTGTATATTCAACAGCTGTAAACTCAAGTCAGCAAACAGGCGAGCCAACCCTGTAAGAACAGAAAGCAGACGCCCATGAAGCCATCCCTTCCACTCCCTCTCTACAGCAATTGGGCAGCTGTTTATCTGCATCTCCCACTCCTCCACATCACTGCACCCTCACACAGCCTGAAACAATGGTGCTGCGTAGTGCCTCTCAATCTAGTCACTGACTGTTTGGTTGACTCTGCAGAGGGCCTGACCACTGGACACCTTCGTTAAAGGGCAGGAAATGATCACTGTCGCGGTCGCTGACTTTTGCGCCAAATAAAACATTTTACGAGCCAAAGCAATCTTTGAGAATAAAGTCGAGGGACCTGCGATGTATTCGCCCAGGTAGTAAAGTGCTAATAAAGTTCAACCTTCCCCCGTGCTGGTGCTAACACTGCAAATTTGAAATGTGAGCTGGCAGCACTGTTTCTATGAAAGGAGGCGAGAGAGTGAACCAGCACAAACGCTCACATGACACCTGCTTTTGGCACTTTATGGCTGAGGTTAACCTTTACACGACTTACTTTCTCAAGGATCAGAGCAAATTTGACACGTCAGTACTGATTTTCTTTTTTCTTTTTAAATGTAAACCAAAAAGTCTCACATCTCTATGTGAATTACTTGAATGACTTACCACCACCTGTGGCACTGGATCTACCTCAGGCTCAGCTGCAACCAACCTCTTGTACTGCTGTGGACTCTCAATGACCAGCTCCTTTTTTGGAGTTTTACTAGCCCTTCCTTGCATTGTCAACACTTGTGGTAAGATATTTCCAAGACAGATCCCAAAGAGAAGTTGCAAGCCAGCATATCAGGTAGAGAAAAATCTTTGCACTGGAAAAAGTTTGTATATCTCCCTTTTCAGTCCCTAGCTCACTCCAAGCTACGGCTGCTCTGACTGAAAGCAGTGGACTCACACCCAGGCTGAAGAGATGGCCCCTCCTACACTCAGCTGTGCAGCCTGGGGGAGTTAAACACCCTCTCACCCACACACACATACAATGAAGCTATATGACCCCACACTATCCACCTGCACAGCAACAAAGGGTTAAGAAAAGAAAAGATACACATTCCTCAAGAATTACAGTGTGGTCAGGCACAATCCACGCCTTATGTGGGACAGCTGAAATAAGAGCTGGGTTCAAATTCATCAAAAGCCCAGAGTGAGTGACACAACAATGAGGCACTTTAGTGGCACATTAATAATAAGCCTGATCAAGTTTTCTTTTCAAAGGTTAAAGATGAGTTTCCAGGCTGAACCCAAACCCTAAAGATTGTAGCAGGACTCCAGAAGCAACATTTACAAATCTTTGCCACCTTTTTGAAGACGTAAGACTGAGCAGGACATGAATCAGCTGTATCAGCCAATATGACAGAGTTATTAGTCACTTAAATGTTCTTTTTTTTTTTTTTGCCCTCCTGCTTCCAGTACATGACTACAGCCGAGACAGTAGCTGTAATCACAGATGACAGATTAGGTCCAGCTTCTGTCTCCCTGCTTGTTGATGCAACTGCTTACGGGGGATTCCAGCATGAAGCAGCCCCTCTCAACCCACCCAGGAGTGGGCTCCACCAACAGATTCCTCTGGTGGGCCACCGCAGGAGTGGATGTTATGGTTTCACGCCTGCGCCTCAGTTTAAAGAGAAAGAGAGAGAGCAGCTGCTTCCTTCAAAGGGTTACATGGGACACACTTGTGTAGGTAATTCGATCTAAATCAATAACAGGATATTAAACAGGCAAGTTTATTGCTATAACTTATCCTTATGAAATTAAAGCTGATTGCACCCTGCCCATTTAAGGCATAGTGCAATCAGCTTTCCACAGGTAGCTGAAATGATGGCTGGTGAAAATGGGTGAAGAGGTGTTAATATTTTTTTCATATTAACACAAACTGAGAGAATTTATTAAGAACGAATAAATAAAAATCAATCAATTAAATATTTTAAGCAAAAATAGTGGTATAAGCCTAAACACTGCTGAAATGCCATTTTTCTATTGCCTAAAAAAGGCCTTATTTATTTACAGTGAATATCTTAAAGTTCTGAACTTTAGGAAGACAAAAGGCATGGAGATGTTATGGGGATTTCCTTCAGGGCTTTCTAACTACACTTGGGCAATTCTTGCTTGTCACGTGTCCGAGAATAGTATGGTGCAGTATAAGTATATAACTGCTGGGTAAAAGTTTCCCTTTACTTTGACCTTAGCCCTAACTAACCATTACCTAAACAACCCGAGGGTAGCTCTCTGGTAATACTGAAAGAAAGAAAAAAGACACCAGATGACTGGTGTCTTTGTGCTGCATATTGATTGAATGTTTGGCCAGAATAATGAGAGTTGACAGAGAAGCTCTTTATGCAGGACCTGATATGAGCTTCACTTTAACATATATCCCGATTCCTATACAAAGTAAATATTGTGCATATAGGTGGAAGGTACTTTCCAGAAAACTTGCATTAGGAACTTCCCCATTGAGCTGCATGTTTAACTGAGTCTTTACCAAAAGCAGAGAATCAGTTGAGATGCTCTCTAGAGTTGATCCTGACCAATATATTGACCCTCACTGATATAGTCAGCCAATATTATCTAGATTTCTAATAGCTAATAGTTAATTTAAAAAAAAAAGGTAAAGAAGAGGTGGGAGAAACACCAGTCAAACATGTTGAATGAGTGTTGATGTCCTGTTGCTCAGCAACAGGTGCACGGAACGCCGCAAACAAATGATATTGAAATGCATTTATGTTTCATGTGTTTGAAAGAAAACGAAAAGTATTGGAGAATATATTGGACTTTTTTAATTACCAAATATTGGTATTGATTTTGGTATCGATGCAAGCTCTGCTCTGCAGTATAATTGACCCCTCTCAGTCTTCCAACTGCAGTCCTGGAGCCAGTAAAAGTCTTTACTGTATCACATTCTTCAATTTATACTGTGTCCATCTACAGCTTTACTCATTTACAGTTTAGTACATGAGTAAATCGAGTAAACTCAAATATTAGCACACATTTGTATGACTATACGTCCCGCTCCACTAAAAACACACACGGATAAAGAAAAGAAGAGTAATGCAGTAGATGCTCGACTTTTTGAATCCTCCTAGATATCTCAGCAATCTAACTTATTGAGGACATGCTGGCGTGGCACAGCACTCACATTTTTTGGCTTGGTGCTTAAATCAAATTCCGTGGAAACGATTACAAACATATTTCTTTGGGGCAAGCTGGCACTGGGTCTAAGCAGGAAGGCCCGCTGAGGCCTTTTTAGTAGCAGAACAAACACTGAAGTTGCCAGAAGAACACTCAAAGGATATTTTGGGAAGTGTATTCTGATCAAATACAATTTCATACGCCCTCCTGTGAGTGCGAATAAACTGACGGCATAAATGTACAAAAAGAAGACTGTTTGTTGACGACTCACACTTTGTTGCTGTACCTGTGGACCTGAAATGAATGCTCAGGAATAAAAAAAATCTAACTAAAAAAAAAAATGTAAACAAATCGGAGCTGTGAGCCGTGTTGGAAACAGTCAGGGAAAATGTCCTCTTATTCTCTATGAGGGTTTTCTCTTGTTTTCTGGAAACGCTTAGAAATTTCGTTTGGTTTCGCTTTGCGTCATTATCAAACCATTTCATGACAGAACTGGGAGGCAAGACAGACAAAATTAATTTGAAGTCCAATATGGCACTTAATCTTGACCTAAATGATGTAATCCACTTATGTATCATTACACATCGAATAAATTATATTTTATTACAATGTTTTTGCATGATACGATTCACAATGGAAGTTGTAAAATTGTATATTCAAGGATCTGGACAATCATCAGATGTCCATCCTGGGCTTCAATTTTTCTCTTTGTCTGGTAATAAAAGAAACAAAAGGGAGGAAATGACTAATATTAGAATAGGTTAAAATATTAAGCAATTACCCACATATATCAAGCTGTGATCCCCACCCTGGACGTGACTATGACTGGACTTCTCGGTTGCGTAACAAAGGTTTGATGCAAGCAGCGTCTGAGCTAAAGCAAAACAGGGCGTAACCTGGAATGTAATGTAGCAAAAACACAGCGCTCCACTACAGCGGCAGCTCAAGCACCCACCCCTCTCTGCTCTGTTTTCGGTCACTTCTCCACACGGTCCTGTACTGTTGACTAAACCAGAGGTAATAAAGATGCTGTACTGTGTATGCAGTCTCTGTTAATAACATCACAGCAGTAGGATGTGGGAAACAATGGTATTGAAAATAACAGGATGCAATCATGAGGCAAAGAGTCTGCAGCAGAGCTAGAAAATAAAAAAGTCTCACTTTACATTACAGGAATGCACTCGGGAATAATGCAGCTATTAGAGACAGAGAGCAAAATTGCTTTATTGATGAACGAGCCTTAAATGTAACTAACAGTATTGAATACGAATAAAGCTGCTTTTACATCTCTGGGAAAATCAAACTACTGTTGCCAGAATGCCTTTAAAGCACATGAGCCTGAGTGCTGCAGACAATGTATCCCATGTATCAGTCACCAAGTGAGCAACATAAACACTGAACACATGCACTGGTGGTGCGAGGAATGATGCAAGTAAGGCTGACATGTCTCGAAAGTAGGAAGCAATCACTAAGAAAAGCAGATGTGGTGTTGTTGTTTTCCTGTACATGCATCAAACACCAAAACTACAAAGAGACTGATCGTAGCGTTTGCCTAGTGTGGTCAGGAGGGGTGTGACGGGTGAACATAATGTGTGGGTAAATATCAAAGAGAAGTCAAGGGATTGAATCTATTTAACTGACTTAATCTGAACAACTTCTGGATGATGTCATGCAGGCTCTGTTTGGTATTTTAACTCCTTAACACAAGGAATGTATAAACATGTACCCATTTGGCAAAGGTCATTGGAAACAGACCATCACAGATCTTATGTTGGGAGTGGGAGTCCCAAAACAGATGTGGACAAAAGGTACTATCATCTTCCACCAGTTTTTCTTTTTCCATCACTTCAAGTGCTTCTGTTACTGAGTGAGTCAACCACGTGACAGCAAGGCTTTCTCAAAAACAACAAGACAAAAAAAATTACCATTGCGCAGGAGCCCACACATGATCTCATATCTGCGACTTTTCTTTGAAGGAGAACGATACGAGAGCTTTCACGAGGAAGGAAAAGGCTGAGCTGTTGTAATCAGCGAGTGAATCAACAAAGCGGTAAACGGGCAATGTCTCCAGACATTAAGCGGCTCACGGACAGCTTCCCATAGTCAGCTTCGTCTAGGATTGTCTGCAACTAGCTGAATGGACGCTTGGCTTAACATCTATGTTTAAAATGCCCAGAAGTGATAACCTGCTGCAATCAGAAGGAATTAAAAGGGCAAACATAATGGCTTGTGTCTTTTTATAACCGGGCTTAATGGATTAAAAAGGTGCAAACAGTTCCCAAAGCAGCACACATCCTGCCCAGTTTTAGACATTTTTGTAAGAAGATAATAATAAGGCCAAGGCTCATATGAAAACTAAGAAGGGAGTAAAAGGTTACGACTGCTGCGGTACACTTTTTAAAGTAATCCAAACAAAAAGCTTGCCTGGTTTGTGTTTTCTCTACAGCAAATAAAGCGATGAAATCAAAAGGAAATAAAAACTTAAGAGAAATTCAAACTGTTCTAAAGAGTTCAAAAGAATTGCAAACCTTTAAACTTTTCCTTTCGCTTCAATTGTCAAAACAAAACAGGTATGATAGCTGTCAATACCTGTCACCTGGTCATTGTGTTTTTCAGCTTCTTAGAATGTCATTCATCAAGTTGGGGGAATGATGATTTAGCTGTTTGCTAATAATAGCAGTAAGCGTAGCTTTAGTAGTGATATATTTAACATTACTGAACTGGTTGGTGTGGTTTTAAGAATTTTGCTTCTGCTAGGTAGTTTTTGTCAGTTTCAGTTCCACTCTGGACTGAATTATATCCCTCGCACATTTTAACTATCGATTATAAGCCCGTGGATGCTGACAGAGGATTAACAGCCCCTGTTTGGGTGATAAGACCATTCCGGAGCCAAGAGAAGCAAGCGTGCCCTTGACCCAATTCCCTGCCACTGTCACTCAGCTCTCTGCTGTGGATACGATGAACCAACAACACATCACACACACAGCAGTGAGTAAACGCAAACGAGAAGAAGAAGACAAGCTGGTACGGAGCAGCAGAAACCCTGCCAAGCCCGCTGGTTCACAGATGAAGAGCGGTGATTGATTTCCAGCAGACACAGGGCTCACTGTCCCTCCTTACCCTCCTCACCCCCCATCCCTGCTCACAGAGGCTTTAACCCGTGAAGTGCTTAGCAAGAGGCAACAGTCGGCCCTCCTACTGCCCTACTTTTACTGGTAACTTTCATAGGTGCAGAGTCATGTGACACAAAAGACAGTGCTTTGTACTTGTGTAGCTGCTGAATATAAATAACGGTTGTGTAAATACCATAAGGTTAAACTTAGCTTTGTTTCAATGAGTCTACCATCTGAATAATTTAATTAGTCATATATCAGGTATTCCTTCAGTATGTTAGCAGAGCCAATCAGCAAAGGACATCCTCTGACAAGATTTACAAATATTCAAATAGTGCTGAAGTGTTATTGATTAGATATTGTCAGAATATACTGATTTTCTCCCTGTTATATTACTTCTGAGGCGCTACAAACATATCTTACCACTACTTTTATGATAGCAGAGCTTTAGTAGACAGAAGCGCCACTTTAAAAGGAGTTTCAAAACTAAATTCAGCGACGTTAGCCATCGCTCTGATTGGATTAATGCTGAGATCTTAGTTTATAATGTATTTTGGCTAAAACCATGATCCAGTTCATTGAAAAACAAAAAAAGGGCATCAAACATCCTGCTTTTCAAAATAAGACTGTAATAAAATGTGCTGCTTGTTGATTATTTTTTGGCCTGTTTAATACCACAGTACTAAACAAAAAAGGTATGGGTTGGATGGTTAGATAAATCAATAAATATTAGGTTTGTTACTGTGTCCTTGAGGCATTTAACATTATAGTGATTTAAAAAAATGAATAAATAATGTAAGCTTTTTTTTCCCATATGGATTTTTGCTCAATACACAAACAGTTGTGTTGCTTTTGTTGGTAGAAAAATAAAAAGCTACTATATTGGGTTAGAGAGAGTGCACAGACACACAGACACACACACACCTTAAGTATTCGTGGTGTTGGCAATACACGCGACTCTCTCCGACTCAGTGCTCGCTCAGCCTCAGACGGTCCAGTGGGCTCTGCTGCTTCCTTGCAGATGTAGCCACTACAGTTCCTCTCCAGGACAGTACGCAGCCCATCAAACACAACCGCGCTGGTGGTGCACCCCATCCCTCCAGGTCCAAACAGGCATCAGTCAGGAGAGCCTGCCAGTGACCCAGTTTCCTTCACTGTCTCCTGCTCCCCTCTGGTCCATGATATTACTCTGACATCCACATCCGCAACTTCTCACCCACACAGAGAGCATCAGAGTCCATGGGAAAAGGATCCAGGGAGAGGAATAGCTGGAGACTTTACACACAAACCTCGCGCAGAAGAGTCAAGGCTGTCCCAGTCTGTGCTTGTAGAAATACCTCAGTCAGCAGGCGAGATACAGTGAGTGAGTGAGTGAGGGAGGCAGAGCAAAGAACGAGGGATGGGGGGGATGAAGGATGCTGTGTGAGCTCTGCTGCAGCTTCAACCAATGCTGAGCTTCGGTGCAACACAGGCTCGTGCGTGCATCTGTCTCACTTATTCAGTCACTTGCTTGATCTCCTCCGAGCCACTCTGGATTTCCAAATTCTTCCCAATCCTTTTTTGCCTCCTCTTTTCAATCCCACATTTGCATACCAAAAACGAATTAACCCATTTCATTTTCCACTCCACAAAAATGGGACTCCTTTAGGGATTCAGACAAGTAATAGCAAAAATAAGTGGGTTACACTAAAGGCAGTCCTTCATATCCAGAGGGAGAGTCTGATTCCATGGTTAGGCAAGCAGCAATATGGCTCAATGCTTATTTAGTTCAGCTAAAAAAAAACCCAGACCAAACAAGCGCATGAATCACATAAATGGATGCTATATAATATGCACAACAGTCTGCGAGAGATATTGCAGTAAAACCACAAAATAAACTGAAAATATGATAAGAAATCCTGCCTAACGCACACAAACACACTAAATAAACAAAAGAAAAAAAGCACTGAAATGTCCAGTGGCCTGACTCAAGGCTTCCTAAAAATCTCCATTTCCAAAACAGACCGAGGACATGGGAGGATTTAAGCCTTTTAGGCCAAGACATCAAATAGGGAGCACTTTCCTGACCAAAGATTAGCTGCACTTGATCACAAGCTGCCCGCTCTGCCAAACACACAGAAATACTGGGAATGGAACCCCACAATTTGATCATACACAGGCTTTTTCAAAATGTCAGGGAATGATTCATCTGCTAGAACGGCCTTTGATTAAAATGTCTCTGGACTGTGATCGGGAAGACTGAAGATGAAAGCAGGAAAGGAAATATTTTTTTCTAGGTCACTTTCAAAATATTGTTGCTTCTACATTTGCAAATCTTTAGTTTTATGTAGTCCTTGTGCTACCTTTGGGCCATTTTATACATGTGGGACAAATTCTCATTAAAAGCCTACAAAATTATCCCATCTGCCTCCTGTGTTTGCTCGTGTTTTACATCCTGATTATAAGGAATTGGGAGGGGAGGAGACGAGGAAGCACCGCAGTATTTGTCTTGGTTTATTTATCCTGTCTGTTCACTTCCTGCTGCTCTAAGTCGCACTCAAAGACCCCTTAAGACCTCAAAGTCAACTGTCAAAGTGGCGTGCACATCCTAAAGCTACACAAACACTGCGAGTCCCCCTGGCACCAGCTACGCTTAGTATGATTATGCTTAATGCTTCTCTCAACAGTAAAACATGGTGGCATTGATTTTTTTTATTAAAACTGTTGAGCAATGAACTTTCATCTGTTCTTTAGTTCACTTTAACCCAAATGATCGCACACGTACACGTCTGGAGAGAGGGATGCATTCCCTTACATCACGATGGTGCACTAAGCCACGAATGCTCGCACGCATTTCTGCTTGCTGCTGTGTTAATATTTCAGTGGTACTTGACACACTGAACTACATTCGAGTGCAGGATGAGACGAGCTGCAGGGGAAAACAGCTGAGCCCCCAGATGAGGGGATTCAGCAAGAGAAGGAAAGAGAGAGGGAAGACGAGGGAGAAAATAAACTGAGGGGAGGGAGGGGACGAGAGTATGATTATGCCCATTGATCTGTTGGGAAATACGTTTCCTCTTTTGGTTTATCCCTTTTCTCACATGTCTGATCCTGTCTCCATCCCCCCGTCACTGCAGCGAAGGGATTTTAGGCTTAGTTTATGGAATAACAAGAAGCAATCTGCTGTAAAACTACTAAAACTGCAAAGTCATAAATCTCCTCTTTGAGGCCGTGTCTGTTTATTTTTGTCGACTTTTGTTGCGACTCAAGGATGTTTACTACCATCTGTCAGTCATCACTGAACTGTTATTACTGAGCACCAACAGTAAGATGTCGCTCAAGCAAGAAGCGGTCATTGGTTTAAGTGTGACAGCTGGTCATTGTAAATATTTTGTCCCCGTGCACGTAGGAGCACGTCTGCAACGACATTGTGTTGAGGCGCTAAAAATCTTGGCGCGAAGGTACTACAGCATGCAGGATTTCTTAAAATGATGAAAAAGAATGAATCTAGTGCATCACGCGGCACATTTTAAGGAATGAACACCTGTGGCACTCACCCCCATTCCCGCCAAATGCCTGGAGAGACTGGTCATTAAACACATCAGAGCTGCTTTTCCACCATCCCTGGACTCGCACCAGTTTGCATACAGGGAGAACCGGTCAACCGAGGATGCGATCGCCACAGTGCTGCACACATTACTGAAGCACTTGGAACACAGGAACACCTATGCACGGCTCCTCTTTGTAGACTACAGCTCGGCTTTTAATACCATCCGGCCATACAAACTCCGTCCCAAACTCCACCAACTGGGACTTAACTCCTCTCTGTGCAACTGGATTGTGGACTTCCTCACTAACCGTAGACAGAGTGTCAGAGTGGGTAAGAACACCTCTTCCACCCTTGTGGTCAACACCGGTGCCCCTCAGGGGTGTGTTCTGAGCCCTCTGCTATACACTCTCTTCACCCATGACTGTATTTCCTCCTGCGCGTCCAATCTCATTGTTAAGTTTGCAGATGACACTACAGTGCTTGGACTTATATCCAACAATGATGAGACAAACTATAGGACAGAGGTGCAACAACTAGAGTCATGGTGCCACGACAATAACTTGGTCTTAAAAACCAAAAAGACCAAGGAGATCATTGTAGATTTCTGGAAGAGGGGTCATAACAACCATCTGCCTCTCTTCATTGGCAGTGAGGCGGTGGAGAGGGTGAGCAGTTTTAAATTCTTGGGGGTAACTGTGACCGAGGACCTGTCCTGGGGCAACCATATCACCTCAGTTGTACGGAAGGCCCAACAGCGCCTCTACTACCTGAGGAGACTGCGGAGCGCACACATTCCCAGATCTCTGATGTTGAACTTCTACAACTGTGCCATCAGCAGCGTTCTGACGTATGGATTTCTAGTGTGGTTCCCCAGCTGCACCAAGGCCGATCAGCAAGCACTCCAGCGGGTGGTGAAAGAAGCTGGCAGAATTATTGGAACAAGTCTGCCAGAGATCAGTAATATCTTCCCCACTCGCTGTCTGAGGAGGGTGCACAGTATCCTGCGGGACCAACATCACCCTGCGCGCCACCTTTTCCATCTGCTGCCCTCAGGGAGAAGGTACAGGTCTATACAGGCCAGAACATCCAGACTGGCCAACAGCCTGTATCCACAGGCTGTGAGGCTCCTGAACTCTCTGCCCCCCTCTCACGGACAATAACCATATCCAACTTCTTAATAGCAATGAACTGGTCTGCATTGGTGCATCATATCTTTATTCTCTTCCCCCTCCTGCCCCCCCCCCCCCCTCTTTCTTAAATAGATAACTATCATATCTGATATCATATCTCACAGTACAATAATATTGAATGGGTTGCATTGTTGTATTTTGTCATGTTTCTCAGGTCTTTGTCTGAATTTCTACGAACATTATTGCTAAGGATTGTCTTATTGCATTGGAGTCACACTGGGTTAAATATGTACACTTGGGTTTTAAGGGGTATTTATTATTTTCTTCTTTTTTTTTGGGTTGTATGGAAGCCCCAAACGCAATTTCATTGTTCTTGACAATGACAATAAATAAATAAATACCAAATACCAAATACCTGAATCAAACTAGTTTCCTGTTGAGCAAAGTATATATGTAACAGTATATAAATGAAACACTTATGTCCATGAGGTTGTTTGAGTTAACAGGACGCCCATTCATGAGTTATCAATCACACCGTGTGTTTGCTGATAATAAATAACAGCTCAAAGGCTCTTTTTCCCATTAAAACAAGCAAATCTTTGGTTTAAATATAGTTATGTGATGTTTTCGTTTATTGTTGCGCTTCATTTTGAAGCTGTGGATTTTTTGGACTGTGGATTTTCAGTCAAAAAAATTTGATTACATGCCCCCAAATTGCTCGAGAAAGATGTTTTTGGGCTGCGTTGTGCAAGAGAATTGTAGTGCGGTGTAAGGGCGATACATTATTAAGGTCAAACAGGGGATCGGTGGGTCATTAGATGTAGTAATATTTCTCTGTACTGCCAGTCTTCACAAAAAAAGCTGCTAGGTAAAAAAAACAATATCATTTATTTTAAGAAAGAGGTTCACAACTCCAACCCACTGTGACACACACTGTCTTAATATAATCAATCCTATACCATAGAGGACATCTGTACTGTGCTTCTCTATAGCTCACAAATGAAGTGGTCCTGTAGCCTCCAGCAGTAGACAGTTGGACTGTGTCATCCATACTAAATCATGAGTCAGAGCTCCAGGCAAGCCAGTGAGACTAGTGGGTGGACTGAGGTGGGGGGGGGTTAGAGTACGCTGCTGGAGCACAGAGGGTGTCTGTGCATGGATATTCAAGTGTGAACATCCTCTGTGTTATGTGGAAGCTCTGCTCAAATCTGCAGCAGCAGATAAGGGCTGGGCTGAAGCACTGCTCGCTGCGTGGAGCGTCATTGATTACTGCTGCTGTTGTTACAACACTGCTTAAGTTCCCTGCAGTGGACTGTACTTCCTGGCATGGTGTTATGAACTTGGACAAATTCTATTTTTAAGTGTTACTGCATGTTTTATATGAAGCATAACTGAGTGATTTGTAAGACGTTTAATGCCTGGTGGACGCTCATAAACACGGACAAAGTTTCAAATAAAAGCTTCAGGGTGCTGTAAATGCTCAATTTTAGACACATTTTTGCTACTCGTGTCATATCAGGTGAACAGCTATGGTGGTGAGAACCACAGCCTCCCACCTGCCAGTTAAATCTTCTGTTTTCAAAACAGAAGAAAGTCGGTTTAAAACTGTAAAAATGGCTCCTTTCACATAGATTAACCGGGGGAGCTGAACAAAGGCCCAGTATGGGATAAACAGGGATTATTCTGAACTGTGAATCCTGCAAAGCTACTCTAGTAGAGTGCAAGAATAAAAATATAGAGATGGAAATGAGAACAACGGGTCATTCAGTTACCCTTCTCCCAACAGTCACTGTGAGCTGGCTACAATTGTCAGGATCTGAGTGTGAATGCAAACGTCAGCCAGAAACTGTAATAGACAGTAATGTTTGTCATCCAATCAAATTCTTTATTGCAAATGTGAACCAACAACAGTTGCCTCAAGGCGCTTAGCTGTAATGCGTGTGTGTGTGTAGGACTGCTGTGATGTCAGATCAGATGGTTTTTATTCTTTCTTAGTGTTGCAGTCAACACTTCCTCTGAGATTTCGTAAGCAACTGTTGCTTTCCTCCAGCTGGACTCACCAAACACTTCCAACATCTGCTGCATGTGGACGCCATCACTGGCCTGCAGTAACCCGCCCCAAAATAACATCATTTGTACCAATACAGCCATTTCAAGCTGTTAACAGCTAGGTTTGGGTGCAGTCAAATTGTAACAAAAAACACATCAAAGCCAGCACATGTGGACAGCAAAGCGTAAAAACTTGAGGTTCCCCTTTCACACTCAGGAGTGGACTATCTCACGCACAACAAAGACAAAAAATGTCTCCACGTGGCTCTGAGGAGTAGAGGGGAGTGCGGGTGGAGCTGGCATCTCATCTGAGGAGCCTCTCGACTTGGAAGGTCAAGTCCACAGCTGGCCGTCTTTCCATACCCAGGGTGTGCTGTGGGGCTCTGCAGGGAGGAGTATGTGTGTTTCAGTATGCTTGTTTGTCCAGAGCGAAGTCAGTACGCAGCGGACCACAGTGACATCACCCACAAATCCAGCACGACAGGGCAGATAAAACACAGTGCCTCCCAGCTGGAACTGCCCGGGGACTCTGAAAGGGAAGTGGCTGTTTCCTGCTGATGTGTGTGTGTAAACCCTGTCGGAACAAAGCCACCTTTAGCTCCACCGCTGTCGTTCAAACTTCATCACTCAATAAACCCCCGAAAGCTTGAGTGTTGTGGAAATTCTGACAAAGTAATGCCTTCCTCCAAAGTTTCACAACACAAATGGAAGGAGTTCAATTTTACTGAAGGAGGATGAAGCCAGGAGTGCTATTAAGAAATATTAAGCATCCTATGTAAACATTAGAATCAGCTTCTCAAGGGTTTTTGTTTACAATGCGAGTCATGGGTACTGCCCTACAGTTACACATGTGGGTGGGCTACAGAGATAAGCCTGGAATCTCACTACTTCACTTTTTTAGATGCTAAGTTTACACTACAACCTACAAAATGCTTTAGACAACGGGAGAGACTTCAATCATTGTCTGGGGAGAGTATTGCAAGTATTTCTTCTAGTTTTTTTTAAATGTAACTACTACTTGGATTCAATCAAAGTCTCCTTTTGACCTGTAGCTGACACCCAGGTTATCCTCACCCCCGTAAAATGGTGCAAAATAAATACAAGAGGCCACATCCCCTTCCTCTTGTTATTTTGGGAATCATTTATTTATCCCAGGAGAAGAAAATGACCCATTTTCCTGAGGGGTACCGCTTCCTTTACTTTGTAGTCAAGCCACCAGGCGCAGAATAAGTATACACTGCAACCACACATGCCATTCATCTACACTCGTGAGTGCCATGAAGCTCTGCTGGATCTGCAGTGTGGCTTGCTGCAGTTGGTTTAGTTAATCATTAATGTATGCTTCAACCAGTGAGTGCCTTTCACAGCCTTTGCTGCAACACCAGCAGAGATGGTCTGAAGCAGAGCCAAAGCCCTGCAGGGCCTGCAGTCATCCTCTTAGTCCTTCCAACGGTGTTCTGGCTTCAGAAAACACAACATGGAACAATCCTATTACAAAATACTTGCTACTTATAGTATCAAGGACTTACACAATCGATCACATTGCATATTTAAAATTACCCTTGGCAAAAAGTAACATAATTTATGCTGCCTTCAGGTTTTGTTTTTTTTTTGTGTTTTTGTAACACGCAAACACGAATGATGAACGACTGAAGCACGTCCAAGAAAGCAACAAAAAAAGCTGCATTTGTGATAAAAAAAATTGTTTTCAGATTGACTTCATGTCTGCGTCAGATGGAGGCAGAAAGAAGCCAATTAAACTGTGATCACACAGATGTGTGGGAATGCTGTAAGGGGATACTGAAAAGCTCTGTCCAGAGGTTAAAAGATACAAAACAGAGTATGAAAGAAGTCACTGCCACCTACAGGCAAGTGATGATACAACATGGAAACCCATAGGATTAACTGAATTTACTTTAAGCCCTTCAAGACACATTATTAATGAATGATGGGAAATATTGTGTAATTATGAGTTACTTGTGCATTATGACACAATTTTCCTTTATTGAAGAAGCACAAAAGGATTATACTGCTGCCGTGTGATACAGTGTTTCAGTGGCAATGGCCTGAACTCGTAATGATCACTGGGACGATAAACCAGCCATTGTTTGATGCACAAGCGTCATTTCCAGGGCCTCAGAGTGAAAATCATCTTTCCCAGCACAGGAAGAAGAGGTGACCCATGTGCTGCCTTAAGAGGAAGCGAGCGTTAGAAGAACCCTGCTGTCACAGTGTTTACACAGCTCTAAAACTCATCCAAATTACAAGCATGAGAACTGTTGGCAGCTTATACTGCGATACTGTGAGCAAGACTGATTTCCGTTCAGGTTATTTCAGTTTAAAGTAGGAACGCGAGAGGAACTACGTGTCAAACTGAGCCAAACAATGCCGATGGGGTCGTGTCGCATCGTAGTGAACTTAGAGTTTAAACACCTCTCGGGAGGTAAGTGGCCAGCACCCAGGTGTGAATGAGATGTTAGACAGAGTGCTGTCATTACGGTCAGGCTCTGACACGCATGAGGAAAGCTGAAAGCTGTCTGCTCCTGAAACAAGCCCATGCTGGCCTGACATGACGGGCCATGACGGGAAGAAACAGACACACTTTGTCACAACCACTGACTCAGAATTGTTTTAAATGTTTCCGGATCATTAAATGGGTCATTTAGTCTGGATTCTGAAAATGTACCTGAGGATAAACTTCACGAATTTAGCACCAGTCAGAGGTATTGCTCGGATCACCCTGTGCCTCAGGACAATGATGCTGTTCTTTCACAGTACACAGAGTATTTCAAACTCGCTCATTTATAGACTGAGACTGCACCGCAGATCCAGATAGAAAATATGAACTATGGGAGGAATAACATGTAGTCTGGATGACCTCAGGTTCCCATTAAGGGAATTTTCAACCATTTGATATGTGCCATTTGGCCATCCTGATGGCTTTCACTGTAACATATAACCAGACTGTTATTTCCAGCATTTGTTCTGATCAAGAGACAGCTTAACACAAGCTTTTTTAAAGCCAGTTTCATGATAACACAGTCCTCGCTACTCATTAACATGTAGTTTAAGCATTACACAAGCTATATAATTTTTTTAAAGGACCAAACAGCAATTAATCATTAATCCAGGTGGTTTTCTTTCTGTTTGGAGCATTTAATTAATTAAGATAAGATAAGATAAGATAAGATAGAACTTTATTAATCCCTCGGGTGGGTTCCTCTGGGAAATTCGACTTCCAAAAAAAGCACAGCAACGACCGAAGTTACAGTTACAGAACTGTTATATATATATATATATATATATATATATATATATATATATATATATATATATATATATATATATATATATATATATATATATATATATATATATATATACACACACATATATACATACACACACACACACACACACATATATATAAATACAGAGACAAATATAAATAAAATATACAAAGGGGATAAATAGAATAAATAGGAATAAAAAATAAAAATACAAGTGAATTGCACATTTCAAGTATTGAGTCTATTGCACTGTTGACTATTTACAAAAAGTATTGCACAAGGTATTGTACAGTGAGGTGCAGAGGCACTACAGCTTAGTTGTTCCCCCCTCCTTTGTCCTCCTGTTTCCCCTCCCCCCCCCCTCCAGAGAGGAGTTAAACAGTCTGATGGCGTGTGGGACAAAGGAGTTTTTAAGTCTGTTAGTTCTTGTCTTGGGGAGAAGCAACCTGTCACTGAACAGACTCTTCTGGTTGTTTATGGCCGTGTGCAGAGGATGCCCAGCATTGTTCATAATGTCCATCAGTTTCTTTAATGTCCTTTTCTCTGCCACTGTCACCAGAGTGTCCAGCTTCATGCCGACCACAGAGCTAGCCCTCCTGATCAGTTTCTCCAGCCTGGATGAGTCCTTCTTTGCTGTGCTGCTCCCCCAGCACACCACAGCATAGAAAAGTACTCCAGCAACCACCGACTGGTAAAACATCCTCAGGAGCTTCCTGCAGATGTTAAAAGACCTCAGCCTCCTGAGGAAGTACAGTCGGCTTTGGGCTTTTTTATACAGGTGCTCTGTGTTGCATGACCAGTCCAGTTTATTGTCCACCCACAGCCCGAGGTACTTGTACTTGTTGACCACCTCCACCTCCTCCCCCTCTATCTGAACTGGCAGTGGACCTTCTCTGGACCTCCCGAAGTCCACAACCAGTTCCTTAGTCTTTGAGGTGTTGAGTTGCAGGTGGTTTGTGTGACTCCATGCGACAAAGTTCCTCACCAGACTTCTGTACTCCTCTTCCTGATCATCCCAGATACACCCCATGATGGCTGTGTCATCTGCAAACTTCTGAATGTGGCATAATTCAGAGTTGTAGCAGAAGTCAGAGGTGTACAGGGTGAAGAGAAGAGGGGACAGCACAGTTCCCTGTGGTGCTCCTGTGCTGCTGACCACAGTGTCAGACGTGATGTCCTTCAGCCTGACGTACTGTGGTCTGTCGGTGAGGTAGTCGGAGATCCAAGCCACCAGGCAGGGGTCCACCTCCATCCTGTTCAGTTTTTCCTGAAGCATACAGGGCCGGATGGTATTAAAGGCACTGGAAAAGTCAAGAAACAGGATCCTGACCGTGCCTTTTCCCCCATCCAGGTGTGAGTGGGCTCTGTGTAGGAGGTACAGGATGGCATCCTCCACTCCGACACCCGCCTTGTATGCAAACTGTAGTGGGTCCTGGGCATGTTGTACCTGTGGTCGGAGGAGGTTGAGGAAGAGCCGCTCTAGAGTCTTCATAAGATGTGACGTCAGTGCCACCGGTCGGAAGTCATTCAGCTCATTGGGCCGGTTCTTTTTGGGGACCGGGACGATGCAGGATGTCTTCCATAGGGCGGGCACTCTCCCCAGTCGCAGACTGAGGTTGAAGACTCGTTGTAGCGGCTCCCCAAGTTCAGCAGCACACGCCTTAAGCATCCTAGGACACACCTTGTCTGGGCCTGCTGCCTTTCTGGGGCGAAGCTTCCTCAGTTGCCTCCTGACCTGATCCACTGTGACACTGGGAGATGTTTGGGAGGAGGGGAGGGGGGGAGATGTCTTGCTGCTGAGAGAGGGATTGGAGGAGGGGGGTGTCATGGTGTCAGGAAGGGGGGGAAGCGAGGGAGGCAGGAGAGTGGGGAGAGGACTCTGTAGTGAAGGTGAGGGTGAGGGTGGGGGGGTTGTGGGCTGGTCAAACCTGTTGAAGAAGTTGTTGAGTTCGTTTGCCTTCTCCACAGTCCCCCCCACTGTGCTTTTCTTGGTGTTGTGGCCTGTGATGGTTTTCACCATATCCTCACACAGCATTAGGGCGGAAAACTCCAACAGATGGTCTGTTCTAAGATTTTTTTCAAAAGTCCTTCAGTGAAAGCCATTTAGACAGGGTGGATTAAATACTTTCAACAGTGGACTTACCAAACACTGCCGTGATGCTTTAACGAAAAACCTACAACAGAAACTAGTTTGTTTATTATATGTACAACTTCCACTATACTGTGGTCTTCAACATAATGCTGTGGGCCATGGAGCCAGACGTACGACAGCATCACCTACAGGATTACTGATCAGAAGATCATGATGGGCCGAGTCCCGAGTGTCGACACTCCCCTTAGAAGCTGTTAGTGATTGCTAATGTTTTTTTGGTCTCGTTGTAAAAGGTCTCAGGTGAGAGAAATACGAAGAATACCAGGAAATTGACACATTGCACCCTCGGAGGAGAGCGTAACCATGGTCACATGCAGAAGAGCGTGATACAGGGTTTAAGTGAAAGTGTAATCAAAGGTCTGCAGTTACACGTGTAGCTGTGAACACTAATAATGTAAACGGGAGGAAATAAAAATAAGGTGGCAATCTTTCATATCTGCTGTTCAGAAAAAGCCAGCCTTTTGCGGTTTGGCAACATGCAGGAGGGAGACAGGGCAGGGATAATGGAGGAGTTTGGGAACCCTTAAGGATCAGCTAATCCCATTTGGCTCTTTGTTTGGAATCAGTGGAAATCCTGTTGAGCCTGGTTCAATGAGCGCTACTGACAATCAAGGGAAACAGAGGATGAAGGAGAGCAACGCATGCCCGTGCACCTGCACAGTTAAACAGTGGCACTGGATTTAGCTTTATTACTGTACTACACAGTTGCCCAGTAAGGCCACAAACAACTGGTGCAAGGAACTGTCACAAGTCATGGCTACAAAACGGCCAAATCCATCTATGCGATCTATACAAACTCGGAGAATATAACAAAAATCGACGAACAATTATAGATTATGCCCCAAACAGCCATGGTCAAACATCATATTATCCAATATATTTTAGTTAAATCCCCTGCATATAAATTAAGGTGAGTTTAAGTCAATCAAATCTTTATTTCCATGCAAACACCAGCATATAATAACTGCATAGTATACATAAGCAATAAACTGGGATTTTAGAAGAAAAATAATCAACATTTGAGTCACTAAGACCATTAAAACAAGGCAATCACTGCTTTATCAGCCCTGCTCCGCTTGAGTGGAAAGCCAGGAATGGCACACCGCCTTTTTCCTGTTGTATTCACATTTGCTGGCACCTGTATCAAGCTATTCCCTGACACCCCCACTCAGAGGCCCCCACCCTTCCTGACAGAGGAAACACATGTTGTGAGATACGGGTCTCTTTTAGTTGCACCATTAGTAGTACAGTCAGTATTACTGAAGCCTTTATTTCACAGGCTATATGTGCGTCTTGACTATGCCACCTTCAGCAACAGCCCCCTGTCATCTTGCAGTAACACAACCACACACACAGACACACACACAGCGGGACCTCTCATGACAAGAAAATCTCATTATTTGCCACTGCTTATTTCTCTGTTGTTAGCATTTTATGAGACTTTTTGGATTAGGTTAATAACACAGTGAGCAGTGCGGCTGCCTGGCAACTAAGATGGATTTGACATTTTTCCTCAATCTTTAGGAATTCTCTTGGGATAACTTTTTTCCAAAAAATGAATGCTACATCTGCAATTAAATTTGAATACATCATCCAGAAACTGTTTCTTAGTCATTTAAGGCTTATGCCACATTTTGAGAAACATCTAATTAGTCCAGCGGGTGAAGAAAATCCAACACAGTGTTCTAAGTGGAGGGTGTTGTTGCTGCTCTTAAGACAGAGTAGAGAGTCTAAAGGGAGATTAAGACAAGTCAGGGATACTGAGCTGTTTATCTGTGCAGGAGTGTGTACAGTGGAGAACAGGGCTGCGGTCCTGCATGTTTAACGCTTGCCGTCACAAGAAGCGTCTGTTTTAAAGCACTTCATACAGAGCAACGCTCTTCTAATCGGTCCAGGTTCACATACAGACCTTCAGGCACATGGCCGCACCGCTGTTTCTCCATAAAGCACCATGCAGCTAACTTTATTTATCCATCCTGGCAAGGCACACTGTGGCAGCATACTGCTCACTCTGTAATACAATCCAGCCTCCTGATGCTAAGCCCCTGGAAAACAACCAGGAAGCAAACAAAAAACAAAGCCTGAAGGAGAGCTGGGTCTCTCTCCTGAACACACAGGCTTTGACAGAACAACCAAACACACATTATCAAGGTCACATGACTGCTTACTGTGTAAGACGTTCATTTGAGTCTTCAAGCTATTGTGCGGCTTTCCTCCTTCTCAGTTTTGTGAATGTCAGCTGATATAACAGAGGATGAAGGACCGTTTAGCAATACAGCCCCAAACCTCAGTGAATGTGTCACTTAAAATACAACTCATTTGTTTATTGTGGGCAGGGAGCGCACAATAGGCTTATGTCAGCTTTACAAGGAAAAAGAAAAATAGGAACTCAGTGTTTCATGTGGAATGTTTTTTTACTGAATGGGAAACTACAGAAACTCATTAACATTCCTTTTACATCCAACAGCTTGTCAAAACTTTGTATGGAAGCGCTCGGCCTTTGACAGAATAAGTATACACCGACACAAACACTGTGTCTTGGTGGAAGCGTCTCACACTGTGGGACGCTATGACTTGCAATTTTTTTCCAGCTCTTTGTTTTGAACTTCAAATCCCATTAATCACCTCCTGACCTCTCAGACAGCTTTTAACCTGGTTGTGGGAGATAAATTTCTAGATGGGAACGAGATAATGGTCCATCAGCCACCTTCACCTCAGTTCATGTCGGGTCGTTCCATCTCAAATCCTGACATTTTAGAACAATTACTGTTCAGCCACCTTTGATTTCCATTCCCCTTATTTTAAGCATTATGATCTATCTATAGACAGACAGATCTATATATCTCTATCTCTCTCTACATATATATACATATATATACATATATACTAGGGGCGCAACGATATTCGTATCGATATTGAACCGTTCGATACAGTGCTTTCGGTTCGGTACGCATATGTATCGAACAATACAACATTTGTAATTTATTTTATCAACTTTCCTTCTGACGATGCTGTCTGTGTTGAGCGCTCAGTGAATCTGCGTTCGACTACTCCGCCTAGGCTGCACTGTCGAGCGCAGATCCACTGAGCGCTCAACACAGACAGCATAGTCAGAAGGAAGAGCGCAGGGCAAGCTAGCAAGACAGAAGTTAAGCTCTCCTTGCAACATGGACCTCCCCCACCCTCATTCAGATCTGGCGTTTGGAATTATTTTGGTTTTCATGTGACGTATGACCCTGAAGGTAAGCGAGTCATGGACTAAAGTAAAACAATATGTTGGATGTGCCATGCAATGCTCAATTACATGGGTGGGAACTAGTGTGTTAGCGCAGTTAGCTCATTAACGTATTGGCCGTCTAGCCCCATGCAGGGGGCGATCGGCGGTAGCTCGTTAACGGAGATTTGCCGTGTTGTGGCGTTAAGGTCATTTCAACGAGATTAACATGAAAGCACTAGTGGGAACACAACGAATATGACTGCACATTTACGCCGACATCATCCTAGTGCAAAGACAAAAACAACAAGCATGCTACTAACTTTAGCCGAGTCATTTAGACAGCTGTTAGCACATGATTCTCCTTATGCTGCTGAGAATATAGCCCAGAAGAAGCGGATAGTATAGCTTTTATTTTGGAAAGAGCCATTTTTCTGTAATAAACTCTCTTTTCCAAAGATGAGTGATTCCTCAATCAGATACAGGGCTTGCAAAATCGCTAGCCCGACGTCCTGGGGCTAGAGATTTTTCCAGTCGGGCTACAAAAATCTATCTCTTCCCTGCCCATCGGCCTATCGTAGGAAGGAAAAATATATGTCAATGCTTTTGCATTCTTTCGGAAATGTAGCTGGGTAATTATGTCATTGACATCGGTGAGCCACTGTCAATATGTGACATATTGAAATCACGTTTGACTTTGCGCTTGTTTTTTGCTTTCACTTTGCAATCGCGTGAACTGTGTATAGAGAGAGCGACAGTACTGATTGGTGAGTGATGATAATTTGTGCACCAATTCCTCTGACATCGTCTTATTAATCGTTAGCTTACTATGCAAACATGACAAGTGAAATCTCCCGCAGCAAGCTTAAACATGTGAGAGGTTGATCGCGCAGAGAATCGCTGAGCTTATGTGAGTGTGTGTGTAAAAGCAGCAGGATTTATATTTCAGTTCTGCTGAGCCAAATAAGACAGGTCAGGGTGAAGAAGTGACAGCCAAAGAAAAGCTTACCACAAAACGGAGAAGTTATGACAAATGAGACTATAAGGCAAAAAGAAAGTGCAGCTTTATGGTTTCATGGACAAAATAATTTCTGTGGCTGCGATATGACGAGCTATATAACCAGGGATGCACATAAGTGGTCAGCAGGTGCGCATTCGCTGTCAAAATAAAAAAAACACGCACAAGGGTTAGGGTTAAATTTAAAAACTGTACTTTTGAGTTAAAATATATATTTATAATTTTAATAAATGACAAATTAAAAAGGCATGAACATTTTATTTTGTATCGAAAAAATATCGTACCGTGACACTAAAGTATCGAACCGAACCGTGAATTTTGTGTATCGTTGCACCCCTAATATATATATATATATATATATATATATATATATATATATATATATATATATATATATATATATATATATATATATATATATATATATATAAATAAAAATAATACCTTATAAAATGGTAAGGTATAAAAGGTAAGGTGAAACCCGTGCCCTAAAACCATCTTCCCCTGCTCCGCCCTCTGTAGGTTGCATCCCTCCCCCTCACTATCCCACTCTGGCCTACACTGTGTCCAAGCGAGGAATGCTAGCTATGCAGTCGGCCTGGTGAAAAGTCATTATAGTTCATCCCCTCTGGCTGGCAGGTCCCATCCACACAGTGGAAAATGCTATAAGAGTGAATTCTGAGAACTTAGACTTGGTTTAATTAAGCTAACAGCAGGCACTATAGGAGGGAGGGGGAAATCATTGGCGATGGCTCACTTTAACTACATGTTAAGGTGCCTCTAAGCTTCATCTATTTGCCCAGCTGATGACACCTATGAGCCAGAACAACTTTCAGGGAAATCCCACATGAACAATAACATCAGAAGCAACTTTCACTTTCATCAGCGTAGTCACATAACAATTAAATATAGACACAGAGCAAGAATCTTCTGTAGTTTCCTCACACACGTCACAGGAATATCCATCGTCATTTTGACTCCAGTTGAGAGAAAAAAAAATTGCTGTCCAGTCTGACTGAAGTGGTTTTGAATTGCAAGGGCCAGAACAAGCTCATCCTCTCCATTTATAGTTAATTTATACAGTCATAGATCTGAATCAATACAGGAAACCAGCTTTTGTATTTGCTAATTATGTGCTAATCCATCCCTTTGTGAAACACAATATCTGCCCTCAGCTGATCCGAGTGTGATGGGAGGTCACTCTCAGGCAGAGCGGACTCTTTGCTTGACACTAGGCATGAGTGATAAAACAGACAGGTGTGAAAAGAAAGCAAAAAGTAGATGCTTCTATTTTAAGTAATTCTACTGACTGGATAACTTTTTAAGATAACAATACATTGGATGACAACAGTGACATAAGACTATAGAGTTTTATAGAGAGTTTCAGTTCACTGTTTGGTTGAAAATTTACATTTTCTGGCCCAGACAGCCAAACAGTACGCTGGATTACAGCATTGTTTACCTGCTGTAGTATACCTGCTCAGAACCAAACAGCAGACAGATCATTTAGCTATTAGCTGGGACATACTGGAGTCATCTGAGCCACATAACATTATTACATTAAAAACTGAACTTATCACCTGTCAAGTAAACACACTATATAGACAACAGACTACTGTAAGTTGTTACTTTAGTTACTGGTCAAATAGCTCCACTAAAAACCACAAATGTTGACCTCGTGGTGACTCCAGAACAAGTCAAGAGAAAGCCATTAACATCTATACATGAGTCCATATAAACCCATCAGCTTTTATCAAGATGTTTTAGTTAGAAAAGACATGAGTTTCCAGACTAATAGACTCAGTTTCTCCATCCCTATGACTACTAGCACTCAAAAATACAAGTTTTTAAAACCTTACCAAGCAGAATACGTTAAACTTTGAGTCAACTCCACGCTTCAAAACCTCCAAACCATTTACTTTACTTTCAATTTCCATTGATTCAGAAAAGAAAAAAGTGGAGTGTTATTCTGCAGTGCACCCTTCTTGGCTGGCTACAACAGACACGTTCCCACAATGAAGAGTTAATGGTCAGCTGCATTAAAAGATGGGAGGGAAACATCACTTTTATAGGCAAACCATGAGGGGGATAGAGACTAAATCCTCACAAAAAAGAAACATGCAGGGTCTTAAAATGAAATTTGCCAGTCATTAGTCTGCTCTTTCTAGACATTTTCCATGAGCCAACACGGACGTGTTAGTCTATAGTCACGGGAGTTGTCGTGCTTTCAGGATTTAATCCAATGAGCTTAATCTGTAGGCCTGTGCCTGCACGCAGAGGGTGACAGTTTTGCCTTAGGGGTTTTAGGCTGGACTAGGATCACCTCTCTGCTCTGCTCGGCCTGTTGCAAAACTAATGAATAAGTGATGGTGGCCTCAAGAGTATCCATACGCCAGATACATTTTCTCATTCACTTACTCCAGTGTGGGCTGAGCCATGTAAAGACTTGTTTGTAATGGTGCCATTCATACAAGTGTTAGGCCAACAAAGACTACTTCTCAGGGCTCTGATGGAGGGGAGGCTAAACGAGAAAGCATTTGAATCGACTGTCGTTAGAAATGTGGGTCTATTCTTAGAAGATAACTGTATGCATTAGAGAGAATGACAGATTTAGAGCAAATACTAAAATAAGAATCTACATTTTGTGAGTAATGTGAGATGTAGGATTAGGCACAGGAGTGCTGATATGTCTTAACTGTCCTAGTTCATGAGTTAGGGCTGCAGGTATATTTGGAGAAAGTAAAACTTCAACTGGACGATCCTTCTAGATTTCTGGGATGTAGAATTCATCCCAAGAGGACAATGCAGAAAAATACATGCCTGTGCTAAAACCTTTCCATTTAGAAGTTTGCGTAACAGACAAAGAGTCAGCATCAGGTTGATAGCGTGGCTAAAATTGGAGGACATCATGTTGCAAACACTTATTTTAAGGTGTGTTCGCACATCGCTAAAGATACAAAACAACCTTTGCATATTTGTACGATGCATAAACAACAAACTCTGTTCCATTCATTCAAATCCATTTCCTTATTAGATTAGAGATGAAGATGGCAAATTTGCTGCCAGCGTAGAACAGGAAGAAAAACTAGATTAACAACATAATGATGACTGAGGGAAGTTTGTGTTCGCCAGCAGGGCACACACCTCAAGTGTGTGCCCTGCTAGCTTAAAAATAGCAACCTTAATGGCCTGGAGGATGGAAGCAGAGCAATACTCTCGTTGATTGCCAAGCTGTTGCTGAACAGCTCTCAACAGTAAGATGGGAGAGCAGCCTGGATTCAGACAGATGTGCACTGTATGCATAAAAAAATTAAAATAAATAAATACATGAGGATTTATATAAATGTTATACGATCCCATAATGGCGACGACCACCCTAAGCCTTCTTTCGTCCATGCTAATCTCCATTTGGATGGTTAAGAGAAACAAACTGTCAAAGTCATTACGGAAGAAATCACCCCCCCCCCCCCCCCCAAAAAAAAAAAAAAAAAAAAAATCACTTCAGCAGAACCTTAACTGGAAAAACTTCCAAAAATAGAAACAGCTGAGTAGGAATGCCTCCATCATTGCCTTTTGCATTATGAATAATAGAAGTGTTTACAAAAAGGCCATTTGGGTGAATTGGGGGGAAACAAGTCCCAGAGTGCTGCTATGCTCTTGCTAACAGGAAAACACCCACTGGCCAGGCTCTTCAGCAGGCTCTTTCTGTTATGGTAACCTCTCGTGTGCTCCAAAACAGCTCTGCTCTATCAGGCAGAACACTCAGACAGAGTGGGCGGTTTAATGCTGAGCCCTGCCCAGCACTTCTGCTCAGCCCAAGTACAGGAAACTGGCTCTATCTAGGAAAAGTTAGGCCTCTGCTCTCCCACCAGAATATGAAGGACGGGAAGTTATAAGCACTTCCCGCTCAGGCAGGATGAAGGATTTTGGAGAGTGAGTTCAGGGGGCTAGTAAGTGTTATTCACTTATGAAAAATGTAGATCTGTGTACATGCAATATACTGGGTACGTGTGAATTCTGCTTAAGCATCCATCCGCCCATTCTCTGCTACTTATTCTTTTCAGGGTCGCGGAGGGGGCTGGAGCCTATCTTCAACCATTCGCACTTACATTCACACCTACATTTACACTTATGGACAATTTAGACTTTCCAATGTACCTATCCCCACTAACTGCATGGAGGAAGAAGGAGTGCTGCCACTCTGCTTAAGCGACTGAGGTAAAAATCACGAGATTACAGATTTCAGAGTACACAGATTTGTTAAAGCAGTAAAGAATGCCCTCGTTTTCACACCGAGCCAAGAAATCATTAAGTAATTTCACGGTGTGACCACGATTGATATTTTGGGATTCATTTCTGGCTCTAACTTAATATTTAACACTTACTTTGACATGCGGTTAAAGTACACTGTCAATTCGTGCCCGTGACATGTAATTCGTTTTCATTTGCACTGGAACAAAATCTGTCTGTCTGGCCTGTGGATCATTTGAGTTGGCTTTGCTACTGCAATATTTATGTGAACTAACCGGAGTAGCCCTAGCTTGAATGGAGGAAATCCTTTATATTTTTTTGACTGAGTGCTTTATATTCTCCCCAAAATTTCTATGCTCAGTTGAGGATTTCTCAAGCTTCCCACACTTAACTGCAAAAGCCCCGAGTGGCAAATCTGGTTTGGATTATAATCACAACTGCCAAGAGACGTGCCAAAATCCAGGCAGACAAATTTCACAGTGAGTCTGATGGGCGTGTTTTATTATTTTTTATTTTATTTTGCACTTTTCTTAAAAGCCTCCATTCCACAAGTCATCCATCACCGCCTATAAATGGTTCTGGTGGAGGTTTGAATCCTGCGTGGATACTGTACAGAAAGTTGTATTAGCACACCTGGAACACCAGCTTAAAACTCTTTAGTGCATTTAGTATGACTATAGAAAATAAAATGTAGGTGATTGAACTTAATATGTGAAAGCAGAAACAAAGAGCTGTATCCAAGATACTCAAGAAATAAAATGCCCAGAAAATCTGAAAAATATACAGAAAATGCCACACTGCCTATTTTCAAAACCTGTAGCCAGTGAGGACAACCAATGACTTTCAGACAACAAAATTAAAACAATGACAGAAGGAAACTTTCTGCAAAGAACATGAGATCATTCAGTGTTTTTCCATTTCGCATAACAAATACATAACAAAGCTGTATTTACATAATAAATAAATGCAGCTGCTAGCCAGAGACGGGCCCAGTAGTTCGACAGGGTTGCTTAATAGTTTAAAAGTTATCGTACCTTTTATGCACAACTTTAAGCAATGACATAATTTAAACTGGTAGGCACAAAATATTAAGACCATAAGCAATTTTACCATCACTAAACATTTCTAGTTCCACTCTTAAATTCAAGTTTTCAATTTTTTGCGATTTTAAAATCTGTCACATGGCTCAAAAGTTACAAGTCTAAACCCATTTAAATTTGTGGTGCTAACGTGCTCAAGAAAAATAAGTAAATCTTCTTTTTTTGCCTGATGACAGGATATTTAAAATGTTTTTCAGCCACTTAAGCGTCATCCAGTTATTTGACTCCATAAACGCACATGTATGATACAAAACTAGCTTATCCACGAAACACAGTAAGTATATACAGGTTTTAGCCAAAGCTCAGTTAAGACCAAAAGCTGGCTCGCTATGATTAATCATCTTTGTTGAAGCAATGTAGGCGGTGTGGCAAGATAACCAAAAGACCTGCACCAATAAGACCATACCAAAAGCTAAAGTTTCATGATGCCCATGCAGACCTATCAACACCTCTCCAGTTTCAACAAAAACTGCCTTTCATGAAGGAAGCTTCACTGTGCAGTATTTTTATAGTAAGATTCAGAGATGTCACTATGGTGTGAACTCTGAGGCAGCACAGGGATCTCTGCTTCTTATGAACTAGAAACACTCTTAGTTGTTTTAAAGTTCAACAGGAATTGGGGAATTTGGCGCCAAACAGCATCATAGTTTTCAGTTTGTCTAATCTGGAGCAAATGGGAATGAGACTCTTAATGGGTGCAGTGGTTACTAAAGCAGTCTCATGTATTATTGACCCATCTGCTCTCCAATCTCTACCCCCCAGGTTTTGCTTTCGCAGGGTACCATTTACCAACGGGGCAGCAGAAGCAGCTTATGTGCACTTTTACTCTGATACCAGTGCTCCTTATAGAGGTAGACAGAGCAGGAACTGCACGGGCAGGTCAAGCTGCTTAGGCCTCGCAACACAACGCGGTAATCTTCTGACTGGCTCGGTGCTACAGCCTATGTGACAGCCAGCATCTGCTCCAAGGAGACAAAACATAGCAGACTGATTACTTTCTTTTCTACTGATTTGATGAACTCAGATAATGAGCTGATTAATGATTGCGGAGCTTTAACCTTAAATTCGTCTCATTGCGGTTCCAGCCTCTCAAGCACATTTTTTGGCAAACTGAATGGCTAACAAATCCAGCTTCCCTGCATGACAGAACATGTTTTTTTCATGGCAAAAGATCCAAACAGGGAGAAATAAATTCTCTGACACATTTGTATTGTTTGAAAAATAGCCCTACTTAGAGTAACACACCCATCTAAGGTATTTCTGGAATTTCCACATCTTGGGAAAATTTACAGACTCTTAAAAAAACGCTAAAGAGGAGAGGTGTGCAGGTGTGGCCCAGAGGGCTGACAAAAGCAGATTATTGTACAGTTTTCATTCACAGTTGGAAGAGAGTCAGCAATGCCATCATCAAGACATTTAACACTGCAGCTTCTATGCAGGCTCTTATTACTTGCAAGCTTTGCCTTAAGGAAAGACAATCTAAAAATGTTGCTTTTTACACTATACAGAAACACGAATCTCAAACGACAGGAAAGCAGTCTACCTGCCAAACAGCCTAAGGGGCACCTAAACTATCCAAGTTGCTGACTTGAAAGAGGGAGAGCTGCATTGTTGAAATGGTTGTTCTCCTTAAAATGGCAACACCTTCTCTACAACTGGGGATAAGACTGATAAAATCTCTTATGCTTAATTCCAAAAGCACTATTCTATAGAGCGACACGTGCATTCTGGTGATAGTTATACATGTTAATGCTCGTCTTTGCAGAGCATAAATGACAGCCCCACTTTCCCCTCTGGTTGTAGAGCTGCGTACGCACTGGCTATAGACGGCTAATAGCATCACTCCCACATAATGACACCCATCTGGTGTACAGCTCCCTCGGGTCAGGCACATAGCAGGAACACTGAGGATCTGAGTATATCACCATTAGGTGACAGGCAATTGGGACTATTGATTACACTTACACAACTGCCCCCCTAGCTGCTTCGTACACTGTATACACTAACTAAACATTTCCATCAATTTGCCATGGATTTATGGTACACTAATCAGCCAATACGTTAACTACACTATACTCTAGCTCTGCGTAGCACGAAGACAGTGGGGCAAAGCGCAGTACTAGTTAAAATAAATATAAAGTTGGTGACAGCAATCATGGAGCCAATGACGTCCTCAGCATGCCTAAAGTGTGAAGAAACAGAGGGCTCAGCTGAGGGCTCCGGGGTACTGCAAGTGTGTCTCCACTCAAACAGAAAAACAGTGTCTGTCTGCACGAAAGCGCACTAATTGTTAGTGAAAGATACAGCACTGCCCACTTGAGTCCAAAACATGGCTAACAAACATCCACAATCAGTGGATATGCAAGTCCTCTACAGTACATTATAATATGTTTCCAGGCTTTTAAACATGCAGCAACATTTACGCGTGAAAACATCATTATGGCTTCAAGCAGGATGAGTGACAACAACCACAAGCTTTCCTTTATGTGCTTGAAAACAGATCCCTCCATTCCTGCTGTGGTATTTACATGTTTTATGGAGGAATTAATTACAAGCTGCGTGGACAGTGGTCTTGTGTGCAGTCGCATTCTTATCCCACTGAGAAGCTTCAGCAAACACTTGAACTCCAAGTTGCAGCCATGCATTCATGTCTAAAAAGGTCATATACAAAGGGCTGGAGTCTACGAGATGGCAGGTACTAGTTTTGAAATGATATTAAAGTTGTCTCGGGCAACCGCAAAACAAATTCCCCCACAGAGTTTCTACAAGTTACTTCAGTCTTCCTCGAGCATGTTGATTTCCCAACACGCATTCTTCTATCCACTTCTCCTCTCCTCCCTTAGGCGTCCCTGGCAGTGCACCAGAGTGAGGATGAATAAATAATATGAAGGTGTGGTTGGATGTCTGGGATCGTGACTCAGGATTCCATTTCCCTGACAGAAAGCCTGGACGGTGTACGTTTCAGTTGCCTAGCAGCTTTTTTTTTTTTTTTTTTCCAGGAAAGCTGGAACAATCAGACGGAGCACCAAACACCGAACGCACTCTGGACACAACAAAAGGGTCAACTCCTTTATCCAAGATGAGCTCTGAGGAAAACTGATACCGAGCAGGTAGGCTTCAGGTCCTCGTCACCCAGATGTTGTCACTGTCACTGGACACTTTATATGTGTCTGAAGCATGAAATTGGAGCCTCGTGCTTTCCTTTGTGAAGCCGTATTATGTCATCTCGGTGCAGCCCTGTGAAGTGATCCCCTCATTGACACACAGGACTTTGAACGTGCACTGATTCTCTACAGACTCTAGGAAAGGAATGACATACATGTCTGAGCCTAATAAAGACAACATTCTTCTGTAATGTTGAACACCTTGCAAACGCCTATTGTCTATTTTGCAAAACCTACCTATAAATACAAATCACTTCATTACTCCACGTTTGTTTTTGTGGCTGTTGTTTTATTTCACTTTCATTCATTTCCAGTCCTACATTTAAGTGGGAGATCCTTTGATTCATTCTATGCTCTCATGTATATGTGATAATGTTTCCCTTGGTCTTTAAATGTATATTTGGACTGGTAATCTATCTGCTTTAACTGGAAAGCTCGTTGAGTCAGCACTTCATTCAAAAAAATTCCAAACGGAAGTGACCGATTACATTTTTCTGTCACCCATATCTTCATTCATTAAAAAAATAAATAAAAAAATGCCACCCCCTGGCCACACACACCCACCCGTTCATAATGCCCACGTGCTCTAACTCAGCTGGTCTGAAGTCAACAGGGTGAGAATGAAAGTGAAGGATTTAAAGATTGCCAGCATTCATGATGAGCTCCAAATGTTTTGTGTAAAATGCAAACAGGAGGAAGCTGAAAACGTTGTTTGTTTTAAATATATATTATGATTTATAATCAACAGTCTACCAAATATTGTTCAAAGCTGTGTGGGAGCCTGTTACCCATATCACTCCAAGTGTGTCAGGGGTATACTTAAACCTTAATTATATCACCCTAAAAGGCACGCGTAGTCCTGCTCAACTGATCTGAAGTCAGTTATTTTCTCCAAAAACGTGTGCGTAAGAAAAAGCAGGTCTCTCATTGCTCCATAAAGTTTTAATAGACACTGATGACAGTGAGCGTTGTGGCGCAGAGGAGTGGGAGTTAAGGTGAGTACTTACGACCAGCACCGACGTCCTCACCACCTCCGAGACACTTTGCCTGAGTTCAGCAGCGGTGCCAGGTTTACCCAGACCCCGCGTAAATTTCCTGGTCTCCGGATGCACCGGAGTGGCCATCGCTACGCGTCCCTTGGGATTAATTACCGTCCAATCCACGCGTTTTATCAACAGTTTACAGGAAACTCATCATCGGCTTATCCGCGCCTTCGACCGCCGCTAGTGCGCACCACGAGTTTGAAGTTGGGTCATGTTGTGGTGTGGCCGCTGGTACGACGCTCCTATTCCTCGATTCAGTTTTCGTTCTTGAAAATCAACACATGCCGCATCGCTCCGGAACTCTGCCTTCTCTTATCGGGTATTGTTGACACAATAAAGTGTCCCCTTGAGTAGCGTTTCATTGGCCGTCCATCGCCAGGCAAGAGATGTATAATCTGTTTTCTCCCTTGCGTACTCCGCCTCTTACCGGCTTGAAGTCCTGCCCACTTGCTGTGTGTGTGTAAGCTGGTGGGCCTGGACTTTGGACTGCGTGCAGTTACAGTATGAATGACTGGATCAATGCTTCCCCATTACCACAAAAATCACAACCGTGGCGAACAAGCCTCTGGAGTGTCATCACAACATTCCTCTTTTGTGACACCGGAAACTGGCCTTTAAAACAGTATCAAACGGTACTGTTTTAAAGGCCATTTTTCCAAAGCTACTACAAAAAACAGATTATATTAAAAATAACTGAACTGGTTCAGTGACACACTATAAAAGACTGAATTTATGTACTACTTGTGAGTTAAAAACAAAAAGAGTACTCCCAAGTACTTGTATAGAAGCCTTCTAGCTGCACTTTTCATCTGATTATCTTTATTTTAATTTTTTACCCAAATTATTATATCTATCTAAAAGTAAAGTAATAACTAAAACTGGGAAATGATATTTTATTTAACTGAAAAAAGACCATCCTTTAAAAGAAGCTGACTAAAGTATACCGTGTGCTTATATAAAACTAAAATGAAAATCCTTAAATTGTGTTTACGTTTAGTTTATGTCAATGTGGTCAAGTTTGTCAACACATGTAGGATCAGGGACTTTGGTGCATATGCTTTTTTGTAAGGGTTGGTATAGTAATCATTACCATAAACCTGTTTAATGAGCAAATCTCCCCAGCAAACCAAATGAAAACAAAACAAAAACTCAAAATGAAATAAAAATAGAAAGTATAATAACTTTAACTTTACCTCCATTGGCCTTTTAAAACTATTGTCCACTACCTTTATTTACCATGTAGCAATTTAAACGGTGAAGCCTTACCTTTAACTAACAATTTCAGCTTTTAGCTATCAGTTTATGAATTGCTAAGATAAAGAGCTAAACGTATTAACGTAATTTAATCCCATCCTTCAATTGCTTATTCACGTCCTTTCGGGTTTCCAGTTACATTTGTTTGCTAATATTACAGCAAAACCTTCTAGCAGTTGCTATTTAGCTAACACCGTTAGCCATTTTGTAAGCTATTTTAGCTATTTTACTATTAAAAATAACTGTATTGATTTTTGCTGCCATTTTCTACGCCTTATAGATTACTTTAACTTCATTGTTAACTTTTCTGTTCATATCTCTTCAAGTCCGCTCAGTCACAGTTAAGCTAATCTTTGGCTAACTCCCTGTGCGGTAGTTATTTGTTAGCCCTGGATGGGAGTCACAGCTGATAGCAGTGTATCCTCCCCACAAAGAGTACAGGACAGAAGGGACACTGTGCAGTGATGGCTTGACTGAGAAAGCTTTCTTGGTCAGTGATGCCATCTGCAGGCCACAGCCAACAGAGCCATAAACACACTGCACATCTTCTTTTTACCTACTGAAAATCACCCCTGCCTCTGTACTGGAAAAAATACACAGAACTCGCAACAATCCGAGTTTGAGTACGGTATGTTTTTTTTTTTATTGCTTTCATTTCCAAAGAGCTCTCTGCTGTCTGGAAAAAACGCTGCAATTCTAGGCAGAACTGAGGTTTTCCATCTCATATACTTCACTGCAAAACCCTGTCAAATGCATATTTCCATTCATTCAGACCCATAAACAGATCTGTGTTTATATGGGGAGGCAGCCTAGTTTTGTGAGGGCAACGTCGCTTGGAACTGAAAGTTTCTGTTTTGTTTTGCACATAATCCTTAAAGCTTTCAATTACACTTGCCATCATAACGCAGCGATTATGAGCACATCTCACATTTTCTCACACAACTGAATGGGAACTTCAGAGTTAATTTATATATATGCATATATATATATAAAAAAGCAGAACTCTGTGATTGGAATCATACAACAAATTTCAGCAAATAGAACATTTACTTCACTTAAAACGGCATCAGTGGTGATGGCAGCCACCCCTGGCCACAATGTCGAGGTTTACGTCAATAATACGACAAAATAATTTCATTTCCTTCTTTTTGTGCTGGGCCAAGCGTGGTCAGAGCATCAGCTGTTAAAGGGTGACCGTTTTCCTAGAATGAACACGTAGACAAAATGTTTATGACAATGCAGTGAGAGTTTAACTATCTAAGAAAGAATACTGAATATCTAGTATCAATGTGTTCCTGCATTTAAAAACAACCGATGACAAACATGTAAAACCAGAAATAGAGGAAGTGGTTCAGACCATTAGAAAACAGTATAAAATGACATCCTTAAAAAGAGGTTTCAGAGTTGAGAGTAAAAATGCCAAAAATGCAGTCTCTGATGCAGTCTAAACCAGCGGACATGTCACCATTAAAGCATTAAAAAGCACCAAATGTGCATGGACACATGTACAAATGTCCCAGATATGCGTAGAAAAGAAAAGCAAAGAGTCCGGAGTGGGACAGGACGGGCGGATGCCACCCGAAGGAGAAAGGGTATGGAAACTAGGTGAGCCAACTCATTAAGCGTGGGTCTCTTTGCCGTTCAGACCACGAGCTCGACTTGAGGGGACAGTAGCGCTGCGGATGACCTCCATCCACCTAAAGGGCAGAGAAAGGGCTTTTTAATCAGTCCTTGAAACATAGAGGATGAAAGAAAACTTTTAAAAGATGACACATTTGGTACCTCTCGAATGTGTATTCACTCTCTGATCGGAAGTAGTAGACGTGGGACTTGAAATGCAGCTTGAAGACATAGTCCTTGTGGATGTTTTCGGACTCAGAGGGGACGGTGACCGAGTAACCGAGCAGTGGAAGGCTGGCCAATGGGTAATCATCCTAGAGAGGGGGAAAAACAAAAGTGATTTAAATAATTTGGATTATATCCTGTAAATAATTTCAAAAGGAATCAACAGACTGAGTAACAGACATCAAAAATGTAGATGGGGCAAAATATGACACAATCCCTTCCATAATAATGCAATCATGTCATCCCTCTGGTGGTTTTCCAGAGGGATCCAATGAGGCTTGCTGTGAGAAAATACTGAAGAACAAATGAGTAATTAATCATAATCACAAAGGACAAGCTTAGATTTTTATAGAACTCTGCTCTAAATCCACGTGGGCCTGGCATTGCATTATTTAGTATCAAAAGCAATGCTATACTTTTTGTTTTTTATACCCTTTTTGCTGAAAGTGCACATTTTGTAAAGATCTGTTCGTGTAAAGCAAACAAATTTGACAGCTAGTCTAAACTTGGGTGAATCGAGTGTTCTAGTTTCTGAACTAATGCAGCTTTAGCTTTGGTGTAAGTGTGGTTTTGGCATCTTCATTCGCTTGTATGGTCTGTTAAATGGGCTGGTCCTTCTGTAGTGCTTGTCTGCTCTACTTGAGCAGAAAACATGTGTCTGATGTCTCATCCACCCATTCACACAAGCACCTTTTTCTACACCTAAGTGCTTTCTATAAATCTGTTTCTAAAGACAAAGGGGGACTGTGGTTTTGAGATTGTGGCCCCCAAATTGTGAAACCCAAAACTTAAGAACCACCTGTTCAGGCTTGCTCCTACTTAGCTTTATGTAATTATACTATTTTAATTGTTGTATCTTATTCTTTGTGATTTTTTTTGTTCAGTTACATGCATTTATGGTTCGATGCCTGGCTGCTACAGCCCGCCCTCAGGCATCACCAAAGCCATCCACATGAGATATTTTTAAATTATTTCCTCGTCTGCTTTCTGGAAAAAAAGCATACTAGCAGCAGCCAGTGGCTCCCTTCAGCCTTATAGTAGATAGATCTATGGTATCAATTTTAAAAACTTAGCAGCATCCTTATCAAATTATTGCATTCACAAGATTTTCAGAAATCTTGACCTCTAACCTTGAGGTTGAGGTCACTGGGGGTTGAATTCCTCCGAGAGTTTTAGCAGACACACTTATGGTATCAATTTGAAAGTCCTACGTGTTGTCACCCGCCCGCCCGGCAGGGTAACGACAATAGCCCATCAACGACACAACGCTGAGGGGTAGTAATGGAAAAGCTCCACTGCTGTCTTTCACCTTTACTGGAAGGTGCACAAGTCTCCATTGCAGAGCATTGACAGCATATTTTACAAGTCTTTTCAACTCAAACGTGTGCAGCACATTTAATTTTCTTGCAACTGTTCCATAAATTTTGGTTTTCCACATAATTTGTGCTAACTTCATGAGCCTTTAATACACAGAGGGAGTGTTTGTTTCTATAAAGTTTAGGAGTGGCATTATTTTTCTTGAAATTCACAGTATGAAATACGGCATGGGAAAACGCATTTACCTCAAATATGGCACACAGATTCGATATTTCACACTGAGATCTGATGCTTTCAAGACCAGTCGAGGGAGCGCACCACCATCCTCATAGTCAAACAACAGGACTTTGAGAGCGTGTACTCCTTACCTGGTGAGACTTGTAGAAAAACAGGCTGAAGTTGGTGAAGACAACCCAGAGCTTCTGCCAGCCGTTGCTGTTCTTGAACTTCCTTAGTAAGTTTCCTGATAGCTGATTCTACAAAGAGAAAAACAAGCCTGATTCTGACGCTTTGAAAGCCATCCATATCTCACTATTAGTGCAACACTCGTGAAATTTAACTTCTACCTGCACTTTCAAACATGCAATCAAGCTACTTTGTCTACTTTTCTAAAGAGGCTTCATTTTACTAGGTATAGCTTCCAACATGATCTGATGTCGTTGTGTTGGTGCTGTTCTCAGATCAACAAAACGAATGTTGCCTCAGGTTCAACATTGCAAGTGACCAATCACATTGTACTGATGTCATAGCTTTGCGATTGCACCATCACACCACAAACCACATCGTAACGCTAACCCCATAACCTTAACCCCCAACCATGAGCAGGTCTTTTCCAAATCGCAATGCTATGACATCATAAAAATGCGATTGGTCAGATGCAATGTTGATCCTGGACAAACACCAACACGAGGAGATCAGATATACTAAAGGTTCCCGCCCTAATCTGACACACACAGTGTGTTCAAATTCGTTCATTTAAATGAATTAGACACACTCAAATAATGATTAAACACACTGAAGCCTGCATAATTATTCCTCCTCTTCACACTGACCATTAGCAGACAGTCTGTTCCCATTTTGCCTGTAGTATGTAAGAGCGAGCATGTCTAGTTGGGAATCACTGGTTTAAAAGAATAACTATAAGGCAGGAAGGAAAAATCACAGTTTTGGCCCCTCTGCAATAAATTATGCTTAATTAAAGTCTTTAATAGTGGTGTTAATACCATAATATTTCACTATGTCGCTATGAGGTATTACTACAACTTTAATTTCAATTTCCTCTCTATAAATCTTGCTTCCTGCGATACAGTTCAAATAAAACATAAACACAGGGCCTCTCCTGTCTGCCTGGCTCCTTTACCTCTAGACTCCTGCAGGATTCACTAAAGGAGAGGCTCTGAACACGGTACCAGCAGATAACAGACAGAGGCACTGGTCCCTGGCCACTCGGGGGCCCCACCAGGGGGGTCTTATTCTCACTGACTGGACTAGGCTCCTCTACCACGCAGGAATGCACAGACGTATGGGGGAAAGAAAGACAGACAGACAGAGAGAGAGAAAAAAAACAGACAGGGAGGGAAGGAGGGACAGAAACACAGAGACTGAGTAGGTGAAACACAGGCATGCAGTGGCAGGGGTTAACACTCAGGCCGACGGTGTGTCCAGGCAAGGCTGTGAAGAGGACATTGTTACAACTACAGAGGAAGAGCAGAACTAGATCAGGACACAGCTGGGTTTTAGGAAGGCTACATCCCAAAACAGGATCCGTTCTGTTAATGTGAATGAGGACGTTTAGCACATCTACGTACTGCTCTCTCTCTCTATTTATAGACGGTCAGAGTTGCCGGGAAGAGAAGAAAAAGGACAAAACAACTCAGGAAAGCCACAGTTTGGAGTTTAGATCAGGACATCACATTGGCTACTGCCAAAAGAAGGAAACGTGAGAACAGTAACCTCCTCGAGGCTGTAAATGAAGTAATCCAACAGTAACTCGTAAAAATAATTCAATGAATAAAAACTCCCCATACACAAAAGATCAGAAGCAGATCGGTTTAAAAGCACTGTGTGGAGGATTTGTTGACTAGCAGTGGTACAGCTGAGTCATGTTTTCACAAACACTGACTGATCCATGGAGTTTGCTTTGATGCAAATGCATGAGGAACCTTATGCATAAGGGTAGCGTCACATCACATCCTGTCACTGGTTTCACACTATTCCATCGACAGACAGCTGTTTGCGTGAATTTTACGGAAGAGGATTAGGGCCACTGGAAAAAAACAAAAAGCGGGCACGTCTTTTTTTCTTTTCCAGAATTCTGAGAAAAAAAAGTCAGAATTCTGAACTTAAAGTCAGAATTCTGACTTTTTCATCAGAATTATTTTTTCTCAGAATTCTGACTTTAATCTCAGAATTCTGAGGGGGGAAAAGTCCGAATTCTGAGAAAAAAGTCAGAATTCTGAGAAAAAAGTCAGAATTCTGACTCAGAATTTTTCTCAGAACTCTCAAAAAAAGTAGAATTCTGAGAAAAAATAATCCTGATGAAAAAGTCAGAATTCTGAGAAAAAAGCTAGAATTCTGAGATTAAAGTCAGAATTCTGACTTTTTCATCAGAATTAAAAAAAAATTTCAGAATTCTGACTTTAATCTCAGAATTTATTGAACTTAGAATTCTGAGCTTAAAGTCAGAATAATGACTTTTTTCTCAGAATTCTGGAAAAGAGGAAAAAAAAAAAGATGTGCCCACTGCCCCCCAGTGGCCCTAATCCTCTTCTGTAGAATTTAGAAAAAAAGAATGCACAATTTAAAAAAAATTAGGGCAGTCTTAATCCACAAGTTTATAGTTAAACTTATAGTACTGACCCTAAAGAAATGTTTCTAAATCTGCAGCTTCACTTGGCTTGATGGTGACTTATGGTGAATTTGAGCTAAATGTGGTAGTTTGCAACTAGCTGTCATTATAAAAGAGCATGTGGCATTTAAGGACACAGATACCTACTGGAAGACTGAATTTTTAGATCTGACAGTGTGGATGGCTACAAGGAGTAGAGATGGCACGATACCACTTTTTTATGTCCGATACCGATATCATAAATTTGGATATCTGCCGATACCGATATGAATCCGATATAGTGTTTTTTAATCAACAAAACTGTTTTTTAAATATCTTGCTGCATTTTGTATAAGTTCATACTCAAGTTTAAAACAACAACTACACTAAAGCTATTCTGTTATACCTGTAGACAAAAAAAATATTTCATAGTTCAGCAATACTGATCAATCTAATAAACTTAGACCTACACCATCCTCCCTATTCTGGTATTTTAAAGAGTACTTAGCATAAATATTAAGCAACCTAACTAATAGGGTTCCAACTCCCAGCAACAACAAAAATAAATAAATAAAAAATAGGGAACCACCCCTCACGCTCCACCTCATGATGCTTAATCGACGTAATCAACCTTAATTTGATGCAGTGTGAAAAAAATGCACAGAAATCAATTATTTTTCAAGAAATATTAAATAGATTCAACATCTTTCTTCAACAAAATTGCAGACTGCACAGATGGTACCTTCCCAAAGGAAAAAGTACTATAGCTTACTAGGGTATATATATTAGACTTAATAGTTACTATATACAGTAATGGACTTCTATTCATTTTGCATCAAATTAAAACTTTGGGTGTCAGATAATTATTTATTAAAAGCTTGACATTTTAAATGAGAATAAGAAAGAAAAGTATGTCTTTGTGCCCCCTTTTCCCAGTTAATGCCCTATCGGCCCCCCTGGCTAAACTTTGCTAGATCCGCCCCTGCACAGTTACCAGCGTCAGCTACGTAGAAAAGATCCTCGAGTAGAAAGTAATATTAAATACATTCTAACAACAGCTTATCAAGCTTAAACGTGCTTCTGTTGTTCAGCCGCTGGTTTCCTCTTTCTGGTGCAAAGTGGGCCAAAAGCAAACTAGAGACACGGACTCGCGACAGAAAAGCTGATCAGCTGATCGTTAAGCAGTTTCATGATTGAAGTAGCAGCCGGAGAGGCAGTCGCTCCATATATCGTTTGTTAAGCTTAACGCAGGAATGCTTTACAAACATTCAGAGATGGACTTACACACTTGCTGTACTTCTCTCGGGGATAACTTTGTCGGAGATGAAATGCCGGGTTGCTAGCGAAGCTCCAAATGCTATCCAGACCACCGACAGGTCCCGCATGCCACAGCCGCTCTATCACGTGACGCATACTGCTCCGACTGCTAACGTTCTGAGGTGAGTTACGGCGTGTTGCAAGTTTTGTGAGGTGCTTTCGTGATATTTAATGGATCGGATTACATTTTTTATTTTTCTCCGATATCCGATCCAGTAATTTAGGTCAGTATCGGACCGATACCGATACGTAATATCGGATCGGTCCATCTCTAACAAGGAGGAATCCAAACGAGCCATAATGTTGCTTTGTATCTGCTTAATGTGTAAATAAGAAACTGTCGCTGACTATTTTGCCTTCATCAAAACAAAAACAAAAATAAATTAATTATAATTTTCAAAGTGCTGCTCCAAAGTGGTCAATTATACTTTCACAAACCGCTTTATTGCGATTACGTTTGATGTGTTTATTTGCCTTCAGAGCTGCCTTCATTTTTTCATGGCATGGACTAAACAAGGCGCTGAAACATTCCTCAGTAATTTTAGTCCACATTAATAGGATCCCTTCACAGTGCACCTTTAAAAACTCACTTGTGTTTCTTATTTCAAGAGCAAACAAACTTCTTTCATTATTTGTTCCAATCAAACTTGTTTCTGATTTAATAATAAGTGTTGTGACATTTAAAAAAGAGTGACCCTTGCTAATCTTGTTTAAAAACAAAAAAAGCATTAATGCTCCAGCTGAATTAGTAGTTAATGGGATATAGCAACCTGTTAAGCAGCTTAAGGGGGATACTGTTCCCACTGAAAGATCATCAAAGTGAATTCAGATACAGCACACACTCAGAAACAGAGAAAGAAAACAGCGGGGCAGGAGGAGGGGGGCAGGTCTGAGGTGGGCTGATACCTCCACGGCTATGCTAAAGTCCACCATTGACACGCTGGTGTTCCTGTGCCAGCACACGTGCACCATGGTGTTACCACGGTGAGGCGTGGGCTTCTCCAATGACACGTGGGGAGCTGTCATGTCGTCCTCGGACTCTGCCTCCACCAAGGAGTCCTCTGGGCATTCTGGGAAAGTCAGGAGGTTGTTACTGCTAGACAATGAGCAGGATGATGAAAGAGGGGGAAGGAGAGGCGCTAAAACACAGACAGCGTCAGACCAATCAAAAATCAGCATGTATCTGGGAATTCACATGATGTGTCTCTTAACAGTTAACGCTGCTTCATCACAAAGTCAAGCTTCTCACATTCAGCTGTGTGGCTTCGTACTAACTTACTGTTGTCTGTCAGGCTGCTGGTCAGCAGCTCAGATGAAGGCCCGTTGCTGGTTTTTGCCATTTCTATCGCCATCTTTACGTCCTCCATCCACTTGTCCATCTCTACCAAAGAACTGGAGGAAAAAACACACAAATGGACAGAATGCTGAACAAAACAAGCACAAAGAGTCGCAGCAGGGTAGGCCCGGTGGTCAGAAATAGTCTGGTTAGCCCAGCCAAATGTTCCTCTTAAATAACAGTAAAACATGAACCATCTGTTTATTGAGGCAAAGCGAATCAGTTAAACATCTGAGGGCGGGAAAAGCATGAACTCACGTTGTTGTTGACTGCATGCTTTATGAATTGAATTTATTTTTATCTTCCAAGTATACTTTCTTATACTGTTAGCTTATGTTTATTTGATTTAACAAAAAAAAGAAATATGCAGATGAGTTTTTAGTAGCTTTTCTGAGTAACCTGCCATCCTCCTCTCAGGGGGCAACATCCCTCTATTAGAGGGTAAAGCAACAGACTCTGTGTAGCCAAAGAGGCTAAAAGGGAAAAGACTGAAAATCACAATTTTATGAGCTCACTGTAACTAAAAGTAGATGCTTTTAAAGATGTAACTCAACGGCATCTAAAATATTTTTAAAAACCTGCCACTTTAGGTTCAAGGTGCAAGGTGTTTGCTGGCAATCGTACCTAGCTGCTACTACTACGGACTGCCGTTGCCCAACCAATGTGAAGGCATGAGGTACACCCCACTCATCCTCACTCTCTCTGATCTGGAAGAAGAACACAGAGACACAGAAAAGACATTAGAGAGCTGCAGTATCTAGGACAGCAAAGACCAAAATAGGCAGAAAAGGAGGGAAGGCGGGAGGGCGGATGAAAAGGAAGCGAGAGAGAAGCAAACGTGTAGCTGTCCTGAAAATATGTGTGTATGTGTGTGTGTGTTCCTGTCTACCTATCTTTGTGAGGCCCGAAATCTGCATTCTACCATACTTGTGAGAACCAACAGTCACTTGTGAGGACAAACACGGGTCCTCACAAATTTGAAGGCCTTTTTCAGGCTCAAAATATTGTTTTGGTGTCAAGGTTACAATTAGGTTATGGTTAGGTATTAGGGTAAGGGTTAGGGTTAGAAATGAATGTCTAACCCTAACCCTTACCCTAATACCTAACCATAACCTAGAGTGGGGGCAGATGTTCTCTAGTAATGACAAACTGGTGACAGCCGCTCCAACGCCCTGTGTTCTTCTGAGAGACAACGGCACTTACTGTCATGCCATGGAGCGGCAGCTGCCCGTGCACTTTGAACTGATTCGTCGCCGTCATCCCTCGACTTGTGTATAAAATGACGTCATCAAACTATTGCAAAAGAGGCAGAGGAGGACACGTTAGCTAAAAATCCTAAGAACAAATTAACAACTCGGTGGCATTAAAAACCAAAACTTAACACTGATATCCTGCACACACAAACGCTTCTCTTCATGCTTATGCAACAAAATCAAATACTCGTGTAAAACACTAAGGCCGCCAAAGTTCAAAGCAACATCTGCTACGTTCCCCTGCTTGAACCTTTGCGGTTGCACTAAATCTGCCAACACCATCTCAGTAATGCATAGCCGGGCAGGATAAAAGCATGATTATCATTTCTGCTGAGATCAGTCAGCTAAATAATTCGATTAGTGATATGAGATGAAGAAAGTGGGACGTTACCAGGAAAAACATTCGCTGCTGCAGCCCTTTTCCAGACAGTTTACTGAGGCAGCCCAACCTGATGAACTCCTGAGGAAAGAAATCATTTGTCACAAAATCTAAACAGAAACAAAAAGTTAAACAAATCTCTCTCCTGTAGATTTCAAACGCACCCGACCAGGAACAACAAGATTGTCGACACCAATCAAATCCTTCTTCAGCTCCAGAAGTTTCTGCAAGTTCTCCATCTTGATTAGGCTTCCCTGAAGCTGGTCCACCACCTCAGACACATCAGCTAGAGCAGCTGGACACCAACCAGAGGCAAGAGATCGTTACAGATGCTCCGTTACACCAAAACACTGAAATATGCTTCTGTGAACTGAGTGTAACACCTCTGCAATCCCTGAAGTCCACATGAGTAGCTGGGTAATGTTTGCACAGGCGCTCCAGGATCTGCTTGTAGTGAATGAGGCGGTGCAAAGGCCGCAGAATAAAGACGTTGAGGGGAATGTAGCAGACCTTTTGCAGCTCGAAGTCTCTGCAGAGACCCTCCAACCTTCGGGACGCCTTGCACGCCTTCTCAAGCTCCAGCAGGATTTCAGACTGCTTACTCAGGTTTGCTGTCAGGGGCTGCAGGTAAGACTTGTTATCCACGAACAGTCGTGATTTTCTCTAATTAAACACGTATAGAAGTTTAACAAAAAGTCACAGCTCACCTTCAAACCCTGAAGGTTCTTCAACAGGACATCTCCAATGCGCTGGTAGTCTCCCTTAATGTGTGCATTAGAGCGTCCTTCCCTTAAAAGAGAAAGACAGCAGTCCCTTTTAAGCAATGTCTCCTAATCAGTGGTTACTATTGGAGCTTATTTCCTGTTTAGCTTGCAAAATCTTCTTTAAAATATATGAAGAATTGCGTCGCTTTATGATGGTTCAGAAAATACAGCTTTCTTAAAAAACTATTTCTATAACCTTTTTGTGTAATGTCCCAAATGTTCTTGCATATTCATGTGTGTTTGCCGCTCTGCTCATGTGTAAATTTTCATTTGCTGTACTTGTTGCCAGCTTTTCTTTTCTTTTTTTATTCATTGATTTATTTTCCTGTGTGAAGCTTATTGTAATATCTGCCTCGCTTTGAGCTACATGAATAAATATTATTATCGTTGTGGACAGCGGATGAGCCGGGTAAGCTACATGAAAGCACTTTAATCTCACTGACTATTCAGTCACACTGCGTTCAAGAATAATTCCAATGAAGTTGGAATGGACGCGTTTAACTTCAAGAAACACCAGCAGGTGTCTCCCTTGAGCATCAGATTCCCCATGTAGGATTCATGAGGAATGGGGCTGCCATTACTGGACTTGGTCAGACTAGTTATTAATTTAATGTTAACGTTTTAGCAGGGAATTTAGGGGGAATATCTCAGTCTGTAAAATGCATCCTACTGCTCTTATGAAAGACGACTTTCTCATCATATTCTTAACAACCAAGGTCCATATCTAGTACAGTATTTGAATATGCAAAGCTGCAAAAAAAGAAAGACAAATGTAGGGGTGGATAATTTGCATATGCATTTGAATGTGGGTCTTATCAGCCGAGTAAAGCACACTATCACTTTCTGCTTTAATTTGGAGCTCTAATGAGTGTGACTAGATACAGGAGACTTTGAAATAAAAATCACGGACTGTAGTTAATGGCCATAAATTTTAACAGCTTTATGCGTCACTTTCTCCGTGTCTGTGAAAAAGTCAGTGTGTACTAGATAAAGCACAATCATTAAGGAGATCAGAGGGCATACACCTACAAACCAGAATAAAGGCAGGCTGTGGTGCAGCATGACTGTTGCTATGGCGATTGTAGCTCCTTGGGTCATCTAAAGGGACCGGACCGCCCTCTTGGGCTAAATGCCAGCAAAACTCATTAAAAATGGGGGAGGAAGTCGTTTTAAATTGAACCGTAACCCCCGACACATCACCGGGCTTGTTCCTGACCCTGCAGGAAATATCTGGAAGTGAAATGAGCCTCACCACAGTGCCAGCCTCTGCTCCACCTCCCTGAGAAAACCTGTGTGGAACTTGTGCAGAGGCTCAAAGGTGGAGAAGATGGCGTCCTTCAGGGAGTCCGGAGTTGCCTCATCTTGTCCCACGGCACTCTGGAAAGACTGGTATCACGGATACATGCATACAGTGATCTTTCAAGCCATTTAACGAGGGAAATACAGTTTAACCATAAAAGTCTCAGTTCACTAACAAAACCAGGTTTTTGAGTGTTTTGTTTTTTTCATTGTGCAGGTGGCAGCGCTTGTCTACTTGTGACAAGCAGGTCATACTTGTGACATCATGACAGGATGTTTACAGATGGTGTTTAAACTCTATTAGAACTTCCTGGTATCTGGATATAAGGCTGATTGTGGGTGAATATTTAATTTTGGCCTATATAAGAAATAAAATACTTGATTTATATGAACTACAGTGCTGTGCAAAAGTCTTGAGCCACCCATCATTTTATTATATTTTGCTTCCAAGGGGCCAGATTTTTCTTGTGTTTTTAAAAAGTGGTCTTCAGCAGTAGTTTTTCATTGGCTGTTTTTTCACTCATTTCTCACTCATAAGTCCAGTCGTTGTACCACTCATGTTAGGATGTAAAGAGGAGGTGAACTGGTGATTCTGGTTGTGTGTCTCTATGACAGGCGACCTGTCCACGGGGCACCCAGACTGTTGCCATATGACAGCTGGGAGAGGGTCCTTAGATTGGATAAGCAGGAGAAAATGGAAGAATGAATGGGTGTTGGGTTTTTTGTTTAAACTGAGGGAATTTGAATACAAAAACGCTATCAGATCCACCATGTAGTACCATCTGAAAAGCATTTGATTGGCAAAATCTTCATTTTTCAGCATGACAATGATCCCAAACACACTGCCAATACAGTAAAATCACACCTGGACAGAATAACACACAGAGGAATATTATCAGTCATGCATTGTCCTCCTCAGAGCCTGGACTTCAATATTACTGAAGCAGTGTGGGATCATCTTGACAGAGAACAGAACAAATGGCAGCCAGCATCCAAAGAAGAGCTTTGCATGTCCTTGAAGAAACTTGGAAAACTATTCTTGAAGACTATTTAAAGAAATTAAAAGAATGTTTTCCTAAGAGAATTTAGGATGTATTGAAGATACCAAATACTGACTTTCAAGCTTGTTAGAATTAAACAATCACCTTTCATACATGTTTACATATGTTTCAATAAATCACAGCAACTATTTCACATTTTTCTAGAAAAATATGAAGAAACAAGGGGTAACTCAAGACCTTTGCACATTTATGTATGATACCAAGGGTTACCAAGAGATCTCCACAGCGATTTTCTTCTGAGAAGAAGAGATAAAGTGAACAGGTAATGAAAAGCCTTTTGCCTCCTTTCAAATCCCTTAATTAGCTGAGGATGAATCGAAGAATCAATAGCCGACCATTCTTAACGCTGTTGTTTCATTAACTCAGAGAGAAGCCTTATGTTTTGTGTTTGTGGACATTGAACAGAAAACAGCTTTATTTAGTTGACGTGATGGGAAAAGAAGTGGGTTTTAGGAAAAGTGAGCGCTGGAAACGAGGCGCCAGCTGTTGTTCAGATGACTTCACCCTTAACAGCAGCGGCACCAACCAGAGCGAGGGAGCACACATACACATGCAGCAGAATAAAAGAACGAGGGCACAAGCCCACCCAAAATATTTATGAGATGTGTGAAAGACTCCTCTGAAAACTGCAAGCCGAGAAAAGCTGCGGCTTTTGAACCTGCCAGTGTAAAAGGAGAGCCGAATCAAACAACGGCAACGCTTCAGTCCAGCCTCATAAGGACATCCTCCTTGATTGCATGTGAAGGAGCGGTACCGCACATTTAATATCCTGTTTGTACCCAGCAATTAAATCTACAGGAGCAGGCTGAAGCAGTGAGTCACAGGCAGAGAGCGCATGCGGCTAAATCCATCTATCTCTTTAAACACAAACACAGTTTAGTATTCACAGCCTTGAATGGGGGGAGATAAATGCATTTCGGAGAACGAGCATGGGGAATGAATAAAAAATGAAATCGCATCTGCCAAAATATTCCTGTGTCACTGCCTGACTCTATGTTTTGGCGGGTGCTCTGCAATGGAGCAGCTAACCGGAATAATCAATGTTTTCCCCCCAGAGGACAAGCGCAGGAGAAAACAAACAGGAGAGCGTCGGCTTGGCGAGCGACTTGGCCCATCTTACCACGGTCACCACCTCGAGGTCCTTCACATACGTCCGTTCTGTTGTCAGCAGCTCCTTGGCGATGAAGTAGGCTCGATCTGTTGGGAACCTCTGCAAGGGCATCACAAACGAAGGGGGGGTGCAATCAGCTCCACAAATGTCTAACAGTAACTTTATTCAGGACAGATAATCTGGGTCCACTTCTATTTTGAGTAGCAACTTTATTTAAAAACAAATCTTTATAATGTCACAACAAGGCAATATATTAAAGTGGCTCTTGGTTACAAACCTTCCTTCGAACCTCGTCTTCATCATCAGTGCGAACGCTGCAGGCGTCGTTGAGCAACGGGCTGGTGAGCGGGGAAGGCAGCCGGCCGTCGGGACTGTGACTGCACAGATCCAGCAACTTCTGACCGTTGACCATCCCGTGGGAGTGTCCAGAGGACGCGGACAGGTGAGGACTGTTGGAAACCACACCTGCACGGAGCCATAGGTGACCATAATGAGATGAGAAAACGATGCACGATAAAGTTAGGCAGCTCTGAGAGCACTTGCCTACTTTAAGCCGCAGACGGGTTGAGTTTTGCAGAAATTAAATAGTAAGAACAATTTTAATGACCAAATTGTTAGAATTTCTGAAGCAAACATGAGGTTTCTTTGCTTTTCTCTGTATTACATTGTTATAAAGCATTTGGTTTTGTTTTGTTTTTCAAACTGATTAAATGACACATTAGGAACAAGCTGAAGTGTGTGATGACATTTTTCGCCATGTTCTGACATTTGTTGAATACACAGCTAATAAATCGAGAATGTAATCAACAGATTATTTGATAGGGAAAAAAATCAGTAGTTTCTGCTGCACAGAAATGTCATCTTCGTCAGATGCCGTGGTGGCATTTGGCTAATAATTAAACTCTCCAGCATTCGATTCATTATCCTACACTGCACACTTTACCTAATGGACACCTTAGCAAGCTAAACCAAACTGTTTCAATCATTGCATCTGAGGTCTGCTTACAGAAAATATAGAGTCAGCCGTGACTCGCTCAACATTCCAGACAACTCTGGCAGTTTTCTTACCACGTCAATCAATACGCAAGCTGAGACAAATACTGCAGGGTGATCGAGAAGAACGGCTTACTTAGTGTCATCCATTCTGACAGCGTTCACTCAGCTTACTTACTATGTTCCGGCAGCAACTTGCTCACCTCTCTCTGGCGACTTCTGGTGTGTTGGCACGAACGCAACAGCTATAACAAGAACGCAGGCCAGTGCAGCTGGTGGCTGCAGTTAGCTCAATGCACAAGTACAGCTGAGGGAAGGAGTGACTCAGGCAAATACACACTACACACAATCTAGAGGAATGCTACAAAGGAGACGGAAAGGTTCTAACATCTACAGTGGGGACCAGACTCCAGAAAATACACCGACTTCAACGGTTTAAAAAGAAGGATTTGGAAAAAATATCGTTTTAACGTCTTTATTGACTCTGCTGAACACATATAGTTCAAAATTGTGTGAAAAGCAGCATAGAAAAGGCCCAGTGAACATCTACAAGAACACCGTGAGCGAATGAATGCAAGACAGAAGACAGACGTGGAAAAAGTGGGGATAAATGCATTCATGCTTCTAGGCCTGTAATAGTAAATGGCTTTATGAATATTTTAGTAAACTGCTTTTTGTTTTCACTCTGTTACTGCTGAGTCGAGAAACGTGTTAATGACAAATGGGTTAATTTGGAAATTCAGAAATTATATAATTTATAACATAAACACAAATCAATTTCACATTAGGTTTAATTTAATAAATTACACAATAAGTAAAAAATACTGTACATTTCAGCTCTTTGTAAATGAGCTTGCTGTTATTTCTCACAGTCTAATTTAATGTAAATGTCAATATCTTACTAGATGTAAAGTATTGAAATGACAGTAATAGCACAATATATTACAGTACATACAGTAGAGTGCATGCAGAGAGCAGCCAGAGCAGAACAGCAGGACCTGAGCCATACCACAAATCTGGTTCATCACAGCATGCATTGCAAACAAACCATCAAGGACACCAGTGGGTGAGAACAAACACAAGCCTGGCCCACACTGCAGTGATCCAGTAACTCCCAAATCTACATTATCTTAACACCATCTCTTAATTTTGATTTATTATGGATGGATAGACTTCAGTAGGTATTGATAGAAGTGTAAAACCATCATATCTCACTTTTGATATGCCTCTTAATGTCAGCGCTAAAGACTTTCTGGGGGGCAACCGCTGAAGCAGTTGATATGATGGATGAGCAAAGAGACTCTGTGCTTTGAGGTGCTGCCCTTAAACTGCCATTCATACATAGAGTAACGCACGCATTCACCGATACTAAAACCCGCACATTCCCAGGCTCCTGTCATCTACAGTCTCGTTATCTGGATCATTGCAGAAAAGGGAACCCAGAGGCTGGTAATCTTGTTTTCTTGTTTTTTTCCTCAACCACACATTATGAGTTACAGAAAAGATAGACATGCATTCAAAGTTAGAAAAAGAAAAACTTACAAGATCAAACAGTTTCATGCTGACAGACAGGGACAGAGAAAAATAAAGAAATGAAACAGAGAAACAAAAAATGTAAAATAAAGCTCAACCGCTTGTTAAACAGAATACACAAAGACAAGCATGAAGACAGGGGTGCAAAAGAAAGTTAAGAAAAGAGACTGGAAATAAAAGTTAGGAAGACTGCAGCTCGGTGATGCCAAATTACTGCCAGAGATACTTGAACGCAAATCAAGAGCAGACTGGGATTGTCAACACTGGGCATGAAAAGCCACAAACTGTTGTGGAGTGACCACAGTGTAACACTGCAACACACACGTGCTTTTAACTCTATCAGATGAAGCCACTGCCGGTCCCGCGAAGCTACTACTCACGCAAATCTTGTGATCTCGTAACTGCCAAAACATCTGTGAACAAGAGAGCGCAACTCCCCCCACAGGGCAAGGGCTAAACTAAAACTCTGATACTTTGTGATGTTTTTATGACAACATGCTGATGTCAGATTGTTTTTTTTCAAGGTCAACTTTAACCTTGCGTGCTAAAACTGCTTAGGTACTCATGTCCCCCAAGTGAAGTTTGAAAACGATCCATAAAATTGTGGGTAATATATAACTTTTACTAATTTTCACATTGGATGTGACCTTAACTTTGACCCGATTTTCACCAACATGAAATCAACTCCAGCTGTTATTGATATCTAGCATCACACAAAATTTTGAAAATTAGATCTTGATAGCTGTGGACGCTAGACTGATTGCAAACAGATACACAGACAAGCAAACAAACAGAGCCGATTACAAACTCCCTCCCTTTGGCGGGACATTTAAACATGACAGCTAAATCATAAAGTTTGCTTCAAGTTAATGAGTGGAGGTACTGCATATGGATCAGCATCACTTCAGACCAGAACTTCTCACAACAATCAAATAGTAGGTGCTGCATTAAGAGTAAAAAAAGAAAGGTAAATGTACAGAAGTTAACAGTTACTACTACCTCAATGACACATCAACAGACCCCAGAAAATATTAGTACCAAGCACAAAATGTCTTATGCAGAAACCTTTAAAAAAAATGTAACTAATTTCAAATAGTTAGATGTGTCTATGGACAGCTATGGAGCAAAATGTGGATTTTCCGTAGGGAGTTTTAAGGCATCGTCTGACTTATGAATAAAATCTACAACATTTTTAATCAGCCTCACGTTTCAAACTGTCTGAAAGCCTCTGTACTCTCTGTAGTTTTTAATTAGTAGCCATTGAGTGTAAAATCCTTAAAAGGCACGTGTCTATGTCCAAACGGACATGTTAATATAATTAAAGAACAGCGAGGCTGAACATTAAAGCCGCTCCATGAAATGGGCAAGAAAAGCCTGAACGCATACATTCGGCTACGTTTAAAAAGTGCTTCTACTCAGCAGTGCTGTGCTGTGACCACTATGGACTCGGGAGTGTGTGGATGTGAAAAAGCCTCCTGCTTACGTTCTGACCCAGACCCCTCTAGCTCTCAGTCGCAGATGGTTTAAAACTTTTAGCGCACTTAACAGCTGAAAATGTGTCCGATATCCTCATCGCTGAAGGCATGGGAAGCATCCTCATCTGCCTCCTCATCCAGCTGGAGGCTGCCAAAGGAAAACGTGTTTCTTGGTATGGGGGAACTAGAATTAGCCTCCGCTGGGCTACCAAACATCACGGGGCTGCTGCAGTTGCCCCTGTTATTTTCTAACTCCGACTCGCTGGACTCTGAGCCGCTTGTGTTCGGGCCATCGTTCATTTGAACTGCTCCGTACTGTGTGACACCGGTTGATCTTAATCGTTTCTGCCCCAGACTGGTCCGCGACCTGCCTGGCGCAGTTAGCCCATTGGCCACCATGCGGCGCTCAAGAGCAGCCATGCGTTCAGCCCGAGAGAGGACAGTACGCGATTCTTGCTTTGCAGAGGACGTTCCTTGGACTGCGTCTGCGTCAAAATGGACTTTGTGGAATTTCTGTGAGCGAGGAGATCGGCCCATGACGGGAGAGCATCTGCCGTCATTAAAGTTAAGTGGAGTGGGACTGTAGCCGTTCTGGTCTATGCGACTGAGGGAAGGTGCGTGATGGAGAATGTCAATCACAGGACTGGCAGTGACACCTCTTGAACCCGTCACAGTGGAAACTGTTATAGGGCTGTTGCTCTGCCTCTCTTGGACACCTATGTCTCCTATAATGCTATGAACAGGACTTCGGTCAACCGTTTGGCATGACTGCTTGGGAGAATGTTCTAGCTCATGACTCATGATGAGCGATGCTCTAGAAGAAGAAGAAGACTCCCTATACATCCTACCCAGAAAGTGCTCCTGTTGAGCCTGCAGAGCCCCATTTATCCCTCCAGAGCCAGATCCCCGGGGGAGCATACCCTGTTCTCTATAGCTGTGGTCTGACCTGCTAGCCTGGTCCCTGCCCAAGTAATACTGAGCATCTACATCACTGAAGTCAATGTAGGGAATGGAAAAGCTGCCGCCTTTAGCAGCCCTAGATGCTGGACCTGTATTCAGATGTTCGGGGTGGGTCTGTCGTGTTGGGCTCCTCGTCTCCTCTGTCCTGGATACAGACCCCGTTCTCTCTTCGTGGCCATTTCTCTGATGCGAGGGGCTCATCCTCGCCCGCGAAGCTGCCGGGACTTCTGCACTCACCAGGACCGACTCCTTCCAGTGACGCCGAGGAGAATCAATTCTGTCCCCAGGAGCACCACTCTGCCAGTACGAGACAGGAACACAGGGTTAAAGAATTTAAAGACCACAATTTATTCATTGTATTCATTACTCTTACTGAAGGCCAGGATTTTAAAGTTTTTAAATAAATTCTACCTGACTTGAAAATACCCTGCAGTACCCCCATGGCTCTGTTTTGTTGGGCAGGCTGGCATCTTCTATGCACACACACATGTGCAGGGATACCACAGCACAGTATTGGGCTACCATGTGTCACCAGAACAGCCCTAGTGCTCCTTATTAATGATTCCCACTCCACAAAGTCTCTTGAACTGTGTTGGAGGGATCAAACACTATTCTTCTAAAAAGATGTTCTCTAATTTGGTGCTATGATGACAGCGTTAGCTGTATAAAACAGGAGTTTATTCATACCAGAAAAATGATCTTGGAGCATAACAGAGTCTTAAGATCCATGCCTCCGGATGAGTAGGCTGTATTTTGCTGTATTTTTACATTATATGCATTTTAAAAAGAGAAAACAATGTGAAAAGCGACACTATGGACTGTATTTGCTCAGACAACAAAAAATGCTGTATGCAACAAATTGCCCACTTAAAAGACTCACATCTGTTGGCACTTCACGGTGGCTTGGAGAAGGCAATGGTGACAGGCGACTGTTGTGTTGGACCCGACTGCTGTACTGAACACGACTGTGTTTCCTGGCAGACAGGATATTAAAGGTCAGCGTTATAAACTCTGAGCACCCTCGCCTGTACCAAATATGTCAAACGTATCTGCAGCCTTTACCTTTCAAACGGGATCTTTTTAAATTCAGACTCTTTCACATATTCAATCACCTGCTTCTGCGTGCGACCGCTGCAGAGATAAATACGAGACAGTTAATGATGAGCTATTCCGCAAGAGCCTTAGTAGACTGTTAAGTGATGCTGTGTTCTTGCAGCCATGATAGACAGAGTTTAGCTCTTTGATGCAAATGCTACCTGAATCTAAAGGAGGAGCCTCGTGAGAAGAGTACCGGCTTGGGCTTGGGCTTAGGTTCCTCAAATAGGCGGAAGAAGGCGTGATATTCAACACAGATCTTCCAGAAGACTTTACAGCAGTCCCTGCTTGGCATTAAAAACTCCAGAGTGTCCTGATATGAACTCTGGGGGACACATCAAGACATTTAAACACAACATCAGTCAGTGAGCTGAAGGGTTTCAATATCTTGTGATGTCACTTACATTTAGATCCGGCCTCAGCTTAATGAGGAAGCGTTTTCTCTTGAAGCTCAGTTTTCGAACTTTAGACCAGTTGAAGGCGTTAATCTTTGTGTGTCCCTGAAGTGATGAAAAACAGAATTCACTACTTTGCACTACTAAACACATAAAAAGCGTTTGATACCAGTTGGGCTGACCTGCACTGATTTTAGACTAACCTGGAAGACCAGGACACCCGTGTGTGCCACAGTCAGGCTTAACTTTGTTCCCTCGCGATCCTTGGCAGGATGGAGCCGAATCCCGTACATCTCCAGCCTGCGAGCAACTTCTAACAAATGGCAGTCTGATTCTGCTGGTGTCTGACCACTGTGGTATAAAACAAAACAAATGAAACTATATTTCATGTAGTGTTTAACAGAAACAAATCTCAGGGAAAGACCATAGGCATCAATAAAGCGAACATACTAACGAGCACTGTCGCAAACCTCCACTGTCAAAAAACAAAGACACCTTCTTAGTGTTGGGTTGTCTATACTTTCGAAAACTGGAAGCACTGGAAGCATACTGTGGTGGTTTGAGCAAATCAAAGATGTGGAGCTACCTGCTGTGGGGACCGCTCGCGAATGAGGGACCAGCTGAAAGTAGCTTTTATTTAACCCACATCTGTTAAACTCTTTAATATCTTTTAAACCTTGGTGTTATTATTGCAACAAAATATTCTGTGTTATACGCTCATAAAAATCTTTTACACACAGGAAAACGAGCTTTAAAATTCAATCTATTCATTGTTCACTTTAGAAAGTATTTTCTAGATGGTTTTGGAAATAATTATTAGAGCAGGGAGGGTAAATTCAGACAAAAATGAATCGTATTCCCCTGTTGGATATCTGGCTTATTAAAGTGAAAGACAAAGACAGAGTTCAATCCAGGTTTCTCAAGTTTATCTGAGTTTCTGGAGAAGTGGTGGGAGGGGCTGCAAATGCCAACTAACCTTCCTATTTCTTATCAGTGGATAAGCCTTCCTGTTTCCTGTGTGTGGTAATTAATAAGAGATTTAATTCTACATGGCACATAGCCAGAAGTACTGCAGTCATCAACTAAGAAGGACTCTTGGTGGGAAAAAAAGAGCAAGTTAAAGGGAGCAGTCAGCTCTAACGGAGCTGCTTTCATGTTGCCGCAGCCACCCACTGCGTGCCCATCTCTGGCAAGACACCCTGTAATGCTGAGGTGAGACAAGTGTTAGCAAAGCATTGGCACATATTCAAACCCACGCACGGTTGGGGGAATTTTGTGAAATGTGCTTTAAGGACATTTGGAAAGTTTCCAGTAACATACCACTCCCAAAACGAGTGGCAGTTATAATAGAAAAGCCTAAAAAGAAGCGCCAAGTTCAATCGCCAGCTTCACTTCTTGCGACCTCCTGCACGAGACGCCTCAGAGCGCTCTCTGACAAACTGCGTTTTTAACCTACTGAACCGGCCGACAGCAGCAGCGTGAGTCATGCAGCAGGTTGAAGGAGGATTTCAGATCTCTGTTAGGAGGAAAGTAGTCTTTATAGACAGAGCAGAAGATGAACTCACATCCACTTCTGGCCAGAAGCTGTAAAACAACTTACAAAGACTGCCTTTTCTAAGCCCGTGTATAATAAAAATACACAGCTCTCTGAGAAAGGAGCCTTTCATTCAATGGCTGTTTTCCTGAATGTGCCACCTCTATAATAAAAGTTCCCAGTGGGACACGCACGCGGTCTGAAACAACATTTCCTGTTGACGGGTTGAGAGAGTAATTTGAGCGCAGCCATGCCTTCAGTGACCTTATGAAGAGAGTTAAACAGAAACTACGACTGGAACCAAACAACTGCCTTATTTTAAAACCACTGTGCAGCCTTGAATCAAGATCTCTACTCACATATTCTTTGAGTGAAACTCCATGATTTTGTCAATGAGGGGCATTTGATCTGGGATGTAGTTGTTGTTGAGGAGGTGTGACCGGCACTGGCTCTCCTCAAAGTCTCCAATCTCAGCTTAAGGGAGACATGAAAGAAAGGGGGGTGAAAAAGCTCATGTTATACAAAATAAGAATAAAATAAATAAGAATTGATAATAATGAGAATAATAGCAAAGAGAGTCAATGTAGGGTGCTTGTAAAAGCACTTCAGAACGTGGCTTTTCTGGAGGAATTAAAGGTTTTTCCTCTTTTAGTGTTTTATTGATACAAAAAAACTTTGATCACTATCGTGTGACAGACTGCAGCAGTGAAAATGCTCAGATTTCCTGGCATTGGCACCATCTAACTAAAAAATACCCACCGTAATACACAGATAATAAATTTGCAGTGGTGTTAAGTGTGCACTGTTACATTCACGGTTAAAAGAAAGCATTTAATCTTTAGATGAAATGTTTTCTGTATCAGGATATAATAAAAATAATCCGTGTCTTAGCTGCTCTTAAAATTAGGTAAACAAATCCTCTGATGAACAACAACACATGACATCTTACACCCTATAATTATTCATTTAACAAAAGAAATTCATCAAAAATGAAAAAGCAGTGTGTGAAAAACCCTCACTGCTTCTGCAGGAAATATGAGGCTAAGTAGCTGCTGGGTGCTGATAATCAAATGCACTTGATTAACTGATCATCAGCGAGTGCGAGCACCTCTATAAAAGCACTACTTTAGGCAGCTTGCTGGTCTGGAGCCATTGTTTATTCACACAATGCCAAGAATGAAAGACATCAGTGATTTTAGTGAAGCGATTGTTGCTGATGGTGATGATTTGGGAACTCCTCAAAGTATTCTAGAGACAAATGTGAGGCTAAATCACCGTTTACCTAGTTTTTCAGACACTGCTTCTACATTTTGTTGGTTTTTTTTCGTCAAATAAATAACTACTTGCTGTAATTTGTCATGTGTATTTGTTTGTCTGAGGTTGTATTTGCCTAATTTTAACAGCTGGTGAGGACTAGATTATTTTTTACTTACTTTTCATGTAAAATCTTAGAACTGATACTGTACTTTGCGGTGTACTTTTGTTTTTTTACCATGACTGCCTTTCATCTATGTGTGTGTTTTGTTCCCGTGAGCTTAATGACAAAAACAGCTCCGGCGTTCCTTACATTGTATAATGTAGGAGACCATCAGAGCGGCGCTGGTGTCGTTGCAAGTCAGACGTCCACAGAAAAGGTCCTGTTTGATCTGGAGGGCAAACAGGTACCTGGGCCAAACACAAACAGCATTCGCATTATACAAAAGGAGGAGCTGGAGTTTGGTGTTTTCTACCACCTGAATTCTGGATCAGATTGAAGTCTACTGCTAAACTCAAACATGGCAGCCAAGAGGATTATTGCAAATTCTAACTAAATGAAAAGCATCTTTTGCCTTTCTTTGAACCACAGTCAGCTGGAACAAGTGTACAGTTTAAATTCAGAAATCTATAAGAAGTAAAGTTAGTTTTCGGGACATTTCCTGAACACATTGCACCTCCTGGCTGTAGTCCAGCACAGAAACAAATATAGTCCTGATAAGAGGCATAATAATTTCTTTGGTTTTTTGAGAACATCTAACGTCAGCGCCAACTAGTCAAGCAGTTTACATCCACCTCCGTCCTTCAGCTGCCGAGTTTGCCAAAAAATGTTTTCAATGTCTTTTGCATTTTCAAATCAATGAATAATTATGACAAATAACCAGGATTTAAAGTCCAGAACAAGAAAGGAGAAACCGGAAAACCATTAGCTCCGCACTAATCTCCCAGGAGGTAAATCAGAAACGTGGCAGCCCTGATATGTGAACAGCATAGCGTGGCGGGGAATAAATCTTGTGGGAACCGCAGCACGTTTCATGTTTCCACAATTGTTTTCAGTCACAGTGGAAATAAGTGACACTGATTTACACTGACACACTGTATACAAGTGCATGTTTCATTGCCAAGCGGAAGATAAGCACGCTGTTGGGACGAAGATAAGTTATATCACACAGAGAGGAGCTCACCTCGTTAGCTCCTCCAGTAGCTGGGCGTGGTCCGGGGGGAAAAACTTCACAGAAAACCTCAGGATTGTGTGTTTCGGCCCTGCGTAAACACAACAAAGAGATCTGCTATTGGACTGCATCAAATACACAAAACAGCAGCCCTTTGAAGCGAGATATGCTTCTCGCTCGCTTACAGGTTTTCTCCAGACAAACAAAGAAACGTTCACTGAGAGAGATTTCTTCAAAGAATAGGGTTCAGTATTTTAAAGCACTTACGCCTGAGCTGCTTGATAATGGGTTTGATATGGTCCAACCAAACCTGTGAAAGAGAGAAGACGGTCAACACGGAGCTGATTTTAGGGAAAGCTACGTTAGGTATGCTTGACAGAGGTTCCTCTGTGCTCTCATTTACTCACCATCATCTTTTGTTGGTTCTGAAACTCCAAGCCAAAGTAGTCACCCTCAATGAGATTCATGTGGGAGCACACGAGGTCAAACAGCACCTTGCCTGAGGCTTTTTGCTGTGAACAAAAGGAAAAGACAAAGAGCTATAGTTAATATAACACTGCAACAGTAACTATTCCTGTTTTAAAGTCAGCTTTTGTCCTCAGCATTGAAGTCAAAGGAGACTCTGGTATTTTATATGGTTACATACATAAAGCCAGCCAAACTTCTGGGCCGAATGACACAAAAGAGCACTCAGGCGCAAAAGAGCCCGGCTTTGTTGACCTGTCAAACCCCATGCGAGTGAATGCTACCCAAGTAGATAATCATTTTTTTGACCAAATTCCTCTGCCAGCCTTCGTCCTTCTATTCTTGCTTTCACGGGCTCGGTTGGTCACAAAACCCCTTCCTCCCTGCTGGAGCCAGAGGGGGAGGCAGATCCCGTCTTTGATCTGTGTTTTCAGTGTCACTGCTGTCACTGATGACGGCCTGGCGGCCTTTGAGGTTGATACAGTATCAGGACGGGATAAAGACCCTCCCCGACCACCTCCGTCCTCGCTCGCACCGCGCGCAAACACTTTGAAGAAAGAGCGAGCAGCCCACGTGCTGCCTGGCGATGTGACAACACACAGGCCTCAGAAATCCACCACATCTTTGGAGAGAGAAACTTTCCCATGTAAGGTCAAGTAAAAGTCAGGGATTTCCACTGAAACACTTCTGTTGCAGGCACCCTGAGAAGACAGAGCTCTGTCAGGCGCACACACAGCAGGAGAATTTCTGCCTGGCTGCTTCCTCGTGACTGCTTTGCACCAGAGCGGAGCGTGTCCCAGCTATAGCATGTGAGTGTTTGTAGTAGCAGTTCCCTTTGGTTTGGATAATGATCCAGGGATGTCTCCGAGTGGGTTTCAAGGAAGCAGTTCCTCCTGTGCTTTTACATAAAAGGAAGAGTGAGTCGCAGAGACGCGTCACATGAATTCCCCTTCATGCAGCTGAACTGTATTAAAGGGTCTCGCCCGCCTTTAAATGTGTCTGGTTTCACAGGCAAACAATGATACAGTCTGCGCTCCTGTTGCTCAAAGAATAAAAACACAAGCTTAGCCAGCTTAGTGAAAGGGTTTACACTTTCACAAAAAAATCCAAAGTCTTTCCCAAACAAGCGCCCACTCACAACATCAGCCACCCCCCCGCGTCTGTCCTTCCTACACAGCACTACTGTCTCTCGTCAGGCAGCGCAGAGGGTGTCCTCTGTCGCCATATGGAAGCCAGTTGTTTCCATATGGTGACAAGCAGGCTAGAGGGAAAGAGCTTAAGCCCTTCTCACACACGTAAATATTCCACCCTAACTGAGGCAAATGAACTCCTGAATGACTTCTATGTCTCATGTTTTCTGAACAAATGTGCCCCAGGAAAACGTACGGCGGACAAACCGCTGCAGATGCAGTGTTGAGGCTCAAGAGTGTTTCTGTCTCACGTATCCAGCCCTATAAATCTGCTGTCGGGGCAGAAATGACCGCGAGCCAAGCAGAGATGGGTAAGGCCGAGGCTGATTAAAGCTTGACAGTGCTTGATTAAATGCAGCTGTTGCAGACTGGAGTTACGGCACTGCCATTTGACACCGCTGCAGCCGGCACAATAATAAGGCCACTGTTAATGATGCACAAGACCCAAAGATGACAGCTGTACTGGCGCAGGCACTTGGAGGACACTTAGTAACACAGTACTCACTTTAGAGTCTCTAAAAGCCTAATTGCAGCTACGTAATAATGAAACCTGGCATAAAAGCAACTTGTCTTACAAAACCGAACCCTCTTAGTTGCCATTTTATTAGGTACACCTATCTATTACTAATATACCGCAATACAATAGACATTTAATCAATCCTAGCAGGATATAACCCGGAGGGGATATACAGTACTGGATTGGAGTAGTTTTAGTTAAATTTACCCAATAAAGTCTGAACCAACTGTTTACGAAGAAAGACGCTCATCTTTGGACAGTACAGGTGTTACTAGATTACTACAACTGACTCCATTTTTTTCATTGGGGAACCTGTAGGCAGGGATTTTCTCTTATTCAGCCACAAAGGCAATAAGACCATGAGATCAATATAGACTATATGGACTATATACTGAGCCACACCTCTTTGTCATTCTATTCAAGTGTTTCATTCAATCCCATTGTTGCTGATGAATGAAATCAAGCACGTATTCATGCTGTCTGTCTTTACAAACATTTCTGAGGAATTGGCTGTTATAGCACAGCTGCAACAAGTCTTTAGTGAAATTTCTTCCCTTCCAGACAATCCACAGTGAGCTGTATAGTAAGTGGTAATATTGCAAAGTCAAAGCATTCACGAACCACAGCAATTCAGCCATGAAGTGACACAATAGGTAGTCACCAGTGCTCTGCTGACTCAATAACTGCAGATTTTCAAAGTCCTCTGACTTTAACATCAGCACTGGGAGCTTCATTGTATGGGTTGCCATGGCAGCAGCATCTCCTTGCAAGGCCAGTGTTGGCTTGAGTGATGTAAAGCATGCCACCGCTGGACTGTGGAGGAATGGAAACGTGCTGCAGTGATAAATCTCATCTCGTTTCTCTATCTGGCAGTCTGGACACCAGACTGAGTTTAGTCTGGGTTTAGTGAATAGCAGGAAACACTGCCTGCCTGAGTGCACGGTGCCAGCTGTAAAGGTTGGTGGAGGAAGGATAATGTTATGGGGTTGCTTTCTAGTTCCAGTGAAGGGAAATGTTAATGTTTTAGCTCACTGTGACATTTTTTTATAGTTCTATCCTTTCAGCTTTTGCAGAGGCTTTTCTGTTCCAGTGGGACTGAGCCCCACTGCACAAAGCTCAGTCCAAAGAATGGATGGATGATTTTGGTATGGAACAACTTAACTGTACCACACAGAGCCCTAACCTCAACCCCACCGTACCTTTGAGATAAACTAGAAAGAAGATTGCCAGCCAGGCCCTCTCATCCAACATCAACGTCTGACCTTAGAAATGCTATTAAACGGGCACAAATTGCCGCAGACAAGCTTCAAAAGCTAGTAGAAAGTCTTCCCAAAAAGAGGGGAAGCTGTGTTAGCTGTAAGGGGGGAACAATTTCCATAATAATGCACATGGATTTACAATTCCAATTCCCAAAAAGTTGGGATGATGTGTAAAATGCAAAAAAACAACAACCCAGAATTCAGTGATTTGCAAATCCCCAAATTTACAATAGAACATGGAAAACATCAAATGTATTAACTGGGAAAATTACTGAGACCAAATCATTTCTGATCTATTCACAGCAGAGATTCTCACCTTTCTGTACAGGAAAAGTTCAAGTATCACAAATAAAATAAATGAAAGCTCTGTTCAAGTGTGCCATTAAACCACGGCAGTGTGACAGTGAGCCAGCTTGCAACTGAAGTGGGAATGAAATCCAATTGTTCATTATTTCTGAATGGGTGCCTGCATGTTGGTAATGAGTGCCATAGCTGCCACATATTGTCAAGCACATATATGTGGGTAAATCCTAAACGTGTTGATACATGCTAACACTTTCAGAAGCTACATTAAATTTGCTGTTTTTTTAGCATTTCCAGAGCTTACATTTGCTCTGCACTAGTCGGTACTACAATGGGTCTTGAAGAAAACACAGATATTAATGTTCTGTGGGAATAATTTCTTCACAACTCTTTGGTTTTCTTTCCAATATTGTTGGGTCTGTAGCCGACAATATCAAGTGCCCTGAGGCAACTGTTGTTATGAATTTGTGTTTTATGAATAAAACTTCGAACTGAATTGAAATATTGACTTGTAGCAATGGCCTAGTGTGAACGTCTGGATTAAGAAACATCTGATTTAAAGGGACAGTTAACTTAACCATTCAGGTTGTTTTGGAGTGAGTTGCCCATATTTGAAGATATCAGCTTTAGAAAATATTATCCCCTGTTGAAAATAATGGGACCCGATAGCACTTCCCTTGAGGTGCTCCAAGCTCCAAAAACATTAATGTGAAAAAGTCAGCAGCAATATCTCCTTCTAGAAATCATGACCTGGTTACTCAAAAATCCTCAAACCCTGTTGTGAGCACTTTAATGTAGGAACTCTGTTTGTGTGCATTTTTTTGGCATCTGAAGCAGCACAAGGCAAGTGCGATCATGTTCCATTAGATTCAAGGAAAGGCACTGATTTCCACAGTTGATATCTCAAAAACTGGGCAACGCACACCAAAACAATGTAGACGGGTCATTAGCACTACAGGCCACAGACAAAAATACTTGAATTTAATCTCAGAGTGACCTGTTCATTTAATTTAATTTAGGTCACTGAAGCTGTAAAGACACAAGATAATTTACTGTGTCAATTCACTGAACCATTAATTACAGCAAAGCTGTCTGTTTTTATATCCTCTGTTCATCCAGATGGCAAACAGTACATTTAACTCTTTAAAACATAAACAATGAAATAATTGCCCGAAATTTATATATAAATATATTTGATGATTACTGATGATTTAGAAGTCTCAAAAAAATCACACAAGCTGTATCAAATTAAATACACTAGGTGTTAAGGGGTTAAAAATCTAGGCATCAAAGTAGTCTCTAAGAAGACTGCACAAGCACCAATAAAGTCAAAAGGCCAACGCTAAAGTGTACAACAATCAGACAAAAAAGAAGCTGTGACTTCTTCCCTCTGACAGTGCAGCTGACTCAAACCTCTACATACATGTCGTGCAGCCTCCGCTTTCAGCTGAAAGGTTACAGTCTTAGGAAACATCATCATCAGGACCTGACATTTCTTTCATCATCTGGAATGCCAAGAAAATGTCACCAATCTTCCTTTTCATGGCCTCTATCTATAAAAAAATAAGGTTTACAGTTTACATAGGAGCCGTCAATTGCAGCATGAGGCAACGCTTTCTGAATCAGCAATCTCAGACCAGACAAGACGCGCCGGGAGACTCTGTCTGGGTTCATCAGGCTTAAACATAGACTCATAGGAGGCTACAACTGTTTACATGTGTGTGAGTGCGAGTACGGCTACGCCGCTGCATTGCCCTCTGCATGCTCCGACTGACAAAATGCAGCTAAATAAAGATGACAGCAATGTCTGCCTGGGTTTCCACTTCAGGGTAGACCAAACACTCCCCCCCAGCACCCTTTGTTAGTAAGCTCCTGTCAGCAAAAAGAGATAAAGGTCAGGTGTAAAGCAGCTCTGTGTTCCCTCTACTATTCCCCTGCAGGAGATATTCGTATGGCCCACTTCACCCACAAAAAGCTAGGCCAGGCGATGCTGGACAAACCTGAAGTTGTGTGGGGTAATGGGGGTGGGTGCCATAGATGGCAAACAGACTGCGAGTGCCTCGAGGCTCCAGATGGACAGAAAAAACAAAGGGAATCGTGTCTGGTTGAATATACTGCTTGGTGCATGGGAGGAGTTGATGCTGGCATTAAAGCAAAGGGGTTAGACATGACTGAAGAGGGACGTAAGAGTTTATTCTTTGTCTTTTCCTGTGTCGTGGACCCTGCTGGTAAACTTGTGCCTGCTGGTTCAGTTAAACCTCGACAGAATGTAGAGTAAGACTCTGCCAGCAGGAGGTTTTCAGCCGTGACATTCAGCAACGTCACAGGAAGTCGACTGAGGTCACGGATGAAAGAGATGTGTGTCATTCAAAGAAAGGAATAAGCAAGTGGTAAAAGGTCAATTCTCAGATTCAAAATATCTGCAGCGCTTATCAGATAAGGTCCCAGACAGGCTTAGCACTATTATAAAAGTGGTTATTTATTTATTTTCAAGTGATATCAAACCGACGTTTGATTGACTTAGTGCCGGAGACTGAAAGTGAGCTTTGCCAGGCAAAACCTTTGCGTCATACTTGTCACTGTGGTAGAAGTGGAAAACCCCAGGAACGAGTCTTAAGTGAACCACGTCTCTTTTGATAAAGCTGCTGTAGGAAGGGCTGAGATTACAAAGTGTTTACAGTAGCAGGCACATGCATCCTAGCCGGAATCCCTCTTGAAACCGCTAACTAACCATCCCATACTCCCATGGGTTCTGTCTCATTAAAGCCAACTATTCAAAGTACTGTCCTGCACATGTGGGCGTCTTTGCATCTGTGCTGTGGTGCCCAAGGAGGGGGAATGAAGGCAGGACAGAGAAGTCAGGAGCAGCTAAAGCTCATTCAGATTCAGGTCATGCTCCGCAGAGGTTCTCAGGGTGAAGGAGGGAGACGAACCCGCTGATAATCCCGTCAAATTACTGGCGTGCTCCCGGAGCTCATACAGATATGTGATGAGGCATATATTGAACCGTTTTAATGGACGTGAAACATTTATCATGACATCTAAAAGTATTATTGTGCTTTTAGGAAATAATCAGCAGGTAAATGATTTAACTATCAAGCCCCCCCCCCCCCCCAGAGCCACTCTGTCACACGAGAGAGGAGAGGACAACCATGAAAATAACGCCTGGATCCTGTCAGAGGTAGAAAACACCTCCTCCTGCTTCTCTCTTGGAACCCCCCACCCCCGGACTCATTACGTTGCCCGCCTAGCCTCCCAGGAGTCAGGGCTGCAAGAACCATATTGATTTTGCATAAAGTACAATTAAGTGTCCTGTTGTGGCCATTGTGCTGCTGAATATCTGTGCATCTGAGCAAAGACCTCCCACTGTCAGTCGCTGCACCACAAATTAGCACAGTTGCAGGTTTGCATCGTTAGTGGAGACGGTAAACAAGCAGCAGCAGAGTTCAACCAAACATGCCAGTGTGCTTCGCAAAGATAAAGCTACGGGACTACGTTAAACCCACACTGAGCCAACACAACGTGAAGTCCTATCAGGCCTTAACCCAACACTGAGCATAATTAAAATATGCAAGAGGGCAAGAGCGGGTTTTAAGGCAGCTGGAATTACCAAAAAGATTGGCCCCTTTTTTTCTTCTTCATCTGTCCAAATCGCTTTCAGAGTGCCTCAAATTCTGAACCCATGCTGGGTATTCTCCACCACCGCCTCTCTTCAGAGCTGGGGATTACTGTCACTCAGAGGGAGGATGCGTCACTTCACATTTAGGCAGAAACTCCCCATTTAGCTAAGCTCGATAAAGGCAGCCTGAAGAACAGAATTCGTTTTGTGTCACCGCATTACCATAAGAAATACAAAAAAAGGAAAAAAAAGAATGAGCCCAAAATACATTTGCCGCCAAATAAAGAAAATAAAATACAGAAATTCAGTCTCCATCCAGCGTTATGAGGTCAAGCTATTTTTTTTTCCAGATTATCAGATGTCATCTCACCAGATTCTAAAGACCTGCATGCATAAGATATGCGAAAAAACAGCCATTACCTGCTGATTTAAAAGCAAATTGTGTAACTACAGCTGTAAATACAGTTTTCCTGCAAAGGTAATTATCACCACCTGCAGAATTAAGAGACCGTGTGTTCTCTCGCATAGCTGTGAGTACTGTGGAGCTCTGTACGTGTGTGCAGGCAATCAATAGGTTAATTAGGAGCTTAATTAACTGTAACTGTGAGAGATAACTCCCACAAGGTCAGGCCAATAGGGAGAAAGCGAAAAAGGCAATCCTTTCATATATATATATATATAATCTCAATACAAAAACATGTCAAAGAGGTAATTCTTAATGGTTTAGCACCAGCCATGCCTTGCCTGACCTTTACGTCTGATGGTCTTATTACAGAATACACCAGAGAGCTGAGCAAAAGACATTATCGAGTGAACTATTAGGTTTATGGTAACACCAGCTACAGCGGTATATGGGGCTGAAGTTAAATGTGATTACCTGTGATGCTTTGGAGACCGAGCGATGTAATAATGGTCTAAATTAATCTGTAACAGATAAAATATCAGCACACGAGGCACGAAACCAAGAAAAAAAAATCCCCCATTAAACCCTCATCAGTGCTCTGCATAACAAACTGGAAAAACTACAAGTCACAATCTGTCACAGTCTGCCAGGAACAAACATAACTAAATCAGGGCTACAGTCCAATTTCATGCACCTAGTCCGAGTAAACTCGGCCACTACGTGCCAGGATCATTTATATCCCCACAGCGTGTGACGCTTCCCCTCGGCTCAGACTTTTCAAAGCACATCTGCAGTTGAGCATGTTGGATGTTTGTCTCTAAACACACTCTTTCAATATTTTTGGAATATTTATTTTCCTAATTTAACTCTGAGCACTGCTGGGACTGTAAGACAACATGCAAAATCGAAAATTAATATCAGAACAGCAGAACAAACAGCTGTTGATTTAGCAATCTGGGCACTGGCTCCCACAGTCTGAGACGGGCCAGGTATACTTTACCGAGCTTCCAACCTGCACAAATCCATCAGATGCTAAAAAGATGGGACGCCCTCTGGAAAAATTAATATCCAAAGTATGCTAATTAACTGTAAGCAAATGTGCCACGACCTGAGAACTGTCGACATTGCCTGGGAGGAAGCTGAAGCAGTCGCTGCTGACCAACATCGATGGAGATCACTAGCTGCCCGATGCGCCGCTCGGCGTAGGAGGAACTAATACCTAATACCTAAAATGTGCCACGCTGCATGCATAAACAGCAGCTTGCTAACAGAAGCTAATATTGGAGCAGATGTAGTGATCTATATAATCACTGTGATGTCTGCTTGTGTGCTCTGTGTGCTGTAGAGATCAAGAAAAAGAGAGACTGAGGCAATAATATGGGATGGCATTAAAGCAGAAAGCAGAATTAATAAGAAGCTCATAGTGTGGCAGAATTCACAGCCAGCACCCATTAATTATTGTACCACATACTAATGCAAAAACAGCTCAAACAAACAAACAAGTCCGAAATTCATTCTCATTTTCACAAAATGATCACAGAGACCGCATATAAAACATAGAATTAACCATTAACTAATGGAGGGACTAATGCAGTCCTTAGTTTGGCATTCTAGCCTCTGTGGTGGAGTGGGTCTGAGTGACCGAAAGCCTCAACTTCTTTTTTTGCCTATTTTACTCTAAATGGGGCCACAGTTTACCAAGTGAGCCTTTAAGGTGTATAACATAAACCCTGAAACTAGCAAGTACAGAAACTCATCAGGAAGATTTTATGAGATTATGGATTAAGTGAGCCATAGCGTCATTTTCCTACTTAATTAGTCCTCTTTGCCATTAGAGGAGTCTCCCCTTACTTTCTATATAAATGTATATATACCAAATTTTTCGGACGCTAAGGCGCACTGGATTATAAAGCGCATGAAGCGGAAAAAAATCTGATAAGTCAAACTTTACTCAACTCATTCTTCTTGCTTCCACTTCCGTACCATTGATTCATTAATGTTGAATTCTCTCCCAGCTGCTCTATTCCCATGTTGTTGCAGTATATTAATGACTAACCTCTATTGTGGATGGATTATCTCAGTTGTTCTCCTGACTAAAGTTTGGTCTGTTTACAGCATCCTACCATGCGATTACATTTGTCTCTAACCATCAGGAACCCTCATGTTAACTTTTATTAAGTGGGAAAAGTTCATCCTCCAGCTTCACTGTGTTTATGTTATGCTAACATAGCTGTGTTGCTAGCATCACGTAGCACATCATTCAACTTCAGCAACCCTACAAACGTCAATGCTGTTTAGTTTTCTGTCTTCATTTATGTTGAAAGTAATAGCAGAGCTGTACATTTTAATTTATTCAGAAATCTCTCAGTCAGAACATGGTGTATTATACTTAGATGGAAGCTAGCGAGCTAACTCCCTGCTAACTTCTAACTCGGTTAAATTTCATAAATTCTGTTTTCATGGATGCCTAGATGTTAAACTTAATTGTTACACCTGGTAAAGCAGCCATGGTGATCATTTTATTAAAGATGAAAGAATTTAGACAGTTTTTAACTCTCAGTGATGCTGCAGAGTTCGTTTGACGTTGGGACCTGAAGCAGATGGAGTTTTGGACCCAGATTAGTCCGTGAGGCTCCTGACTACAGCAACCGTAATGCTCCGACAATCCATCAAGTGGTGCAGCTTCGTAGCTCAACAAAGTTGTGCTTAAACATTTTTTGACAGCTCTTTGAGCGCCGTGTACCACATAAAATCAGTTTGAGGTCAGTAAGCACAACCAGAATTCATACATAAAGCGCACCGCATTGTAAGGCGCACTGTCAATTTTTGAGAAAATTAAAGGATTTTAAGTGCGCCTTATAGTGCGAATAAATCGGTAGTTGAAATACATTCACTAGCCACTTAGGCCTATTCAACTACTCATTTAAGCAAATATCTAACACACCAATCACACGACAGCAACTCTGGTCTGAGTATTTTAGAAACTGCTGCACAACCATCTCTAGGGTTTACAGAGAATGGCCCGAAAAAGAGAAAATTTCCGGTGAGCAGTAGTTCTCTGGAAGACAAAGTCTTGTTGATATTAGAGTTCAGACAAGAATAGCCAGACTGCTTCAAGTTGATAAGAAGGCAACTTTTCCTTCTTCTATTGTTTGCTTCATTTAGGGGTCGTCACAGGACATCACCTGCCTCCATCTCTGCGTATCCCTCGTATTGTCCTCTGTCACAGCAACCCGCCTTCACTATATCCATGGATCTTCTCTGTGGTCTTCTTCTTTTCCTCTTGTCTATTCAACATCCTTCTTCCAGTATATTCACTATCCCTCCTCTGCACATGTCCAAACACATGAGCCTTGCCTCTCTAGCAACTTGATCTGTTCCACTGATATACACATTTCTAGTTCTGCCATCCATCTCCTGCCTAACATCATGCGTCAACCTGTCCATCAACACTGCAAACAAGAATGGGCTCAGAGCAGATTTCTTACGTAATCCTTCCTCCACTTTGATCTGTAACTCCTACCGCACACCTCACCGTTGTCTCTCTGTCCTCACACATGTCCTGCACCACCCTCACATACTTATGTGCCACTGCACAGTTCCTCTTCTCTAGTTCTACAGAGAAACAGCGCAACTTCTGAAGTGCTCTTTCTCGCCATGTAGTCATACTCTCAAGTTAACCTAGCTTTAAAAAAAATCAGTCCTATATCTGCATGGTATGATTCATCAACTTTATCCCTCTGTAGTTATTAAAGCTCTGCACATCACTCTTTTTCTTGAAAATCAATACCAGTAAAATTCCTCAGGCCTCTAATTGATCAGGATTGTGTTAAACCATGTTGTTAAAAAGCCCAATGCTCTCTCTCCTAATCATCTCCATATTATCTCAAACTCAGCTCTTAGTCCAACAGAAGATCTTTGGGAACAGGAGATTCACATGATGGAGCTGAAATATGCAGGCACTATGTGATGCTGTCATGTCAATATGGACCAAAATCTCTAAGGAATATTTTCAGCACCTGGCATGAAGATGCCTCTAACAGTACTAGTAAGGCGTAGCTAACAAACTGGACAGTCAGTGTATAGGCTGGCACAAAAAACAGTGTGGGATACTGTTTAAGCCAGCTGATCTTTCAATATCTTTTGTTTTATGAGAGTATAATCAGAAATGTTGGAAGCTTGCACTTTCAGATTCTAAAAATACCGCATGAGTCAAAGCCAGATATGACTGTCCATTTCTCTTTTGATTTTCCAAATCAATTTTATATCATGCAAATTCAATAGAATCCCATTCAACACGCTACCTAATGTGTAGAAAAACAAATGCAACACTGCCAAAGAAAAGCTTTTTCCAGTCTGAACATGTCACTCCATTCATGATTTGGCACTGTTGAAGCTAACTACTGCCTGGAGTGTAGCATCAACACGCTGAATCAAAGTCTGAGAAACCAGCTTTCTGCCTCACCACCAGACTACCACAGATTTTCCTGAGTGGGCTGCACTGTGAGAAAGATAAGACCCAGGAGCTTGTGTGGTGTTTAAGAGATGTTTTTTCCTCCCACTGGTGGAGCACGCAGGTCTCTGAGGAATACTGTCCTGCTGCACGCTCCTTCCTTTACACATAATCTCCACCAGCAATAAATAAAGACAGGAGCACATGCTCTCTTAGTGGTGAGGCCAATCAATTGGCCTTCTCAAGATTAGCCCTAAACTACTTAGCTCTTAGAGCAGCAAATCCAGAGGCCCTCTGCCCTGTGATGCAGTCAGGTAAGTGTCTCTCAGCTGCTGTGACCTGACATCCCAAACTTTCAGCGGCTACAAAAGAGCTTCAGCAGCTGAACTGAAATTTGCATGCTTTACCCACTGCTACACAACCTGTACTGGCAAAGTGTCTAATTTTGTACAATATAATAGGTCAAAAGGAATCAGATAAACACAACACAGGTTAATTAATCTACAATTGAGAAAAAACACACCAAAAATAATCAGAGCCCCCCCTCCCCAAAGAAATCAATATGTCAAAGATCACATTTAAGCACTTTAATATATTCACACTGAAACTCTAATTATCTCCTGGCCGCCAGTCAGCTGGGATTTCCTTGTCAGAATATAGATTACCTAAGAACACACAGGCCTAGAGAGCAGAGCCTCGGACCAAACCTGCCGCTTCCCGTGGACGAGGATTAAGGTCAACAACCTGGGAATCGCCCTCAGTTTATAACTGCACCAGTGATATAACCAGGCTACCGAGGCACATGTGTTCATAGCACAAATGCACAATGCAGAGGTATCTGATTAAAAGTCCAATTAAGCCTGGCTTGTATTCTCTTTTTTTCTCTTGACTTAAGATGTGGCTTTGAGATGACAATAACAGGTGCTTAAAAAAAAGCAGCTGGTAGTACTTAGGCACAGCGGTTGAGCCAAATGCTGTTAACACTCACATAATAGTCATGCTAACATACGGCTGTTTTGAGGGAATAATGTTGCTCTCTTAGTTGAGAGCACTTACGCGCTCACGTTTGCTAATTAGCACAAGATATAAGAATCTGAAAACAAAAAAGTCAGAGCAGGGATTCTTCAGGACCCGGAGCAACCATCAGTATAATTCATCTTGAGGGGGGAATCAATTCTTCTTCTGTCCTCTGCTCCCTTTAGGGGTTCCCACGGCAGATCAGCTACCTCCCTTTCATCCTATCCCTCCTTGCACCAACCCTCTGCATGTCCTCCTTCACTAGATCCATGAATCTTCTCTGTGGTCTTCCTCTCGTGCTCCTGCCTGCCAGGTCCATATTTAACAACCTTTACCCAGTATATCCACTACCACTCCTCTGGGCATGTCAAACAATATCACCCTTGCCTCTTTAACTTTCGCCATGAATGCTGGTGCCAAATCTATTTTTTCAGGATTTACTTCTAGGAGATTACCAACATCATCAGAATTTATGACATTTATGGACAAAACTCTGAGGCTATAATCAAGAAGTAGATTTTGCAGGATCTGGTTTGTTGTCTTGCATGCCATGGATATCTGTATCAATCCATCCAATACAGAAAGTCCTGGTTTAAGCGAATTCTCTGAAGAACTCAAAGACTCGGTGCTATCTAAATCAGATTCACGCAGCATAAAGTAAAGTGCACAATGTCATTGTTTGTTGTTCTCTGGGGAGGCCATTCAGAGTGCCTCCTTTATACCATGTTGGAAACATACCAGAAGTGAGCAGCTGCTAAATCAGTTACAGACACCACCAGTGGGATTTTTAAAAAAAAAGAAAGACATTTTGCTGCGTGTGCTCTTGTTGTGTTTTTCCTCTGTTTGGACTGACACTGAATGTGTGAACAGCTGTACTTATTTTTGAGGAAAAAATAAGCATGGTGGTGCGAGACCTGTGTTGGCTTCATAAACTTTGCAAAGCTGCATTACACTGCACATTTTAATATAGCAGAGTTTAAATCTTCTGCACTCTGCATGAACCTGTAGCTGTCTCCAGAGGATGAGATATATAGTCCTGGTCCTGAGGTAAAAGCTCACATTAAAGAGTGCTGGTAGAGAAACTCGAGCAGAGAAATAAGCCAGCAAATGAATGAAAGAGCAGACAGAGGCTCAGTAAAGGCAGCTGTTGCTGTGCGTCTGCAGGCTGAGTTGCCGGGACTAGAGAATACACGTTTTTCTTCTGGCAGATGGAGCGTGACCAAGAACCATGGCAGGAAAACTGTGATTCCTGTAATCTGAGGGGAAAAATCAGCTGAAGGAAGGCTTGCGGTTAAGCAAATAGTAAGCAATTATAAAATGATGACAGATCAATCTTTCCATGGTGTGATGCATGCTCTACTTTTAGAGGCATGGTTTACACTATTTTGCTGTGTAATAATGTTTTAATTACTGTGACCGCTTCAGGGATCTTTGGAAGTTAAAATACGGTGGTGCAAATGTTACACCCAGCTCATGGCTTTTCAAGCACACCCAAAAACCATTACTGTACGCTGTATGGTGAGCACTACAACATCTGCCCGAGGAAATGTGCACAATGGACTCATGCTTTAGAGTGCTGGAGCTGAAGGGTTTTCAGAGAGTGAAACAACCCACTCTGACTAATTTAGCCATTCATAAACAATGGACGAGGGGTTAACATGAGTGTTTCTGTGAGTAAGAGGTTTAAAACGCAATCTCTCGTAGGTGTGTGAAGTTTAAATGCGGGCCTGGGGTTTGTCTCACCGAGAGAGATTAGCACTCAAAGCAACCAAGGTTTTCAGTCTCGCAATGCTGCCTCGTTTTTTAACTGAGCGGAAGATATCCATGGTAACCTCTTGGATGTGGCATGGCGACTCTGCTCTGGTGGCGGCTCAAAAATGTGTCGAGTGTCACTCTCTTAGCCAAACGACTCAGTGAAATGATTTTTCCAAAGCATCGACGCAAACACCAACATGAGTGAGACAATTTCTCAACTGTGGCCATGAAACAGATCTCTTCTGTCTTTTAGAAAAGGGTTCCATCACAGTGAAGAAACAATCTGTATCATTTGACCAAAAAAAAACTATAAACAGGCTGTCATCAGCTGTTTAAGCCGTAATTATCTTCTGCCGTTTTTCACATTTTTAGTAGTCTATGTGGGATTTCTGAGCGTTATTGCAACTACTAAGCAACATTTCTTTAATAGTGAGGACCACTTCTGTGAATATGTACATCATGAACATAGACATGGATCTACATCCACACATATGGCGGTCAAGAAGTGCCAGCACAGGCAAAGTGTGGGCAGACAGCCTCCCCCACACAATCACTGGTGAAGGTTGCTGGAGGTCTATGTACACACCAACAATTCTATGCTATTAATTTAAAAATCCTACTTCTGAAGTTATTGCATTCACATTATTTTCAGAAAACTTAATCTCTTTTAAGAAGACACTATCCGGTCGTTAAGTGATGACGTGACGAATCCTACTTCCGGGCCTAAAGTAGTCTGCGTTTAATATGGCTTTTGTGTTGTTAACATGTTCAATGTTTTGTATTTTCTTCTATTTAATCTCAAAAAGCTCCTAAAACAGTCAGTGATCACTGTTGACCTCCCTCGGTTTTTATTACCGCTAATCATTTATCTAAGCTCAGTTTTTAAAACCTTAGGATGTAACTACAGCCCAGCCCATGCAGCAGTATATGAATGGCTAACCTCGTATTGTGGATGGATTATCTCAGTTGTTCTCCTGGCTGAAGTTTGGTCCTTTTACAGCATCCTGCCATGCGATTACATTTGTTCCTGACCACCGAGAACACTCACGGTAACTTTTATCGAGTGGAAAAAAAGTTCGCTTGTTTATATTATGCTAACATAGCTGTGTCGCTAGCGGTCACGTAGCACATCATTATATACTAGCTAGCAAAACTTCAGTAACCCTACAAACGTCACTGCTGTTTAGTTTTCTGTCTTCATTTATGTTGGAAGTGATAACAGAGCTGTACGTTTTAATTTGTTTCCAAAACCCCGCAGTCAAGACATGCTATATTGTATTTAGATAGAAGCTAGCGAGCTAACTCCCTGCTAACTTCTAACTCCGTTAAATGTCATAAATTCCGTTTTCATGGATGCCTGGATGTTAAACTCAATTGTTACACCTGGTAGAGCAGAATGCTGATCATTTTATTAAAGATGAAAGACTTTGGACAGTTTTTCAACTCTCAGTAATGCAATAGTGGTCGTTTGATATATGGACCTGCAGCGGAGTTTAGGCCCAGACACGGCTAGTGATACCATGCAGACATACGCCATTTTTCAGCTAATAGCTCTTCTTGTTGGTACACAAATGCACTGTGTTGCCTTCCGCATTAAAGAAATGGAAACAAATGGCTCCTTGGAAGCAAACATAAAGGGTGCTTCAAGACTTTTGCACAGTAATGTACAATACCTCATTCTTGAACTGTGGGGAACGGATTAATGCGCAGTCCTATAGTTGCTTTGACCCTATTCTGCTTATAAGCCAATAATGGTGGTAACACTGGCAACAATCCCTCACAGATAATGGACGTATACACAGTATAGGCTCGATATTTAGCAAGAATTCCTGGATTCTGTTGAATCAGCCATCAGCTGTTGCTTTTCTCCTTTGTCAGCTCTTTGAAACTTCTGGTTGTTTGCACAAGAAAAACGACAGGTTACTGACGTTGCATGGCAGTACACAAAGACGCCAAACATCCTTCACCTCCCACTTTTAACATAAAGGAGGAACTATTCATGAACCACTCTGCAGCACAATGAACATTTGGGGGGGGTTACCTAAATTACCTAAATTAAAAGGAAAGTAGTTCCATTAGTACATTCTGTGTTCTCTGCAGCTATTTCTATTACTTGCCTGTATATTAGCTGTTTGCTCACTGTCTACGTGCCCACTTTGCTTGAGATTGTTCTTGATCAACTGATGTGACTGTCTCTGGTGGAACACCACATGCTGGGTTAGGCTAGCAAGCTCCAAGTCTCTGATTTCTGCTCTTTTTGTCATGGAATCTGTCTCCTGTCCGTCTTCACCAGAGCATGAATGCCACATTTTCAATAACCAGCAAAAAGGCAGGAAAAGAGGACAAGAGGTCATCATTTTTGCAAAATTACGCTATCGTACTATTTTGTTTACTCAGCATTGTTTGCCACAAATGCTGGGCTTATTCAAACCCCATGGTTCACATCTGACTGCGGAGTGTAATCACCTACTTACATTACGGTCATTCAAGTGCAATTTCTCTGACTAAACAGGCTAAATGCTTCCATGCTGCCTCTCTGTCTAAAGGAGGTCAACTGAGCCTATGTGAACGAGCACCCAGACAACATTGCTCCATAATGACTCCCAATGAAATAAAGCAAGTGAGTCATCCAGTACGACAAGACCTGTGTCTCCAGAGAAACGTCACAACAAGATAAAATATCCCCAATTCTGCTCCTCTAAAGGTTATCAAGCAGCTTGACTCTCTTATTGGACTCGTGTGGTTGACGAGGACACAAACAGGAAAGCTTCATTCTGGCTTTGACAAAAGGCGACTTGAACTGGCTATTCTGCAAACACTTGGCATGACAAGTTCTCTTAAGGAGTGCTCCGAAGACCTAAAGTTCCCTGAACGATCCCAACCCCCGCTGGTTGTCTGAAAGCAGACGTCCCCTGGAATGAATCCTCTGATATCACAGAGCTCTGACTCTTTTTGCTCCAGACTTCCGCGCATCGCTTCTCAATAGAGATGGACGAAAAGCTCAAGAGCAGCTCGACTAAAGGTCAAATCACACATAAAAGAAAAGTGAGGAATCCCCCCCCCCCAAAAAAAACTTTCGAGTTTGGTTTCTCCAGGACAAATGATAACTTTTAGTTTGCTAGTCTCCAAAGTAGATTATGCAACAGTTTCCACTTTAATACCAAGGGGTAAGAGAGGGCAGCGTTGTTATGGTAGACGCTCTCCGGTGGGCGTAAGTACAGCTGGGGTTTCTGGTTTAAATAGTTCACTCCCTCCCTCTTTCTCTCTCTCTCTCTCTCTCTCTCTCTCTCTCTCACACACACACACACACATGCTCTCATGTCCCTCCCTCAATCTCTGCTTCATTCACCCTGACTCTTCCTCCCACACGTTTCTTCTATTTACCCACGAGACCCCAAATTCAATTACAGTCAGGGTGCCGTGGGAGGAAGACTCAGGTGCAGCTGAAAGGCATTCTCATACACAACATGTTGGGCAACTGCATCATGGGAATGACTTCACTGCAGGCAGAGCTACAGCACAGCCTTCAGCACTTTTTTATGTTTTAATTACCCATCAAGTATTGCAGCAAATAACACGAGAAAAAGAAGGGCAGCACATGTGTTGCAGAAATTTCTAACTGATAAGAAGATTTCAGCAGGAGAGCAGCAGAGGTACAGCCACAGCACCCGGAGTGGATAAGGATAATCCCATGATATCACACTGCTAGTCCGTTCTGACATGTTAATTAGCCCTGCGAATCTCAATGAGAAATTCATAATTTATTGAAGAGGGGCACTGCTGTCGTGAAGCTGCTGTGCAGCCGAGGCAAACCAGCTCTCGTGAGGCTCTCACCCTTTATCTGAGACCAGAAGGACATCACAGGCAAGACTGCGGGCTCACTAAGAGCGGCACGGCCGCCACACCCATCACGAGCTGTGATGTCTACCTACCCCGCTGCTACTCAGTCAGTGGGATACAGCAGTTCAAGAGCTTAATGAAAAGCGAGCCCATCGAAGCTGCAGTCAAACGGCGTGTGGAAGTCAGAGGATCCCCCGTCTTCACGAGTCGGTCACGAGACGAAAAGAATCACGGGTTATGTTTGCGTTCGCCTCGTCCTTTCTTTGCAAACTGACAGCAGGCAAATGGTCACATCGGCAGATAGAGTCGACCGTCGCTGCTGTGTGAACCAAACAAATACGACGATCCTCCACAAAGAGATATCCATCTTGGTTACCATAGGAACAAGACTTATTATAAAGGCATCAGTTTTCCCAAAGCACCTGTGCACAGTATAGGAAGCAGAGCAGCATGATATTGTCAGGCACAACATGACAGCGTCGGTGACAGCTTTCATCAGTGGCTCTGTGCTGTTTCACTCTGTGTCTCCACGAAATAGTGTGGATAATGTACGGGGAACTGAAATCTACATTTACAGCTGTGTTTACACTGTCACCTGTTTGCTTTTGCTTTACAGGGAATTGAGGGGTTACGCGTAATGTAAATATTTGCTATACAAGAGCTCCAGTAATACAAGTGCTCTCTATTTGCCTCATAGGAAAAACAGCCAAAATATTTCTGAGACAACATTTCCTTTCATTATTGATTAATATAGAGACTATGTTTCCTTATTAATAGCTTATTAACACAAATAACTGTAAAAATGGTGTTGATTAATTTTCCATTGTCTAGTTGTTGGTTAATTGTATGTTTTTGCAGCCTTTAATTGTGATACATGATGGATATCTAAATTCAGCATGCTGCAATACACTTCGAGTCTGGGAAGGCTTTGGCTAGCTAGAAACATAACTTCACAAAGTTAATCCAACAAAACCCCCGCAGATGAGGGTCGCAGATGCCAACAGACTTAATAAACTAATCCGTAAGGCCAGCAATGTTGTGGGGATGGAGCTGGACTCCCTCAAGGTGGTGTCGGAGAGGCGGATGCTGTCCAAGATAAAGACAATGTTGGATAACACCTCCCACCCACTCCATGACATGCTGGTCAGTCACAGGAGCACGTTCAGTGAGAGACTGAGATTACCGAAAAGCACCACTGAACGACACAGGAAATCATTCCTGCCTGTGGCCATCTCCCTGTACAACGCATCCACTTAACACACTGTTTGCTGCTACAACTACACATGTTTCTTTTCCAACTATTTATCTATGAGTGACTTATGTATGTATGTATGTATATATATGTATATATTGTACTATTCTTAGTTAGTGTATTGTCTGTCTTGTCTTAATGTTGGTTTAAAATGGAGCACTGTAACAAAAAATAATTTCCCCCAGGGATCAATAAAGTATTCTGATTCTGATTCTGATTCTGATAATGTTGCTCAGTTGTTCCCAAGTAAAGCCAAAGATGAGCTCTGGTATTTCTTCACCATACTCAGTCAAAACCATGCAACTGCTTGGTCATCCTTCTTTGGGAAATCCACTGCTCTGATAGGCAGCAGCAAGAATCTGTAGGCAGGGACAGATATTTTGTTCTGAAAGCTTTGTGGATTGTGTTTGAAGACTTTTACGTGTTTGAGTGGGCTTCGACTGCATGCATGTAAACAGACTTTGAGGGCAGCAAAAGATGGCCTGATTTTCATGAATTTCAAACCCATCTGCTGCTGTCTGATTATTTAATTGGTTTACATGTATTAACAATGACCAGAGCAAGAAAAAGGAAGATTAGCGCACAACTATCTGGATGCAGGAAACACTTGAAATCCTGGAAAACTGGTTTTCCTGGCAGACAGTCATGTACCTGACTCAGATTGATATGAAAACCCCAGATGGAAACTAAGTATACATAGATATTGTAGTTTTACATCATAGAATATTCAATATGATTGTTTTTGTTTACATCAAATCATTATATGGTATCATTTTGAATGCCTTGATATTGATTAAATGGGCTATTCCACAATCCTTTAAGGTATCCCTGATATTTATCTGGTAAAAATACCGTCTTCCTTTTATCAGTATGTGTCTCTTCACATATTAGTATTCTTAGCCATCAGTTACCGGATCATTCCTGCTGTAGCGCTTCTCCCGTGGCTCTCATCCTAAATGACCTGATTAAATTTCAGGATGTGGGGGACAACAACCCCCGCCACCCTCACAAAAACCCCTCTGTGGGATTTCAATTTCATGCCATGAGAAAAAGGCAACCGAGGGTTCAGAGTTCATGTGAGGAAAGCATGAGAATATTTCCTGGCAGAAGACAGTCAGTCAGTGCAACAATGATGCAAGACGCATGAATGCCACCGTTATTTTTGATCTTCTTTCCCCCCCCCGTCCTCAATCTGTATCACCAGTGGAACATCTGATGCAGGCTTTCATCTTTTCACTGCATGTCTCAGCTTTTAAAAACCACACAAATCTTCCATTTATTTGACTTATTTATTTATTTTTATAGTCAAACTGAGCATATGACCCCCGCCCCCCTCTCCCTTGCCATCCCAAACACAATGCCATCTTTCAGGGGAAAATGGGTCAATCAGCAGTGAAACGAAGACGAGCTAATAATGCCCCACAACTTATTGTGAGTCACATTTTAAGTAAGAGGTTTTGAATGCAAAAAAAAAAAAAAAAGCGATGAGGGCTGCGTTTCCTTCCTGAATATGTTACTCATAAATGATGTGCAGCAGTGAATCCCCATGCCAGCGACTTGCTCTCATATTAATGCTCCGCATGGAAACCCCCCACTCCTCAACCCAACATCCCCGCTTCTTCCTCCCTCCACCCCTTCCCGAGCAGATATCAGTGGAAGACAGAACTCTGCAGCACGGCAGCCGGATCAGACGCTCCTCACCCACCTCTCTGCGTAGCCATGGCAACCCACACATAGACCGGCATGATTACACGTGCCCTTTCAAACAAGAACTCGTACAGTGTTGAAATTCGATGTATGTGCACAGAAAGAACATCAGCCGGGGATCCAAACTAACACCTCGGAGGGTTCACGTCCTGCCGCTCAAAGGTCGCGACAGTTGTGCCGGCGAGACGATCTCTAACAGCGGAGGGTGGGATGATAAATGAGAAATAATTCCTTTTCGTGGCAGGGAGCCACACGAGGCAGCTGCGTGTGTTTTCTAAGAGTGAATAACAACAGATTAAAGTTGGCTGAAGCAGTACTATCGGGAGAGCGGCGCTTAAGAACAGAAAAAAGAAATGTTTCTATTTTAAGGCTCCCAAAAGAGAACAAATGTAATATGTTAGCAGAACAGGCAAATATCACATGCTCGGATGCTTGTGATTCCCAGTCTCCTTGCGGTATCGGCGCCTCTTTCTAATTGTCTCCCCAGCCAGGTTGCAAACACTTTTCTCTGGTGACATGCAAGATAAAAATCAGAGAGCTGCTATTTATCTGGAAGCTCTCTCCAATGAATCCCCTCATTCACAAAGACTGAGCTTGCTGTAACAGGGGATGGAGAGATTGCCATGGTCACCATCTCCTCATTGACCGCAACAGATGCACACTATACAAGTCCCCCCCCCCGCCAAAAAAAAAAAAAAGCTACTAGAGTAACAACACAGTTAATTTAAAGAGATTTGGCTTGTACTCATGCATGACTCATATCAGGAAGAGGAGAGTGACAGTAATGGGTTTAGAAAACTCATTGACATGGTGTAAAAGGTAGGGGAGAGTTGGATGTGTTGCTCTGTGCATCATAGATGCTGCCCCATTCCCCCGAATGCTCTAACAGCCAATCAAATCCCATTTGTATTCGCATTCAGCCAATGACAGCTCATCAAAAAAACGCTGGTGCCAAATCATCCCCTGTGCGCAAATCATTCAACCACTACCTCTGTCAGTTCTCCCCCCTAAAGCGCCGGGAGGCTGGGGGAAGCAGACCGTGTCCCCACCGCAGCTCCGAATTTAACAGGATTTAGCACAGTGCTCCCAGACTAGACCGTCTTCCTCTCTCTTAGCACTGCCTCCCTTTACGCTCCACGTGTCATGTTTATAAATACAGAACATGAAACGTGCGTTATGCGCGCAGATAATACGCATGTTGAATTTCAGTGGTGTCGACCCGTCCCGCTGTGCAGACACAAAAGATTTCAGAGACTCCCTTTGCATAAATACATTGAGCTTGGAGTGGAAATCTAGGCTGATTGCTTTCTATCCCAGTTAGTATTTCTGCACAACAACCATCAGAGAAAATATGCTGATGTATTTAAAGTCATCGATAAAACAACAAGCAGAAGGTTTTCAGTAATGCAGTTTAGACACAAATGAGCTATAATATAAAACAGGTAAATATGAATACACCTGTTATTCCCGGCTATAGTGCTGCAGTCAACTGCGACTAACAGTTATTTCCATTACTGACAGATGAGCTACTTCTGTGCAATCAGTCAAACAGTGACAATTATTGATTAGTTTCCCAAACTAGAGAATAACTCATCATTAAATTGTCTTTACCTTTGACCCATTTTTTTTTTTACCAAATTCACAAACTAAGAGGCTAGAGCTACTGCAGGTCTGGCATATGTGCTTAAAATGTGCCTGTAATGATTATTCAAATATTAAAATAGATTCAGATTCGTTCCCTTTTGGTCTGTATGGCTAATCTGTCATCTGAAATTGGCAGCACTGGTATAGGCTTTAGGGCTTCCTCGTATCTGACTCCGCATGATTAAATTACCATAATTGTTTTAAAGAGATAGAGCAAATGTATATAAGCCATTAGGGTGGAGATTCTTGGTACCAGAAGTTTTATGGTTTCCATTTTTAGTCCTCTTATAGTCCATTTGCACTGACCAAACACACAGCAGGCTTTGGTTGGATGCAGCTGAACAACGCTCTCTGTGTAGAGAGCAAAGCCGTCTTGAAATCAGCTTTTAAAATGTAGCTTTTTATTTGATTTATTTAGCATATTTAAAACTTATCAGCATACATAACAAACGAGCAGCTCGTGGAAAAAGATATTCAACTGATGCACTAAGAAACCCCAAACTGAAACTACCATGACTGTCATTTTTATTAATGGGTAAACATTTAAGAAAACGTATGCGTCACGCCACAGCTTCATAACGTGAGTACAACACCACGACTAATGGACGGCTTTGTGCAATTAATTAGCTGTATTGTACACTAATGACAGTGGATTGAATGTCAGATTTAATAAGTACGCTGATCGGTACGTGCTGCATTTGCCAATCCCATTGCTTCCTTTTTATTAAGATCAATGTTCAGAATGGAGCTATTTATGCACCCCTGGTACTCGACTCTCCATATGCATCTGGGCGTCGCTCCACAGGTGTGTACTTGTCCTCACTGCCGGTCAGTCAGTCACTGAACAACCATACATAAGCTGTTTAAGACTGAGCTGAAAGAAGCCCTTTATCGTGCTTCTGCTCATTAAGTCAGGACCTCATTGCCATTCAGCGGACAACAAGGCACACTAGAGCTCCTCTAATTGCTTCTCATCACAATGAATGGGTGACAGCATATGGGGAGAAAAGTGGAGAGTGGCCGGATGATGCTAAGCCCTCTGGACTGGTGTGAGAGTAGACTTGTTCTAATGAAGGTTCTCTCTTTTGTGACACAGCCCTCTTTTAGCCCGGGTGGCCCCTGCTTCCCCGGTTTCCTCTGAACACTTTCAGTTAAGAGGATGAGAGAGAGAGAGAAATCACATCCAGCAACAGAAAATAGGTTAAATATAGATGTCTGCGTTCATAGTTAGCATAAAAAAATCTACTCAGTGAAACATTCTTGATTAATTTTTTATCATTTCACACTAAAAGGATGCCTAAAAAGGAGTGGAGATGGATCCAGCATCCTTATTTAGTTATGTAAACTTTAAATATGTCAGACTGACAGGCTCTCAGACAGCGTCGTGATAATCAGGCAGCAGCATCTTCTGCAGGATACCGGTAATGGCTACAGAGCCTTGCCACTCTTCTTCTGTTGTGCTACATCTTCTTCTTTGCTCCTCCCCTAAAAACACATGTACACATGCATACACTTGCAAACACAAGCACAAATCATGAGACAAGCTAGTGCAACCACAAATGACCGCAAAACAAGGCTCTCACACTGTGCTGAAACAAGGGCACATAAATCAGGCAATTTCATTTTATTATTCCTATTTATTGATTCATTTTTATCCCCCTGTGGCTTCATGTGGGGAAATGAGTTTCACTGGGGGAGGGAGGGAGTAGGCTTCCACCCTAAGACAATGGTAGGAGACGCGCCGAACACCAGTGGGGTGTTCATTAACATGTTTACTTTCATCCACTGATTTGTAATCTAAACTGATGGCTCAAACTCTGATGCATCAACACCCCCGAGATTCACCGACAACACGCCGTGTTTTGCACCACGTTCTCATTTTCTGCTATTGTACAAAAGCTCGGGGCTTTGAAAAGTCGAAAAGAAGGGCGATAGAGTGAGTATGAAGTAAAAAAAGTAACATAAATCAGCTCAAAACCTCAAGAGGACGCAGTGTTGGGCAACAATAGCAATAAACTTAATTTTTATAGCATTTTTCCAAACCAGAATGACAAGGTCCTTAAATTAAATCTGCAAAAATGCCAGCATTAAACCATTTCAAAATATATAAAGAGAGGAAAAGAAAAGAGAATTATAAGGCTATGGTTATAATGTTATACAGCTTGTCAATGCAGGTGGGTTTTTGAAAGTTGTTTAAAACAGGGAACTGATTAAGCTGATCTAAAGGTAAGAAGAAGTTTATTCCATGGCAAGGTTGCCATCTGCTTTACGCCTTGAGTGTGAAATCTGTAACAGCAACTGATTCCCTGATCTGTGGATCTCGGTGCAATGTTGGATAAGGTGTTCAGTTACATTATCATAGAATTGGTTTGACCTTGACAGTAAATCTACATTCACTGGCTACTTTATTAGGTACACTTGTCCAACTGCTCAGTCAAGCAAATATCTAGTCAGCCAATCACATGGCTGCAGTTCAATGCATTTGGGTATGTAAACATGGTGAAGGCGGCTTACTGAAGTTCAAACCGAGCATCAGAATGGAGATGAAAGGCGAACGTGAATGTGGCATGGTTAACGGTGCCAGACAGGCTGGTCTGAGTTTTTCAGAAACTGCTGATCTGCTGGGATTCTCCCACACAACCATCTGGCTGTGTGGGAGTGGTCCAAAAAAACAGAAACTATCCAGTGAGCAGCAGTTCTCTAGGTGGAAATGCCTTATTGATGTCAGAGGTCAAGGGGAAAATGCCAAGACTGCTTTGAGCTGATAGGAAGGCAACAGTAACTCAAATAACCAAGTGTTACAACCAAGGTATGCAGAAGAGCACACCGATCTGGTACAGCAGCAGAAGACCACACGAGATGCTACTCATTTCAGCAAAGAACAGAAAACTGAGTCTATAATGCAAAATTGGACAATAGAAGAAAAGAAAAACTTACATTTCTGCTGTGACCTTCAAGTGGAAGGATCAGAATTTGTAGTAATGGATCTATCCAGATCACAAAGACCAAATCACCCTAAACTGGTTTCTTGAATATGAAAGCATCCAAGTAAACCCATCTGGGATGTAGTGGAACAAGAGATTCTCATCATGGATGTGTAGCCAAAAACACTGCAGCGATTATGTGATGCTATCATGTCAATATGGGCCAGAATCTGTTAAGGATGTAATGTGTAAAAATACCAAGACTGAACTAGACTTCTAGCATGCCTATTGAAATTGCTCAGATAACGCACAGCTTACTGGCAAATTAGCAAATAACACCAACATAGTGTAGTAACTGTTCCAATACTCACAGATTAAGTGAATACTTTGAAGCTGAGGTGACTGAGTGGAATTCAGGTGATCGTAATATAAGAAGTATTCATCCACTGGGGAATAAGAACAACATGTCTATTCAGCAGTTTTGCGTGATGCTTAGCTTGAATAAGAAGCACGCCGTGGTTTAATCTAAACCTGTATGTACTGTTGATGTTATTAGTTATTAGGAAAGAAAAAGTATTGCAGTAAAAACCGCATATGGAAAGCGAATTAAAATGCATAGAGATTAAGAGGTTTGTATTTAATTAATTCAGGATTTGCCTCAGCAGGTAGACTTTTAACAGGGGCTGTGGCTGTAATGGACAAAGTGAAGTGAAGGCAGGAGAGGACAGACTGCAGTCCTCAGTGGCTCATTATAGTGAGAGAGGAAGACCAGCAGTAGGAGTGCAATATGATAGAAAGAGAGAGAGAGATGGTATGTGTCTGAATTTCTAATGTTTTGCTAAATCAGAATCAGATTAGATGTATTCCATATAAGGTTGTACCTGATGCTATTCTAGCAGAAAGGTTTGGCCCGATGGATTTGAACTCCTTCATTCATTCACAGGAATGAACATAACTCTCCTCCACTCTGCCTTCATCATCCCTTCCCCCACATGCCAACTGCTAAATGCATGCTGCAATAACACTCTTCACGGACAAAATCTGCAGAGCTTCCACCAGCCATCAGCAAACATAAGCATCAAAACATCAGTACACACGGTGTCGGCGTATGTTAGCCCGAGGAACGCAAGGCCAGACGGCAGTCTGTTCTCCTGCCCCACTGAATCTAAACCAAAACGACTTTATCTTCAATCTTCTGCTTTTTTTGGAATTAAACAAAAACGATGGACTAGATTTTAGTCATGTTTCAGGAGGCCAGTCTACCGCTGTCCAGGTTTTTGCAGCCAGACTTTATCAGCATCAACACAAGTGTTCACAGCCAGAGTGCTAACTAGGCCACAGCATGGTATGCGACCCATGAGAAGGCTCTGTGGCCCCTTTTTGTTTCTCAACCATCTGATACTCTGCCCGCTGAGGTGGAAACTTACCCCTCTCAAACAGAGGAACGGGAACTGAAGCCTTCAGTATCAGTAACAGGGTGAGGTTAGACATTTTATGTTTTCTTAAAGAGACGCCCCCCCCAAAAAAATTCCTGCCTTGAATCACTTTGACAATAAAATCATCTGAGATGAGTTGCCTCTTCCTGAACAATGCTGCATGTTCCTGTTGTGAAATAAAAGACTGGATAATTGCTTGACAGATGTGTTTTGTAGACCATGCAGCTATCTCACTTCACTGCTGCGGGGAAGAGATTAACATCAGCACAGTGTGTACAAAGTTGACATATGTCTTCTGTATCTCAGGGATAGTTGGGTTGCGACTTGGTGAAACAAATTGTAATTACTGCTGAAAGAAAGCAACTCGCTTCAGGCAACTAAATGTGCTTTAAAATTGCTTTACCTCAACTCCAGTAAAAACTCCTTTCTAAGGTTTTAAAGGTCTCCCTCATGCTGCTAAATCTGGTTCTGACTCATTGGGCCGTGGACTTGGAGCCTTTGGTGTCCTGTGAGGACGTGGGCAGCTGGTGCTTTGAGTCCTGTGGAGTGTGGAATGGGGACTCCGTGAACTGGGCTCGTTCAAGTGGATGCTTGACCTGATTGGGATGTGGGGAGTTTGGAGGCCGGATGAAGTGAGCTTTCGGTTCTTGGTCACAATTCTCGAGTAATTCGTGAACCAATTTTGCTGTGGGGTGGAGTAAACTGTCCTGCTGTGGGAGACTGCTGCCATCAGGGAGTGCCACTGGTAAGAGGAGCTGCATAAGAACCATTAGAAATGCGATAGATGTCAAAATAATACCCATGTGAACCCCAATCACCCAAGATTTCCCAGTTAAACATTGCAATGTAATGAGATAAATAATATTATTAAATTCCAATGATTTTAATGTTGTGACTGATCAGTGTATACACTGCTTGGCAATTCGAAAATAATAAAGTAACCTTTTGTTTTTAGAAGCTCAACATACTCACTGAACTATATGTACATAGTAAATAAATAGATGTGTGTGTATGTATATGTGTCTATACATATCTATATATATTTTTTATTTTATTTTATTTTATAATAGATCTTTCCACCCTGAATGCAAGCCAGTGACTGAGATAAATATCTTCTCTGTTGATACCTCTGGGCAAAAAACAACATTCAGGCCACAGAGCTTTTTATCTCAAGTACTGACTTGTGACAAAGGATATAATGTGTCTTAAATTGAGCATGAATAAAGCTTTCTGTTAGCGAGAGCCTTTTGTTACCCTCCCCTGATTCGCAGCCTCAGCTTGTTTCAGGCCAGCTTGGCGAGAAAACGTTGCAAACTCACCATCACAACCGCTCAGCTACATAATGAAGGACATTTAGGGCCTTGCAAAAAGGGTCAGTTACATATATTTCTTGTAGTGCACAGTATTTAGTCGTTTAATGTTCTTTTTCACCACCGAAGATCCAAAGTGTCAGCGTGTGTACTCCTTGGCGGTTAGAGTAGTGTTAAACACAGCTTTGGGACACTGAAACGTCATAAAAAATGTATTAAACTCTGAGGTTGAGATCACCTTTGTAAGCGGAGTTTCCCATTGCAGGTTTTCCACAGATTGCAAGCCCTGAAGCGGACTAAAAAAAAAAATCCCTTCCACTCCTGCTCTAGACTCATATCAAATTTAAGCATCACCGGCTGGATGATATTGCAGTTGACAAACTAGCGTGAGAAAAACTAGTACAAAAAAAAAAAGTAGACATAAACAAGTGTGCAATTAAACAGGATTTCACTGGGAGAACCTAGTGAGCGTTAAGTATTAGAAGAACATATGACACCTCTAGAAAGATTAAGAGTCATGCACTGCCTAAGGAACTGCATTTACCCACACTGCCTTGGGAAACAGCCAAAAGGACACAGCCACCCTGCAATGCACACGCACTAACTGTCAGTAAAGCTCAGCAACTTCACTGCCGGGGTCAATTCATACACATTAAACAGGTCCTGTGTGGCTGCTGCTGTATCTGTTTCCCTCCATCACTACTTTTCACTATCTACTCATCTCGCTCCACTGTTTTGGGAGGAAACGCTTCTGGTCGCAGAATGTAGCTCGTTGTTCTACTCTATCCTCAGACAAATACCAGTATTTTCTCTTTCTCCTCTACACAATGAACATATGTTTTTACTTTTTTCTTTTTTTTTTGCATTTTAAGCATTGTGACCAGATAGTAGAAGGCACTTAGCAATTAGTGTCTAATTTTAGCACATCCGCCTTCGCATACTGTGTCCAAATTTAGAGCCATGTGATGAGAACGTTAATCCTCTAAATCCTAAAGTCAAGAATGGAATTCGAATGGGAGCTCAAACAAGACAAATAAGATATATTCTTGTCTCTCTCGTCTGTACCTATCTGCTTTCATTAAATTATCTAAGATAACACCAGTGTTTGGAAAGCTTTAAGAACAGGGATGCTTTGCTCTGCTTCTCTCTCTTGGTCTCGTTCAGTCGTGCAACATCATAGCATGGGCATGAACTCTCCATGAGTGAGCTGTAGAATCGTGCATCCTTTCCTTGTCATCCAAGGGCGGCATAAAATATTTCCAAGGACCACCTCTGGCCCGTGAGCTGCGTTTTGAGAACCCTGGCAGCAGAAGAATAATTGTGGTGTAGTAATAGCGACAGCTGTAGAGCAGATTTGAAACACTTTGGGAGATTAGGAAAGAGTGAGCAGAAATTGAATAACCCACAATAAACTGGAGGAACCCTGACATTACTAAGATCCATCCAGTTTCATTCAACATGCAGTTACCATGCCAACCTGTTACCAGACTGCAGCTGGAATCGGGGAAATGCTTCTTGGCCACGGTGCGATAATGAAAAGTCCTGTTCAACAACAAGAAAAACGATAATGACTCACCGAGATGTCGAAAAGCTCCTCTGTGTCATCCAGCATACGGACCCTGACGGTGACGTGTCGTCCGGGGGGCATGGCCGGAGGTCTGTGCCCGGGATCTAACGTACTGATGCCAAGGGTCTCCGGAGCTCCGAGGCGCTGCCCTGCGCCAGAGGAGATTGTGTCTGGGTCTGGCTCTGCCATGGTGTGCTGCACTGCTCACTGCTCAGCCTGCATCAAGGGCAAGACAGAAGTCAAGCACAGAAAAACATATTCAACCTAAAGGGTAAAAATCTGAAACTCCCGTCTCACAGCGTCAGCGATGTATGTGCAGTACAGCCCAATGTCTGCATCGGCTCCCAGAGGACGGGCTGCACGACCTTTCATGTCACACAAAACACAGTAATTGCAAATGCAGTATTTGCACTCGCTGCTAATGGCTGATAATTGTTGCCAGTGGGAGACCCAATTAATCTAAAAAAAGAGTGAGGCAAGTTCTTGATTTCAAAGCACAAATCAGGCAGCCCTAATTTGATTTAACAAATGAATCATGAGGCTAGAGTGTAAAAATCAAAGAGCCGGTAGAATGACAGTTGATTTGGGGAAGAAGTAGAATAAACCCAGAGTAATAGGAATTAACCGAAAACACTCCAGATGATGAAATAACTATATTGGATCGGTTATCAATAAACTGCAGGTTTAAAGTAGAGATAACAGATAACGTACATCGATTTCTTTCCACTTACCCAATTCAGCTGTCATTGGGCAAGCAGGGAAAGAGATGGGGTACACCTCGGACAAGTCACTAGCCAATCAGAGCTAACACAAAGACAGGCAACTGTTCACTCTCACATCCACCAATTAACATAACACGAATGCCTTTTGGCTGCGGGAAGAAGCCCATGATGGCAAAGGGAAAACATCCAATTCGTGCAACCAGGCTCTTTCCAATCCATAACTAATAGATGAATGGCTTCAACAGGCCACAGAAAGTAACTAACATGACAAATATAAATGATGGGTACCATCGCTACAAAGCATCCAGTGCTGGAGGTTTACATCCAAAACCAGAAAGAGCTGAGGTGCATCTGGAATGTGGGAAAATCTGCAGTATCACTCAGTCAATGACTCTCCCAGATGGCTGAATGTTTTGGACAAAGTCATGGATTCATTTCGGGTTGACACTTGATCAGGCCACTATCCCCCCCCCCCCCCCCCCCCCATTCCCCACCCCGCCACCATGTATCTACAGCCAGATCCCCTTAGGCCCTGCTGTCCTGCTTAATTCTCTCTTCATTACACATTCCAGCAGGCTGATGTCATCCCGAGACCTCACCGAGTGGTTCGTCAGAGCACCGAGGCCACTGGGCAGTTGTTCAGCCGCAGCAGAGGTGAACGACTGGTGCCAAGTTTAAGCTGAGAGCTGAATAAGGCATTTCAAAGGAGTGGATAATGTAATCCAGTAGAGTGTGTGGAGAATATAGCCCGAGGACAGTGGACACTGTAAATTCTGTGCGATGATGGTGTAGGGATCGATGGCTAGTAGGTCTGCTGACTGTAATTTTATTTTTTTAATTGATGATTGCTGACTGATTGAAAAATCAGTCGGCTGGGTGATAGAAAACTGTGACAAGCGACCAAAGATAAACAGATATTATTTACAAGAAAGAGAAAGGAAACAAGAAAACAGGAAAAAGGCAGTTTTACTTGAGGAATGACTGATTGAATAGGAAACCAATTTTCTGTCAAGTGATTGTTAAGGCTGTCAAGGCCATTCTGTCCAGATGTATTGTGGTAAAAGGCTAAAAAAGTAAAGGACACTTTGTAATGCAATTAATCAGGAAAGTTCATCTTTGAGTTCTCTGTTATAAGACTTTGGGGACCATGTTGTATCATTTTCACCTGCCTGTACACTGTCATCACAGCGCAGTGGGTGAGAGATGTTGCTGTATTCCAGTTAAAGTGCACGCTCCCTTGGGCTGATCAAAAACAGACCTAAAAGCTGCCACCGGGGCAGTCTGAATGGAAACGAGCATATTTTCCCCTAATCAAGCCCAGTTCTTTTTGACACTTGATCCGAGTGGCTGTCACCGCTCGGTGGCCCTGGCTCTTGATTATTGGCAAGCGTATTATGTCAACTCTGTAAATTCATGGCTTGCATGACCTGCACATGCACGCCACGTAACCGGACACTCTTCAAACAAGGCACCAGTGAAACAGAGGGCAGTGAAAGAGTAGACTCTGATTATTTCAGTCAGCACGTACCCTCCCCTGCACCAAGCATCATGAATCAACCAGTCATGACTCCGGGTCTGTGCGCCTCTCTGAATAGGTAACACAGGACCAAACAAACACAAAAACAGGCAGTAGTACAGATGGCCTTGTTCCCAGGGCTAGAAAGTGACACAAAGCGTACTCGTCCAGCATACAATGCCAAAAGGGACATTTGCAGACCCCTGAGTGTTTCTCAGGGTAAACCTCCCTGCCTTTGAACTTGTTTGCTTGAAATTCCACACAAGCCTGTAATGTTTAGCTGTGACTGCTGGCTTATTGAGAGTCCAGCGTTGTAACAGTGGCTCCTCTGTGCGCAGAGGCACGCAGGGGCCCCTAGATGAAGTCCACAACTGCACAGCTGGAATCCTTTAATGACAGCTGAATGGCCAGAGGCTGTCTACCTGAGAGAAGCTGCATAACAAAAAAACAGAGCTCAATTTCTTCTGTGTTTCGCAATCAACACTGATACATGGGTGTGGCTGGCATTGCCTGAAAGGCTTTAAGTTCTTACTGTACTGCTGGCAATGTGACATGTCCATTAAGTGAAAGGAATGACAACCAACAGGATACGTGTAACTAAGGGATATGCAAAAGAGTCTCAATGACTCGAATGCTACAGTCACTGTAGACTCAGCTCATGGAGTCTGAAGTGTGGTCACACCATAAATATAATGTAGGTTAATAGAGCAGGCTGCTGTAATCCTCGGGACATTATCAGCCAGTACAGTACATGTGACATTAACGCATTGCTCGGACCCACCTGGACAGCCTCTGGAAACTGCTAAATGCACACACCCCGGCACTGTTTGATCTTTGCAATCTTTTAAATGTCACAGAGCGTGCATGGATCGTCTCAGAGAAACGGAACCCCCAACGACTGCGGCGTCTGCACATACTGCTAAGGTATATCTGTGCAATGCAAGCCACACTGCAGGGACAGAAAGGACAGTCCCTAGCAACATAGAAGGATTTTTCACACGGAGTGATAGTTATTCCCCACCTTCGAAATCCAGCATCACGAAACAACACGGGAAAGATACTCCCAAGACTTAACCCTAATCTCCTCAAACAAGTTGAATCACTTCCCTTAAAGAGCACAGTGAGAGAGAGGACTCGGGCTGCACGATTCTTACCCCCGTGTCTCGAAATGCGGGCTTGTCCACACGAAAGTATTTCCCTGCTGAAGGGGAAGACTACATCCACGTCCGGAAAAATTGGGGGAAAATGAATCCCAGATGAGTTTTAGACACAGCTCGCAGCGATCAGGAGGCTTCCTGCGGTCGCCATGGCGGACGACTGAGTGAGTGAGCCGGGGAGAGACGGGATTACATTGAACCGAGCGACGGATCCACTCCTGCTGAATTCACTCAGACAATGAAGGAGGTGCAGCAGCACCTCCACCTTCCGAACAGCAGCTGCACACCGAGGAGCAACAGCACCACCCAGCGGCAGCTGCTGTAAAACAAAACAAAACACTGCATTCAAACTTTAGAAGTTAAGATAAGACTTACATTTACCAAGAGAGTGCGAAAACATCCTTAAATGTATTATTTTCTTCACAGTCGGTGATACGGGTAACCCACTGGCGTTGTACCACTATAGCTATAGCTACACTATGGTTACAATATGGTTATAGTGGCGCTATAGTGTAACTATTGCTTAAGTAACAAAAGTTGTACTATAGTGACATTATAGATAGTTACATCATGTAGTTACATTATTTTTATATAAAATAGTTGCACTATAGTTACACTGCAGTGGTCCTATAGTTACAGTAGTTACACTATAGTGGCGCAAACCACTTTGGTAAACCAAGGTCACGTTTGTGGAAACGTTAGAGGACCAGCAGGGAAGCTTTAGGGAGCAATCCCGGAAGTTACCTCGAAGGTTACTGCTTAATGGGTATGTGCTGTATTATATTTCCACTTTAAAGTTGTTGTGATTTCAAACTCACTGTTTTCTTCCTTATGTGTGTTATACAGTTGTTTATGTATTTGCCTCAGGCACCAGGAAAATTGAAAGGGTAAACAATCACAAGAATTTAAAAAAGAAGAAGAAAAAAGCAGTACTAAGCAATGTCAGCATGTATTGAAACAGGTACTCTTTTGTTAAATAAAAAGTGGAAGTGGTAATGTCCTACCCTCTGTTTCCTCCCGGTTGTGTGTACTGTGTGTGGTCTGCTCACTTACTATCTTATTTTTGGAAATAGAGAGTCACTGATCTAAGGACAGAGGTTGGTCGTGCAACAGCATCCATGCAACAGCATCCTCTAGAGTTTGCCAGAGACTCTTAGCTCAAGGACATTTCTGTAAGGCAATGTTCTCTTTTATCAAACTACTGTATTCTGCATCACCTATGTAAAAACCAAAACCCTGCAGTTTACCTGAGGTCCAGATAAGTTTGCCATAAAGTGAAATGCAGACGAAATACAAAAGGCCATAATCATGGACACATGTTTGGAAAACCCCCCCCATTAATCCTTCAGTGAATGCATAACAGTGTGTGTAAGGATGTAAACTGAAAATGAGTCAAAGGTGTAGTTGTGTCACCATCAAAAACAAAGAAAAAGATGCTAAGATATTAACTTGGCATCATGCTGATTTCCTTGTGTCCAAGTTCAGATTTTATTCAGTTTCTGTGATATCCAAGCAGAGATCTGCAATGCTAATGCATTTCTGAACTCTTCTACTACTTTGTTAAACTCATGGCATGTATTCAGAACAAATGTTATTTAAACCAGACAATATCAAAAAAGGCATTAGGCAGGTCTTTGGACAAACAGCCTCTGAGAGATGTCCAGTCCAGCGATCGCCAAGTGGTGTATTGCCTGGGATTGTTTAATTGTAGGGGTTTTTGCTTTAATACTGTGGTGTCTTTACACTGCAATACTGTAACATGCTTTAAAGTGTGAATCTGCACTATAAAATCAAATCTAATCATGAGAGCAACTGACAAAAAAACTGATGATCAAGCCCACAATTTTTCAGGCAGAACAAAAACATCAGTTTTTGTGTCATAGCAATATAAGTGATGCCAGGTCCCTCTTGGAAATGAGATTTTTAATCTCAATGAGATTTTTTTTACCTGGATAAATAAAGGAATAATAAGCAGTGGTCTCATCTTTGTCATCCCTATAAAAACTGCTTGGCCTAACTACTGTAGTAAATGCTAGTGCACCCAGTAGTATCACTGATAAATTACTTGGCCAGTGGTCCCTGAAAGTGTCCAGCGATGATACTAACAAGCCAACTACCACTGACTTTGTGACTCTAATAATGACGGACAAGTCAGATTAAGAGAAACCTCTGGTTTAATCAGTCGGTTTATGAACAGTCGATTGCTCACATTATGTAATCATTGCCAACTGTTCACTGCCTTGTATGCCCTCCTTCCCTCTCTTTTTATGCAGAGTGGCCTGGGGCTTTGGCTTGGGCCCGGGCCTCCACATCGCCCACGCCTCTGTGTATGCTATTGGGTCCAGGGACAGAGATAAAAGGCAAGGACTGCGGTGAACGACCAAAACAGTTTTTTCTTCTCCTTGCCTCTTTTTCATGTCTGCTGCTCGCCCACCTTCTCATTGGCAGGAAAGGAAGTCTCCTACGCTTTAGCGGTGTGGGACTGAAGATGGAGAAATTACACTTGGTGTCTTGGCAGCTTCAGAGGCTCTCTGGAGGCACCGTGTTGGAACTGAGGCAAAGATTAACATTTCGGCAAGAGCGTGAAAACAAGCGAGAAAGAATAAACAGACCAGAGACAATGCTGCTTTGGATTAGTTATGTAAGCAATCAAGATTTGGGGCCATGTTCTTAGTGATCTCTTATCCAGTTATGCAATAGCAAATGAAATCATTAAGTCAACTTATAGTCACTGCTGGGTGGGGAAACACTGCACACAAAAGTTTTACATAATATCTATTCATTATATGACAATTTTTCATTCAGCCGACTTTACATTTGACTGGTTTCCCGGAATGCTAATAAAAAAAAAAAAAACATATACTGGGAAAATGAAAACAAATATGTCACATCTAGGTTCAAATGGGGTCATGCACATATGTTGTTAGTAGCCCTTATATCAAGATCTTATGGATAAACTGGATCTACCAAATAAAAGTGATGTAACAATACGAGCCTCCCACCCACTGATAGACATAAATACCTGTATCATCCTCAACCAGCTGTACAAAAAATGTATGCATAAGCAGCTGCAGTAAAATAAATAATAAGTGCTTAATCAGAGCAGAAAAGTGCTATATAAGGATCACTTCATTACACATTTGCAGTTAGAAGAAGCCTGAACAAGGATGGCTTGTTTGGAAGCGTTGTCAGGAAAAACGTTCTTCTCTCTAAAAAGAAGTCTTCTGGAAAAATGTCCTTTGTACAGACAAGACCAAAGTGGAGATGTTTGGTCACGATGCACAGCATGATGTTTGCAAGAGAACAGAATGAAGGTGTTGCAGTGGCCCAGTTAAAGTCCAGACCTCAACCTGACCAAAATACCTTAAGAGAGCTGTGCATAAATGAATCCACTCAAGAGTGATCCAAAATACTTCCACAACAATGTGGAAAGCAATCACTTCAAGTTATTGCTGCAACGGTGGTTCTACAATCATGGAGTACTTAGTTTTTCAAAGAACTGTGTGTACGTTTTATCACAGGACTGTGTGTACATATATCATTAAGATTTGTAAAGACAAGTGAAGAGATCATTCACAACAGGATAGAATGCTGTACAAATTGGCACTCTGATAAGACACGGTGTGAATTTACCATGTAAGTCTTAAATTAGTATCAAGTTAAAGCTTGTAGATACAACTTAAACTTTTGTGTTTGCAGGTAAGTCCTTTAAACAAAAGAACTCATAATGGCCTTCAGGAGGCATAGACAGGTCCACTCCTCTCTAATTATAAATGGGGAATGGGTGGAATCTGTCTTCAATATCAGGTTTCTGGGCGCCCACATCTCCGCTGACATCAACTGGATCCACACCATTAATGCCCTGGTAAAGAAGGCCCAGCAGTGTTCTGAGGAAGAATAACCTTGAAGCTGCTGCTGGCCTTCTGCTGCTCCTCAGTGGAGAGCGTGCTCTCCTAGTGCCTGGGTGTTTAGTACACAGGGGCCACTACTAAGAACAGGAGGGTAATTTAACACTGCCCCAAAAATCATTGGCTGCTGTCTGCCACCTCTGGAGGACATCGTCAGATCCTCATTAGAGGGTGAGGTGCAGGACACCCTGAGGCACTGCCCCTCTAGTCAGTGCCTTAGGGCAATCAGGTCCTACACCTCCAGGCTCACAAAAAACTTCTTCCCCTGGGCCATTCCCACTGTCAACAAACACTGTGCCTCCACCCTCACCCCTGCCCCCTCATCTCACCAATCTGATCCATGGTCTGCGTAACTCCCATCACTCAGACCACTCACACACGCACTCTGTTCTGACCAACTCTTCTTCTTTGCAATACTTCAAAGCACTTTGAAAGTTGATCTCCAATGTGTGCCTTTTTCTTGTTTTGTATATATCTCTCTTGATTGCATATATTTCTCCTGTTTGGTACTTATTCCTGCTGTGTACTATTTATTCTTTATTCCAGCACAGTTTGTGTGGAGCCCCACAAAGAAAGTAAAGTATGGGGTACAGAGTGGAATAATTTCATAATTAAACAGGGTAGGCTGACATGATGTAACCCAGGGCTCTATTCAAAATCTAAAACATTTTCACACAATATCTTTCCCTGAAGATGTATTTTGGTCTGTGTGCAGCATACTCCTGTCACCATTTCCCACCGACTTTAAATACCAGGTCATTAGAGCTACACTTTCACATTTCTCCAACTGCCAGTGTTACACACACACACACACACACACACACACACGCACACACACACACACACACACATTTCTGTGTCTAGAGTACTAACTACTGTTCAGCTGCTTAAAATAAACCTGCCTGTGCTGCTTGAAGCGTAGTAAATGTCCCAGTTGCTTTTATTTTATTTCATTTTTTGTTCTAAAAAAAGAGAAAAAATCCAAACAAACAATACTCTCTGTATCTGTGGATGCATATGTGACAGGGCTGTGCAGATTATATATGCAGCATGAAAATTACAACCACTTGATTCATGTAATTACAGCAGGAATCTTTGTAAATCAGCAACTTGTATGCTTTTTTTTTTATCTAGAGTGCACATTTGCCTCCTGCAGCTCTCGTAAGGCATCATCGCTGTTTGGATGATATTTGAAATTGAGTGAATCCCTCATGAAATGTGTGTTTCAACAGCTGTGGTTGTTACTCTTTTAGGATTTTCCATGCTTTGTGAATTATATTCAAAGAAAAAGCAGTTATACCCTTTTGATCTCAATCAGAATCTGAATATTAAGATATTTTGGTGTTAAAAATCACATTTATATTAAGACATTTTAGATCTTTTCTGTACTGAAGAGACACATGGAGTTGTTACAGTTGATAAAGCAGAGGGAGGGAAATCTGTTTTGTTCAGAGAGTGACTATCCAAGACTTCCTCCTCTACACACAGCTCCTACTGTGTTCTCCACCTCTAGAAGAGAGGGAAACCAGCAGGAGGGAGCCTCTTCACATGCTCTATTTAAAGAAGAAACAAAAAGGGAAAAGACAGGTAACAGACAGATTTTTTTTAAAAATATGCTTCTCCCACTGCCGTGAATGTGCAAAAGCATCAGGATTAAACAGATGTTATTACTGTTACACTTCTACTTGAGTGAATTAAGATATAAATGATCCCCTCCACTGAAACACACAGGAGAGAGTCTGTCCCCGACATTAACCACAGGCCCATAAATTTGTTTTTGTCCAATTTACATACTATATTTGGCTGTGCTTATGCTGAGTGTGTGTTGATGCAAACTAGAAATACTCAAAATCCTTCAGCTGTTGTATAAATCAATGTAATTGATATTTAAATTTACTGAATATTGGAAAATTTCAGGAAAAAAGCAGAAAGTGTGCACGCGCAAATTACTTACATTTTTAACATTACCCACATCTTATTTGGTGGTAGTGAAACATTCACACACTTCCTAGCACTTAGTGTTCTTAATAGACTAATCTCTTGTGGTCATTACTCTTCTGAAGATGAAAAAGCACAATTAAGGACATTGGGAGTCATTCATAATGGCAGAAAATGTATGCTTAACAGACATACACAAAAACATGTGGAGCTCAAATAGAAGACCCCCCTTTGTTAAGACCACAATCTGTATTCTTTTCTGTTATTTACGTCTATAGAGAATCCCCTATGAGCATGCATATGGCGACAGAAAGGGGAGAAAAAACTCTTTGAAAAAGAGCTCCCGGCGAATAAAGCTTAGGAAGGACAGCCATCTGCTGTGACTGTTTGCTCTGTGGGAGAGTGACGAGAAAAAAACACAAACATATAGAATTAGATTAGAGTTAGATAAGATAATCATCCAGGGTAATTCCTCTACCTGCCAACTAGACTTCACTCAGAGGTGTCCCTGATCATTGGTCTACAAATCCTCACCATCTCCTGGTTCATGACCACAATATCTTATAATGCCTGGTTTCTCTCCTACTACCCAGTCAGGGCCTTTCTGTTGCAATAGTTGCACTGGGTAATTTGTGATTAGTTCCAAAGCTTTTGCAGACATCCCATCAGTCAGAAATGTATTTATCTGCATGAGAACAACATGAAAAATGCATCCAGTCTTAAACTTCCTCCTAGCTGTTTGGGATTAGTTTGACCTAGTAAGTATGAAAATGAAAAATCTGCGTAGACTCCAGCTTGTCGGCCGGGTGAACCACAGGTGCACCTGACTGAAGCATAGTCCTCATTTACAAACCCTAGCATTATGGCTAACAGGTGGATTTTTCCATTGCAGTGCGGCTAGCTAACAATGAAAAACCACTTAGTGCTAAAGAGAGCGTGAAAGTGGACAGTATGTCCTGTTTTTTATTTATTTTTTTAACCATAAAACTCACTGCTACAGCCATAGGCAGTACAAAAGTGACTCCCCTAGACTGCTTTTCAGTTTGCTTGTTTTACAGAGTTATCAGTTCTGTCACTTGTTAGCTAACATAAACTCATGAAGTCTGTTAGCTGCAACCAACCAACCACGTGACGTCACGTTCTATACTGGCACAAGGTGGTGCTAAACACACTCTAAAAAGTTTAAACACTTATTTCTTAAACCCAGCTTCACAGTCGTGTTAAATCCATTACAGTTTTTTTAGAGGGATCCACAGTGTAGATTTGCCGTTATATGTACATGTGTTGTTTCATGTGCTGTTGTGATTTGATTAATATTATGGATTTTTATGTTTCTCCTTGCCTTTTTTCTTTTACTACTTTACTTTTACTTTTAGAATTCTTGATGCAAAATGTTTTAACCTGTTTTTCCCATATGTCCGTTTTAAAATGAGCTACATAAATACACTTGATTTGATTAATGGCTGATATTTAAAAGCCAGAATATGAACACATGTGCTCAGCACAGAAATGTTTCATTGTTTGAACAGATCATCCCCCACACACTCTCCTCTGTTGCAGCGGCAAATTAGACTGTGAAATTGACAGCTCATGTGTTGCCATCTGGTTGCCATGACACCTAGTTATTAGGCCCTCTGACAGTCCCAGCTCAGCCTATTTGTTCCTTCTTCCCCCTCCTGCACATCAACACTGTTTCCAGTATAAAAAGGCATGAAACACAGAGTGTAGGTTGATAACAGCTTCAGTGCTGGTGACTTCCAGCTGAGGCAGCAAGCAAGCAGCGTATAATCTTTCAGCATGTTCAGTCATGAGCAGATCCAGTGGTCTAAAATCCTAGAAAAACAAATAAACAAACAAACAAAAACAAAAAAAAAAAACCAGGCAGGCACGAGATGATACCTTAAACAGGACAGCACAGCATGCAGATCCACATCATGACAGAGCAATTCCCCTAAAGGCACTTTCACATCAGAGCCAATTGATCTAAACAATTGTTCTGTGCAGCAGAAGCATAAAAGCCTAATTTCCACACATTACAACCCCGGTCTGGACCACATTGAGACTTTAATGCTCCACTGATCAATGAGAGGATTAAAGCAATTTAAAGGCTCCTTTGTGTGGTGTGTGCATTGGAATCTCCTTCATCCTCAAAACCTCTGGGCTGGCAGACAGGGTGTTCCTTCTGCTCCTGAACTTAGCGTGGCCTGGAGTCAAAGAGGCTGAAGCAGCACCACGTGGCCTTTTTTTGCCATGTACTGCTGCTGTATCCCACACAGATATCCTGCTGCACCCTTGCGGGAGGTGGGGATGGCGTTGGTGGTGGAGTGACTCATTCAGCCCCCTCTTCTTCCTCTTGACATTTGACATACTGATGTAGAGGATCTCAGCTGGAACAAACACAGCGTGCTGTGTCACAGCTGCGATGTCTGTGCCTCTGAGCCCCTGGCTTACAGAGCTGAGAGCAGGTAACGATGAGTCAGCGCCTATTTAATTCATACACCTACACTGGGAAACTCGGGAGGGGGGGGGGGGGGTTGTTTTCAAGCTGATTTTATTTATATTTTCCACATCGTTTCCCGCTGAGAATTCAGCATCCCACGACGCTGCCGCAAATTCCTTGAAAGTTATTCTAGCTCCAGCTCTGCAAGGAGTTGAGGGAAAGGGCAAAGGGAGTGCACAAAGATAATTTAAAAAACACAACACAGTTCATGAGGCAACACTGCACCACAGCTATTAGGCTGATACATGCGAGCCATTAGGTGATCCATTCTCATTAAAACTCTTTCACTGAACAATAAGGATATTGTACCTCATTTAACTAAACGTTTCCACAAACACAAAGGCTGCTGCTGAACAGGGATACTGCTTCCTAATGAACCCCACTGAGACCTATCATCTTCAGGTCCTTCAGCCCTCTGCCCACCGTCTCATCAGGGCGGATAAAGCACCTCAGAGATTGAGACTGTCCTTACATCAGGTGCCTGAAGGTGGATGCTGACAAGCGTCTCAGAGGACATGCTGACTCTCACTTCTCCAGCTCTATTAACTAGTGTTTCCCCCCACTGCCACTTCTACTCTGCATCAGTGATTTAGAACAATCTCAAAGACCCACTGAGGCAAACTAAGGGGGAAAAAAAAAGGAGTCAGCATTAAAAAAAAATCAATCTCCTCAAACCATATAACTTCAGATACAGCTTTTGGTGCATTGCCTTTGACACGAGGGATTACCTCATGTGTATCTGAACTCTTGGCAACTGAAATCTTAGTTACTCAAAGAACACTTGAACAAGTACCATTTGGTTTTAAGTTAATGCTTTATTGTGGCTGTAGATGTGGATGTGAACCTAAATGACTCTCAAGACAAAAATGACTGTCAAGTACTGGATGTACAGGAAAACCAGGCCTCTCACACAGTGTCAGCTGGGAGCCGGCAGAGGATCCAGCCTGCCCATGAACCTAAAAGAGGTTAAAAAAATGGCTGGATTAAATGTTAATATTTTGTAATAATTCATGATAAATTATAGTCTATTTCTTCCTCTCTCGGTGCCAATGCAATGCAGAGGGAAGTCATTCTTTTTTAATTTTTTGGGGATTGAGGCGTTTTGACTCACTGTTGCTACAAAAAAAACTATTATCTGGAGAAAAAGAAATCCAATTAAGAACATGAACAAAGTAGTAGCACTCAGTTGTGTTCCACACAGATGCTGAAGAGTGCGTATGGCACAAAATTAAATAACAGAAAGATCAGTGCCTTCACAAACAGTAAGAACATGTACTGGCATATTCAGACCAGCCTGGACTGTAAAAAAAACCCCACCCTGACTGTCCCAGTGAATCCAGAAACCACACACATTGCATGAGTTCGATTCAAAATCACAGCAAATGATTTTGGATCCTTTTTGCAATCTGGTAAGAACAATGTGCTGCTGGACTAACGAGACGACGCTTTGCAATTATCTTTGAGTCCTGCAGGTGGGAGTCAACAGTTTCTCCTCCTGACAAGACTGGAGTAGAGATCCAACAAAACCCCGAACACAGATATTTTAATGCACCCAAACTCCACATATAAGAACACTGAATTGTTTGGATCTCTTACAGGTTGTTTTGGGTCATTTCACTTACCTTTGCTTTGGTGGTTTTTTATGTGGCTGTTTTTTAAGGCGGTTTTTGTTTCCACAGATCAGCCTGAGCAACTCTACACCTCTCAATATGACTCAAAATGAGTCAAAATAAAGCTTTATCTACTCCTTATTGTATTAGTACAGAATAATGTGATTTTGGATATAGTCATCACCCCTGTCCCTTTGCTTTTAACCTTTATTAGGCCAGATAGCGGTGACAAGAAAGAAATGAAAGAGTGCAGGGGAATGACACGCAAGCCACGGCCAGACTCAGGCCCCAGCATTAGCCTTTGGCATATGGACTGCCTGCTTAACCAGATGACCTACAGTGACACACCAATCAACCAGTCAGCTTCTTAATCTGCTTCCCTACACATTCAAAGCTACGATTGGTCAAATTACCAGGGAGTCAGGCTGTATACGTGTAAAACATAGACAATAAATAAAATAATGAATATGAATTAAAAACAGTACAAAACTTTCAACAGGAAGACGCAGCTTTCAGACTTGAGGAAGTCTGAAAGCCTGATTGGACACAGGCAAAGCAAATGCAAGTTAATCTTCAGCAATAGTTTTCTCAGTACTGTGCTCGGCTAACACTGGTGAAGGAAAAATAGTAGTGCATGTGACAAATTTTCATCATGCCAGGCAAAGTTTTAAAACTGATGATGATATAAACAAATAAACAATGACACTGTATATCCAAATTGGATATCATATATACAATTAGAATAGTTGTCTCACAGCTGAACAGAAAACTACAAATTGTTGATTTGTAAAAAAAAGAAGAAGAAGAGATTAAAATATAAGCCACATTTTTCCTCCCATTCAGTTAATTTCACTGAAGCTCGCCAGTCGCACTGATAGTGTTGAACGCACTTTTATTGTTTAGGTGTCAAATGTAACAGTGTCACCATTCAGAGAGGGATAAAGAGTAAATGGCCACATAAAAAAATATAAAATCAACAATGAAAATGGTCACACGGGGAAAGTCTGCTTCCCGTGGCAACATAGATGTACAGTTGAGACAGTGTCCAGATCCAGACATGTATGTGTTTGATTTGCACGTTTTTTTTCTCCACAGCCTACAGTAATCTCAGACAATAAGAGTCCTTTTTTTTGTTCACTAGCCATGCATACAGTTGACAGTTCCACATGTGTTGAGTCAGTGTCTTCATAGGAGCTGGCACTTTTTCCATACAAAATATTTACACTACCATTTATTATTCTTATTATCACCGCCGCCTCCGTCGGTGCTATTTGTTACTATGAATTTGAATACTCTGAGCACATGAAGGATGGCATCAGGATGTCGAAACTGTGGAGCGCCACATTTCATATTGATACCAGAGGACGAAAAGAAAAAAAAAGTATGACAAATGTTGGCATCTTCACTTTAAATGTCACCCATTCCTGAAAAGAGTTTGGAGAGACGGTCTGCGGAGATATTCAAACACTGAAATCGCTCTTTGTCCCGTCAGGATGAAGCGGTTACTTATATTACTACTCAGCAATCTGCTGTCAGAGTCTCCCGGAGAGGAAAACAAAACATCACACGATATGTGAAAGACTCCGCTATGCTTACTATCATATCTCAAAGTGAGAAAATAGGAAAGAGATGATTGCACCGTTGTTTTTTTGTTTTTGTTTTTTTAAAGAAAGACACCGACTTATCCTTTTTCTCTCCATTCCTTTTTTTTTTTTTTTGAACAGCAGAAAAAATAAAACTAAGAACATTGAGGCGCTTTCAGGGAACCTCTTTGGTTCAGCCCTGTGATGAGTAGAAAAAAAACCCTCCGCCAACCTCTGCTCGAATTAAACTGGGAGCAACATTGTACATAATGGAAATCAAATGCTTCTTCAGAAATCTGTCATGTGTGTTCAGCAGCTACTTGCAACAGAGTCATGGTAACAGGAAATGCGTCTCAGTGGTGTGTCTGAAAACTGCAATAACAACAGTTATTTCTAGCAGATTGTTTAGGAAGCTGTAATGAATAAAGATCCCGATCTGTTATTCTTTGCTGACAATATTTGCTTCCTCATAACGGAATAACTTAAACAACAAACAAACAAACAAAAAAGTGTAAAATAAGGCGAGGGCATGTTCTGTTTGTCATTTGTCAGTTACCTTTGCGGCAAATTCCTGGCAATTTTCATTCAAAATGTACGCATTACTCACGTGTTATTATTCTTATTAATCGTGTCACTGCAAATGTTATGCTCCACTCACTTGGTATCCATTGCGCTCAACTGTGATTTTCATCTTCAGTTTAATCGGCATGTGCATGTGTGTGTCTAAGTGTGTATCTGTCCACTGCAAGTCAAACAAGTTCCCTCTAAGTGGACTTTTTGCCTGGTCTGTTCCTGGTACCCCCCCCCCCCCCCCCCCCCCCCTCCCCAGGGCTATTGTATATTGCAAGAGGAGCAGCAGGGGTCGTCCTTGTCTGGCTGAGCGGCGTAGTCCATCTGCCGAACGATCTCGGCGAACAGTTCGTCTACCATAGTTTTGCTCTTAGCCGAGGTCTCCATGAACGGGCAGCCCCACTCCTCGGCTAGAGCCTGACCTTCGCTGGATGATACCTCCCTCTCGCTTTCCAAGTCCACCTTGTTCCCCACCAAGATAACGGGAACCTTTTCGTACCTGAAAGCACACACAGACCGACGTCAGTTTGTCAGACACACAGAAAAAGCAACTGCTGCATGTGTGGCAAATCAGAGCTTTTTATTTTATTATGTTTTTCCCATAAAAGTGAAAAGAAAGGCAATTCCCCTTTCAGAACTTGGTTTTAGCAAATTCTAAATAAGAAAAAAAAGCGCACAGTGATTAAAACCTTCATCTGTTGCACTTACAAAAATCATAATTATTTAAAGGAGATCTGACACATTTATTTCAAGCTCCATATTTTTATTCTACTAAAGTAGGTTTGCATAATGGAATTTAGGATCATCTTTATTTATCTGATAGTGGGCATTAGTGCAGCCCCTCAGTTCATCGTGTATCTAGAACAAACTGTTCCAAACACTTTTTCCTTACAGTTGACCTCTCCTGATTGGCTGTCCCATGCAAACAGAAGGTTTGAAGAACAGGTGGGTGGGGCTGAGATGGCCAGTCACAACATACAGAGCAAAGAATAGAAGAATAGACCTCTACTATCTCTAACTGAGCATCTGAAGCCAAAGCTCTTGGCTCACATTGATTTCCAGGGCAGACACCGATATCATTATTTGAATCTTTGGCCTTGTTTAATAAGTGCATCCACTATTTTAACAGTACAAGTATGATAGACAATAAGAAAAAAAAGTATAATAGCCTCTTAAAAAGAGGCTGGAAGCAATAGGCAATAGGTAAGAAAGCATCTTTACTGGGTTACTGAATTATCATTGGGCAAATGTGAAAATGCTAACCACTGAGTCAGCACCTCTAGCAAAATGATGATTATCACCACTATCAACAGAAGATTCAACCTAAAAATCAATCTAAAAAGCCTATGTGGACTTTACATCATGGCCACTGTTTGAGCTTGCTGAACTCACGTGAACTAACATGCACGCATGGCTGGAGTGATTGAAACCTAAGAGAAAAGGTTATTTTTTCCATAACAACGACAGCCTCTATTCAGTTTCTCCAGTTTATTATACTGGAAGTTGGTGATTTCACCCAAAAAGCTGTTACTGTTATCAGCAGCATAATTCTTTCTTAATATACCAGTTTTGCATTTGCTACATTATCCACTCACGTGACCATTAAATTAACATCAATTCTCAGCCTCTGTTTAATCCCTTTTTGACATCTTTCCATCTTTTATCTTTTCCAATCTCTCTAACAAAACAAGCCTGGATCTTTGACAAAAAGGATCTCGGTGGTTATTTTTGAAAAGCTCAGCTGGGTGAAAGAGGTGGGCTCGTTCTGACTGAAAGGTCGCAAGAAGGATAAAGATGAAAGTGTTTCCACTTTAGCATACGAGTGGACTCTGAGTGTGGGAGGAAGCTTTTTTCAGATCAAGAACCAGAGCGTCACCTGCTTCATCTACCGTAAACACTAAGTGTAAAGCCTGACCCAGTACAGCAGAGGAAACGGGTACTATAGCTGTCACCCCTGAGGGCAGGAAGTGGCCATAATCCTTTGAGCTCTGAACTCCTTGGCACGTAGCTAAAGCACAAAATGTCACTGTGGAACTGGACTACTTTGAGGACAGCCAGAGGATGCGGTCGGTTAAAATAAATAGGCTGCTCTATAATTACTTAAAAAGAAGCAGCTGAGATGCATTTCCACCAATATGATCACTACATCAGTTTTGATATTGGGGAACATGGCGGGCTTCTGAGGCACTTTGTACACATCAGAGGAGATAACAAAGCTCAAAAACATCAGAGAGATAGCAGATCATGCGTGTTCGCATCCTTTAAACAACAGGTTGCTATTTCTTTCATGCTTATCAGTATGCAAAACGACCGAGGGGGCGCTTTCCATCTGTCGGACCTGTCGTTTGAACCAAGTTTAAACGTCTGTGTTCACTTCACACTTCACAGCACAGTCAAATTTAACCCGAGCACCTGTCAGCACCATTAGGATTTTCAAATTCTGCACTCGCTCTGTGAATTATAGATGCCTTTAAGTTATTCACCAAAATTAATATCATCCTCATCCTTGTTTGTTATAATAAACTGGTAAAGAAGGAACTGGCTACTGTTGAAAAGACGGGGAGTCTGGAGACTACTGTGAAGCCTTTCCAGGCTGAGCAGCCAGAGCGTTTCTCAGAGGTAAGGGGGGCTGCAGGTTTCAGCGTTAAATAAGCTTAAACTAGCCGACTTTGATCTACCCATGAATACATTATCCAGCGAACTTTAATCTCAACTATCCCGTTCTGTTCCCAGGATGAGCCGAGAGGAGCTACCTGAATTTAAGAGACAATCTCTGAGGTCGGTCGGTCGGTGTGTGACCAAAAGTGTTGAGCTAGGCAGGCAAACTGAATGAGAAACAACATGTTATGCTTCTCAACTTTAACATTCAGCATGTCGTGCCTAAGTTCTCATTCGCTGCATTCCTGGTGTCAGTAAAAACAGCAAGGCTGTGATTTTTCTGAAAACTTCTTTGGATCTAGTTGGTGGTAGGTTATATTTAGCCTTGAACCTTAAATTCCCTTTCCCACCTTCACTGAAAACCCCCCAAACACTAAGCATAGCTGTGGGTGGGCAGATTGAAAGGCAAAATCTTTACTTTTACAGCTGCATCCATTTAAAAGGGCCTCTGTGTTTAGTTGGGCTAATGATGCCATTTTGGTAGGTCCTCCATTCAGCTGTTGTTTGTCTCCCACTCTAAATCACTCAAAGAGGTATGTATCTTGTACCATCAGATGCTGTTTCACACAAGCTCTCGCTTTTCTGCTCTAAACTGTTTGCACAAACCCAGCAAATATGACAGAAACACTGAGGTTATTCCACAGTACAAAACTGGTTTCAGTTCAGTTCAGGAGAGCAAAACCTACGCAATAGAAAACCTTATGTTGTTTCCATGGACAACAGTGGTACGGTTAAAGTAGAAGCGAAAAAAGTCATATTATCGCAACAAAGAAGGCACGTTTTTCTGTTATTTCACATGTGTTGGTTTTTAGAATTTTATCGAACAGATTTTCAACTCACCAGTTATTAGTCAACTCACATCAATCCTCAAATTTAAATAGTAACGTGTTCCTTTAATTTTTTTGAAGCAGTGGAATGAAGTGAAACAATGAAGAAGTGAAGCTACATGGACCTTACTCTTCAGCTTACTCCACACATTTTAAGTCAGAAATGTTCACGTTGGTCTTCTTAAGGTAGTTCTTCACCAGGAGCTACATATGTTGGGTTATTGTTGTGTTGGAAGACAAAGCGATGACCCGGACCCAATTTTGCTGCTGACTAGTTGGAGTTTTCTTCCACCCTGACGAGATTCCCAGTTCCAGCTGAACTAAAGCATTCCCACACCATAATACTTATGTGTTTCACAGTAGGGATGGTGTACTCTGGGTTGTATGCCTCTGCCTTCTTTCTCCAAACATAAGCAGAGTCTCTGTGGCCAAAGAGCTCAAAGTGTCTCCTCTGCACGAGTGGACTTTCTCTTGCTCTGCAACTTCAAAGTCCCTTCAAAGTTCGAGTGATTGTATGTAAGACAGATCTCGACTTGGCTAAGATTCACTCTTGGCTGTTCTGGGGTCTCTCACTAGTTTTCTTTCCAGCTTCTTTGAAATCTTTAACTTCTACCTCTTGCCATGCTTTTTCTTTGCTGTGTGACTGTCTGGTAATTTCCTGATGATACTTCTCACTCCAGTGAAAACTTTTGTGCACCCATCTCCTCCTTTGTGTGTCCAAACTGATTCCTTTTGTTTTTGGCATGCTGCTTTCTCAGGTGACAGCTAAACTCTTGCTGAGGTTTTTATACTGTTTGTAAATTAGAAGAGAAACCTCAGTTTTAGCTTGATTTAACAAGATTTGTGCGTTACAAAGATAAAGCACATTGCACAACAGTGGCTTGTGCAATGGCTCTTTTTCACAGTGCAATAATATCAACCCTGGTAATCCCTATTTTGCTAAACTGACGATCACTTGCTATGTTAAAAAAGTGCTAAAGTGTAAAACATCTAGTAAAAAAAACAAACAAAAAAACCCCTAACTTCATTATTTTTGTTGTCCCAAACAGCAGAAGTATCTTAAAATCACATTAAACTGTGTGTGAGTGTGCCACATGCTTTTTTTGGTCAGCTGTTTGCAACTTATGCAGCTCGTTTGGGCCTCATCATTACAGGAACACAGCACAAAGGCATCTGGACCCAAAGAAGAAAGGGTCTATATATAGTCATAATAACAGAGAAGAAAAGCGGCAGTCCAAGGAGGTGTGAGACAGAGGCTGCCATGGGGCTAAGGCTCACAGAGACTCAGCGTTAAGGTTGTCGGCCAACCACTGGTGGCTGATACAAGAAAGTAAGGCTCGACTGTTGCAGAAAACACAGGCCAAACGAATTACTGAGCGGGATTCGTTTTTGCTGTGACACAAACAGCACAAACAACATGTCGCTCTTTAGCCTTCGGCTTGTGAGCCTGATGCCAGAGGCAGTGGAACACTCAGACTGCAAACATCAATTCAAGCTTGCTCAGACACAGCTTATCAATAATGCATGATGCAGATCAACTCACACAGGCCTTGCTGACAGACGGTAGAAACCGGCTGCCCAAGAGCCACTGGTTATGACTCGGGGCAGCAGCAGGCAGGAAAGGCTGTGTGCTGGGCACCCCTTCCCTGCGAATAGCATTTTTGTAGAGGGTCTTCAGTTTAGCCAGGGGAGAGAATTGAGCTGAGTCAGAAGGCAGCACAAAGCTCCTCTTTTTGCCACATTAGGGCACCGAAAGATTTAATCAGGAATGGCTTCTTTGACCCACGGCAAGAATGCAAAGATTTTCCCTTTAAAACAAGCAATAATATATGACAAGTAAAACACTTTAATTCTGTTTGGGATGGTTATGAGAATTCATTATTTGCTTCCCAAAGCCTTCAAAAATCGACCCCGTTTACTGATGATAAACACACTGGCCAAGAAGTGCCAAAATGGACAAGATAAATGAGTACTGAACTTGACAGACTGTACAGATTTCCTTGGATCTGATTTATCACAGCAATACTCTGGCACACTAGCAGGTCTCTGTGGGTGATTATGCTGTCTGACACAAATTACTTCTCTTATGAAGTACACGGTCAAACATCTAAAATGCAAGTACCATTTTAGTAGAAATTTGTCCGGGTTGAACAGTCGGTCAGTAATACGCTTTGAATAATTCATTGAAAAGTTCTAACCGGAAAATACGGCCCTTATCCTTTCATATCTGTAAAGGACGATATTTCCCTTTTATCATACTGTCAGTATCAACCTCATGATTGAAAAAAAGTTGAAACAGTTAGTCAGAAATCTCACTGGACCACCAGAAAAAAATTCAGTTTGACGGCATACTTCACAATAAAAGAACAATTAGGATGCATAAAGGAGATTATTAGTTTCCAACTTCAGCTCTTAAGGGATTTTTATGGAGATTTGTTACAATAATCGCAGTAAAACTTGGTAAATAACCAAAAAAATCACTGAAACTCTTGCTAAGGTACAATGTAACAAAAGATCGGAGAATGAACACACGTCAGGAGTTCTGCAACAGCTGAACAGTGTAATTAATTACCAGAATACCATCTAAACAGAGTGTGCAATATAATAGCTTTTATGTTTCCTGGCTCAGTTTTGCGCTGCTGACTCCCAAGCTGTTTACTTGTCCTGCTCCCTTAACAAGCCACAAACCTGGAATAATCTGAAAAAAGCAGTGTACATCAGAAATGACTGATCACTACTTTGGATCATATTTAATACTTTTTTGTTCTTTGTTTCTCTGTTCTGCTAACATGCACTTCTCATGCACTTCCCCGGGCTCTGAGGCTTAGACACAATGGTGCTTTAAATTAATTGCTCAGCTGGCATTCCACCTTAACTCACAGTGGCAGTGGTAAGATGCAAAGGTTTGTCACATTTCTTAATTTAGCAAGTAGGCCTGCCTGACAATTAGTCCGCTAAACATTAATTGAAATAGAGGGTCTGATTTCGTGGACACTTGAGGTTTGTTGCAGGAAAAAAAAACTTACATAAAGTCTCACACTCTTCAACAGGGTTGTCAAACATAAGGCTTGGGGACCAGAATCAGCCCGGTAAAGCCTCCAATCCAGGTCATTAGACAAGAAGTGAAGGAGGACATAGATTTTGGAATTTAAAGTGTATTTTAATGATTTTACAGCCTATCCTATTGATAAAGAGCTCCCCCATCACCATTAATACTACACCAAAGGAATTAAGTAACAGATAAACGGTTAAACGACAAAAAAGTTCTTCTTTTTCCACTATGGTCTGTAGAAATAGTTTGTTTTTGTTTGTTTGTTACAATGCTTCCACAGTTAAAAAAAGAAGCTTTTTGTGAATTAACAAAACCTTTCTACTTTATAATTATGGACAGTCTGGGCAATGATCTACTAGAACTTTTATATAGCTTTCATTTATTTATGGCAATTTAAGTCACGCTGACCGATTTCTTTCATTTTCCTCCACAGCATTTCTTTCACGTAGAAAAACTGAGACACAGTTCTGAAATGGCACTTCTTACACTTACACTGATAAAGGGGAGTTTCACTGGTCTGGCCCACTTAAGATCACAGTGGGCTCTATGTGGGCATCAATATAAAATGAAATCCAGAAAAGTGGGATTGTTTTGAGAAAATAAAAGATAAACACAAATCAGGTTACATACAAATGATCCAGTTGGGCATTCACTGACCGCAAACATAGCTTATTTAAAATATGTAAAACCAGTGTTAAAAACTTTATAATTAGCATGTTATGGTCTTGTTAACAAGCTAGGTCCCTTCACTGTTATGCATGTAAAAAAAAAAAAATATATATATATATATATATATATATATATATATTAAGAGCATATTATTATTACATTTTTGCATTTCTCTGAACAATCACACAGTATTAAGAAAGTTATTGCATGCAAATTTGTGTTGATTTAAAAAAAATTTCGGTTTACTTTACTTTACTATTTACTTTTACATCTGTAACCAAATATTGCAGTACTGTATCTCAAAGACTGAAAATTGTCTATATTTTGATGTATGAGTTATGCATGGGCTAATGAGTTTTTCCCCCCCCTAAAGGATCTGTATTTTTGGTGCAGTGATAGTTTGACTCGACTCCTGATGGAACAGTGGATGTTTAGTGACATATGGCTTACAATGTAACAACTAATGACAGCGGACTATCTGTGTGGGATATCTAATCTATTGGCAACACTACCACACTATCTATCCATACATCCATTTTCTCAACTGCTTATCCAGTTCAGGTTCGTGGGGGTGCTGGAGCCTACTGCAGCTGTCCTTGGGCAAGAGATGGAGTACACCTTGGATAGATTATCAATCCATCACAGACCTAACGCACAGAGACAGACAATCATTCGTGCTTACATCTACACCTATGGTACAGCTAATTTGGAATCACAAATGAATCTAAAATGCACTTCTTTGGACTGTGGAGGAAAGCTGGCATACCCGGAGAGAACCTGCACAGACGCAGAGGGAACATGGAAACTCCACAACAGAAAGGAGCTCAGCCAGCCAGGAGATTTAACCCGGAACCGTCACGCTGCGATACAACAGAATAAATGACTGCATACTGGTAGCGCTGCAAAAACTTTACTTGCTTTATGAGGTGAGTTAATGTCCCACCAGCTGAACTAGTCTGATCCTTTTTGAAGTTGTGAATTTTAAAACAGATGAGAAACAACTTGCTGGTGTTTCAAAATTTCTCAGGGAGGTGAAGTACTCATAACACTTTTTTTTTATAGCCAAGCCATTGTGAAGTAATCAGTATTGACCTTTAGCTTTATTCATTTCCCCAGTTTTCACAATAGACAAAAACCACATCACATGGACCTTGTCCTTGGGAGCTGGCTTGCTCGATTTACATTCTCGCAGGAACCTCCGTCAGGTGACATCGAGAAAAGTTCAGAACTGCAGTACTTGAAAACTTAAAAAATGTAAAAAATGAATAAATGTGCAGAGGGCCCAGCAACAGCAACAACCACTGCAGTGCCAACAGCAGGGTTTATTATGCTATCCTGTTTCACCACTTTCTTCCTCACTACCCTCACACGGTACTTGTATTTCTACTCTCTGAAGTCACCAATCACAACACATCCCTGGTATATAGCTAACTGCAGCTGAAGTGTGGAGCGACGAGGTCCCCAGTGAGCACAGGCAGGCCAGGGTGTAATCATGTCCACCCAGGGCCCCTGTGCTAACGCCTGCCTGTGCTGCTATCAGCGGGCACTGATAGAAGCTGACAGGGTTCAGAGTGAGAGCGACACGCAGCAGCGCCTCTGACCTGAGCGACGGGCGATACGGTCGTGACCGGTCATCAGTGTTTTGTTAGTGAGGAGCGACAGAGAGGGAAAACAAAAACAACGCCAATGCTGTTCACACAGTTGCTGACAGGATTTGCCTGAGAAACCTGTGAGTGCTTCACTTGGGTGTTTTAAAAGGATAATCACACCCTTTTCCTCTCTAATGTTACCAGTAAGTTACCTCATCAATCTACATGATAATAGTCATGTCTTTACTTTGTTTTTCCTACTGCCAGAAGTCATTTACAGCATTTCCCACAATGCCTTTCGACAGAACATGCCCGAACGTGTTGCATTTTAGCTGTGGGTCTTAGGTGAACAAAAGCATGTCTCCTTGCAGTCAGGAAAGCAAACGAGCAATTCAAAAATGTCTTAATGATGAAATGTCTTTATGAGCATAAACTGTAACTTCTTCATTGCCTTCTGTGACACGTTCCTCACCATGCAAATGATGAAATTCAGTGCAAATTAGTGAAGCATTCAGAGTCCTCAGTGTTCCCTGTAAAAAAGTATTGAAAGGCCCAGAATACACTGCTAATTTTGGGTATCATATCAGACAGTCTTATCCAGTTACATATGATAGTGTGACAGTTTCTGTTTACATTTGCAGTTACCCAATGGGACACATAAGGCTTAACAAACGCAATGAATGCATTTACTTTTAGAATAGAAAACTCCATTAGTTACATAATGTACATTTGCAGTCCTCTTTACATTCTCTGGTAGAGCTTTAGCGTGTTACTCATGATGCTACTGCCACTTGTACGTCCCCAGAACAACGTGAAGCCATTGGTTATTCCACAGTGTTTTCTCCTCACATACACTGCTGTGTATGTATTTTGCCAACAGTGAAGTTGCAGCGTGTCCTCTGATGGACAAACTATGCAACAGGCACAGGATGCACTGAATTTGGATTTCTTACCTGTGTGCAATCTGGTCACCAGTCTTTGTACTGATGTAGCAGCACAGAATGAGCACTGTTTAATATTTACAAGATATTCCAACACTTTTCAGGAACAAAGAAGTCACCTTATGCAGCTGCAGTCATTAGAAGCTGTTATTAATCCTGCCGGAATGGGTGAGGAGCAGGGAGCACAGTAAAAGCAAGCCTTTCGGGGTCTTAAATGAAATGTTTCTCGTTGCAAGGTTAGTAGCAAACAAGGTCGATTTCTGCTGATGTTAGAAAAAGTCTGAATAACCGAAGGAAATGTGCGCGCTGCCATTCAGAGCCAACTTTCTGAAAGCAGGAGTGCATACAAAATGTAGGTCACAGCTTAATAATCGCATTGAATATGACATTTTTAAAGAAAAAAAAAAAGCACAATCCTAAGTTTTAGATGTCTAACTCCCCATGAAGCCCAGCACCAAATTAACTGCTGTGTGGGAGTAGTGTTGTGGAGCGCGATCTTTCTGCTACGGAAAATAAATTCTGCTGTCATATCAGACAACGGCACCAGACTCAGTGTGAAAACACAAAAGCCTGGCTGCATCTGCCCCGTGAGCGCACGCGCACACCATTTACATACAGGACGACACACGCTCGCGCAGCAGACTCAACATACCTCTACTCGTACTCAACTCGCATGGGAGAAACATGTTGACCTCATTCTTTCATCGGGAGCCACATAATAATAGGATTGTTTAGAAGGTGCATTTGACAAAAAAAGGGTCTAGATCCAATTAAGTGACAAAAACTAAAGACAACCTATAAAAATAAACATCCACAGCATGATTATATTTCATTTTGAGGTGGAAGAGTGGAAGAACTGTGACAAGGGAGGGACAAAAACCTTATCCAACTACAGCATATAGTAAATAACAAGATTATTAAATGGTATTAACTATAAGTTGATTTCAGTAGGGTTCTTCTTATTCTCTCCGGAGCCTATTTGACTCTCTGAACTAACTGTAACAAATCCATTGACACCTACAGGGACTGATGAACCCACACAGTCGCAGCCCAGCGCACAGTGCCTGCACACTGGAACGCCGAAGCGGAGCTAACAAATACAGGACATTAACCAATCTGATCTGGATGAGTTTTATAATCTCATGCTATGTCAGCAGGTGAGCATAGAGCATACAGTACAGTGTATCTGCACAGTACATTGGCCTAGAGCAAAGGAACACCAATAACATGACAGCTCCACGCAGCCTCAGCTAACCTCTCCCATGTATCAATCAGCAGCTCACTGTGGTGACCTCATATCTGGATCATCTGTGCAGCAGCTCTGAGACATCAGGCTTTCCATTGTGCTGCTCTTCCTAAACAGCTTGTGCAGCTTCTTAATTAAAAACACGGTGACTCCTCTGCAGATCTGTGCTTTCAACAGTCCCGCAGCTTTTTTTGTTTTTTTCAGCCACTCTTTCTTGAAAGCTCTCTGCAGAGCCTCTCTTGCACTGAATCCTGGGTATTCCCGGTTGGGTGTCTCGCAAAGGTTGCAGCATCCAGTGGACACCGAGCGGCACTAGACAGCAGCTTGGCAGATCACTGACACTATTTTGTTTTGCTCTGACAGGAAGACAGACGTGTCTTCGCAGAGCTGAGGGGTAGGAAGGATCAGCACTGTTGTCCTGTTAGTAAACACTTAAGTGAGACATTAGAACGTCTGCAGGAACTTAATATGCTGGGTCAGAGGCATGGGGGCAAGAAATAGGGGTGAGACCTGGAATACCATAATAGGCATGGAGTGTTGCTGCCTTAAAGATGCATAACATCTCCAAGCAGGCCGAGATCTATCCTGAAACTACAGGGCCCATGAGTCCAGCATATATTTGTGAAAAACAACCCCCAACAGCCACACTTAATTATGGAAATTACTCTTTTTTTCCCCAGCACATGATTTCACCAACCTTTTCACTCTTATGATCTGATCCCTCATCGGCTTTATGTCCTGGAAGCTTTGCTGGTTGACAAGGCTGTAGACCAATATGAATCCTTGACCGTTTTTGATGTACAGGTCGCGCATTGAGGCGAACTGTTCGGTCCCAGCGGTGTCAAGGATCTCCAGCACCGAGGGCGAGGAGTCCACCTCGATCTCCTTGCGGTAAAAATCCTCTATGGTGGGGTCGTACTTTTCAATGAACGTCCCGGTCACAAACTGCACAGTGAGGGCGGATTTCCCGACCCCACCGCTGCCCAGGACCACCACTTTATACTCGCGCATCGTGGGATTTAAATCAAGTCGTAAGGTATCAATCTCCGCGCGTCATTGAAATCAACGCAAAATGCTCCAGTGCGAATCACGCTCACCATTCGTGTCCCATTCTGAACGGGCTGTCAATAACACAGTCTTGTTCGCTGCTGCTCAGCTATGGCAGAGCACAAAGACTCGGCACCTCAAGATGGATTTCATTGTAGATATTCCCCCCATGCAGGCCAGACACTGACAGTTATACGAGCATCCGAGGACTGAAAGTGTCCGAAAAATGCGCAAAGGGAGAAAAAGAAGCTCGCCCGATGATGTTGAACGTGCGGGTGTTCATCTGCTTAGCTCACCCCTCTCTGTACTTCATAAAAAAACAAACTTGCTCCATCGAGGACGCTGGGAAAACGCTGGCTTAGCCTCGGAATGAACTGCAGGCACGATTTTTTAAGCTGTAGACCGCCTTAGAGAAACTCTCCCAAATTAAAGTGCCCTGACTTTCAGTTAAAGAACTTGCGTCTCTTTGTTTCTGTTTCACCATCTCTGACATGTCTCCGCTTCTCCCCCGCTCTCCAGTGCGATTCCAGCTGCCATACTCTCGGGTGGAGACCCGCGGCCGCTGCGTTACCAGCCGGTCCCCACTCGGCTCCCGTACCGAGGCACCAAAAAAAAAAGAAAAGAAGAAAAAAGGAAAAGCCTGTGGATCCTCCTTCGTCAGATGGATACGCGAACAGCCCAATGGGCGCTTCCGCTTTCTGTACACCTCACATGTGCCTGAATGGCAGCCTCACGGAGGCAGCCAGTGAGATTCGTCGCTGACATTTCCGTTCATGTGTTAAAATTCCCATCATTCGGTTGCCCCAGTGACATCCAAAGAGAGCTCATCCAATCACGGAGGCGGCTCGGGGATGTGTATCCAAGAGGAGGTGAAACGCACCGGATGCTGTTGCTATGGTAACGCTGCATTAAAAAAAAATAAAAAAATTTACCTGCGATCCGACTCGAGAGTGAAAAGTCACTCACCTTGTAAAAAAAAAAAAAAAAACCTTTATTATTCTTTGATAATGAGCAATACAGGCTATGTAACACACTCCAATTGAAACCGCCAGGTAAGTCTTTTTAATTGACTACTTTAGCTTTCACTAATAGTGATAAATACAATTTCACAGGACAGCTGTTTGAACAAATTGTAACACAAAAACATGAAAACATGCTCACTGAGGATGACACGTAGTTTCTACTGCTGATGCATTGCAAAATTAAACACAGCTCACAGGATGGCATTTACACGACATTCATATATTTATTTATGTATATTTAATATCAGATTGTACACAATTTAGAATTTACAGGAACAAAAAATATCCACAAGAAATGTTTAATTATACACAATTACTTTTGGGGAAAATGTTTGCATTCAGACCAGGATGGATCCAAATAGCTGTTGCGTGACATCTTAACGAGAAGCTTCAGTGTTTAAATATGACAGGTTGCAATAAAATGCTAGCCAACCCCACAAGCCAATCAATATCAGCTATTTCAGGTGTCGTTACAATGTAATAATGTCCTCATGTTAGAAATGTGTGTATCTTAATTTAAGAGAAAGGTTCAGTGAAGTTTATTCTATTTATTAGACGACATAGAAATCATAATTAGTGAACAAATACAGACTCAGTAATACACCAAAGGTAAGGCAAAGTTCACACAAAGCCTGTCTTCTCAGTTGTCTGACTGTAGAAAAAGTGCTTATGAGAAGTGTTTCCATCAGTCAGTCAGACCAAACATTCTTACTGTTCACATCTTTTTGACTGGGCGAGATCTCAAACAACCTCTGTGTGCAGGTGGATCCATGACATTCAAACGTTTTGCCATAACATAACACAAACATTCAAAAACATGCCTTTAAGTAAAATAAATAAGTGGGGAAATATTGTATGTCTAATAGCAGTCTAAACTTTTAAAGCAATTATATTTTGAAAGCCAAATACATTTTTAAGTTTGGTGCTCAACATGCAGAGGGAAGCCTTAACAAACACGAAACTAACATTTCAAAAGTTCTCTTTTATGCACTGTTTTACCCACAGTGTTTCACCATATAATAATAAAGTTAAATATCCAAGTTTCTTCCAAGTAATCTAATTACTGTGAGGAGATACAGCTAATCTACCACCGACCAAAATACAGTTTTCATCACTGCAACTTGGGATTGCCCTCAGCAGCAAATCAGACAATAAATGACAAACTACTGTTACACCATTATGAAAATTACTTCTTTTCTTTTTTGGAAAACATGTCCTGTACGATGCACTTTTGTACATAAAAATCAATCCTATGGCCTTGGTCATACAAAGGCTTGTTGTCCCTTACAGGCAGCAAAAAGGATGAATTGCTTTAAGTTTCTCCTTTGTCCAACATCAATCCCTGGACACAAGACCGCTTTTAATAGGCTAACAGATCAAGGTCCTTTGAGAAACCCTCAGCACACCTAAAGTAATTTTAATAAATTGCATTCATCACAAAATAAAAGAATACATGTTAAAACTATTTTGAACTAATATTACACCAGTAAAATTATGCTCGTAAATTCTATTGACATGTAAAACATCACAAGGAAAATATATAATAAAAAAGTGAAGAAATGCAAAAGATTCAATGGAAGGTTTCTATTTGTACACCTTGTTTGCAAAATAGATAACTAAAATTCTAATAAAAGAAAGAAACAATATTTCTCTTAATCAGACACAATGCCCACCCTGTCTGCTGCTAAATAGTAGACAGCAATGAGTAACTGCATCATGCCGCGTCAATCTCTCATGACTACATGTCACCAAATGTTTGCCTCCTTCTACTTTACTACAAAAGTATTTTGCCCTTTTTGCTAATTTCTTGTCGAAAAATGAAAGAAAATCAAATTAAATTGAAAATTACATTGAATAACATACACATTAAAGCATCAGTGAAAACAAACTGTAAGCCTAATTAACAGGTCCACACACACAATACCACTGCATTTACATGGTATTGCAAAAACACGTAGATTTAATCCTAATGTATATGTCTTAAGTGGAATAGATTTTCTGAGTGTTTTTCCACACAAACCTTTTCAAATATACTTAATCATTGCATGCACAACTGTTTAGGCACTTGTAACCTTCGATTAATACAGTACTGACAAGTGACTGCAACATTAAGACTAACAGTTGAGACACTACTCAACACGCAACCCTCACAGGATCACAAGAGCTTTAGTTTGAATATGAGCAGCAGTAACTTCATACTCTTACTGAGCTGACTTTCATGGCTGTGGAGGCTATATCAACTTGAACAAGTGAAAAGTATTTACAGATCCATCAGTGAGTCAGCAATTGTCTTGAGCAATAATGCACATTTACTAAAGAGGTGTTAAATTAGAAAAACAAAATTGCTTTGAACGGATAAAACATTTCATTTCTCTCAGAAAAGACAGAAAACAATCTGTATATGTAATGCAAAGGCACACCAGGAGGTGGAGCACTGATCCATTACTCTGGGTGAAGTATAGAGGGACTCAGAGCATTTTTAAAGGGACATCCATAAACCTGCTGTTAGATTACATTTTTTTTATATACACAATTTTTTGTTAAGTTTAAAGTTAAATTAAGTGCTTTTCTCTTTGATTAAAAGTTAAATCTGGCACTAGATGAGCAATCATTATCATCAAAAACAAAACTTTCTTAGTTTAAATAACACATTCAATAAAGAATATGATGATGATAAAACTGCAATATAATCTACAATATAGGACGCCTTTACACCTGACATTAACAGGTACTGTCTACAGACTGAGAACTGATTAAAATATTTACATTATTTAAAACATCTCTGTTGTTTAGTTTTATGCCACTACTGCCAGTTTACTTCTCTGTAGCATCTATTGTATTTAAGTTTGATTGGTGGCTAAATGCACTCATAACCCTATCAGAATTAGTTTAGGAAACAAATAAATAATGCACATTGATCGTTGAAGGTGCATGTTAGCAGGTGCAAAGGCGTGTACAATAACAATCTCTCTGACACCTATTACAGTATAATGTAGAGGTTCATTATAACTGCCTGTAATGTATCATCATCATCATCATCATCATAATGTCAGATAAAGTCGGCGATGTTATCCACATGCAGCCTCTTGTATTTTGTGTGTATTGTTAACAGAATATTTACAGAACGGCTGCCCGGGACCCTTAACAGCAGCAACACGGCACTGGCTTCTGTTTCTGGCGGTTACTTGAGGATGATCTGTTTCGGAGGCAAAGACAAGTCACTGAGTAGTTTCACACAACAGGTATACTTTACAATCGCCTTTGTTACAAGACAAAGATTATTAAGGAACTCACTTCTCACTCTTAAGTGATATGAAAATACAAAGTTTAAGTGAAATGAACTTTATTCTCTTGATACATAGTTTTGTAAAAATGCGGCTTGACCTTGAAGCTAATTTAAGGTTAAAAGTTTTATTGATTTGCAAAAGTGATTTGGAACTGAAATTATAAGTTTTGATATTAAAAAATGTGTTTAAACAATCAAATGAATTATTTTACACATTGAATAAATTGTTTTATGCATTTTTAAAAACAGTTTTAACTATTTATCAGCTTCAAACCCTTTTTTTTTTCCAGTGTCAGACTTTTGACCGTGATTTTGTGTTGTGGCTGTGTATCAAAGGGGAGGGGTGCGTGTAGACTAGTGATTGAAAGCTCCTGTGTCACGTTGGTTACAAGTTTAAAATGAGCATTTTGGCTGAAGATGGTCACTGCTCCTTCACGGGATGCTGCCGGCACCAGCCACAGTTTCAGATTGTGCTATAATAGACTATATTGATGGGTCAATATTTGAAACATATTGATATACATACATGTGGGGAAAAAATTTACCCCTACAACAAGGAATACTGTTATCTGATTGGGTGGTAGGTTGCAAAAAAGCTATATTGAGATTAGAATCTCGCCCACCTTATTTAAACCTAATGTAAAAGAGTTCATAGCACCTGCAATATCAATATGTTACAAACATTCACTCATCAATATAGTCAATCATAGGATAATCCAGGAAACCATGTTTCTTACCTGTTGGCTGGTGCCAGCAGCATCCTGTAAAGGAGCGATGACCATCTTCCATCAAAATGCTCATTTTAAACTTGTAACAAATGTGACACAGAAGCTGTCAATCATCAGTCTACACCCACCTCTCCCCCTTCATACATGCCCACAACACAAAACCAGGGTTAAAAATCGGAAAATGATCAAATCAGATGTAAAATAAAAAAATAAACGTAAACTAACAAAAAAAAAAAAAAAATGAAAACAAATTTATTCAAAATAAAATCATTCTTTTGTTTTTTTTAAACAGTTTTTTTTTTACATTTTAAATATCAAAACTTAGAATTTCAGTTTCAAAAGACTTTTCAAATGAATAAAACTTCTGACTCTGACTTAGCCCCACACTTTTATGCCAGTGGTCATGACAAAGTTTAAATACTAACTTATCCGTATGTCCATATGACTTCATTCATTAAACATTAAAAAGACAACAGTAATCAAAGTAAAGAATACCAAATACTTTAGATTTACTCTCTCAATCCTAATATTAAATGTTTCAAACTAGCCAATTGAGGAAATGTGAATAATATTTTTTATTACACGAATAATAAAAATCTTATATTAAGACGTTGCACACAGAAAGTCAGCATAACCAATATCAAGAACTGTATGGTTAAGTCCTATATACTGTAGCTTGTGTTGGAAAAGACACTGACATCAACCAAAGCATAAAACATGCAATAGAGAATATAAGCGACACCACAGTTTGCAGATGGAAGAGCTAGAAATATGTTTTGTTTCTAAAGGAAAGGATGAGATGCAGCCTAGTTGGTCTACGAGGTACACGAAAGCTTAATGCTGCAATGCAAGCCGGGCATCTCTACGCTGATGAAGCAACTCCCCTGATTGAAAGATGAAGCACTTATTTAGAGCTCAAGGATTTATGACAGAAAGCTTTAAAAAGGAGCAAACCTGATTGGTTGGTGCTGTTGCTGCGTAGGGGACACTTGTGGCGGGAGTAGTTGCTGCAGAGACAGTAGCAGGCGTAGCACTGTACATCATGGGGACTTTTTCAGGAAGGGAACCATGAAAGCAATGAAAAGGGAGGTGGAGCATTATGGTAACCATAGCAATGTATCTCTCTCTCTTGCCAAGCAAATACAAAATGACATTAGCAGCAAGCCATCATTGGGTTAGACCAGCAGATGGCATGTGATCACACAGCAAAGCGAGACAGCAGGGGAAAAACATAAAAGGAGGGCTGATAAGAGATAAAATTAGGAAATCTGTCCATAATCTGGCATCCCACAAGATATGGCATGTAAAGCTATGCCACCAGAGGTGATCAATGTGTTTGTTTGTTTTGTTTTTTTAAATACAACATTTACAGAGTTTTACTATTAATACAAAACATTAAAGAGCATAAACTATGAGGTAAATCTATGGGATGCTGATCAAATTTCCTAATCACAATCCAGAATAAACCAAAAGTGCTTACATTTCTTTACTGTGCTTTGATTATTTAAAATAATTTTACAAGCATATATACATACAGGGCTCTGATCAGAAAGGCAAAAAATGAAACATAAAGCTAAAAATGTTTACTAAAAAACTAAAGTAATCTCTTGTTTTTTTCAGTTTTTGTTCTCATCCAGTTTCCTGGTTCAAAGGGTTGATTTCTCATCCGTTAATAGTAAGTATACTCTACCTTATCCAGACAAAGTAATGTATTCTTTACTACAAAAGGACATGGTTAAAGAAGAACATGGAGGAGGCACCTACCAATGCCATTAGCTGGAGTCATGCACAACACAGAACCTGTGTGATTTACAGGTGAAAAAAGAAAAGGTCTTTATCAAAATCGACATACATTAATATGGTCAATACTGGTGTAAGCCCATAAAAACAGATCTTTACTTTATTAAACAGGCCCATTGTGTTAATGCAGCATTGTTTTGTTCTGATGGATACAAGCTGAGTAACACAAAACTAGTGTTTTGTAGTTAGTGTTCACTAACTACAAAACAGGCGCATTAACATAGAATACATTTAAGAGAAATTTCTGCAAGCAAACAGACCTTTTCAAACCATACATTTACACTGGTCGCATTAGGTGAGGTGTAGGTGTATGGAGAGAAATTGCCTCAAAAAAGGTTACAAATATGTACAGTATGACACACAAGACCCCCCCCCCCCCCCCCCCCCCACCAAAAGAAAACAAAGGAAATCCCAATTTTACACCAGAACATGAACACAGCTTACATATATGGATCTGTGCAAAGCTGACCTTGTGAAATGTGTCTCAAAAGCCCACGTGTGCATATTAGGCGATTAGTTCACATGGTTTTGTAAGTGAGCGAGAGGGATGTTACGTGTAGTTTTAGACATTTGTATACACAGAAAATTATCCGATTTGTGAAGCTGAACTTAACAAATTGTGTGTAAATGATCAGTATTTAGTCAGGTTTAAACGTATGCATTTGTAAATCTTAGTTTACGCGTGTGTGTCATACTGTACACATTTGTAATTCTTTGAGGCAAATTTCTCCCCATATAGGTGTGTCTATGACCATGACTTGCCAACTGACATATAGCACACCTGTTGCCTTGAAGAACCTGCCCTGGTTGTTAAGAGGTCATCAATTTGCTTTGTAACCACTGCTTCAATCTTTAATAGTTTACTGGTTCTACTGGAGTAACTGAGAGCAACTGTTTTTCATAACAGTCTTACTTTTCGTAATATGAGTTTAACAAAGTTTAATTATAAGCTATGATAAAGCCAAGAATCTTGCAGTGACATGTTAAAAACCTGTTAGTGTAAGGATTAAGAGTCACACCCTTTTTTGAAAGCTTTGATATAACAGACCTGTTCACAAGGAGTGCTGCTGATCCTGCAAATTTCTTCAGTTAAGTAACAGTAATACATGATGTGATATTTGCGAACAATATCTGACGGCAATAAGCCCTGAGACAGACACGGAAATCTAGCTTAGCCATGGAGTCATAGCAGGTTTGGAAGCTCACCTGTGGGATAAAATGCTGCAGTGGGCTGCTGCAGAGTCTGTGAGCTGACCAGAGCCTGCTGGTAGTGCAACAAACTGGGGCTGAGGAGAGAGCCGGCCCAGCTGCTCTTCTCAAGAACTGGTCTCTTTGGTAGGGGTTGCAGAACACTATGGGGAAAGGCCTGGAAAGGGACAAGAGGCAATAAGACACTTCCCATATTTCTGTTACGCACACCTTTAAAAGGATATGTTAGTATTTATGTTTAAAAAATGATACACATGACTAAAATATAAAGATGACACAATGAAAAAAAAAACTACCACAGATATGACTGGTGTAATGTATTCACCAAAACTTATTTGACAACTTGAGCACTTAAAAATACCCATGCTGACAGATCATGTACAGAAGGGCAATATAAGACTTGAAGAAGCCGTAAACCCCAATGACAAAAATGAAAAGTTCTCACAGTACAATTAATAGCTACATGCAAAGCAAAAGGTGAAAGTACCAGGTCTACAGTTGCCTCGAGGGGTCGCTTCATTGCTTTGGCAGTCGACTGAGTCTTTTAATAGCAGGCAGCGAGCACATGATGGCAGTGGGCCAATGGGATTCAAGCGTATTAACATACAGGTAACAGCAAGCAGAGGTGCATCATGGAGGACAGCATTGTGGATAGGTGAGAAGGGGAAAACAAAACAAAAATAACCTGAATGTAGTATACCACATAAAACACAATATTCATGCACAGTAAGGACACATTAAACTAAAGATTCCTTAATTAGTAGGTCAACATGTACAGTTAATGAATCATTTTGGCAACAAAGACTTATAATAACAAGGGTGTAATAACCTTAAACTATACGTCAAGTTTGAGAACAATGCTTAAAATGAAAGGTATTAAAATATTAACAAAACCTACTATGCACACAAAAGGATTTTGGAACACGCTGGTTTTATGACTCCAAGTGCAGGATACTGATATAATGCACAGCAAGCACTTAACAGTTTCATAATTAAATGAAAGATAGCTTGGTTTTATGAAGGTAGCAAAGGCAGTACCACAAATCAAAAGTTAAAACAACCATGCACCTGATGTCACAAAGCACAGAATGTGGAGCTCCATTTACTGCATTCACACTAAAGCTTTTGAATTACAGATGTCTCCTTAACTTGTACAGTACATAAGAACAACTAACAACTTAAACTACAACCTAAATAAAAATGTATGGAAAAGAATTAACCATAAAAGATGATGTATGCTAGACATGATTTTTAAGTAGAATGGAGGCCAAAGAAGCATAATTTAGTGAGCCAATGTGGCTTTAATATTGCACTAAAGAAAAGATAATAGAAATTGTGAGAAGCCTGATTGTGCATTACATTTAAAGGCTATTTAATGATACTTAATGACGCAATTTAAAAACAATCCAAGAAAAATTGTAGCTGTAAGACTTAATGAAGAGGATCAATTTAAAATCGCTAAGACTATGTAAATCTGTGAGAGGAAGGTGTCAGATTCAACTGTCTGAAGTTTTACATAGGAAATCAATATTGTGACCTTTAAGAAGTTTTATTTAAAAATAAAATACTGGTGCATTTCTTTGATATTAAACTACTTCAGGAGTTGCTGCTTAAAGTTTTGAGAGGAGCTTCTATTCAACTTCACTGAATGTACCATTACAAATGCTTACAAATATGCAGCACTCCACATTCAGCAATTTCATAGACAGAACAATGATGAACACTTTATCAATCATCAGAAGGATAACACTCTGACTTACCACAGCTGCAGCTGCGGCTGCGGCCTGTGCTGCCACTGCTGTCTGATTGATTTGTTGTTGACTGGATTTGATTTTGGCCTGCAAGTGTGCAGGCGGGTGAAAATACTTGCACTTCTCCCTGGAACAGCGACTCTTGATGTAGTCCATGCAAACAGTGACAGTGTTATCCGTGGTGTCAATCATTGGGCTGTCACTGGGATGAGCAAAGCGGCAATCTGTCTCCCCTCTTGCACAGTTTCCTCGCTGAAACTCACGACACACCTGAGAGGAGCAAGAGGAGTTCAGCTTTTAAATGTGTAGCCAGATCATGTGAAACCGCATAAGCGCTAATGTATTTTTATGTGAAGTCACGCCTTGGTGTGCATGAATACCTCTAGTTTGTCTGAACGCTGAAGCTTCTGTGAGGGAGAAGAAGAGGAAGAGGAGGAGGAAGAGGAGGAGCACTGGACTGAGACAGGTGAGCTCCCTGGAACAAGAACCGGAGTGCTGGAGAGGATGTCTGAAGGAATGAGGCTCATTCCATGGCTTAATGGTGTCATGTATGAACCATAACCGAGACCAGCGTTTGTGCCAAGTCCCTGTGTAAATGTTGGCTATGAGGGAAGAGCATACATATTATGTGTGAGAATGCCATCCATCAACATCACACTGACTTAAAATTCCTCCTGAACCAGGACTTTACCACAGGCTGCAGGCTGGGTCCAGGGATCATGAGCTGCATCTGCTGGGCAAGCACGGCTGCTGCAGTCTTCTGATGGATGAGGTTGTTGCGCCCATTTATCTCTAACTGGGTTTTTAAGTGTGAAGGTGGATGAAGGTACTTGCAGTTTTCTCTTGAGCATCTGCCCTGCATTCAGAGAAATTATAAAGTGAAATAGAAGCATTTTCATTCATATCATAAAGAAATTTTACAATCTGATAGACTAAAAATGTTGCTGAATCAAAAGACTGAGAAAAAAAATGAATGTTTTGTTTTCATCAAAATCCTGTAAGATTGTCTCAAAGAAATGTAATCGTCAACATGTTTTTTCTCCACAGCTCTCCCACTCAGGCTCCACTGTCAGCGGTGCTGTGTTGCATGACGTGACAGCTAGTCGTGGCTAGAATAAAGCATTTTACATTGCAATGATGGATGTCAAAATTTTCTTGAGTCAGGCACAAGACTTTACTTGGAGTGCAGACAGTTAGTGTTGAAAAATGCAAAAGAATAAACTGTTGCAGATTATGTGTTGCATTACATCCTTTATTTAGACTCTCACAGATCAGATCAGAGCTGGTACTCAGAAGTGTTAATCAGCAGGTTAAATGATTTTTCCCATGAAAATTTCACAGACTACACAATTCTCAATCCTACCCGACCCACCTACTATCCAAAATCATTCACTGCACAGTCACTGAACATCAGCTTTGAATGCAACACTTGTGCAGCATATACTGTGCATTACAACATGCATTGGCTAATTACACAGGTTTTTTTTTTACTCATTTAGCCTTAACGGTGGTATATTTCAGCGGTTTGTTTTTAAGCCTAAATACAAAACCTGAAAAACCCTTTATTTATTTATTTTACCCTCAATATGAGCCAATCAAAGCCATCCCTGCCACTCAGGCATTTATATTAACCTAATAAGAGATGAGCGTTCTCTCTCCTATATATTCAAGTTCTCAGACTCATGTCTGCTCATTTAAATTTCTTCTGACATTCATTTAGATATATATTCTGAATACTGGTTATTAATTTGTCTTATCTATAAAGAAAAAATGTAGTACTCACAGAATGAACCAAACAAGGAGATACAACAACCAAGGAATGACTTGACTTTATATCTTCAGCATCTAGCCCTAGAAAATTTTCAGAAGTAATGCCTGCTGGTACTGAACTTTAGCCCTGATATATAACAAAAACGTATCGCCTACAATAAAACTGTAGAAACAGCAAGCAAAAGGAATCAGCTACATCTGGACATCAACAGTACTGTCGGGTGCTTTATTAGAAGCCACGAGGATCTACTTACAATACCAAAGAGTGTGCATATTCTTCAACATGATGACATCAATTGTGTTAGGATTCACTGGTGAATGGGAAAGTTAACAGTAATTGTTTTGACATGTCCTTCTCACTCACAACCCTGAATTGAACAAAAATCGTATGGCAACAACGTCAGCAGGAAAGCCAAGAGAAAAATACGAGGAAAACACGTCTCTGAATGGCTAGCTCTCACTAAGCAAACAAGGGCTCAATACTACAAAACATCATTGTAAACTTTGACATAGTTAGACAGAGTTCCTAAAAATTGGAAAAGCACAGCTTGACATTCATTCTCGAAATTCCAGTAGAAACTCTATACTCCCCTTAAGGTACCCTGTTGAAAAAACATTTTAGTCTGGCTCTGAATAAACTGCACATTTTATTTAGAGCAACAAATGAACATTTGTTAGAAAATCTTCAGCTAATTTGACAAATAAAAATCATAAATAAGGCATTTTAGGGTATCCTTTATCTCATGTAACAGTAAATTAAGTAGTTTTGATATTTGCTTGTTGGTCAAATAAAACAAGCACTTTACTTGTGAACAGGACAATCAGTTTAGATCATTTTTATATATGAATGTAATTTATTTATACTCTTTCTTGAGTTTCTTGAAATGTTCTATTCAAATCTATTATAATTATGATCATTAAATTTCCATATTAATCAATATGAAGGTAATGCAGATAGTTGCAGTTGTAGCTTTTCTTTTCAAAGCAGAGAGCTGTTCTCACCTTAATATTTTATGAGCAAAATGTAATACAATCTTTTACAAAGGAAATTACAGATTTCTGGCCGACTACTTTGCAGTAAAATAAATATTATGGAAACCTCTAATCACTTTGATAAGTTGAAAAGTGCTTGGTGCCACTTATCTACAACATAAAGCCAATGTCTGAACTAATAAAACCCCCCTTTCAGATATGCACCCAATTAATCTGTTGTTCCATTATTCTGTTGGCATCTGAATGTATCAATTAGATTTCTGAATGAAGACTCCGGTCGCTTTTTTAGCCAGCAGGCTGGACCTACCATACCAAAGAGGGATGATTAGTTTATGAAAAGGGAAGACGGACTGCAGAGTGGTGCAGCTCACCGACAGTCATAATAATCAAGATGAACAATAAATGTTTTTATATGAAGGAATGAAGTAGATTCATTCTATGAATGCATTCGGGCCCATGTCCACGGGAGTTACAGGCAAGCTATGTAAAAACTTGTAGCAAGGTGGTAAGGAGATGAGTCAACATGAGGATAGTCCTGGAGGCAAAGCTGGATTTTGGTGTGATGGTGAATGTGTGAGAGTGGATTAAGGATGCCCCCACCTCATTCAGGGCAACTGAGCAAGCAGGAGAATAAACTGACTGTAATCCATCTGGCTGCCAGATTTTTTTTCTTCTTCTATCACCTAAATCCTCTGGATAAGTGATTAGATTTTACCGTACAATCTTTGGGAAATAGTGGTATTACCCATGATTTCACAAATAGTAGAGCAATATGGGAAATGAGGCTGGATGCTTGGGAGGGTTAATGCACTGAAGGGCTCTGAGAATTCAATATTAAACTTACACCTGACTATACAACAGTGATGCTAACAGTTGATTTCTCTATTATCACCACTTAACATGGGAAATGAGCATGCTTGAATTTTTTCTAACCCAAGAAATAATTATTTTTCTTTCACTTTTATAAACTAATAACTGACACGTACTTCCAGCACTACATTATTAAGCATATAAGTAACTTACACAGTTACACTGCTAGCAAACAGCAACAAAATCCAGTTTTCCTTTTAGTCTTAGTTTACTTTCATACTCCTTTATACAGGGGCATTATTTTCTGACACTTAATAGAAGATCATTAATATGTCTTACCTTCAATGAGTCAAAGCAGGCTATGACTCTTCCATTTTCAATTTGGCAGCTCTTCGACGGATGAGCAAATTTGCATTCCTCATCACTGCGTGAACAGTTTCCTCGCTGAAACTGTCGACAAACTTCCAGAGTTAGCCATTTTGTGTCTCTCGCTGAAGAAATATTTAACGCCATGTCCAAAAGTTGTAACTTTAAAGCAACTTTTAAAAGTCACTCTTATTGTTGAAAGACTAATTCACCAGAAGCTGTAGCTTAATCGCAGCTTTTAGCTCTGAATACAGTCTGCTTCTTTGTTAAAACAACCAGATGACTCCCCCATCAGAAGGAGCAGAAAAATCAGATGACTAGCCAATCAAAGAAAAATTATCCTAGAAACAAGAACAACTGTGTTTTTTACAGCAAGAGACTGCAGTGTATACTCCACAGCCGAGAACGCCCACAGAGAGTGAACAATGATCTCAACACAGAATTGTTACTCTGTCGTATGTGCACTGGTCAGTAGCCTCCGTCTTGTTATCCTCTATTTTATGGCTTGAATTTCTCATTCTTTTAGGTGCTGAAAGTGTGCAAACCAGCGACAAAGGGCTTGAGCTGAGGTATCCTGTGTTGGTGCATGAGACTGCAACTTAAAAAAGAAGCGAGGGGCAGCAATGTACATGAACCAACTTCAGGTCGGAGATATCTTCTCAAAGGCACTATCTGTTTGTAATCTGAAAGAAAAGAAAACAGGGATATTACTGAAATTAAACTTAATTGTGATTACAGCATCATTAGTCTGTTCAGTGGGCATATTAAGATACGTTAAGATGTTATGTAAAATATGAGAACAAACTCCCCACAGAAAGACAGGTTCGAACCCAGGACCTTCTAGCAGTGAGGTAACCACTGCACCAACATGCCCCCATGACGATAGTGCAGAGCAGACAATTCACATTGTTAGAACTCCTCTGTAAGTAATAAAAGTTCAGCTCATACAAAGCTGTCAGCGTTTTATCAAGAAAAGAGACTTTGCACACACCTGCAAATCACTCACCACCTCACATCTGTTCCTGTCTTTATTTAAAGCCATTAGTCTGCCTCCTCTATAAACTGAATTACAATGAAGTGGCAGATGCCATCCATTTAAACTCATACAACTACACAAAATAGGTTTGAATCAGCAAAGCACAAGTCATACATTTTGCAATCAGGCATAAAAAAATCCGTTTATCTTTCACCATGGAGCTCCTTCTCATCATTTCGTGGGAAATCCAAAGGGAATACAGATGTTTTATGCCTACACATTTCACTCTTTTCCAGGTTATGCTGCCTAAATAAAAGCATTAGCATTTTATAAAGGCACCAGATCACACAATCAGAGTTTTGCTGAAACACGGTTATGACACATTTGCATCAAAGTTTGTTCATCAGGATCCATTAATTGTACTTTATAAGAGTCATACAGTTATTGCAGCCAATTCATTTTTTTCTACTTCTCTATGTACTGCTAAGCTGGTTGGGAGTCAAACACAAACTGCGTAGTCAGACCTGCAACTACACAGGAAGTTGCTGAGCAGACAGAAAAGGTGGACAACTCATGAGCTGATTAAATCTGCATGATTTGATTTTTTTTAATCCTACTAAAATCAACTAAAGCTATCAGTAAATACTGCACTCCAAAAGCTGTTTTGCTCTGCTGCTCTTCCTTTTCTTTTGCAGCAACCCTTGGTCTAACAGTACGCTGCAGCAAATTCCTTTAGGCGCAAGTCAGGAAACAGAGCAGGAAAACCGACCTCTCTCACTTCATTCGGCACTAAAATGCTTGTTCTTGTTTCCTGGAATCTAGGCTGGAGATACAACTTTCAAGCTGCTGACTTCTAAATATACTGACAAGAAAAAACAACTCTTACCCTTCTTTCTGTCCCATGGATTCAGTGACTAAAGATTTTCTCTTCACAGCAAGAAAAACAGACTCTCTGCCAGGCTCTGACTAAAACATTTCCAGCCACCCCCTTCCTGTCTGGGAGCTGGCCTCTGGGAAGACCCTCCCAGTTAGAAATTGTCCAATAGGGAACAAGAATCTGATCTGCCATGTGAAACTTCCTGTTGACCATTTATTTATGATTACAATCTGATTACTTGGAGAACGTGGAAATCAACACTTGATCCATGCCTCCAGAGTTTGCTGCTGCAGGGATGAACAATGATGCATGTGAAATAAATTATTTTGCAAGCTTGCACAAAGCTTCTGCACAAACATGACTACAGAGCATGCAGCCCATAAGTGTATATCCTAAACACTCTTTACAGTTAATTATCATAAATACAGGCCTGAGTTATTAGCTCCATACCTTGGATTAGGTGCAGGTCAGTATGCTGGTATTAAAAACCCGTAATAACCCAATGTAAATAGAAATACGCCTTTTTTGTTTTGTGTGTGTTATCTTTCAGTTCTAATTGTAACATTTAAATAATTTCAGCATCCTTCTCAGTTCAGGGGTGTAGCCACTTACTGCTGACAATATGATGGATGGCGTTGTCTTAATGGCACTTCCGAGTATCCCAGGTAGGAATCATTTTGTCTACTTTTTTAAAAAAATGTAGTCATTTTCAGAGTAAACGAGGAAATGCACATAAGAAGCACCGCTGTAGGTGTACCATAACAACAAATACAATCATATTGTGTCACTGTAATTCGATTAAAAGCTGTAAGAAAATACTTTAAGGCTTACTAGTACAATGGCAGTCAACTAACTGCCACTATTTTGTATCACGCAGTTTTATTACCACAGTTTGAGACTGCTAGGATGCTTAAGTGTCAGCTTTACAACCCAATCAGAAATACATTCACATTAACATGCATTAGCTTGCATTAGCCACACTGGTAGCAGAAAGACAGGACCTGCTTACCTCATCATCACGAACGAGCTGCTTCCCAGAGGATACGACAATCACGCACCAGCTAGGACAACGGCAACCCAACTAACGAAAACAATATGTCAAGTGTTCCCGAAATTTCCTCTCAATAGCCTCTTTATTTCTCGCCCTGTTCTGAGAATTACCGCTCGTTATTTCATCCACGTCTCCGACCTAATTTCTTTAGTTTGTAGCGCTGCACAGATTTAAGCAACAAGCTTTTGACAGCTTACTGTACGACCGTCAGTTCAGTGTGATAAAGGGGTGTCCCTGGGTGCGATGCGAAGGCTGAAAACAGCCATTAATTCAGCATATGACGTTTCAACCGAGCGTAAGGCGTAATTTATTGTATAGAGATATTTCATACATTAAGTTGATTTCTAAAATAATAATATAGTGGGAAAAAGTAGGCATTCTTTAACTTCTATTTTCTGACACCCACCCTACGTCCGCAAAGTGGTACGATCCACACGAGTGCCAGTAGGCTAAAAGGGCAAGGGTTTGCTTGTTACCAAGGGAACAGCAATAAAACTATGTGAGTTTTGTGGATTATGTTCATGAGAGCACTCGTTCCCACACAAATATAAACAAATTAACGAAGAATGTATATATATATTTTGAAAAAGGCATTGGAAAGTGAGAATTTAGCAACAAACAAAAACTTTACAAATATATATGTGTGACGTCTTGTCCATTTATTTGGAAGAAAAGTAGTTATAAAAATATAATTTGTACAAGGTATTAAAAACCTGTATATGTATATTACTAATATGAAGCAGATGCAGTAGCATGCAATCTCACAGGTCTGCTCAAGGTCAAATACGATGGATGCTAACCGAGATAGGATGTCAGAGAGGAAATGGAGGGAGACAGAGCAGAGACCATCATTTTGCTATAAAGTCAAATATTTATACTATAGAGATATAAAAAATGCTTACTCTGAGTCCAGACATGGTGCTTGTGCTGGACTTTATCACTGGCACATGTATGCCAATTTTCTACTTGTCATATTATTTGTAAAAACAAAACAAAACAAAACAAAACACACACACACACACACACACACACACACACACACACACACACACACACACACACACACACACACACACATTTATATATGTGTATATATGTGTATCTATCTATCTATCTATCTATCTATCTATGTACATATGTACATATGTACATATATATATATATATATACATATATATATATATATATGTACATATATATATATAGATATAGATATAGATATATAGATATATAGATATATAGATATATAGATATAGATATATATATATAGATATATATCTATATATATATTGGTGGTATTCAGCGAATGATGGTGTTTATAGAAAGCATATTGTTAGCAGCAGATTAAAAGTTGCATATGTTTAATTTTCGGTTAATCATGATTATTTCTTCTATCTATCAATTCTTTTATCATTAACAGTTTATTATAAGATAGTTACTTTTCAAAGTCATATTTCTATTTTTATTGCGTATATTGTCATTTAGCAGCCCGTTTCATTCTTAATTTGTTTATGCACCTTTAATTGTTGTTGTGTTTAAATATATTGTTTTTCTTTCATAGCCTTGTTTTGTTAGGTTTGATTGTTTTACACCTAAGGACATGGAGACAGACTGTTTTTTTAAACAGAAAATATAACCTAAAATATATAAAAATGTTCATTTTAATTCTTGAAATAGAACAAGTAACCAGTTAGTAATTGAATGTATAAATAAATATTCTAATTATATGTCAGATAGATAGATAGATAGATAGATAGATAGATAGATAGATAGATAGATAGATAGATAGATAGATAGATAGATAGATAGATAGATAGCACCTGTGGCAAATTCAACATTTTTTCTAGTAGCTGTCATAAAACAAAACAGTCATGAATAATTGACTCTTTTCTGTTTCCCCAGTCTTTTTGAGGCTTTAGCTCAGCCTTATCTGATTTGTCACACTGACACATCTCAAACTGGAGATGTGGCATGAGGAAAGGTCACCATATTGCTCTCTTTGGGGAAAATGTCAGTGCCATGGTGAATCATTTTAAAAACAACCGATGCTTTCATTCATTTGAACTGGACACTTTTTTTTGCCCCTTCACATTTTTGTTATATATTGTTATTAGGTACGACTCTGCAATATGTGGCTTTGGTGCAAAATGTTGAATTGTTTTGTTTCAGATGTCCCATGCATTTCAATGGATTTTTTTTTACTGTTATTTAGCTGTCAGTAGAATAAATAAGTATCCACTTTTCTCTGTACATCAATCTGCTTAAGTCTCTCTTCCAATAACAAAAACATCTATTTGAACATGTATCTCAATACTAACTGTGCACCTATTAAACACATTCTTATGGCCAACGTACAAGCTGATTTCATTATAACAAAACATCCAAAACATTACCCAACTCTCATGCTTGCAGTATCCGGGTACCAGTAAAGGTCCTACAGGGACAATGCACAAATATTCATACAGGGAGTGCAAAATTATTAGGCAAGTTGTATTTTTGAGGAATAATTTTATTATTGAACAACAACCATGTTCTCAATGAACCCAAAAAACTCATTAATATCAAAGCTGAATGTTTTTGGAAGTAGTTTTTAGTTTGTTTTTAGTTTTAGCTATTTTAGGGGGATATCTGTGTGTGCAGGTGACTATTACTGTGCATAATTATTAGGCAACTTAACAAAAAACAAATATATACCCATTTCAATTATTTATTTTTACCAGTGACACCAATATAACATCTCCACATTCACAAATATACATTTCTGACATTCAAAAACAAAACAAAAACAAATCAGCGACCAATATAGCCACCTTTCTTTGCAAGGACACTCAAAAGCCTGCCATCCATGGATTCTGTCAGTGTTTTGATCTGTTCACCATCAACATTGCGTGCAGCAGCAACCACAGCCTCCCAGACACTGTTCAGAGAGGTGTACTGTTTTCCCTCCTTGTAAATCTCACATTTGATGATGGACCACAGGTTCTCAATGGGGTTCAGATCAGGTGAACAAGGAGGCCATGTCATTAGTTTTTCTTCTTTTATACCCTTTCTTGCCAGCCACGCTGTGGAGTACTTGGACGCGTGTGATGGAGCATTGTCCTGCATGAAAATCATGTTTTTCTTGAAGGATGCAGACTTCTTCCTGTACCACTGCTTGAAGAAGGTGTCTTCCAGAAACTGGCAGTAGGACTGGGAGTTGAGCTTGACTCCATCCTCAACCCGAAAAGGCCCCACAAGCTCATCTTTGATGATACCAGCCCAAACCAGTACTCCACCTCCACCTTGCTGGCGTCTGAGTCGGACTGGAGCTCTCTGCCCTTTACCAATCCAGCCACGGGCCCATCCATCTGGCCCATCAAGACTCACTCTCATTTCATCAGTCCATAAAACCTTAGAAAAACCAGTCTTGAGATATTTCTTGGCCCAGTCTTGACGTTTCAGCTTGTGTGTCTTGTTCAGTGGTGGTCGTCTTTCAGCCTTTCTTACCTTGGCCATGTCTCTGAGTATTGCACACCTTGTGCTTTTGGGCACTCCAGTGATGTTGCAGCTCTGAAATATGGCCAAACTGGTGGCAAGTGGCATCTTGGCAGCTGCACGCTTGACTTTTCTCAGTTCATGGGCAGTTATTTTGCGCCTTGGTTTTTCCACACGCTTCTTGCGACCCTGTTGACTATCTTGAATGAAACGCTTGATTGTTCGATGATCACACTTCAGAAGCTTTGCAATTTTGAGACTGCTGCATCCCTCTGCAAGATATCTCACTATTTTTGACTTTTCTGAGCCTGTCAAGTCCTTCTTTTGACCCATTTTGCCAAAGGAAAGGACGTTGCCTAATAATTATGCACACCTGATATAGGGTGTTGATGTCATTAGACCACACCCCTTCTCATTACAGAGATGCACATCACCTAATATGCTTAATTTGTAGTAGGCTTTCGAGCCTATACAGCTTGGAGTAAGACAACATGCATGAAGAGGATGATGTGGACAAAATACTCATTTGCCTAATAATTCTGCACTCCCTGTATCACATGCTTATTAAACAGAAGGGGATATTTCAGATTTATGCATCTAAATGTTTACACTAAGCATTTATTTATGTTCCGAGTGAAGCTAATTTTAATGCATATATATTTATACAGCTGAGGAAAAAGTACATCCTTACAAAAAATATGAAAATTACATACAAAATTACACAATTGCACAAAAATACATTTGTTGATGTATTGAAATTTTATGTATTTTCCATTTTTTCATTAATTGCATTTCCATTATTAAACTGATTTTGCAGGTAACTAAAGCTATTTAATGTAGTGAACATTTAATGGTGGTACTTGCCTCTAAATTAAACTGCAGTTGAGGTAAAACAGGGGAAAACTGAACTATTTAAGGCTCTCAAAACACAGAACTTGATGAAATGTAGCCATTTAATTACCTTACACTGCCGCCTGCAGTTAAGAGTTAAAACTGTTTATCATAACAGGATCACTTGAGCTATTATGACCTGAATATAAGATATATTTAAAATGTATTCAGACTGCCAGCACAGTGACTCAGGAGCATCAAAGATACCAGTATCTCCCAGTGTTTTAAAACTTCTTGATGTTATTATTTTCCTATAGGAGCTTTTCTCGCGTCAAATATCATTACACTGTGGTATTGCTCCTTTTTACTCATCACTGTCCACAAGATCTTTCAATGTGCATAAATGTCACATTTTTTTTACATAAACGGCACAGTGTCACGGTCCATGGATTTTCTCTTGTTTTGATTTCAGAATCCTCAGTTAATATAACAATGCTTATCTTTCAAGGTTTATTGTTTAGGTTTTGTGTCAGCGCATGCATCACTGTGTTCCTTTATTCTAAAGTAAGCCAGTTCTTTGCTTTCGCTTTGAATCTTTGGTTTTCATAGCATGACAAGCTTCGTTTGAGTGTTTCTTTTCTATGTTTTGTTTTCTATTTTTAATTTATCATCCCAAGCTCACCTGCGTCCTTACGTATCCTGTTTTAGTGTGTATTCTTTGGAGTTTTTAATTCTCGGTTGTCTTTTTATAGTTGTTGCCTTCCTTCAGCTTTTGTAACATTTAACATTTTAGCAGCAATCTACAGATCAAGAAAAAATCAACAATTTAAAACTGAGAAAATGTAGTTATAATGTAGTTATAATGTAGTTATAATGGTGGCAACTATAATAGGTCCAGTGGTAGTTGTGGCAATTGTGTTTTGTCCCTTTTTACATAAAGCCCCTGTATGAAGGCACATGACTGTAAATAAGCTGGAAAATTGTGTCAGGTGGCTCCTACACCACTTTTCTGCAATCTAGTTATTTCTGATCACATATTCTAAAATCCTCCCTCAAGAGAGCTGTGCATAGACTAATGCCCACAAATGTCAATGAATTCAAGCTTCTTTGTGAAGACCAGTGGGCCAGAATTCCTCCACAATGATAAATGTGACTGATAAAATCATATAGAAAACAATTACTTCAAGTTATTGCTGCTAGAGGTGCTTCTACAAGATGCCGAATAATGGGGTTTACTCAGGTTTCCAACACTACTTCTGCATTTTGGCTGGTTTTTGATAAATAAATAATATAAGAGTTTGATATGTCATTTTGTTGTCCACCTTAGGTTGCATTTTTCACAGTTTAGGACTTGCTAAAGAACAGATTTAAGAAGAGTTTGAATTTTGCTTTACTCTTGATATGGAAAAAAAGGACTGAGCCACCTTAGAAACCCATTATATGAATCTCCCATCACACACTTTATGTACTGACGTTAATGCCAGAGCACCCCCTGCCTTTTTGTTTTCACGTAGTCTGCCACCTTATGGTTGAGTTGTGATTGAATTATTACACGTAATTCTCCACAAGGAGGCAATAAAGATCTGGGGATGTTGCTGCTATTGTTAGATGCATCAACCAATGCTGCAGAGAACAACAATAAAGAAAGATCTTTATGATTGAAAAATAATGCATTCACAACTACCATATTAATGCTGTACTGACCTCTTCAGAAATGTCATCCCAACAGCAGCATTTAAATACATGCTGTTAATAATATTAAGTATTGAAAAAGTACCCACTCACTAACATGTTTTCTGCTGCTAGAAATGAAGAGGGTAAGACTGTCTTTTCCTGTAACATTTAAACTATCTGGCACTGATACCATCTAGGTGTTTTAATGAAGATCGTCGACTCTATTGCGAAATAGCAGAATTTATTTAAGAAGTAATGTTTTCAGGTTGAATTAAATCATTAAATGCAACTCTGTCAAAGGATATTCTAAACGTTAATGCTTCTGTTCACTGACCTGCATTACAAAGCCGTGCAGTGCATCGGTAAGGACATTGAAAAAGAAAGACATAAGCTATAAATATTTCATTTATATATATATATATATATATATATATATATATATATATATATATATATATATATATATATATAATTATTATAATTATTTCACATCATACATTTCCATTTTCCAAAATGACTGCTGGGAAACATCATCATAAAAATGTAGACGTCTTGTGTGGTAGGTCTTACAGAACCGGAAGGCTTGTCAACTAATTACAAGACATTGCATGTTGTGACCAGCAGATGTCAGTCTTTGCCAAAATATATTTCCATAAATCGTACCACACAGAGGCTCAACATGAGGACAGTAGAACAGTTGGGTATCATTAGTTTAACGTAAGTTAGGCTATATCTTATTCTGTGTTTGCTGAAGGTCAACGTGATAAAATGAGGATCACTATACATCATGTCTGTGTGTGTGTGTGGGTGTGTCTGACAATTCCAGGTGACCCTAAACCGTGTTCTCAAAGCCCAGTGCAGCACATGTAAGTATGCAGTTAAACCTGCATGTTCTTATTTTTACCTGTTTCATTTTGTTTTTTTTCTTTGAATATAAAGACACTGGCTATGGTGTAAGATACAGTAAAAAGCACGTTGTGTATTAGTTGGCATTGTTGCTTCAAGATCCTGGGTTCAAATCCACTGGCTTCCACAGGAATTTGCATGTTGTCTCTAGGTACTCTGGCTTCCTCCCACAGTCTAAAAACACGCACGTTAAGTTAATTGGTGATTCTACATTGTCTGTCTCTGTGACAGCTGTCATAGGCTCCAGCTCGACTGTGAGTCTGAATTTGATGTGGATGGGCAGTAAACACTGTCAGAGATGTTCTTAGAGCTGTTTTGCTTCTGTGTACCCGTGTCAGGCACCAGATTTTGCGCTGACAATAAAAGCTGAGGAAGTAAAGCACTGATTTCAAGCAACACGATTATCTTCAAGTCATTACACACTTCCTATGGTTAAACACTGAAGATAATACAGTCATACCATCTGGGTGGAAATGACTTGCTGCTAAAATGCTGAAGTAGCCATATAAACCTTAGGGGACAGAGAAGCTTGGGTATGTTAGTAGAGACACAGCTGTAATATGCAATGTGAGGTGCTTTATGCAGTTAATTCAATACAGCACAGAGGCACTAAGTTTTCATAGAGGAGGGTAATAAATGTACTTGTTGGGTAATATTGTTGCACTTACTGCCAAATTAGTGATCTAATTAGATAACAATCAGGTTTAGTGTGACTCTTTGTGTTTAGTGTGACAGGGGCGATCGTGGCTCAAGAGTTGGGCGTTCGCCTTGTAATCGGAAGGTTGCCGGTTCGAGCCCCGGCTTGTTGTGTTCGTTGGGCAAGACACTTCACCTACTGTTGGTGGTCAGAGGGCCCGGTGGCGCCAGTGTCCGGCAGCCTTACCTCTGTCAGTGCGCCCCAGGGTGGCTGTGGCTACAATGTAGCTTGCCGTCACCAGTGTGTGAATGGGTGGATGACTGGATGTGTAAAGCGGTTTGGGGTCCTTAGGGACTAGTAAAGCGCTACACAAATACAGGCCATTTACCATCTTTAAAAAAATACTCTACTTTCATATTCATACATTAGAGAAAATCCATAATGTCCGCTCTGCGGTTTTCACTTGATATCAACTGGCTTTAACGAAATAAACATCTACAAGAGGATTTTTCTGTTAAAATTAAAAGTTGCGACAGTATCATAATAAAAACACCACCGTTAATTAGGTGTTATGAAAGCCGTGTACATACTTTGACATATTACTTCCTCATCAGTACAAATGAAAACATTCACTTGAGTATAAAATCTGTAATTATGTATTTTTTAATTCTAAACATACGTCATGTGCAACGTGACTTTGACGTTTTGCAAGACGCACGAGAATTTGTTGCAAGCAGTCTTGCAATTTATTCTGTCAACATACTGTAAGACGACAGTGATTTGTCTGTTAATTGCTTGACTCATGCATTAAGCTGCGATAACACAACGGAGGTGTAGTGGTTGAAACTGACTTGTGTAAATTCTGCATGGGATGGTTTGTGAATTTTTGAAAACAAGCTTCAGAAAATATTTTTTATCATTACTTTTTTTCTAGAAAATTAAATGCTTGATGGTAAAAATTCCAAAAAATTCCTTGTCCTATATATATATATAGTGGACAAGTGCATAAATTAATAAAAAGAAAAATATAAATAGCTGTTAACGAATCCTAGCTTGATAAAACAGCACACATCATAATCTCATGGCCATTCAATGCATTTATTTCAGATGTGTTAAGCAGGACTTGCTCATATTTTTAAGGTCTGACAAGAAAATGGCTGATTAAATATAACACGCCAAACAGCCTTTAGATTGTTTTTTTCATCACAAGACTTTTAATATGTACATAGAAAGTCTTACACTAAGAGTGCTCTCTCCAGCGACACATAAAACCATTAAAAAAAACAGATTAATCAGCTTCTAAGACAGACACTCTTTCATGGACAAGTTCACTGAAATCCTCCTTTAACAACATGGCATGTCAGACATTCCTGGGACTAGTGGTTTTAATTTAGAGTGAAAATTCATGCTTTTTTTCATCACTTTATTTACACCTCTCTAATTGGTGGAAAGTCTTTTTAGAATGTCATTTGGTGATGCAGATCTTCAGAAATCACAGCGATTAGGAGCTTAAATTTCACCGGCGTACTCTTGTTTTAATCATTTTCAACAAGTAAACATATATTTTTCTGTGGCCAGAAAGAGATGAAGGGGTGCCGTAGATAAGAGCGCGATGAAGAAAGTGCACCTTGCAACTAGAAAACAAAAAACTGGATCCATAAACTGATGAGATCTCATTTTTTGAAAAAACAGATACTCACCATTTCTAGGTAATGACTTATTTTTAAACAAAATAACAACAGATCCACACAACTATGCCCCCTGTTCCCGTTCCTCCAATATACCAACACACATGCACACCCACGTTATACAAAACCCGAGTCTGTACAAGTGTTTCATTAGTAGCTATGTGGCGTTTCTGCTCATGCCATCTGTCATGAGGGGAACACTGTAATTCTGCTTTCACACAGCAGTGCAGCACTGCAGTGCAGAAATGGTAACGCTTTATACATTTCCCCAGTGCCGTGTTTTCTTCTACTGCAATTACCTCTGTCCAAATTGTGCAATAAAATTACTATACTGTTAATTAGAGGCTGTAATATAAAGACACAGACATCCTTTTGGCAGCTGATGACGATAAAAGAAATCAGCTTATGGTTAGATAGCAGTAGAAATGCATACCCCAAGTGCTTAAAAATGCATTTAAACTCTGTAAGATAATATAGTACAATAGGCTTTTGCACAGCACACACTTTTAGTTGTCATAAAAGCACAGGTGTTACCACATTAAAATCACAGGGACAGGAGCCCAATCGGCTACGTGGAATACAGCCAGAGACATCATAAGAGAGTGACATGACACAGAGACGTTGATCACGTCAGCATGACTGGCGCTCTGCAATGAGCTGTTAATTAAGCAATAATGCCGTGTAAGTGTGTGCTCACATAAAAAATGCCGGAAAAGAGAAACACTTTGAAGCTCTTGGACAATCACCAACGTTTTAAAGCATTTAAAAAAAAAATCCTATCTATTTATGACCAAGTGACCACTGAAATTAAAATAATGGCTCTCTCCCCATTCATTTAAATAATCTCAGGAGAAGTCTTGAATACTTCCTGTGAAAGAAAACAATATGTTGCAAGTAAAAATCCTAGCCAGCAGCTGGCGACTGTTCTGGTTTGGAAGTCTTTAGGAAAGCAACTTTATTGCTCTCTTAAGCTAAGACCTCAGTACACACTTTCCCAGACATACTTGGTTTCATTTGCAAGTTTCAAGTTTTATTAAATACACAATCGTGTTCATTTTTGAAAATTATTGTCCCAGAATGTGTCAAATAGATGATAAAGCAGGTTGCTAACGTATCAGCTCATCCAAGACAGCTGCATTCAAAAAGCTCACAGCTTCAGGACCTAACCAGTCAGTGATAACAGGATGGCTGTTTCCATCCCATAGATACTGTTTTCATATTAGATGCTTTATAATTTTTTGGTAGCAGGTAGAAAAACTGTAAGAATCCCATCATGTTGTAGATGCTAGTTGGCTAACATGCCACATTAGTTCACTAGCTTACCTAGATTACAACCTTATGCATTATGGTGCTGATTGCACACAACAATAAATGGTACAACAGGAAATATGTATTGTATTACACACAATTGCTTTTATAACCACAACTCAGAATACTAAAGCTGTCCACACATAAACAGGCATTTTGGTAAATGTAGTCTTTTCTGTGTGTTTGGCCCTTCATCCTCATGTCAACAGTGTTTTAGATAAAAACTCCTTTGAAAACTCAATTTCTGCAGAGATTTTTATCTCATAACTTTATTTCCCTTCCTGACATCAGACTGTGCTGTTGTGCTGTTATTTGTGGGATTTTGATAGGCCGACATTTTTTTATGGTTAGGTTTATGCAACACTTTGGCATTTTTTTTCACTTTAATGTGTCTGATTATATTTTTCCAAACAAACTCAGAAAAATCCCCATTTTTAAACAACATACCCGGTAATAATACATCCTCTTTGAGCCAATGAATGGCAAATTAAATTTGTGGGATTTGTGGGATATGTTACTAATGCAATAATCATGCAAATGACAAATGTACAAAAGTTAGCTTTTGCTTTGTTTTTGATCTCATGTGATTGTAGACTCCTGGGCTCTTGCTATTGTTCTGTCTAGTAGTCCTTTAAGACATCATTATCATGTCGTTTTGAGCTGCTTTATCTGAGATGTGTTCAATTTCCAAATTAAATCGAGTCTAAATTTGGGACATTGTCTAAATGTGTGGGATGCGTGGCGGCAGGGAATGAAGAACAATCTGCACACCTACAGAACGTGAGACACCTGGTCACCTGCTGCACCAATCACGCAGCAAAGGACAGGTCGCCAGCTGGGTGTAACAATGCAGTTGATATGCAGCATTAGCAGTTTCATCACAGGCAAATCAACTTTGTTGTCATTATGGTTGTACAGAAAATGTCACAGTGCAGCATGCAAGACATACAGTACATACTATACAGTAGTACAGCATTGTAGTGAGTGGACAGTCTCATGTATATCACAGTTTTGAGTGACGGGATGCTTACTGGACCACGGGTGTGATCAGTATTTTTTCTCCCTCAAAAAGCCTTTAAGCTGAATCGGTTTTGGCGGTTTTTCAAGAGACATAATTTTAATCAGGGCTAGAGTGCCAGGGTATTGTCAATATAATCCAGTGATGAAAAGCACCCATTCAAATAGTAAGTACAGTAAAAAAAAAAAAGCCTTACTTGTACTTTATTAAATAAGATGTTATGATACTTAAAGAAACAATAAACTTAAAACCTTAATGTTTGTTTGGGTGAAAATGTCCTGCAATCCCCATTATCATTAATCAGACACTTAATCAATGTTCCTCTGATACACCACAAATGGCATGGCTATATGAAATCTAAATGATGCAAATAGCTGTTCAGTGTTTGGAGCTGTAACATGGTTAGGTACACTTGAAACACTTGACTGTTATTAATGTGTTATACACCTCATCTTTCGTCTGCCCCATCCATCCACACACTCGCCAAACGGAAGTATATCCATATAGGCAGGTGTACCCATTCACCTCTAAACACTACACCAGTATGCATTTAACACATTTGCTGCACCGGCTGGATGAATCATTCAAACATGACAAAATCAAACAAAAATGTACCGCACGAGGTGTTTTGAAGCAACTGCATTTAGAGAATAAACACGAGAAATCAGTGTTAAAATAGCAGCGGCCGTGTGACTCCAGTGCTGACATTTAGTGAACATTTAATTTGATAAGCACAGGTTGTGACTGAATGAGAGATAAGGAACATAAAAAGCATCACACTGAAGCCTATTTAACCAGATAAAAACATGATGGATTCAAGGGACTGGAAACTATCAGGGAGAGGAAATAACATTTTTTTTTTCTCCAACTATCTGCTTTGAGGCTTGTCTTTGTATCCTGGCACTCTGCTGGAGTTAGAGCGCTCTCACTGCCCACAGTGCAGTTGCCGTCAGCTCTACAAATATGTAAAAGCAGCCAGTGTGACGGGGAGGAGCATGGGAACTGAATGCTGATCAACTCATTCACAGTCAAGCCGCATACCAGCCACACTGACACATTTCATCACCTGTACTATTTACCAACTTTTTTATCTCTGCAACTGACTACTTCAAAAAGGAATTACTCAGAAAATATGCCTTTTTTCTCCTCCCCCACCACAGATACAATGTTCTACCAACAGTACAGGAAATGACTGAAGTTATTTTGTTCAGCTGGATGCCATCTAACTGCTGTGTGACTGCCTTTGTGTTGTCTTTGGAGCTGGGGGGTTAAAGTCTGCAAGGTATTGCGTTTGAGAAAATAAAATATATATTGCACAGCAAACAAAGCAATAGCGACAGACCTTTTTATAATTTGGTTTAAAGGATGGGTACTGCATGCATACAATATGTGAAGTGAAGGTTTCCCTGACTTTAAGTTAAAGGAAAACAGATTCAGTGTTTTCACTATTCACTTTGACTCTGTGTGTCTTTTGGAAATCGCTCTCCCCAGTTGTAAGTACAAAGTGGATGTGTGACATGCAACCACCAGTTCCCCTAACACAACTTTCATATGTCATATTTTCTAACAGTTGCAACATACAGTAGATGCTGACTTCGGTGACATTCATCAATGTTGAATGCCAAAATAAACTAAATAAATAAATAAAAAGAATTCAATGCAATGTCTCTAGCAGCGTTTTTTTTCTTCTTCTTCTTTTCTTTCACACCAATTTATCATCTCATTCAACAGTTTATAAAGAACCGGGGCGATAATTAATTGACAAAAATAAACAGCATTTAAAGATTAAGACACCAAAGGTACTCCAAGACAGAGCTGCTGCAAGGCTCAAACTTGGCAGTTTTCTTAAAGAAATAGCGGAGCACTCGGATCACACTGAAGCTGACAAAACAGATAGATTCAGCAGACAGGTTAATGGTGAGACACAAAGAGAGACATAAGATGCACAAGAGAGAGTCCAACGTTTCTTTTAACTAGTCCACTGCGAATCTCCATCCACCGCTCTCTCTTGCTCCTCTCTCTTTATTGGACCAGCACCTCACCAGCGGGCTACTTGGCTCGTGTAGTCCTCGGTGGTGGCTGGGAAGTCACTCTCAGTTTCCTTCTCAAAACCTCCTCCCACTCTCCCGCCTCTGTTGCCACCGCCTCTGTGTTTGGGCGGCCAAGGCCTGACCTGGTCTCTCTGCTCCCGCAGCCAGCGCTTCTCCTCGCGCCTCTTCAAGCGCACTTCCTGGTGCTCCCTCTGGCGGGTGAACTGGAAACGCTGGAGGAACAGGTCCTTTGCATATTCGTACAGCTGCATGTCCAAGTAGTTGAGGTCCTCGATGCGTTTGCGCACAGTCTCGCTCAGGTCCACGTTGGCAGCTCGCGTGCTGTTAATCTGCGTGAAGGCAGAGATGAAGCGCAGGCTGAACGTCCGCTCAAACAGGTACTGGGTCTTACGCTGAAACTCGGTCAGGCCGTAGAAAGCCATGTTCTTCAAGTTGCTCATGGCGCTGCTTAAAAGGATGTGGTTGCGCTGGCTTTCGTTCATGGAGGACAGGTTGTAGCAGCCCACCAGGCTCAGGTCAGCCAGCATGCGGACCTGACGGTTGTTCGCCAAGTTCGACGGGCAGTTCATGAACTCTGTCAGGGTGACGCCGGACCAGTCATCCCCACTGTAGCAGGTGGGCAGCTCGTCCTGGGTGGGTGAACGTCCATCACACATATGGAGGGCGGTCTTCCATGTGGCTCCTCTCTGGACATGTTTCCACTCGCTCAGGTAGCGGGAGACTGGGTCGCGCAGCATGGTGATGTAGTAGAAGTTCCTGCAGCCAAAACAAACACAGTTAGAGAGCGGTGAGCGCATCACTATCACAGAGGGTCGCCCTACATTGTGCTGACAGATGGTGACTTTTGTCTGAGCATAAAACTTCAAGGTTGAATGATAATTGGAAAACTGAAACTCTCACTAATGAGGTTGTTACAGTTGGTTTCTATATATTGCCCTTGAAAATTGAACCCTTGCACCGGAGCAATGAATTTACAAAACTGAAATAGGGCTGTTTCCATTCCACAGATTTCTTCCACCTGCCAACACAGAAAATAATTGGGATTCAAGACACAGAGTAACCCATAGTCATGGAGAAAGTGGGTAAAACTGACCCAGCTAAATCCTAAACATGTCATTTTTGCAAAAATAATGAGGTTTCAGCTGTCGCGTTTGAAATCTGTAGCACATTTAAATGAGTATCCTGTTGTTATCAACAGCAGGGCTTATAGAAGAGAACACATCTGATTTTCTTTTTTTTTTTTTTTGCTGATGAACAAATGGTAAACACCCCCACACACAACCCAAGTGAAAATGCCAGTGAAAATGTCATTTTCACTCAATATGGAAAACAAAGAACCAATCACGACTTCAATGCATAAGACTGTTGCAGTGTCGACAAAGGTGTATATGAAAAAAAAGAGTGAGTGACAAAGCTCTGTGGTTGACAATCAGTCTCTATACTAATAACATAAAAAGCAGCGACCTATCCCAGCTGTCACAGGGCGAGCGCACAAATTATATAGAAGTAGAAGATTTTCGTTTTCGCTTCACAGTGACAACCTACTCAACTCATGCTACGACTGCCCTTCGTACCAGTCTGACCTCTACAAGCAAATGCTGTACTGGAGCTACGTCAAAGCCCATTCAGATGAAAAACAAAGATCAGACAGGCGTTGGCTAGGTAAAGCTTTCCTAAGATGATTTCCCGTGAGATTCATGCATATTTAATGACGCTGCCGCCCCCCTGAGAGCACTCCGGGCAGGTAAAGTGGCGTGCGACTTCTGAGATTTCACTCTGAGACCAAAGCAGCTCTCAATGCTGCCTCAGTGCTTTCAGAAGAGCAAATATCTGCACAGTCTTACCCACGAGTGGGGAAAAAAAGTTACACAAAGAGTTCTCTTTGCTTATTCGTCTGGTAGGATTGAGTACGGGAAAAGAATAAGGGGTTGTGAAGTACTATCTGCACACAATACACTTGGTATACTTTAATTTTTGGTAAACCGGAGGCACTTCCAAGCATGCAGCTGGCATTTCACCCCCATATTAACATTTTATTAATTCCATTTTAATTAAAAACATTTTAAGACAGAGAGAATATGAAGTTGATCACATGTAAGAATGGCATAAATTCAAAATGAAGAACATGCAAGTGAGTTTATGCGATGAAGATTCATCTTAACAGTGCCAAAGGAACACCACTCCTGAAATGTTACCCAGTATGAGTCAGGCAAGAAGCTGTCATTACATCCCCGGTAGCAGCAGCTGCATACTGGCACTTGCTCCTGGAGTAGGCTGGCTGCAGATACATCCTCATTAGACTAGGGACATAAACACATGCAGCAAGTGTTGTTTGAGTGCACTCGACAGCCCAAAGGTCAGTTGTGTGCACCATCAATGTCAAAATACATCAGGATCAGTGGGTGTGCAGAGCTGTCTCGAGGAGGCTTTCCCTGAGTGATACAGATGGCTGTCGAGGGGGGAGGGGGGGGGGGTACGCTGACAGGATTCTTTTACTTCTGACCTGTGGTAACACCAGTACCACCCTCACAGTTACTTCTCACAAAAACCAGAAAAAAAAACACACTGTAAGGCTGTTGTAGGAAAAGTGCAGCTTGTCTTGTATGGCAAAGTGGCGCCAAATCTTGGCATCCACTTGCCAAGATTTCCCAGCCTATTTTAGCGTGCTGAAATCCCAAACCCCGCTGAACTCTAGTTAATCATGGATCAATAATGGATAGGAGGCATATTGCGGCTCATTCTGCCCCAGAATGCTCATCTCTAAAGGAGCAGCAGCAGCAGCAGCAGCAGCAGCAGCATGACTTCAGTGGAGCACAAATTAAACTGGGGCCATTAAACAGAGATGAAAGAGGAATTTAAAAGTATGGATAAAAATGGAAACTAAAGTAGGGAGTGGAACTGAGTAAGACGCAGGTGCTGACAGGAATATTAAAGTCCAGCGTAATTTATACAGACGTATATAATGGACATGGAAGAAGCTTGATAGCACGTGAATGAAACTATATCTGACAGACACAACAGAAAAAATGTCTTGCAGTAATTTGATTCAATGGCTATAAAAAGGTATTTGTTATTCATTTAAAGTTTTTTTTTAATCATAAGCTTCATGTTCTCAATAATTGATTAAAGAGCTATTTTGAGCATTTTTTGAGAGAACAACACACACTCTGTATCTATAATCCATACATATTTATTCTAAGCAGGTTCTTGGGCATTCAAAGTGAATCAAATAACAAATAAAAAAAATATATTCGAAGAACTCAGAAAGAATACTAAAAAAATTGTGGTGCTTAGAGTAGTGTGCTGATGTACTTCAGTGGTGGTGTTATAGGGACACATCAAAATATAATGCAATGTTCTTCCTGTGCACAACAAAGCCAGGAAAAAAACACAAAAAAATACAAAAAAATACAAAAAAGAAGCAGAAAGGTTCAGTGCAGAGTTTTAGACTTAGCACGATAGAGCTATGGAGTCTGCTGTTTAGTACACACGGACAAAAAGACAAACAGGCCCCATCAAAGGCAATGTCATGGTGATGTGATAGTACTGTATTAGTAAATACAGGAAACGATAACAGAAAACATTCTGCATTTTAAAAATCATAAAAAAGGCCTTTAGTTTTAGAGGAAGAATCGCAACCTCCTGAGATCTTGTTTGGGATGCATTTTTAATTTCTCCAAGCTATCTGGGATTAGCTAGACCTGATTATTATAAAAATGAAAGATCATCTCTGAACCGAAAGTAATTTTAAAAAGGCATCACTTCTTAGGTTGACAGCAAGTTTTTGTGCTTTTTTTTTTGTCACCATTGCAACTGTGGAATTAAAGAAATTATTTTATGGCTACGATATATTCTGCATCATTAATGATATAATCTATAGTATTGATACTGCATTAAGATGTTTATTAAAACCTGCTGACTTTACATGAACCTTTTATTACAGGTACAGCTAAGACCATTTTATACACATTGCATGTTTGTGCTCATTCAGTGTTGATGCTCAGTCTATTAAAGAAGGTTTTAAGCTTTGTGAAGCGCGATGTCTTCACAATCTATTGTGTAGGTGACTTGGATCTATAGAAGGTTAAAAGTGCATATACACGCTTACAAAACACATATAGTGCATATAATCTAGAAACAGGCTTGAGTGAAGGCCTGAATGTATTCAGCTTCTTGTTGTAACCTGTGGCACTTGAGTTTGCTTAGCAACAGAAGACAGAAGATGGGTCAAAAAGAAGAAATGTCCACGGGTATCTCCAGGGCCTGAAATCATCGCCATATTTGGGAAAAGATGTTAGAAAGAGGAACTTCTGTGTCTGACCTTAGCTCTCAAAATTGTCTCATTGTCTGTACAAGATGCAAATGATGTTCTTAGAAATACAAAAATATGTTATAGAACGCCAGAAGGGGCGTTTAACCCTGATGATATATAAACCATTCTCTGTGTATTTTTGGCAGAAGTCCGCAGATGTGATGCTGTGTACTTCTTCCCGCACGTGTGTTCTTAATAAACTCTTTATCTGATTGCACTCTACTGGGCCTCCATTGGTTTGTTTTTGTGCCACTTGTTGAATTTGGGACACAACTTACGATGAAACGCTTTATTAAGCAGAATGAAGCAGAAAGTACAGAAAAACCTAAATGGAATGTTCCCATAAGAGGACACGGGGTCTCAAGAGGTTAAACCACAAATTCATGCTACACCACAAAGAGATAAAGACATTTTTGTTGCATCGTTCCTTTTTTGGATGTGAAAATAAACCAGAAAAAACTTGTAGCAAAGTAACAGACGCAGATGTAGCCTTGTTCGGTTTAAAGACATTCACGGTAGGTCAAGAAAGTGCTAACAAAGAGCTTGAAAGCTACAAAAAACTGTTATGGAATGTGACATAACAGTTCCACGGGAGTATAAACGATATATTTTATTTTTTATTCTTTTGGAAAACATTTCCTCTGTGCACAAAAATCTAATAATTTTCTGTAAGCTTGAAACAGCTTATACGTAGTAAATATCAGTATACTCATGCTGCACACTCGGAGAGAGAGTGAGAGCATGTTTAATACAATCACAACTCTAACATTTTAACGCTCCGTTTTGACCACACTCATTTTAGCAAATTTAATAGTTCACAGACAAAAACAATAAACCAAGCACTCATGGTAACATCATTTTATAGATAGATCAGAATCAGATGGCACTCCAGGATATGTCAGAGAGTCGGGTTATTAAAAATGCATGGCGACGGGTAAATTATTGTTGAAATTAGTTTGGATTATGCGGCTATCCATCCAAAACTGACATGAGATATGTTCCTAAAAACAAAAACAGCCTCTTAGAGTGTACAAGAAAAATCAGGGGACTGATTTCATGCTGTACAAACCCTGAATACTTGTATGAGAATTTCATAGCAATCAATCCAGTTGTTCAGTGACCATCAGATCCACCAACCAACTGAAGCTGCCGACCCCTGAAGTGCTGTTCAATGAATATTGTCAAAGAAATGTAACCTCCTAAACCCATACTACATAAAGAAACGGGTAGTTCCAGCCTCAGCCGTTGACAGTGAACAGACAACTGGCTTTTAATTGCCTGTAATTAGCCTCAGTGACACAATTCCAGCCCACTGCTTCTCCCTGATTGCAGGCTGCTGAAAAGGACATTTCACTTTCAGACGGAGCTCATCTTGTTTGAAAGTGGACAAACTGAATTCACTTATCAAGACATTCGTGTGTGGGAGTTGGATATTGTTGTAGGTGCTTGAGGGTGGGCTAGACAATAGGGAAAAGCAAAACAATATATTGCTGTGAGCCGGGCAAAAAGTGGTTCAGAGCAAAGGCTAACGCACTGAGCAGTAAATAAGTAAAGATGGACCAGGTCCCAGTACAACAATGGGACTGACTAATGCTGTTGGGATGTAGACGCCGTGCTTGTGTGACAGGGGGTGGTGGTGGTGGTGAAGCGGTGCTTTTGTATTGGATGAAGGCTCTTACTGTCTCTTGACTTCTCTGATTTATTCTCACAAAGTAACAGCCTTGATTTCTCTCCATTATTCCTCTGTGGTTCAGGAGCATCAAGAATAACATTGTTTTACATCTTTTTACTGCTAATATATGAACATATTTCCCATCATGAAGCCGCCACAGTCAAGAGAGTCAGTCGGATTATGGAGGACATGTAACATCAATCTCTGATTGTTACAGTCACAGAGTGAGGATGAAAACAGCAGAATCAAAATGTCATTCTCCTATTTGGCAGCATCTTCCTTATGAGTCTGTTCAAAATATCTCAGTGCTTGTTGTTGTCCGTCTATTTTAACTCTGCTAAAAGTCACCACTTAATTTAATACCTTGCCTCATATGAGCCGGGGTGTATTTATGATTAGCATTACACTGCCTGATCCCTGCAAGACTTTAAAGATTATAAACGAGTGTATCACATTTAATGTCTCTTTAATTACTCTATATTCTAGAGCATTTTAATTTATAGGTTCATATTCATCTTTACTACTTTCTCATCCCCCCTGTGTCATTTTGAGCCTCTCAACATTTTAGAGCAGCAGCCAGGAATTGTGGGTAGGGTGAGTGGAGGGGATAAAACGCCTCAAAGGGCCCCAGCCACATTCGTTAGTCAGATGTTGAAGTTACGTGCCACTCGTCTACGGGGGCCATTAAGGGGCTCTCGGTCAACTTCGTGCTATGAGCGATGGGAACATTAACGCATAATGTTCGGCTGAAGTTAGAGCAGAGAGAGGCCTGCGCACTTCTGTGCCGCAACCTGGACGTGATTATAAGCAATATTCAAATCAACCTCACATCTTTGGTTTGTTGAGCAATTCAAATGGGTGAGGTGTTGAGCCATGATACACGAGTGCTGTTTCCACTCGTTACTAATTAACCAATCAGATCCTGACTTAAGCCCCAGGCTATTGTATGTAATTTCTACTGGGGAAAGAAAAAAGAAATCCTAAATTTAGTCAGTAACAGCTGCAGAACTGCAAGGTGAAAGTGAACAACCTCTGGGCACTGCAGATGAGAGAAACTTGGGAGAACTTTGAAATAAAATAAGTCTCCGTTTGCTTATTATCAGTTGTGTGTGACTTGAAAAACTCAGTCAAAAGCTGAAAATTTAATTTCCACATGATCAAAACTGGAAAAAAGGAGACTGAACAACAATCAGGAGTGACTAGTGAGTGACACTGAAGTTATGCTCTAAAGATTCTCACCCGCAACTCAACCAAATTTGATGCAGAGAACATGAAGCACTACTAATCTCAAATCCACTTTGTTCCTATAGTTAGCCCCCTCTGTGTTTGTGCCATGCTTGGTGATCTTAGCAAGTGGTGCCAGATGCATTTTAGAGCAAACAAGGGCTGGAACCCCGAACGTGGGTTTCTAGGAAGGAAGACGGCAATAAGCAGCCATTACTGGGAATAAGAGCTGGTTTCTGAGACAAAAACCTGTTACAAAGCAAACAACAACCAAATCAAAAATCAAATAAAAACAATAATACTTACAGAATAAAAAGTAATAATAATTATAAAAATATAAAAAATGCTGTCAAACTAACCAATCTTTGACATTATTAATGGTGTTTTCTATCCATTGTTTAACAAAATATGTTTGCAACAAGGTGGAGAGAGTTTCTGAAACCCTAACAAAAAAGTATGTCAAATATTCCGAAAGACCAATCACATTGAACAGATACCGAAAGTGAATAAGATGAATTAAAAATTAATTAATAAATAATCTCCAAAGTCTAACATCTGCTATCAGCTTTAAGGGTCATAATGGCAACTTACAGAACACACGCGGCACGTGGATATTGCAGTATTATTAAATATGTCTTATTAACGCCATATCAATTCTTACTTTTTAATTATCAAAATGATCAACACGAGTACCTGTGTATTGGATCACTGTCTTAAACAGCTGCCTCCTGCAAAATAGTAACAAAAACAATTAATAGAAAAGTAACAGAACAACTCTTAAACTTGCGTCTATGGTGAAAAAAAAGAATTTTACTTTCTTATTCTTATCTTTTCATCTGTTTTCTCACCACTTGGTCATATTACACATATACTCTTAAATAACAGTAAAAATGAAAAAAAAAATCAATTAAAATTAATCAAATTAAATCAAAAGCATAAACAGAAAAATAAAACTAAGATGAGCCTGTAGAGAGTCTGTGTGCATTTATGGTCCTGATTCTGACTGCAAGAGCTACCAGACATGACAGGCATTAAAAAAGTAATATATTCCCAGCAAGAAGTAACCCAGTACTGCATCATTTTAAACTAAAAATGTAATTGCTAGCAAATGATGACATAACAAACCAACCAAAAAATAACCACAGCGCTCAAAAACAAACCTGATGTAGTCGGTAAAACGTCAGTTTAATTTTTAAGCTAATGAAAAAATTGCTTCATGGTGAATAAATAATAAAAATGGCCCCTGTGTACTTGAACTTATTGCTCATATTTGTTGTGGAAGAGTCAAAAAGTCCAAACTCACAGTGAAAGGCTATTAGCAGCTGCTATTAGTGGCCAACATTAGCATAGACAAAATAGAAACAGAAGGTTTAATGAGATATAGTCAGTATAGCTGTGAATAGTAAAGAAGACCTCCAAACATGCGCGGTTAGTACAACATCTTGCTGGGTTTTTTTATTTCATGATATTGAAATTCCACAGAGTGTAAAAAAGCCTCAATAACAATATTCAGCACTGCCATTCAAAAGGGAGAACATACCATACATTGAGATAAATATCTCTAGGAGTGGACTTCTGAAGACACAGTACAGAGTACAGTACTCCACATGAATGAGTATCCCTGTAATTTTTCACCTCAGTTGACTCCTGCCATTTCTCCACTCTGCTTCTCCCCCATGTCCTACAGACATTAGTGTTCCCCCCGGATCCATAACCTTTTCTTAAAGGTTGTCACATTAATCACGCTGCTGATTTCACTCGTCAGTCTCCCTCTGTATCTGTTGTGTTTGTCTCTAGTTATGCTGTGCATTGTCTCTCTTCGCTGCCACCCGCTTGCAGCACATACAAACAGCCATCACTCACCTTTCTCGCTCTTTGTCTTGCAGCTATTTTCCGAAGACTCATCAGTCAGGTAAATCATGACACTGATAAAAGCTGATGACAGTCATGGCAACACAGCGCTAGTCTAATTCTGTCTCAAAAAACAATTTCAGCATGGTAAATGGATCTATCTAAAAAACTAAAACATACATCAAGCTGAATTTCTACGAACATTATTGCTAAGGATTGTCTTATTGCATTGGAGTCACACTGGGTTAAATATGTACACTTGGGTTTTAAGGGGTATTTATTATTTTCTTCTTTTTTTTGGGTTGTATGGAAGCCCCAAACGCAATTTCATTGTTCTTGACAATGACAATAAATAAATAAATACTAAATACTAATACTAAGCTGAGAAGATTTTTTTTTAAAATGAAGGAAAATGAAAGGTGTTACAGAAGATGGTTATACCTTTCTATGATGCTGTTTCATAAACAGTGTTTTCAGATGACTAACTTGCAACAACAAATACAGTAAAAATTCCCTGAATTTCAACATGATGAACTTTGAAAGCCCAAAAGGTTGTACCTGTAACACTTTCTTGTTGTGCAAATACCTGTCGTCACACAGCAGAGGATAATCTGAGATTAGTTTAAATTAAGTAGGGAGTCATGTTAATTAAGCTTAAGGACCTTCATACAAAAATAGGGACAACACAATTTGTGATTTTGAGGAAAATTATTATTATGTTGTTGTAAATAATTCATTACATTCTCCAACTGAACTGAAAAATGTGTAGACAATACAGCAAATTAACATTTTTTTTTGTACACCATAGCCTACATCTGTTGCCTGATGCCTTATACTCTTAATTTTGGTGACCCTCAATAGCAGTGCTGAGTATACATGTGCCCACTAGCAATCATTTTCAAAAAAGAAGGGTATGCAGAGCAAAATTGGTTATTTAACATTTGTCCAGCCCTGAACTAAAGTCTGGCTATTACATCAATGTCATAGCGTATATCTTCGTCAATTGTTTTACATAGTATGGTTCAACACAGAATGAATTTGAATTACTGATTCTTAAAAATAAGCATGGAAAACATTTTTTCCCATCCATAAGTCAAAAGTTCAGTTTCTTATCTCAAATTTCCAACTTACTAAAATCTTACTTTGACGTAATCCCTTGAAATTTCTACTTATATCTTCTGATTTTGTTTCTTTTTCAGTGGTGGAAACACACTTACGAAAGCCATTATTTTAACACCACAGCAGAAACAATTAATGGCTATAGTGGGGCTGAATCCTGTGCACATGTCTAACAAGTTCAGAGAGGTAGCTCCTGGTGTTTTCCCTCAGCATGTCAACAGCAGGCTGAGCGCTAATGTGGCTCCAGCAGCAAGGGCAAAGGAAGCAGGACGGCTATGCCCAACTTTTATTTTTAATCACAATTTGCTGTACGTACTATGAACTATTCTCATTCACTCTGAGATGGAGCAGCTGAAGAGTAAAAGGTGAATTCTTCTTGTTTTTCACCAAGAAAAACATTTATACAATAGCTGTTCCCTTCCTGATTTCTTAGTTGTTTCTGCATTTGTCACACATTAATGTTTCAGATCACCAAACTACTTTTAATTTCACACAAAAAGTAATTACAAAATGCAGTTTTGTAGCTTAAAAGTCATTGACCTTAACCGTTGTTAAATCATTAACTGTGATTGGCCACATTTTTATTAAGCAGAGGTCCGTTTCACTCGTCACACCCACGCCTGTTTACTAGGCTAAAAGATCTCAAAAAGCAACACATCATGCCACAATCTAAAGAAACTTAAAGGCAGATAAAAAACAAAGTCACTGACATCTATCAGTCTGGAAAGGGTTAGAGATCCTTGTGTAAGCCTTTGGGAACTGAGCGAACTGCAGTTAGAGCCATTATCCACAAATGGAGAAAACTTGGAATGGTGGTGACCCCGTACAGGATCGGCCAGCCTACCAAAATTACTCCAAGAGCGCATCGACAGCTCATCCAGGACACCAGAGAAGACCCCAGAACAACAAAATAAAATTCAGACTTCACTTGCCTCACTTAAGGTCAGTGTTCATGATTCAACATTAAAAAAGAAACTGGGCAAAAACGCCATCCACATGAGAGTCCAAGGACAAAACCACTGCTGACCAAAAAGAACACAAAGTCTCGTCTCACGCTGAACTTTTTGGAAGATTTGGTCTAAATCTGGTGTAAAACTAAGACAGCATTTCATAAAAATCAGCTGTGAAGCGTTTGCCTTAAATTACCAAGACAGCGGGGACTTAGGCAGTAAAGCACGTTTCTTTTAATTACACGCTAAGCACGACAATCCCTGTTTCCAGTATTTACAGATCGTGACTTTGAATTTGTTTTTTTAACTAGAAAATGAAATGACACCAGAGCCCCAGTACAGCAGTGGCACTGCCCTCAGCTAAACTACCTCAGGTAGACCCACACAAATAAGGATACAGTCATCTATGACAACTCCTCATTCAGTGTATATTAAATTATAGTAATAACAACTACACACGAGCAGAGGCTTCCAAAGAAAAAGGATGGTGTAAATGAAAAACTCTTTAACACTTTGAATAATACAGCAGATGTAACTCACCTGAAATGCTTCATGATTATGCCAAAATTTATAAAAAGCCTGCCCAAGCGGTGTATGATCATCTCTAAACATATATTTCTGTATCTGTTAAACTAGTGGCAGTTTGTCTTAGACTGAACAGGAAACGCAGGAGCAGTCGGAGCAGAGAAAACAATCAGATCAAAGCTCTCAGAGGAAGTTTGAATTTACAGCCTCCTGTGGATAAAAAAAGAAAGAAATAACCTTGAAAGTAATCTGTTACCTACCGGAAGCTGCAGCCCTTTATTGTATTTTCTTTATCAGCCTGTCCACTGTAGTGCCAAAGGACAAATGATGCTGGACTCTGATGCTTATCTCACTTAGATTGGAGAACATTTAAAAAAAAAAAAAAAAAGCCTCCACTTGGGGCTCACTCTTTGAACATTCAAGCAAACTAAACAATGTATATTGTTACTGCAGCAGTGATATCAATTCATAAACCTCGCAGTACACTTTGTATAATAAGAATTTGCTTACCATCAACAGAAGCATGTCCTAATGGAAAATGCATGTTAAAGAGAAACATCACAGCATTTCTGGTAAGTGTGAAGAGCTCCTATCTCTGATCCCGTTCATACGTAAGCTCAAACATGGCTGAGTTTGTGTCAGATTAACTTGATAAAAATTGTGTCATATAAACAAGCGATGAAGGTGAAAATTCATGCCACCAGCAGCTGAGAAGAAAAGGGTATCAAAACTGTTAATTATAATTTAATGCTTTCATGTATTGCATTGCACTCTGCTGTGTGAATGAAAGAACACCAACGCCCATGAAATCTGCATAAAAATTTGTTATATTAGTATCAACAGACTTTGAGACTGCAAGACACTCAATTAGTAACTACTCAGTATACTTAAATAATATCCCTTATTTATATACTCAGTGTTAAATATAAATACTGTATGTGATAAAGCCAATGAAGACACAATATCTTGAATTTTAATATTAAAAAACTTCACATTCAGCAGAAGAAATTGTCGACGTTGTTATTATGGTCCTACATGAAATCCTGTAATGGTCATACATGTCGAATTTATTCATAAATATATACAATTTTAATATATTCAGTTTTAATTGTATGGAGGTAAAGACCCTACGATAATACAGAGAAATCCCCAACAACAACTAACTCCTTAAGGAGTAGACTTTTACCATGACGATGTAGGATGGAGTGCAGGTCCTTTATTTCAGCAGCAGTCAGGCTGTACAATACCCACCCAGGATAAATGCTGTTTAAAAATACATGTATATTATTATTGCTCCCACTGTACTCTATGTATATATAAGGAAAAATCTCAGTGTGTGTTTTGGCTTTTTTGTACACACAAGTTATTTATATTTTTTTCTATTTCTAGTTTTTCTAATATATCTCTAATTCACTTTCTTTCTTGTGTTGCTATAACAAGTGAATTTCCTCTGTGTGGGATTAAATAAAGTCTATGTCTGTCAAACAATCCAATGATCTCCGATGAGTAAGATAAGATAAGAGATAAGATAAGATAGAACTTTATTAATCCCTCGGGTGGGTTCCTCTGGGAAATTCGATTTCCAAAAAAGCACAGCACCGACAGAAGTTACAGAGTTACAGAATATTATATATATATATATATACACACACACACACACACATATATATAATACAGAGACAATATAAATAAAATATACAAAGGGGATAAATAGAATAAATAGGAATAAAAAATAAAAATACAAGTGAATTGCACATTTCAAGTATTGAGTCTATTGCACTGTTGACTATTTACAAAAGTATTGCACAAAAGGTATTGCACAGTGAGGTGAAGAGACACTACAGCTTAGTTGTTCCCCCCTCCTTTGTCCTCCTGTTTCCCCTCCCTCTCCCCTCCAGAGAGGAGTTAAACAGTTTGATGGCGTGTGGGACAAAGGAGTTTTTAAGTCTGTTAGTTCTTGTCTTTGGGAGAAGCAACCTGTCACTGAACAGACTCTTCTGGTTGTTAATGGCCGTGTGCAGAGGATGCCTGGCATTGTCCATAATGTCCATCAGTTTCTTTAATGTCCTTTTCTCTGCCACTGTCACCAGAGTGTCCAGCTTCATGCCGACCACAGAGCTAGCCCTCCTGATCAGTTTCTCCAGCCTGGATGAGTCCTTCTTTGCTGTGCTGCTCCCCCAGCACACCACAGCATAGAAAAGTACTCCAGCAACCACCGACTGGTAAAACACTTGGCAGTAAGCACTTGGCAACAGTGGGAAGTAAAAACTCTATTTTAAAAGAAGAAACCTCCATGGGAATCAGACTCAGGGAGGGTCAGCCATCATCACTGAGCGATAGTATAGTATTATATAAGAAGCCCAAGTTCTTCATGTGCACTTATTTACAAATCAGTGCTCGTTATCCATCACCGGCACCTGCCTGATTTTGTTTAAACACTTATTGCACACTTTCTGTAAACCCAATACACTTCATTTCACTTCTCAAATATCACTGTGTGTGTCTCCTATATGATATATTTAACTGACATTTTCATTGTAACAACCAACGATTTATACAGGAAAATAATGACGACTAACAAGGTTGCCCAAACTTTTGCATCCCACTGTAGATGAGAACCGGAAGGAGCACGTTTGGAGGAGTGGCCCTGATCCTGAAATTCTGATACTTAGTCTCCAATTATGCAATCAAAGTAATGTGATGCTATCCTCATAAGATTTTTCTTTTTACTGCACTACAAACATCTTAAAGGTCTTAAAAAGGAATATTTCATGCATACCAAATACAATACTATTCCCTTAAAAAGGGAAGGGGCCTATTTCTAGTTTTTCGCAGAGCTAGAGAGCACCACACTGACTGAAACTTGTCATGGCAGTGTGAGTGGAAATGGGCCAAAGGTCATCAATCTGCACTCGAGGGGCATTCAAATCGACTGCCAGAGACTGTTCGTAAACAGATGAGAGGTTATGCCCTCTCCCACCTCACCACAGACAGCCACCTGTTATCATGTGACAGAAGTTCACCCATGCTCTGTGTCACAGGATGCACTGAGCCAACCTGTGGCAACTACCTAAGGACCATCATAAGAAAAAGACTTTGTGTTTTCAGATGAAGAAACCCGTTTAACCTCAGCACTGATGTGGCGTAAAGAGTAGAAGACAGTGAGCTGATTTGAGAAAATGTATTGCGAGCAATAAATAACTGATATCTTGTGCTGTAACTGTCACAAACCTGCTGTGCGTGAAGATGTTTCAGATATCGCTTGCTCCAAAGGAATTATCTTCTGCAGGATACAGATGTCTAGATATTCTGGATCAAAAGACCACAGCGACGTAGATATTTCTCAAGTCTGTCTGCTGCAATGACTCGACTTGAAAATGTGTTTAATTTCTGAGATTTTAGTCCTTTTTTCACCCCTCTTTTTTGCTGTTATGCATTTACGTTTTGTTCATTACATTTTAAACATTTTCCAGCAGAGAGTAGTGCTCAGACTCATCACATGGTCATCAGCGTGCAACCTAATGCTACAGGCTGTGGCAGACAATGTGCCAAGGAACATTTAGTCGTCTACTTGACATTCATAGTCTGCAAGGTTTTCATTTGCACAAAACTCACTGCGTATGAAGGCAATTTAACTCTCTCATTAAAAAGACATAAACGCCTCAGAACTTAATGGCATCTCGCATTAAAAAGAGTGAGGCTTTAGAGTTTTGAGATTACATCTTGAGATTGTCACGCACATAAAAGCACGGGGGCTGGTATCAGCTCGGCGTTGACTCTCGTCACAGTTTGGAGGAAAATAGTCAACGGCGCGAACACACCGTCGTTCAGCTATTTATCAGCGAAGTCCTGCATCGTTCAGACAAGACTTTGCTGCAAGAGATCATTTTCATGCAAAGATTATTATCTCAGTTGTGCTGAGAGGATGCGTGTCATGTCTGTGTTTCAAGACAGTTTCTACAGAGAGAGCAAAGAGCAGCAAGAAGTTAACCCATTAGCGATTGTGATCTTAATTAAGCACAAACCAGCACGTTCCCTTTAGTTATCTGCACCGTTCCTTATGAAATGTATTACAGGGAGATAATGCGGTGCGGAGCAGGCAAGCGTACAATCAAATTCATTTGATTGTACGGTAATTCATCTTGATTCGTCTATCTTTTACAGACGTCATGTGTTTAACCTTGTGAAAAAGAGAGCCAGACAGCGTCACCGTACAGCATTGGCAAAGAGAGCTTAAAGGGATATTACTTCTCTAGGTAAAGACTTCCTCCATCCCTGAGGTCTTCAGTTTTAGCAGTCATGAAAATTTATATCTATAACCAGGGGTAAGGTGATGCAGAGTGATGAGAACACTCCTTTATCGAGCCACTTTATGAACTGTGATATTACGCATCCTCCTGACAATAAAGACATTCTCGGTAGGCCGTAATAAACAGGAGCACAAAGCGTGCTTTCAGCATCAGTGCTGTAGTGTTTCAGTTGTATGCTTGTTTAGTGGCTTTAGATGAGGATTACACGGGGAGCTCTTGTCTTTACCATTTCTCTGGTGAGCAGATGTCCTTGGCCTGTGAGAGTGAGGGCGTTATTCAGCCTGCACGGTCTCTGCAGTGCATCTGTTCATCTCTGGGCTGTCCTGTTTCTCGCACACGAGATGAGAACGAGACTGGAGACATGCATTATTTGTAACTGATACCATTCCTTAATGGTGTCTGTGCTCCCCCTGGCAGCCCGTAATGGACTGTTTTTGAGGTTCTGTGCATCTTGTTCAGCTTTTTGATGGTGACGGAATGGGAACAGGGGGTGTCACCTGGGAAGAAACAAGAAGAACGATGGGACCTTTCATTTACTTGTCAGGAAGCTGGCATTGCCAGCGCTTGACATGGTGTGCATTCAGAGAGTGCTTGTATAAGCAGTGGCAGACACAACAAGGGTAAGAAAATTGCCCTTGAAAAGAAAAATAATGCAATTCTTCATTTTATAATGCAGAAAAGAAAGATTTGAAAAATGTAACATATTTAAGGGAAGAATTGATACCTCGTGCAAACCTTTTTGGAGATTTCTCATCTGCTTAACTGCAACACCCGACTTTGTTGTTAGGCAACTCATCGTGTAAACATAGAAAATACACAGATTGTTTGATTTTATTAGTTTAGGCAGACTTTGTTTGTCTCGAAATGTGAGATAGATAACGATAAGGCTACATTTTTGAGTAATCATTAATCTTGGTAATTGTTACTGGAGAAAAAAACATACACATGCTGTGCTGAAAACTAGCAAAGAATGAAGAAAGAAAACAATGCTTTGCAGATTGTGGGCCTCCAGTTTTCACTTCTTTAATGCACATAAAAAGTGATATTTGATGAAAGCCGATGAAGAGCAGTGGTGCTTGAAATGTCACAATTTCTTTTGCAATAAATAAGTGAAAACTGGAGCTTTGCAATGCGCAGCACGTTTATTTATTTGTATTTCTTTTCTCTTTTTAAAAAAAATCTTGGAATAAAAAGAAGACATATCAGTTTAGATAAGTGATTCCAAACTGTCCACAACACCAGTATTAAAACTCAATGCTAAATCAGTGGAATATTCTTCTTGCTGCCCTTTCAATGCCTTTCTGAAGATATCAAACTGAGGAACAAATCTTAGGTAGCTTCCTGCCATAACAGGTAAAAATGTCACTGGCAGGTAAAATCAGCACACAGCTGAATATGAAATACACCTCAAGCTGGGTCGTCACAGGCTTCCCTGCCTTACGTGTTCTTTGTGGTGCTCATGCACCCCACAGTCACTGACACAAAGGTTCCTGATTCACAAACACAAAACGTGTCCTTGCTGCAATAAGCAGCAGCTGCAGCGGCGTATAGAAGCCCAGGAAGATCTTTACCATGTGCACAACCTAAACCGCAAGCTTAAAGGGATGCAAACCCTTTGCTTAAGATGCAGCTAAGGTATGGTACCACTCACGCAAATCTGAATTGCTGCGTATCTTTAATGAGATCTCTCATCTCATTTCAGCTCATGGGAAAGTGGCAGTTCGACCTCCTCTGTTTGTAAGGCAGCAGAGAAGAAAGATTAAAGTGGCAGTTAAGTAGTGCTTATACAGAAACACAACTGTGGCACACTTAGAATAGATCCCATATGCTTTTTTCCCCAAATGACAACTTCTGGGTTAGGTTTTAGTTATGTTGAGTGTTAGAGTGAGTGGGGGGAAACTGTGATAAGAGACAATTCATGCAGACGAGACAACAATGCCCAAAATATGATTAGACAAACTATAGGTTGAACAGGAAGTGTGAATGCCCTTTTACATTTGTAAGCAGCTCCCTGCTGCCCTAACTGCTCTTGTATAATGTGAGACCAATTAGACATCGTAATATGACAGCACAGCTTCAGTTACCATGATAATGGAAATCCTCCTGTCTAATTATGCTCTCCTTTTAATCTTTCTCTTTCAAAGATCTTTCCAAGAGACAGTGGAGGAGGAGACAAGGCGTGTACTCACATGGTTTCTGAATTAATAATACAGCCGGAGGAGAGATGCAACTACACAGGCTGGCAGAGGAAACCACAGTCCGTGTCACATCACATAACACAGTGCTGAAGACACTGAGAGCTTTGCATGCTGCCATGAGCCTTACATGAGCTTCTCCGATTTCACACACACACACACACGCAGCATTTTATCTGCTTAGTCCCCTACTGGATGCATTTAATGTACCAACAATACTAACTTTTCAGTAATAGTTTGATTCTTTATCCTTTCCTTGTGGAATTTCATTATCTTCAAGACCATGACTGCGACCATCATCATCACTGTTGAAGTAATGTCGTCTCCCTCAGGGTGATGAGTGGGGGATTATTAATGGCAGCAGCAGCTGTCCACAGGTATTAAGATACAAATACAATCGAGTGATATTGCCCCTCGGTAGATTGCTGTTACGACAGCTTTCAGCCGCTCAAAAATCATTAAATTACATGAATTGCCGTGAAATTCAGCGCAAACGTACGTTCGTCTCCCCTGCAGCTCATGTCCACACTGACTCTAATAACATGAACCCCTGATTTTCCCATCTGGTGCCATCATCAGGGCACATTTAAAGATGGAGTAAGCCATTCTAATCCAATACACCATCAATTCATCCACCCCTCAATCCATTTTCTTCCGCTTATTTGAAGTCAGGCCTCGGTGGCAGCAGGCTAATCCTATACACTTTTTGTCAAATTCAGCAAATTTCTTCTCACAGTCCACTTGCTGGCCGTGCTATGTCTGTGCTGACAAAAAAAAAAAGTAGAAATAAATAAATAAAAGTGGGAGTCGTCCCCCCCCCCCAGCAACTGGCTCAGACTGCTCCACACAACACTCACACAGATATTCTATCTAGTCAGCAACAGGGTGTGTTTGTGAGAGATGAGGCCATAGGGAGAATTTAGGCACTGAAAAAATAATCGTATCATCATATTTCATAATATATATTTATAATATAAGCAGCTTTGGAGGAGTCATGTAAGAATTAATGTAATACAATCTGTCAAGATGATGCGATGGTTGCCTTAGGATAGCAGCTTAGCACAAAGAGAAAGCATTTAGCCCGCCTCTTGCCATAAGTAAAGGAAAGAAATCTTTCTTTCAGCTTGACTACGGCTCATAAAGAATGAGTCCCTATTAGCATCTTTTTTTGGCTCAGCATCAGCATCAGCATCTTCTTTTTTCATTCTTAGAAATGAAACTTCAAACACTTCACAGTAAAGAATAACTGAACTACAGACAGGAGGCCCGATACACCATCAGAGCTGCTTTAATTCATTGTAGCATCAATTCAACAAGATGCTGGAAACACTGCTTAGAGATTTTGGTCTATATTGACATATAGCGTCACCAGTGTTGGGCTAGTTACTGTGAAAAAGTAATTAGTTATAGTTACTTCTTCAAAAAAGTAACTGAGTTAGTAACTGAGTTCCAAGATTCTAAAAGTAATTAATTACTTGAAAAGTAACTATTGCGTTGCCCAGATTATAATTGGCCATTTTTAACTACTTTTAACCACATTTTACCTTTAAAAACTATTTACTTTGCCTTGTTTGGTATCATTCTTTTCAGCACATCCTCACGTTTCTGAATTTACAGTTATGTTTTCATTTTGACATGCTGTATTAACACAATTGATCTAAAATCAGAAAAAAACATAAAATCCAAGAAGAGTGGAAGTTATATTTTTTACTGTAACAACCACAAACATGTTTAATGAATCATATTTCATAAATCTAATTCAAATATAAATTGTCAATTTTAAAATCCTATGCACAAGTTTTGCACACAACAAAGTTATTTCCAGGTTTTGTGCCAAAAACTCATCGTCGGGCAGAAAGTGATTGGTGTGGCCAAAATTAGCACCAGCTGAAAACACTGAGACGATTAAAAGCTGCAGAGGGACGTAACAAACGGTAATGGCATTGTAACGATAGAAAGAGTAATTAGTTAGATTACTCGTTACTGAAAAGTCGTTAGTAACGCCGTTACTTGTAACACCGTTGTTACGTCCCTCTGCAGCTTCTAATCGTCTCAGTGTTTTCAGCTGGTGCTAATTGGCCACACCTAGTCAGGTGTGGATAAAAGCATACCTGAGGCAAGCATTCCGGCAGTGCACTAGTCTTTGCCTTGGTGGCACCAGCCATTCTAGCCAACCTGGTTTTCCATTTTAGGATGAAACCTCTTCTCACCCACACTCTGTTATTCATCTCCTTTTTTATGTTGCGGCTTTTGAGCCAGGTCGTAACATAAGTGGGGGCTCGTCCGGGATCTTTGGACATTTTAGTGGAGACTGAATGTCAGTTTGTTTTGCTTTTAAGTGGGTGAGTGATGGTGTTCAGTGTAATTGAGCAAACTCCCTTTAGTAAGTGTGTTTCAGCTGGGTGGCTGTGCTGCCCTTCCATCGAAGCACTTGTTTGTTGTTTTGCTTTATTGTTTTAGTTTATTGTGTTTGGTGGCTATCCTGGGTGGGGGTACGCTTCAGAGTTTGGTAGGAGACTATATCTCTGGTCTGCTGCCTGCTCTCGAGTTCGCGTTTAAAGTTGCCTCGAGCCTGGTACACCACTGAAGACTAGGGTAGGAAAAGTAAGGGTTTTGTTGTTTTTAGTGTTTTAGGCTGGGAGTTGCACATAGTAAATCAGTGGCACCAAACTTGGTAGGAGGTTTGAGACCATTCATGATCATGGTCTGTAGCTGAGGCAGGTAGGCTGTTTTTAAGTTGGCATTGTGTGTACGCCATGTGTGTGCATATGTCAGTGTTGATGGATGCTAATGAGATCCTTGTGAGGTGAGTGTTTTGTGATGTGACCTTTTAGTGTTGTGGGGAATATGGCTATTTTGTTGGATCACTTGTGAGTGTTGTTGGCCAGGTGATGGCAATAACACTGTGGGGTGCTGAGCCACCCTTGATGTGATCATTGTGTGGCCATAGCTCTCCATTTTGTGGTTGGTCACTAGTACGCTTGATTTACTGAACTTTTTGGATTAAAGTAACTTGTTGTGGTATAGGGCCACTTGTATGTGACTGTTTGTGTGGTGGAGACAACAGATCACTTAGTTGTGATTATTTGTTGCTACTTTTGGTTTTGTGTTGTAGCAGATCAGGTAATCATTTTGGGTTTGTGACTGTTGTGCTCCTTTGTGTTGGTCACATGTTACTTTTTGTCTGTTCAGTGTGGCAACTTCAAATCCTCATGCCCATCCATGCTTAGAGATGCCAACTATAACGTGAACACTGTGCTTCTGTTAGCTTTAACTTTTATTCCAGGTTTGTGGGTCAAGGAACTGAAGGCTTCAGAGGGGCTTTTAATAAATTTAAGGGTCCTAGAGGAACCCTTTTAAGGGAGGAGGTGTTACGTCCCTCTGCAGCTTCTAATCGTCTCAGTGTTTTCAGCTGGTGCTAATTGGCCACACCTAGTCAGGTGTGGATAAAAGCATACCTGAGGCAAGCATTCCGGCAGTGCACTAGTCTTTGCCTTGGTGGCACCAGCCATTCTAGCCAACCTGGTTTTCCATTTTAGGATGAAACCTCTTCTCACCCACACTCTGTTATTCATCTCCTTCTTTTATGTTGCGGCTTTTGAGCCGGGTCGTAACAGCCGTTATTCCCATCACTGAGCGTCACACAGTTACTGCCGGTTTGCACATCATTGATGGAAATTTCCCATCCCACCACATTCCAAAGGAGCTCTGTTGGATTGAGATCAGGTGACTACGATCATGGCTCAAGAGTTAGGAGTTCGCCTTGTAATCGGAAGGTAATCGGAAGGTTGCCGGTTCGAGCCCCGGCTCGGACAGTCTCGGTCGTTGTGTCCTTGGGCAAGACACTTCACCTGTTGCCTACTGGTGGTGGTCAGAGGGCCCGGTGGCGCCAGTGTCCGGCAGCCTCGCCTCTGTCAGTGCGCCCCAGGGTGGCTGTGGTTACAATGTAGCTTGCCATCACCAGTGTGCGAATGTGTGTGTGAATGGGTGGATGACTGGATATGTAAAGCGCTTTGGGGTCCTTAGGGACTAGTAAAGCACTATATAAATACAGGCCATTTTACTACGGAGGCCATATTAGTACAGTGAACTCAGATTTGAGACATGTTGAGTTATCCTGTTGGAAGCAGCCAGTAATGAGTACACTGTGTTCATTAAGCGGTGGACACGGTCAGCAGCAATCAGGTAGGCTGTGGCATTTAAGCAACACACGGTCTTGATACTAAGGTGCATAAAATGTACCAAGACAATATTCATCACATCATTATGCCGCCAACAGCCTGAGCCATTGACTCAAGGTAGGATGGATCCATACCTTCATGTTGTTTAAATCCAGATTCTGACTCTGCCACCTGAATGTCGCAGGGGAAACTTTGTGTTTTCAGTCTTCTGTTGTTCCATTTTGGAGAGCCCATGGAAACTCTAACTTCAGTTCCCTGTGCTTAGCTGAAAGGAGTGCCACCTGGTGTGGTCTTCTGCTGCTGTAGTCTGTCTCCTTTGTTGTGCATTCAGAGATACCTTGATTGCTATGAGTGGTTATTTTAGTTACTGCTGCCAAATTCTCCATTGACTTCTGGCATCAACAAGATATTTTCAGCCAGAGAACCACTGCTCGCTGGATTTTTATATAGTTTATGAAATACTCAAACCATCCCACCTGGCATCAACAAAGGTGCCACATTACATGTAAATTATATTACAAGTTATTGTTAAATATAAATACAAACAGAATTCCAAGATATTTTTTAAGTAACTCAACAATAGGTTTGTGTGTCAACTGTAACTGTACACCTGTAATAACTTCAAGAAAACATAAAACGATCAGGTATGGTCTATTACAATCACTTCAATTATCTGGAGTGCCGTTTCTGTTCCTGCCTGTTGAAGCAGTTATACGTTATAATCATGAATATATTTAATCAAGAACAATGGTGCTGGAATAGATTTTATGACCGTATAATTTTACCCCGAGAGACGGGTTGGTTTGCAACACTTGGCTTTATTTAAACTGTATCGGCCAAGAGCTTTCAGCCTCTGTGGAACGGAGACTGTCATCAGCCTAATAAGCATTTTCATGTTATTCTCACAAATACCATTATGCTGTGGCCAATGAAACGTGTTCTTTTAATAATTACTTTTATGTAGCGCTTCAATATTATGTGGCTTTAACAATGATACATTAAAGTTTTAATTTCCTTTAATTCTCATTTTTAATGGGCTGGGCAACGTTGGGCAGATTGATAGAAAATTGATTAAGAAGCATTAAGCATTAAGAAGCCTGAAAATGATGAGGCTCAAATTTTCCTTGATTTCTCCTCTCATCCAATCAGGTGGAGCTGTAAGCTTTGCAGTGTAATGTCGACAGTTCCCGTATAAATAAGCTGAGAGAAAGTTGTGTGTTGTAGATGAGCCTGATTATCTAACTTTGTGAAGCTCATTTTAGTCTCCGCTTGCAACAGCAGATCAAGCCAGCAGCGTTGGAAAGGTTTTAACCATGGCTCTAATCCCTGCCCTGCTGAGAGTCAGCAGAATTGGAAGGGAGCGTGTGTGTGTGTGTGTGTGTGTGTGTGTGTGTGTGTGTGTGTGTGTGTGTGTGTGTGTGTGTTTGTTTGTTAATGTGAGACTGAGGAAATGGTAGGGCTAAACAGTGAAAGCTATTTGAGAGAAAAAAGGAGGAGAAATTAATAAATGTAATGAGGATATATGATGAACAGAAGTAGTTCTGTGGTTAATTAAACATATAGAATTGGAACTATTAGCGACTTTTCTTCATGGAAAAAAAAAGATTTACCACATATTTTCGGAATTAATTAGCAGATTAAAGTGTGCTCCGCATAATAGTGAAAAATCCTAGAGGTTGGGGGAGTCACTCTCTGATGTGAAAGCGATACAGAAAGGTAAGGCACTTATGCCACAAAAGGGCTCTTTAGAGGTTGAGAACTGTTCCCATGCAGAAGCCCTTGAAGCCGACATTACTGTGGTGGAGGACCACGGTGGTCCCAAGCCATATTAATTAGTGCTTCTGGCTGCAGCGCCTGTAATGAAGCTGGAGTTTTTGGAGCTGAGGCAATGCAAGTGCAAGAGAGAGACCTTCCTGTCATCTGCAATCGCTGCTGAGGGGGAAACATGCTGTCCGTAGATGCCTCTGCAAGCGTCAGAAGCACATGTGAGAAACCGCTACGCCAAATGTAAAATTAGCAGAGGAGGGTTGCTTCTGTAAATAATGAGTATATATTTGAAAAGTAGCACAGTTTGATGATACTGGGGTCATTCTTATCCATACTAAAATGCAATACCTGCAATCAAAAGAAAAGATCAGAGGAGACTCAAACTGGTTTATTAAATATGACAATGAGTTCACTGTACTCAGATGGCCTACAGAGTCAGAGGATCTGAAAGTTGCCACAACTGTGTGATGCTCTCATATCAATATGGACCAAAATCGCTAAAGACTAGTGTGTGTATGTTTTATATTGCAACTGACTCCCAATAACAATCTCTTTCACATTTCTTTTCACAACTATGACAGTAAAGTACTGGGTACTACATGATGGGTACACTATCTGTAAAACAGATAGTGTACCCATCATGTAGCATCATGGCATCATGTGTATCCATCATAGTATGGGAAAACTGAAAAACAGAAAAAAAAAAGAAAACCCTCATAAATCAAACTGGAATATGACAGATTAAAAAAAACCTTGTATAAACCAGTCAAGTTGCAGTTTACAATATATCCATCTCTGCTCTGCCCCTGTGTTATGCTACTGAATAGTCCCAAGATGTTTGCTGCATGTTATGACGGCACAGTGAAATTGATGTGTGACCTACTATTTATAAAATGTCAAAATTCATTATTTTCCTGTTAGAAATATGTGAAAAATGTCTTTATGATTAGTATCTGAATTCAAAACTTAGGGGGAAAATTATTTTGTGATCTTGACCTCGCTCGATCGGGAAATTCTAATCAGTTCATCTATGAGTCCGACTGACCCTTTTTGTGCCAGACTTATTGAAATTCCCTCCAGGCATCCTTGATAAATCCACAAGGACGGAGCAGAAGCGAGGCCACACAACCTTGACCTTTGACCAACAAAATCAAATGAATTAATATTTGAGTCTAACTTTGATGCCAAGAAAGAAGTTCCCTTGAGATGTTCCTAATATAAAGGTGTCTGAAGTGAACATAGTGCTCGCCGCCAGAGCACAAAGGCATAAAAATGTTCTTTTTTTAAGGCCAGGCACAGAGAAACCTAGCTTTAATAAAACTCTCTGCTGTGTCTGTTCTTTTGCAACAGTAGAAAGAAGTTGTGAACCTAACATTAACACGGCTTTTAGGTTGACATGTCCAACTTGTTGCCTGGATACACAGCCAGGAGTCTAGGAGAAAGCCACGTTTTTGGAAGGTGCTGATCAGGTAGGCCACAGTTTATTTTTGCTGCAAACTGAAATGAATGAAAAGGTTAGAGAGTTTGCTGAATGCACAGCTAAATCACTGTAAAGCTATGCGTTGAGTTGCTTTGGCTGTTGCAGCGACTCATTTTATGGACTCAAATTGTTATTTAATAAATTGTAATTATACAACCACTAAGAACAGCTATTAATAACACAAGGCTTTTGTTCAGACCTCTCAAGTGGGCAGTTTTCTTCTATCAGTAACAGCGATCGTATATGTTTGGTGTTTTAGACAAAACCAGTAATCTGAAAACACAACCTCTGATTTCTGGGATATATAAAAAGTGTAAATTACTCATATACATTTTTAAATGATTTTTTTTCAAACACACTATCAATCTAACTGTAATCAGATATTTTTTAATACATTCATTAATGCATTGTTACAGATCAGTCAATGAAGAAACTTATCAGAGGCTGCGGTGATAGATGGATGGCTGGAAAATATAAAACGATAGCGGCTGAGGCCTGCGTGAGCTAAGTGAAGGAAAACAGCAGTTCTGCTGGCTGCTTTTTCCAGCACACATCGATCCAGCTACTTATTAGTCTAATGAGTGCTCTGTGTGATGATATACTAGGGCTATTACAACTTCTCAGCTGCATGCTCAACAGTATAGAGCTGAAAAAAACAGACACTCTAGGTTTTGCTTTATGGTCCATATCTTGGTTTGGTTTTATTAATGATATGATAACTGCTAAGTAAATTATTCATAAATGATCACTGATCTCATGTTTAAGGAAGCATAGCTTTGATCAAAGAGTGGTGATTTCTGTTGGCCATCCTTTTTAAAAGGCTGCCTACGAGGAATGATCAAAGCCCACTTGTGTTAATGCATTTGTAGGTAAGGAGTCATCTCAAAACCTGGTTTACCGTGGGCAAAGCATTAGTTTTATTTGATTTTTTTCATTTTCCTCACAAATCACATGCATTCATTTTGGTTTTCCAGAACATTTTTCCTCTGGCTGTCCACATGCATCCCCTTGAGTGGCTTTTTGCCCCACCAAGAGTGTCCTCCTGACAGTTTAAGATACAAAGCCTTACAGCTTTGCCACTTTCACAGCTCTGTACCTGAGGATTATGGAAATAACAACCAGTGCACAGTTTATGGAGATGTGCTCGGATGTAGTCCTCCAACAGGACAGCAAGCTCCGTCTGCAAGCCTGTGTTCAATAGTGGTTGCCTGACCGGTCATTGCTTAAAAATGTGAAATTGGAAAAAAGGATAATAATAATAATAATAATAATAATAATACATTTTATTTAAATAGCGCCTTTCAAAGCACCCAAGGACACTGTACAACAGATAAAAACTGGAAATATACACAATGGTAAAAATAGAAGATAAAAGTTAAAACATACAGAAATTTAAGAATAGGCAATTTTAAACAGATGAGTTTTGAGGGTGGACTTAAAAAGAGAGAATGAACTAATATTTCTGAGGTCCGGGGGTAGGGAATTCCAAAGTCGAGGGGCAGAGCAGCTAAAAGCCCTCCCTCCCATTGTGATCAGACGAGCAGAGGGAACAGAGAGAGAAAGAGAAGATGAAGATCTGAGGCAGCGGGATGGGAGCTTCATCTGTAATAAGTCAGAGAGGTACGGTGGAGAGAGAGAATGAATAGCCTTGAATGTATACAGAATTATTTTAAAATGGATGCGAAATTTGGCCGGGAGCCAGTGAAGTTGCTTCAGGTTTGGGGAGATGTGGTGGGTAGAAGAAGTCCTAGTAATAATACGGGCAGCAGAGTTCTGGACACGTTGGAGCTTGTTGATAGATTTTTGTGTGAGGCCAAATAATAATGAGTTGCAGTAGTCAATTCTAGAGATAACAAGATTATGGATGAGAATGGCAGTGGCGTGAGGTGTGAGGAAGGGGCGGAGGCGATTAATGTTACGGAGTTGGAAATATGCTGCACGTGTAATATTATTGATATGTGAGTTAAAGGATAATGTGCTATCGAGAATGACACCCAAGCTTTTCACAGAGGGAGAGATAGGGACCAGTGAGTTATTGATGGTGAGAGAGAAATTGTTAATTCTGGATAGCAGTCGTTTAGTGCCAACCAGAAGAAGTTCCGATTTATTGCTGTTGAGTTTAAGAAAGTTGGAGGAGAACCAAGAATTAAGTTCAGCTAGACAGAGGATGAGGGAGGGTGGAGGAAGAGTAGAGTCAGGTTTGGTAGAGAGATAGAGCTGGGTGTCATCGGCGTAGCAGTGGAACTGAATATTATATTTACGAAAAATATGTCCGAGTGGAAGAAGGTAGATGATGAAAAGAAGGGGCCCGAGGACAGATCCCTGGGGCACCCCAGTGGATAAAGGAGAAAGCTGAGAAGTGAAGGATTTTAATTGAATGAACTGAGTGCGGTCAGATAGGTATGATTTAAACCAGGCTAGTGGAGTGTGAGAGAGACCAATAGAAGCTAATCTGCTAAGGAGAATGGGATGAGAGATGGTGTCAAAAGCTGCACTCAGATCAAGAAGGATAAGATAAGATAAGATAAGATAAGATAAGATAAGATAAGATAGAACTTTATTAATCCCTCGGGTGGGTTCCTCTGGGAAATTCGACTTCCAAAAAGCACAGCAACGACCGAAGTTACAGTTACAGAATTGTTATATATATATATATATATATATATATATATACACACACACACACACACACACACACACACACACACACACACACACACACACACACACACACACATATATAAATACAGAGACAAATATAAATAAAATATACAAAGGGGATAAATAGAATAAATAGGAATAAAAAATAAAAATACAAGTGAATTGCACATTTCAAGTATTGAGTCTATTGCACTGTTGACTATTTACAAAAAGTATTGCACAAGGTATTGTACAGTGAGGTGAAGAGGCACTACAGCTTAGTTGTTCCCCCCTCCTTTGTCCTCCTGTTTCCCCTCCCTCTCCCCTCCAGAGAGGAGTTAAACAGTCTGATGGCGTGTGGATAAGGATGGAGAGGAGACCAGAATCAGCTGCTATAAGAAGGTCGTTTGTTATTTTTATAAGAGCAGTTTCAGTGCTATGTAGAGGACGAAAGCCAGACTGGAACTGTTCATAAAGGTTATTATCAGTTAGGTGAAGATGGACTTGTGAAGCAACTATTTTTTCAAGGATTTTTGAGAGAAATGGTAGATTGGAGATAGGATGGAGGAACAACAACAACAAAAAGAGAGCACATATCAAAGGATGGAGATAAAGCACACATGATGGGTGCAGTGGACATGTTTGATGTTTTTTAAGAGTTCAAAATGTTAAATGACCACCAGTTAACATTTTACAGTTTGCTTCACATATTTTTCAGATTGCCTCTGAGGCCTGGTAAACAGTGACAACATGTAGGCATACATCTGCAAAACTCTGCACAGCACTAATGCAGAATCAATTCTGTATCACGCTGGTGTCTTTAGAGGAAAGAGTCACTGCAAAATCTGCGCAAAGTTCCTCTGATTGATCACTTTTATCATAGATTTTTATCCTGATAGTTCAATTAATCACCTCTGCCTCAAGGCGCACTGAAGCTGTTCCGGTGGCATTTGATGGATCAGCATGTTACCATGTCAAATATGTGTAGTTCATGGTGAAATATTTCTAACTACAGACTTAAGAAGCTGAACAAAGACTCGTGGAAGGGAATGGACTTCATTAAATATTAAATCACACACAAAAAAGTAAATTGTGAGCTCCTCATCCTTTACATCACACCACAAACAATAACCTAAGATGCAGTGGTTAACCCATAGACTGTATATAAAGGATGGATATGACATTGATGGTTGCTCTTGGATTTCTGTTTTTAAACTGTTAACATTAGCTTTTTGGCTTCCATCATGTTTCAGACAAGAGGGAGGGTGGAGTGCTAAGTTATGAGCATGTAGACACCATAAAAGACTAACTAGAATTTTCTACATAACAAAACTGAAGCCCAAACGTCTCAGATGATCTGTCCCACATGGCGAGTCATTTTTTTATTTTTCAGATAAATCCATTAAAAATGCTCCGCAAGGCAACAAAACTTCAGGGACTTGAATTAGTGGAAGTGAACCCAAGCAGACAGCGATGAGCTACAGATCCCTGTCTGGGGGCCACCTAGCAATCAAAGCAGCTACACCCCTAAAAATAAGACTTATCAGTAAATGCACAGTACGAATCAGTTCAAAAGATTATAATCAACAGTGCGGTATGAAAACTATTCATTAAGATCAAAATTATGCAAAGATGTTTTCTAATTCTTTCTATTTCTTACTCAGACATTTTAACACGGGAGTTTTGTCTTGTTATCGGTGCCTCAAGTGGTCAGTAGAGGAAGTGCAGTTTTTGCACCAGTGGCTTTACTTTTCAGCCCCAGTGGTTACTTGTTGGGTTCAAAGTATGGTTGGAAAAGCATCAATGATGGCACCACAGCCCTCCAGAAGGACCTTCACCATGATGAAAATGTAGAAATCGCACATCCTTTACTCCAAAGAAGCAGAGTGATAATGTGTGACTAATAACTAGACTACTGTCCCAGGCAACGATGAAAGATCTACAAGCTCCTTTGTGTGCTGAAGACTCATTTGAAGTATTTCTGATTAAAATAATATTTTTTGCAACTAGCACAGCGGTGTTAAATTCATGTTCAAAATCTCTCTGCTGAGAGAGAACATTTTACCTAACCAGACCCTTTTTTGAAAGCAACTCCAGAAATTAATTAAAATAGCATGGCGTGAGTGATAGAAAAATTGAATAGGAAATAAGGGGGGGAAAAAAGAAAAGCTACAAAAGCTTTGTTCTGGCATAATGCCCGGCTGCCCCTTGAGTTGTTTCTGGCACTGTGTGAACAGGATTCACAAGCTGAGACTTCCATGCTGTGACACGCAACGACCTAGAGGTTGTATTTGCAGACTCCAGAGAACGAACTCTTTTTCAGTTCGTCAGATTAGCGGGTTAATCAAACAATCGGCAGTTGTTTGGATGTACAATAGAAAATAATAGATTATTCATTACAGAGGCAGACTTTCTGAAGATATCCGCCAGGGATGAGGATCAAGCTGGTGACAGTGTGTGTCTGTCTACAAGCCTACAAATGAGAGATTTTTTGTTATCGTCCCCAAAATGTATTAGAAAAGAAAAAAAGAAAACTCAACCGATAAATGCCTTTCTTTATGAGCTTCACGGCATTTTATACCAGCATGTTTCCAGAGGGCAAGAAGAAGAAACCACGATGTTCTTAAGACCACCAGGTCATCGCTAAATGCAAAAGTCATAAATTTAAAAGAGCACAAAGATCCCAGTGGCTGTCAGTTATCTATTCAATGATACACTTGGCCTCTGAAAACAAGTAAAATAATCACAATGTCAGCATTATTCTTAAGTTGTGAAGGAAAAAAACGGTTGTGTGATAATTTTCTCATTATTAAAGGACGGCGGGGAAGACAGAAAACACTCGATCCTGTCTGGAAGACAGCGTTTGCCAAGAGCGTGGTTCTCCCACATTAAGCAATTATTCATACAGACTTTGATGTGTATTGTCAGACTGACGGCCAGGCAGACTTAAAGCTTCTCTTCGCTCCACTGACTCCATCAACCAAAAACAACTGAGGTTCAGCAGACCACGCAGAGCACCTTACTGTCAATCGTCCACAGCTAAAACAGAATAAGGCTTCACTTATTAAACTCTAGTGCCTCAAAAGGCTTTCCACCTGGAAGTCAGTATGGACGTGTATTTTTCTTTTTAGGAAACTCTTGCGTGAAAGGTCCACAAGTAATGAATCTACATGCATGCATACACAGAAACTGCACACCACATCTACAGGGTTAACGCTAAGATATATTTGCTAAGAAGTAGATGTTTGAATATAATCTGTAAGAATTTTTACTTAAGATCAAATCCTTTTGAATCCTCACTCAACCTATACCAACAACAGTCACACTGATTGAAAGCACAAAAAAATGTTATCTATGGAAACATTTTGTGAGCTCAATATCATCGATATTTTCAGATTTCTTGTAACAGAACATTTTTATCCATCTGATGGCCTGCCCACACCAAAACCCTGTATCTAAACAGCTCTGAAAGGATTGTCTTGAAACAGGTGCCCGGCAACTGAATCCTTTTCCTCTAACACCACCCCGAGGTTGACATTTGTGGTTTTGAGTGTCTCGACAACAATTGGATTTCTGTGATATTTGGTGCAGACATTTATTTCACCCTCAGGATGACCTGTAATAACTTTAGTAATGCTCTGAATGTTGGTGCTGTCACCAGGTCCACATTTCTGTTTTTCTCATCTCCTTTGATCAAAAACCGGCAAAACATATTACACCCACACTCGATAAATGTACACGTTTAGCAAACAGCATATCAGCACTGTCCTCGTGCGCTGATGTTTAACTGCCACTGAATGTCCTGCTGTATTCGATAAAAACAAATATATTTTAGTGTCTTTCTCTGTATGACGTGCGCAGTAATACAGTAACAGTCTTTGTACATTTGCACCATTGCTTAGACACAGGGTCTGCACTACAAAGTAAGCTCAACATACCCAGGATATCTTCTAGTTATCAGAGTTTACTAAGCCTAATAAATCGTAGAGATTCAAGGAGGGCATAAATTTATGATGATTTATTAAACACGGCAAAATAGCATGTGAGTGCAATCGCCAAAAAGGGGTCTGGTTAGCTTTAAGGGTGATTTACAAAAGTGTTTTCTACGCACATTTCAATATCAAGGGCAAAAAACAGGCTTTTTCCTGGGTTTAATATCAGTGCAATTAGCGGCAAACTGCATGTCGTAAACATTAAAATTGGTTTGCACGCCTGATTTAAATATTCTCCTTCTTATATTTTGTGCCTTGAGGAAGGAGCTGCCTTGTATGGATATGCTAAAGGCTCAGACAAAAAATCTATGAGTTCCCACCTTGTATGTGCAATCTTTTCACTGAGCTCTCTATATAAATAACGACAGTACCCAGTTTACACTACTGCAACATGTTAGTAAATCTGGCCCTTAGTGCTTTAATGAGTAGCCAACTAGTACATGCTAATGGTACAGTACTGTTTGACCATCTCATCATTCTGTTGGCTCTAAAATTAAAAAGGTAGGATGGCTTCAGAAGGTGTAGTAGGTACAAAAGAACAAATAAACAAACTGGTCATTTAAGTCTGCTAGGTGTTGCCAGGCAACCTGATAGGGTTTTAATGTATCAAACATAACTAAAGGTTTGTGGACATAAAATAGATGTGTTGAAATCAAAAAATGATACAGTGCTTTTATCTGCTGTTATAGATGCATAAATGTTTTTTTTTTAATCATTTTAGCTTCTTGCTATAGGTGGCTGCTAGGCTACATGAAAATATCAAAATATCTGACATAGATAAGAATCTTCAGGGGCCTAAGATTCCCAGAATTTTTGGAGGAGGTGTCGGCTAAGCGAACAGACAAAAACAGGTATAGAAATTAGTGTACTGCAGTAAGATTAAAGATATTTAAGCTGCAGTCCATTTACGGTACAGCTCTGGGATCCTAGATAACACATGTATCTGCTGTGCAGAGCTTCTATTTGAAAGGGTGATCCAATCAGAAGAAAGCTGGTTTAAAAGGAGAGCAGCTAAAACAGCTTGTTTCAGACTGCGGATGGTGTGAAAAGCTTCAACAAGGCTCAGTATGAGATAAATAAAACTGCAAATAATCTCTAGTAGTGTGCAAGAATAAATATATGCATAGTAATGAGAATAACTGGTCCCTTTTAAGGTTGACCTCTGCATTTTGTCACACAAAGATGCTTTTTCTGGGAACACTGTAGGAACATGTATGACGGCACTTGTCTCACCAGTAATTTTAAAGCGAGTCTGTATTTGTCTTAAAACCTAAGCGAAGAAAAAAATAGTAGTAGCCTGGGGACATTTCTGCATATTTAATGAGTCTTGTCCCCTGCAGTACCGCTTGTTTAATTCATAGTGCAGATTACCATTAGAAATGAAAAGTTTCAGACAGTTAAAACTGCTCTTGAATAAATAAGAACCTTAATTCCCTGCTAGCAGTAATCTGTGACTTTATACCACCCACTATGCTTTAGCGTTTGGATGCTTTTAAGTATTTTCTGTTTTCTGCTTGCTGCTAGCAGATTTGTTTTACAAACAAACATGCCCGAGGACCTTCATTTGCAGAGATGGAGTTTGTCATGTTATTTTCATGATGAAATTAACTGTTCCAACAACTGGTTTGTAATTGAAACTCTATTGATCACACACACAAAAAAAAAAAACGTATCAAGGCTTAAATGGCTTCTCTGCCGGTTTCTTGCTTGGGCAGCCTTTCCAAGAGTCTGCGATTGTGAAATGAAGCCTCTGAAATCAATATGTGCCAAAGTCAATTTTTGCTCATTATCATCCAGATCCTGGGTGTTATTAGGAGTCAATACCTGGAAAATGCCTTCATCAACAAATACTGGGCTCGCACAAAGTAGCTGTGTTCAACTAAACATCATAATTAACACACAAGATGTCTCTGAGAATGAGTGCCCACGGTCAATGAGAGGAATTAGTATCAGTCTGTCACGTTAACATAGCCAAACTGGGAATGCTTTTCAGGCACTTTCATCAGAACACACAGATTTATTGCGTTTTTAAATGTCCAAATATGGACCTTCTATTCCAATATATGTACGAGAACAATAAAGATGTAAGGAAGTCATTTCAAATACAAACCAGACAAATCCTCTTTAATTGGGCATGTAATTAAATAGTAAATCAAATAACATGAAAAATCAAATCTGTTAACACAGATGCCCTCGGAGCTGAGCGCAGTGCAGCTTTAGAAAACACAGACAAAGGCAAACACGTGCAAACAGAGAAAACACTTTGCCAATCTTGGATAGAAAAAAAAATCGCAGTGTGAGAAAAGGGTTGGAATTTGTTTAGCCAAGTGTTATGAATTCATTCAAGTGAGGATCCAAATGCAGACACTGGAGACAAGTCTAACCTAAGAAAAAGATGAAAGCTGAGAGATGAACTGCAAAACCAAACTGATGGCTTGGCAAGGTATGTTAGGCTTAAAATCAGAGCTTTCAGTATCATTAAAGTAAATATTGTTTCACCTTCACGTCACTAGAGGAACCAACACTGTATACCTTACAGTGAACGTAAAACTGCAAATTTTGCACAGATTCTTTCCCCAACAATATCCAGAGCATGATAAAAATTCACATTACATTCACTAATGAAGCAAAACAATCTGAAATATTACAGAAGTGCAAAATGCACTGTAAAATCACAGGAATTTTCATGCACACAGTAGGTGATGCAGAAATTAATGTTTCTATGTTTGATACTAATCTGCTTGCCAAATTTGTTTTATGTTGCTGGAATTGAAAATTATAGTCATGTTGGAAAAATAAAGTGTGCACTGAGTCAAAAAAGGAAAAAAATCTGATTATGAATTCACAATTCATAATTTTCTGCAGTCAAACGATGCATCAAAACCTCTTTTTTTTATGAGAGCTCACACAGAGCCTGAAGGAACCTGGGTTAACGAAGAAAACTGGCAATCATCGCGATACCCTTTATCTCTGACTGGCATTTCAGGTCTTATCAAGCCAGGTAAGGCAAAGCAAGTCTGGCTATGTTGAACTTCATAGTATAACCCTCTGGTATAAACAAAACTAAACCCACTGAGGCACAAGGAGGTCAAAGAGAAGGTAAAACACACAAACTGGCTGGTGTAGAGAAGAGAAGCACAGGAAAAATAGCACCTGAAACAACTGAATGCTACAGGATACTTGGACTGTGTGCCGTGCAAATCCTGAAAGAAAAAACAAAAAAAGCTTCAGTTTATTTATCAGTTCATTTAGCAGATGGTGGCTAAACAAATGCCACACTCATTAAAACTGCAGTCTGGCATTTGCTGTGTGAAATAACACCTCTGATCTTGTTCTTGCACTGAAATTAATGCTTCATTTTGTTAAAGGCCTTTTAATGTTGACAACACTGCCGTCAGGTCAGTTTGTGTGTTGGAGAAATCAAAGCTACAACCAACACGTTCTCACTCCCTAAGCGTAATCCCTTGGTCCTCTGTGCTCAGATGGGAGTCTAATGGCTTTGTGTTTCCCTGATGAGCATCAGCGATAAATAGAAATTCTTTGTTTCCTGTGAGTTGCTTGCAACTTTACCAAGCCTACATTTGAATTTATACTTGCTCTCAGCCTGTTAAACCCACCAGGACTGCAGTAGAAATAAGGAAACCTAAAGCTGTCTTTTAAACATTAATTTAGTGGATTATACTTGATCAGAATCTCCCGCAGGGCTCTCATAATGATAGAGTTGTGATATTGATGAATCTGATAACTCACACAGTCGGTATTCATGACAGCTTTATTTCCTGGCTTTGAATAAGCTAAACTTTATTAATGTAAAGTAACAGATCCTGTCCAGTCTTACTGGCCAAAATATTGAACACACACATTCATCGAGTGCTTTTAACTTAACTACCGTTCGATGCGTTTCCGCTCTCACACACACTCACGCCGCTGTTTCATTTGCAGCAGCTGTGTTACTTTCATTCTATATTATGTGTTTAACATCATCTTATTTTTCTTTTATTTAAGTTTTATATTCCCTTAAAAAATCTCCTGCTCTGCTGCAAGTGCACTTATTGATGTTGTTTATTATGTTATTTATGTGAAATAAATGTCCCGTTAAGCATTTCTATAGCAGTGGTTGTTTTCCAGCTTCAAAACACTTGGAGGAAATCCTCTATCAAGTTTGTCTCTCCATCACTGAGCTTACTCTGGTGCCACAACAACAAAGTAAAGCCAAAGTTGTGACCTACTGGCCTGTCTTTTTTTACTTTTTGTTGTTGTTTTGTTTGTTTCAAGGCTGTCGGCTCAGGTCAGGGTGCAGAAAGACATGGTTGGAGCCTGGTCAAATGTCACAGGAATGAAAACTCTATCAAGCCGCTTCAGCAGTACACTGACACCCTGCTCCTGGACAAATGTGTCTGAGTGGAAGGACTTTTAGTAACTATTAAGTGTTGGCTGGAGCCCATGTAGACGCGTATGTGTTTTATGATTACACATCTATACAGCACAGAGAGTCAGATGTACTCTGGATGCCACCAAGGATCTAAACTTTGATTTAACACAAAGGTGTCTAACCTCTTATGAAACAAGTCAAGCCTGTCTGAGAAAATCTACAGAAATGTAAAAGCTGATATATGATAAAAGGCATTTCTAAGGTGGAGCTGTAAAACAGAAGCTGTTTGCAAGCAGATCAAAAGCTGATCATCTGTCATTACTGGTCTGCTCTTTGACTTGATGAGTTTCATGTCATAGAAAAAAAGACTGATACAAACTTTGCTGCCAAGCTCAATTTTCATCTTCTGCAGTTGGTTTACTTTAATTCTAGCAGCACACTTTAGAAATTGACCTTCATACCAAGTGTTGCCCTCGAGTTTATTGCAATGTTATTTTTCAGTTTGAGAATCTCATTCTCAACAACACAGCTATCCAGGTATCAGTACTTGGACCAGATAGGAAACACAGATAACTGATGGTAAAAATGGTAGGCCCTCTGACCACCACCAGTAGGCTATGGGTGAAGTGTCTTGCCCAAGGACACAACGACCAAGACTGTCGGAGCCGGGGCTCGAACCGGCAACCTTCCGATTACAAGACAAACGCCCAACTCTTGAGCCACGACCGCCCTGATAACAGGCACAATCAATGCAAAGTCAGTAAAATGCCTCATAAATATAAAGTATTTCCCCTGATGTTAAAGTAATGGAACTACATCACTTCCAGCTCAATTTTTCTCTGATTGAGTTCATAAAATAATTACTGTCAAGCTCTAAGTTCACCACTGGTTGTCATGGACGTGTGGATATTCTGCATATTTAGAAAATTTAGGAAAGTCTTTGAATTCAGGCAACCGCTCAGTGAACTACTAACAACAACAACAATAGATGTGCTTAGCCATTAGATATATGTGTGCAACAACAGATGTGTGCCTTCATCATATGTCTCCAACAGAATAACTACAGTAATCTCTATAGACATCTGGAATAGATGAAACAGCCTTTATTACAGTCTTTCATGTCTAAAATCTTAATACACTGTGCTTGCTTGTGAATGATAAAATAATCATTAGACTGGTCCAGAAAGTCTTTGAGTGTATGACCATTTTAGTGGGGAAATCAATCCTGTAGGTTCTGATGCGGCTTGATGCCAACCCTTTGTTGAAACTGCAACATTTACACTGAAGTAAGACAGAGCCTATGGATTTTAACATGGCCCTCTTGAGCACACTTCCATATTTATATTCTCCTTTGACTGTAGCAGAGCAGCTTTGGATCATTCACGGTGAAAATAATCCTTATTAACTGTATCTTATACTGGTCTTTGGTCCCCTCAGCTGCTCCACTTTCTGATTTAGCTCTTCTTCCTTTAAAACACCCACCAGAACGAGCCAAGACAAGTGTTTCAGTTACTTTTTAACCTACTCACACTGTGTAAACAGGCTTAGTAGGAGTTTGAAGAAAAAAGGTGGTACAAAGACAAAACCCTATGGACCTGCGAACAGACACAAGTCAATAACACCATAATACGAAACATACCCAAGACGCAAATCTTTGACAGGAGCCCATTGTTCCAACTGTTAAAAAATGTGGTTTAAAATGATGAATTGTCCATTCATGTTTATTTGTCCATACTCTTCCGCTTATCCAATTCAGGGTCACGTGGGTGGGGGGAGCCCATCCCAGTTACAATAGGACCAGCCTGTCACAGGGCTAACACGTGGATCTGTTTTTTTCTTATTTTCTAAACGTTTAATGCATATTATGGCCTACAAAGACCACCATCAGTTTGTGCACAGTGCACTCTGGCTCAGTGACGTACACTGGGTGCACTCTGTCCTTGAACAATAGTTATAATCTATGCAATGAGAGAGTAGTACTGCATTTCCAGTCAAAAGGGGAAAATAAAGAAGATTAACATCAGTTTTTACAGTTTTCCTGTCAATATGAAGAGGAGAAAGAGTGGGAAGATGTTCCAAAAGACCATTGGCTGTGTTCGTGGCCTTTTTGTCCCAATGCATCTGATTCATTTAGTCGACTCATAAACGCTGCTGGTTTTAAACAGTGATTACAATTAAACGTACTGCCTGCAATTTTTCTCCCACAAGGAATCGAAACATCCTCAGATAGCAAGTGAAAAACACAAAGAAATGCAAAAAACTGTAACGTCTCGCATCTTTATTGAGCTCTCAGGGGTTAGGTTTGCAGATCTCTTCTCCAATATGCCCATATTAACAGTTAAATAAATTCATTTCATTATTGTATTACTTACTTACAAGGCCCTATTGTACATGACCAGGGTCCTGCTTACAGCATCTCTATTCCACAAGTTGGCCTCCTCTGTTCATCAAAGCAGGGCCTTTTAACTGTTCCACATTCTCAATTTAAAGCCAGATGTGATCACACTTTTGAGGCTGTAGCCCCCAAACACGAGCATTTCTCAGCTTGGCTGTATCTGGGTTGTTTTTAAGCTAAAATTAATTTCAACGTTTTTCTTAATCTTTCACCCGTTGTTTTTGGCTATAGTTCACATCAAATGCTTTCTTGGAATAAAGTTATTATTATTAATATTAATACTACTGTATAGACACACTGGTTGCAACCATATGGCAGCAGGCAGATGCTAGCCAGTAATTATGCAACATGTTTATATGTGAACATGAAACAGACTTGAACAAGAAAATAGAGAAGAACTATAATATTGTGGTGGACGCTCATCTCTGAAATTACTGTTAGTGGAAAAGGTTATACCTCTAAGAGCTGCTGACAGAAGATCCCATTGAGTTTTTTACTTCTGTGGCCATCTTCAGTTTGATGTACAACCTGAGTAAAGTTCAGTCTGTTTTCTATGTTTACATGTTCGTCATGCAGATAATAACAAGTTCAAATATCTTGCACGCTGTTGTTTATTTCAGAATGACTTTGAAAACTTTTGTGCATGCCATCCAGTGTAATATAGCAGGTATATAAAATAAGAGTGAGACAGCAAACTTTGCTCACAGTTTTCCATTACATACCAATATCAGAGTTAATGAGTCCAATGAGCCTTCGGAGACCTGTATTATTGATGCTGAAATGCAGCTCTGCTACGCTATCGGTTAACAAGAGATGTGAGCTATCTGTCACAGCACATTTCCTTGGGTCGAATTCAGAAAGCGGAGGCCAGATTGATACAAATAACTACTGTTTCAATTATTCAGGCTCATCACGGCAAAATGAAGATTGTTCTGACTTTATTACACTGCACTGAGACTGAGGATCAAGGATGAAAGACAGGATGCATATTTAATGCTTGAGCATGACTTTTTTTTAACCCCTTATAGTACTTTACCTTACGTTAAGTTCAAATGAATCCTGTCTCCTAGAAATAGTATGTACATACAGCTATTTTAAACATATAGACAAGCGGCAAATTAAACGGGGGGGAAAAAAGTCCTGTAAGCGGAAAGTGGTAAGTTGACTGTGAAGACCACTGCATGTGTTTTTTCATCATTTTCAAACTCATTAAACCATATGGATGGGAGGGATGGTCGTTCTGCAAGAGACCACCCTCATCAGGATAGAAATGTTTCATCACAGAACAACTGAAGCAAAAGGCTCTGTGAAATATGAGAGAATGATATCAAGTGAAAGCTCTCAGTGCGTAGTACGAGGTAATCAAATGCTCTCGCCTCAAACCCAGCTAAATCCCACACTGAGCCACTTTCACAACATGGTCTGTTGGCAAAAAACCTCTGAGCAGCACATCCCTATGCATCTATGTCCAAAGCAAAACCAATCAAAAGACATGAAGCAGGTCATGTGACATTTACCAGGTCAAGTTTCATTTGCAGGTTTGTTCAGACTGTTATCAAATGGTGCTTATTATTTTGTTTATTATTGTTTCATTATAAAGTGTGCTTTTATTTTCTATTATTTCATGTGTACGATTCTGTTTCTATCCTTTGTGATGTTCCAGCTTCATCTTTTATCTTACATTTTTCAACTGTTTTCTATGTCTTGTCAAAACTGGTGTCCTTACCTGTCCAACAACCTTTAATCTAAAATAAGAGTTCACCGGAGAGGCCCCAGGCACTTGGGATAGAGACTCTTTTGGCCCAGACACCCATGGGGAGAAAACATGCAGGTAAGAAACACATTTTTTGCTCTTAAAATGTTTTGCTTATTAAGGTGTGAAATTGTTTTCTTTCCTATCACCTCAGGTAAAAGTTAAATTGTTATTTTTTTGTTGGCCTAACCAAACTTGCCATGCTAAGCTATATTTCTATCACTAGGACAGAACTTCTCCAGTGGCAGCTGGAAGCCTACTAACAAGGAAATACCTACAGAAAAAGTCAAGCATTAAAACAGTATGAAAGTTACCCATGTGTAAATATAGGCTGTTTATCTAAGTAATGAAGAGGCCCGTAATTACAAGTGGTTTCTGCAAAAAAGCACAGGAAGGAAAAAGTGGGTTTCACTGCAAAAGGGAATCAGATTTGTTGCAAAATCAATTATTTGAATTAATTACTTTTTTTTTGATAATAAGACATTTAATACAGCGACTAGTAACCTTTTCATTGAAATGAAAGTGAACTTATTGAACCTGAACATTAAGCTTGATTTAAAAAAATGCTTATTCAAAACAAAACCTAGAGGTTTTTGCATATGAAGTCTGATTCGCTGCGTCTGCCTCAGTCTGAGGGGACATGTGGACCCAAACATTGTAGCCAAAGGCCCCATAGCCAAAGCATAACGTCTTCTTGACCTAACTGCAGGAGTTGAGTATTATTTTTTCCTCATTTTGCCACCTATCCATATGTACTGTAACTCCAGCTGAATTCTGTTCTTACTAACATAATAAGGAAATAAGGAAATAAGAAAATACATGTTAAGTGACATATTTGGAGAGTCATAGAAATAAACTGAATTCGACTAAAGAAGAGAGGGACCATCTGCCTTGCGCTCAGCACTCAGTTCAAAAGCATCTCTGATGATGTGGGGGTCCATTTGGGCAGCTTGCACATCTGGAAGAATACCACCATTACTAAAAGGTTAATACAGCTTTTAGAGCAATATATGCTCCCATCCAGATTATGTTTTTTTTCTCAGGGAAGGCCTTGCATATTTCAGCAAGAAAATGCTAAACTACATATTGCATCTACTACAGCAGCATGGTTTTGCAGTGTAAGAGTCTGGGTGCTGAACAGGCCTACCTGCAATGTAAACCTTTTGCCAACTGAAAATATTTGGCACATCATAGAACAAAAAATAGAAACAAAATAATTAGTATAGCTTTGAGGAAGACAGAATAAAGCAAGTTGTAGCACAAGAATGTTAAAAAAAATAAGCAGAAGGGTTGTTTCTTTTGCTTTTCATTTAACGTCTTAATCATATTTGGTATTGTTTCTCAAAATATGCAAAGAAACTGAAGTTTTCAGGTAAATGCAATAAAAAAATCCCATAACATGTGATATAAATAAGCAAAACACAAGTGCACAAGTATAAGCGCATGTACAGTAGTTTTAACAATGATATGTTACATCACTATTGTACGATCATTGCTTGCTCTTCTACAGAAAAGTCCACAGCAACTTCAGAAACAACATGTTGATTAATTTTTTAACAAAACCTCAGTCTTTACTGAACCCTAATCAAAGTGCTTTTGTTTCCTTTGTTGCCAAACCACAGATGGGATGTGAAAACTGAACTCTGTTGGCAATCTTACAGCTTGAACACCCACCATCCCCTCTGACAGCCTTGCAGCACTCGTTCCAAAAAACTTTGCCTCTGAACAGAATCCAGACAGCAGTTACATTTGTAAGCAGAGCATAATTGGGAAAACAATTTAGTAATATATAAATACAACAAGACAGTGTTTGTGCACCTTCTGCTCGGGGATATTAAAAAAATGAAATAAAATATCTATTTTCGTGCCTTGGAGGGACTGTTGTTGTGATTCGGCACTATATAATTCAAACTGAATTGAATACCAAGCAGCTTCTTTACAGGTGCATTCGTCCAAGAAATGTGCACTTTAGGTTACTCAAGGGTACAATTTCCCCCCCCGTTTTAATCTGCAAACCAGAGTCGAGTGGTTGAAAATTAGCTTGCACTAGTTTGGTGTGAAAATAGTGAGGCTGACCAGTGGCATCTTTGCCGGCTTAATCCCCAGACTCAGCAGGAGGCACTAATCCAGCTGGGAACTTGTTTACTCGGGAGTAGATTATTTAGACATCATGTACACCATGTAACCCTTGAGCAATGTATCAAGTGGCTTCAAGGGGATTGCACTGCGGCTGACTCTGTCCACTACAAGAATGCAGTTTGAAAGCTAATGAGCATAAGAAGTGAAATTGAAAAGAAAGTCTCCTGGATGCATTTAGGTCAACCTTTTACATTCTCAACATCCAAATTTTGACACTTCATTTATATTTACAGAATATTTTTGTCATCTTCATTTCACAGAACCACCATAGCACAAAGAAAGTTCACACATCTGCGGAGCGTTTAGCGAAAGTGCAGGAAATGAATAAAGATTTCAAATGGAGCCTTTTTCAGACAATATTTTTTGTCCCCTGCTCTCTACCTGCTGCGTCAGCTCATCCACTGTGTGAAAATATGCAGAGGTACAAAATGTTTGACTCCGTAAACAGCATTAAATCATATGTGAAGAGGCATGCAAGGTTGGCTACCTGCAGTTTGATAAATAAAATGAAAGCAAAGATGAAAGAAAATTGCAGCGTGTGACATAAAAGCCTGTGAAAGTAAAGTCGAGGAATCTATGAAGGCAACAACCACCCAGCAGTGTTAGAATGTGATATTAAAGCATGTGATACACGCTTACAAAGCGTGTAAAGGATATAAATGATTGATATTCTGACACACATGTATAAAATATGGAGATGGCATCTATCTATCTATCTATCTATCTATCTATCTATCTATCTATCTATCTATCTATCTATCTATCTATCTATCTATCTATCTATCTATCTTATTCAGTCTTTTAGCTGTAGTTTAACCTTCAGTTCCTCACAGACCCCTGAAGTCCTGCCTTCAAGCACTTATTTAGCAGCTGATAAATGGTTAAATAACATTAGTGTCACTGGCTCCTTTTACCATTTTGATTAGGTGGAAGTTAAAATGTCAATATTTGATGGAGTTTTTGAAATCGCCCTCTGGGCTGACAGTAAGGAAAATGACAATGTATTTTAAAATTCTCCCAAGTGTCCCTCACCTATAAAGGCCAAGGTTGTTCAAACCCCCTTACAGCTTTGCAGATGTTAACTAACTTTTTTTTTTAAAGACACATATGAGAAGGTTGTGTGTTTTAATTCCTTTGGGGTTGGGTTGGGGCATTTCATTGTGGAGTTTGTATGTTTTCACCATGCCATTCACCTGCTGTTGTAGGCTCACTCACTGGTAGTCTGGCTTCCTTCCCACCTCCTGCAGACTTGCTTTTTGGGTTAATTGGTGATTCTAAATTGGCCATAGGTGTGAATGTGAGCTTGCAGGCTTCTGTATTTCTGTGTTAGCCCTGTCAGAGACTGGAGAGCTGTCTAGGGTGTACCCTGCCTCTCGCCCCATGATACCTGGATAAGCTCCAGCCCCCACCATGAATTGTATAGTTATAGCAAAATAGATAGATAGGATAGATATAGATTTAAAACAACAGCCGTTAGAACCATCAATTAAACTGCGACTAATAGTTGGTTTTATCTTATCTTATTTTATATAAAAGCCATCTTTTCCAGCTTGTTAATGGAGTCTGGTTTGTAGTCTGAAAACCACAAACTCTTATCTGGTAAAACCTTTCATATAGCTTTGGCGTTAGCATAGTTGGGCACAAAGTTATGTATATTTGCAGGCTAACAATTAAGAAAAAAGAATCATTTTATTTCTGATTTTAGGATGGTTCAGCCTTCTGCGTCTCCATGACTGTGACTGTGAAGGCTTTTCACTGGGAGTCCACAGTGAACGAGCCAGTGGAAAGATTTGCTTTCACAGAATGAAGAAGAACAAGTGCCTTCACTTCCCTTTAAATGTTCGACAGACTTATTGAAAAAGAAAAACATGAATGATTGCAGTCGTAAAAGCGGGAGCACTGGAAGCTTCACTTTTTTGACAAAAAAGACCACTTATTGCAGAAGCTTTATTCACTGCATCTTTAAATAATGGCAGGTATGAGCCAAAATATGATGACTGTTTGTCACCAATTCTTAAAACTAATGCCTGGGTGCTTTTCAAAATGCATCTGAATAATTTAAATAGAAAAAAAAATCCCATGGTAAGTGAATTCAATGTGTTGTGAGCAAAGCTATTTTTTAAACGAATGGCGCGTCAATTTGAGATGCGTTTCTATTTTTCTACATTAAGGTGTTGGCAATTTCAGTTTGACTCCTTGCACAAGTTGACTTTGCAGCACTGGAGGGAAAGGATTACTGAGATCAGAATAATAGCTCTGACTTATTACCACGTGCATTTCTCTTTTCACCTCAGCGTGGTTTGCCATCTAGAATCTGGCCATCACAGCCAATTACTACTTGTATGGCGTACCACTGCGGTCTCTGGGAGGATGTGAGGTCCCTGCCCATTGCAGTTCAGTAGCAGGATGAAAAGGCTTTCTTGTGTAGCTGAGCATCTAGTTAATCCATCTCCTCCTTCCTCATCTTCTCCTTACACTACATGGCACTACATGGAGCTTAAAGAGAGGAAAGCTTAGAGCGGTTCAGACATGATGCAACATTAGACACATTCAGGCCATTTATGATGTATGTGCTGCACACGGTATCACCACATCGCCACATCTTGCCCGGAGAGAGAAGTTGCCATCACTTTTGTGACAGTGCATGACTTTCCGAACATCAATCTCAAACTATCTCATTCAATTTCCACCCTCAAAGCCATTTCGGTATATGCATTTAATATGTATATAAAGCAGAATGGGACTCACAAGACTCTCAAGGAGGATGAAATCGCCGATTGTAATGCATTACTCATTTCCTCTGTGGTGCTGGACCTACATGGAGACAGCTCTAATATGGACTGATGTAGCATACAGATAAAAATCAAAGAATGAAGCTCCATTTCACAACAATGTCTCCCGGGCAATATTCAGGGAGAGCAGTGGAGGCATTGCTAAAGGTGGAGAGGAGGCCGTACTTAGAGTGAAGTGTCCTTGAGTCAGACTGGGTTACAGCCCTCCATGTCTAATTACCACATTGAGACCATGCTGCTTGGTTTGACACCTCTCTCTGCGAAGAGAGGTGTCTCAACACGAACACTGACACTTTGAAAAGGTAAAAATACTCCCATCATCAGAAAAACCTGGAAACAGGTTCTATCAGTGGGACTGCAGCTTGACATATTTACTGATTTGAATTTCGGCATTTTGGGTCTTTTGACTGGCTGGAAAAGTCCTAAGTTTGAACCTGCTGGTCTGCATTTTTCAGCCACCATGTATTTATTTTCACTTGTTTGTCCATTCATGTTTATCTAGTGTCTTAGTAACAGCATATGAGCTACATAATGTTATTATGTCTACCACATATCAAAGGGTCATCAAAAATAAGGTAGCATATTTTTGCAGGCGCTTGCAAAGAGTTGTGTTAGTGTTAGCAGTGTAATCCAGTTGTTTCTGTCCTGGATGCACTTTCCACTTTACCATCCTGCTCTTGCTCTTTCGTGCAATAAAAATAAAAGTGCTTCAATTCAATTCAATTTGATTTATATAGCTCTAAATCACAACAATAGTTGCTTCAAGGCGCTTTATGTTATGTAATACAAAGAAAATAGAGAAAACCCCAACAATCATATGATTATGATGATCATATCTCCACTCCTCAAAGGCTGCATTGGTGTTGCTGATTGTAGTGTCTGTGTGGAAGAAGAAGGAAAAACATGTCTGTTTGATGTCTTTTTTGTTCTGTCCACCAGGAATTCAGATAACCGAGGAACCTTTGTAACGCAAGTAACAACATAACTGTAACTGTAACGTAATTACTGAATTTAGTACAGCAACACATTATATTGATATGTTACTATGTGATTACTTACTTGGTAATGCGTTACACCCAGCACTGCTCACCAATTTACACTTTTTAACCACAGACTGTAAATAAAAGACAGAAAAAGTCTCTTTGACAACTGCGATGTGAAGCCTTACTGTTATCCTGTGGCAGGTGTTGTGTTTTTGTTTTATTTTTGGTGCCAGAGTGATACTAATATTCAGATGGGAGAGTGCAGCCCTAAGTTACCTGTAGAGACTATAGATGCAGCTTGCTAGTCAAGTTAACACTAAGCTTATGCACGCAGATACCTGCACAGACAGCAGGTCACTTAACAATCATACCGGCCATGTTGAAGAATGACACTGTTGTGCAAAACTTTAGCACCCTTTAAACATACCGTTTGATGCTGTAAAGCTGGTCATTATAACACCAGAGTCCATGGGGATTGACTCATTTTAGGACCAGGCCTCAAGTGGCCTGTTGAAGAAATGCGGTTTTTACCGCCTCTTTTTTTGACTTCCTTTTCCAGCGTGGGAGGTTGCCTTTGTTGTATCTTGTTTGTTCCATCCTCCTTTCATCCTGTATGCTAAGCTAAGAAGCTGCTGGCTGTAGTTTATATTTTGCAACTGGATAAAAGAGTAGCATCAATTTTCCCATCTACCTCTTGGCATGAAAATTAATAAGCGTAACCAGGCTCAATTAAATTGCACTGCAGCTGGCTGGCTTTAACAACCTTTTGATTCTGTATTGTGAGGAAAGCGATGGCCGGTAGGCTTGTTTATCTTATTGTGCTGTTATTTATGTGGCTAGAAACAAAATATGTAGAAATCATGCATAAGGTGGGCTGGTACAGGAACATCAAGTGGGCTAGCTACAGTAGCTTAGAGGGTGAATTCTGTCTTTATTCGAACATTTTAGCATTTCAAAAGTAGAGGAAACCCACTCTGAACTCTATTTACATGCACTCATTGGCTACTTTAGTTGGTATGCTACCAGGTTGGTAGATGAAGGTGCTGGAAGGACTCTTGAGAGATTTTGGTATCATGTTGACATGGTAGTTGCTTCAGATTAGTCAGCCGTACATCCTATTGGTTCAAGAAACCAGTTCGATATTATTTGAGCGTTGTAACATGGTACATTATCCTACTGGAAGTAATAATAATAATAATAATGGATTGCATTTATATAGCGCTTTTCGAGACCCTCAAAGCACTTTACAATTCCACTATTCATTCACTCTCACACACTGGTGGAGGCAATCTACAGTTGTAGCCACAGCTGCCCTGGGGCAGACTGACAGAAGCGAGGCTGCCATATCGCGCCATCGGCCCCTCTGGCCATCACCAGTAGGCGGCAGGTGAAGTGTCTTGCCCAAGGACACAACGACCGAGACTGTCCGAGCCGGAGCTCGAGCCGGCAACCTTCCGATTACAAGACAAACTGCCAACTCTTGAGCCTTGATCGCCCTCACCGGAAGTGGTGATGTTGGCCGTGTTCTTGGCCAATTACCTAAGGATTGTAGTAAATAAATTCCACCCTCAATGTCTCAAACACAGCCTGTAGAATTTATCTACTACCTCTAAGAGAATGTACTCCTTAATCGATACATTTCCACAGATATGCAACTTTAAAAGTGGTAATTGTGATAAGTGGGACTGGATACTATACAAGTGCATAGTTCCAAACATATACTAGGCTTGATTTGTTGACTAAAATAGCATTTTCATTAATCTACCTTAAGCAGCTCCTTAAAACCCGCATGTGGTGCAAAACTGTAGAATATGATTTACTTGTGGGAAAAACAACCAACAGAATCTACAACTGAGAAGTCAGTGTAGTATCGTACAAAAGTTTTTTCTTGGTTTAATTTCGCATTGACTTGCCAGTGACATTTGAGTCCAAGCCAAACCAATTTCAGTGTTTTTTGTTCAACACCACATTCTAACATTTGCTCCATGAAGAGAAAGGGAAGTATAAAGTGTAAAACTACTCGTGCAATAACACACAGCCTCGAGCCCCAGACCACAATGGGATGAGTGGCACAGCAGGCTGGATATCTCTGATTCAGTCTCTGTGTGTATCATCTGAGCCCGACAGCTTTCCTAAAGCTCCACTTTGCCACGAATTAAGCCTTAATATGACTCTTCTGTCTATTGATTTGTTAGCCATGCATTTCCTGTCCTGCTTTGATGTCATTGTGGTGTCAGTGTATGGAAGATTCCAGATAAAATTATAGAGGGTTTTAGCTTTTAAGCTTGTTATTTCAGGGGATTATTCGGCTGCAGTTGAATTAACATTTTTATTCTTTTTTTGGGCCACAAACTGGATTATGTGACTCTGCTGCAGAGGCAATATCAAATGCCCATCGCTGATATGCTCCTGCCATGAATCCACTGCGGAGGAGATCTGTGCCGATTGGGTCTAGGGAGAGCTCTGTGTAAAAGATTTTTCCAGCCTGGCACACAAACTCAACAACATAGTAGAGTAAAAAAAATGGACCTTTGAGTCAGGGATCATATTCACCAAGTGTAATACAAAAAGATTATTGTGTATACATTCTGCTGCTCTCTGCATTCAGTAAGTTCTGACTTTATATTACTGCTTACTGACTAACCAAACTTAAAATGTCCTATTGTTTTGGCTCATTGTTTGTGAAGTATTTTAAAAAAGGCTTGGGTTTCTTTTGACCCGCAGGGACCCTATCACAGCTTGCTACGAGGAGCTGAACTTCTGCAAGAAAATAACCCCCGCCTGTGTTCAACAGACTGGATGTGGTCCACTGGTCCCGCTGCAGAGCTCAATACACTCCACATGGGAGCAGCGAGCCATGGTGCAAAACACAAAAATACAATACAAACAAAAGGCAGATTAATGGCTGGGTTAATCGCAACTCAGAGATTTGTACTCATATTTGTGTTCGTATTTTCTCGCTCAATATTTTATACCCAGTGTAGATCTTTTCTGACAACCACAGACGTGCATGTGAGCGGCAGCTGGGATTCAGATTCCCTGTTCTTATATAATAACGCCGCTGCAATATATGCAGTCATAAAGTTACCTCTGAGCTGAAAAAGACACAAAAGTGTGCGATAGAGTCATCAACAAACATACTAAATTTGATTTTATGAATGAATATCAAAAAGGATATGAACGCGCCACCATCAGCAGATTTCTGTCTCCCCACAAACATGAAATGTGAAGCTGGATTTGCACCTGAGAAGTTGCCTGACACAACACTGTTGGAGAGTTAACTGTTACTGCTGCGTGAGGTCGAACTGCTGTTTGACCTGAGCTAAAGTGCAACTCTCTACTTTTTTATAGCAATAAATAAAATTTTCTTTTCTTTTTATTGGCCAACTAATTAATTAATTTAATTAATATGCAGTATGCTGAATTTTAAACATGTAAATTGTAAAGTTCAACTAGGTGCATCATTAGATTTCTGATTTGCTAAAATTATTTTTCCTTCAAGTGTTGGTTAAAAAAACAGGCTTAGAGTTTGTGACTGGGTTAACAACATATACACAACAAAGCAATCATTCTACCTTTTTTATGTAGACAGAAGAAAACGAACAACAACAGAAATAATCAGTCAGTATTTACGACTACCTGCTGGAAACATATTATTTTGATTCAGGTAAATGTTTAAGTCATTTTTCAAATAGAGGAATATTCTTTTCAGCTTCTCTGTTGTGTAGATTTGCTGTTTATCTTTGCATAATGTTGCAAAAAAGGACTTTGGGGGTTTGGACTGTTGGTTTAGACAAAACAAGCAGTATTCTGTAAGCGTGCGCTCCGGGAAAATGCAACAGGTATCTTGTCTACATTTATCTGACCTTTTTATAAATAGAAATAATTGTTGCAGCCCTCATGCAAGCACGGTTATTCTTGATGCTGTGGAGCATGACTATAACAGCTGAAATGTTGTGTCTGTGCCCGCTTAGCCTATTATTCCCACTCAGTTAATTAGAGATGTTATTTGAACAAGCTTGTATTTCTTCTTCATTCTGCGCTGTATCTATGGTACACTCCGAAGGATTTTTTTTCCAGGTGAGATGTGGTATCAGGATCAACAAACAGCGTAATGGGGGATTGTCTGAACTCTAGCTAGAGCACAGACTCCTATTTCACTTGAAGCAATCACTGAGCTGCACCAAATGTGTTACAGCAAGCACATTTTCCCTTCATTATAATCGCGTAAAGCACAACTACCTAAACCTTATGACCTATTATGTTAAACAGGCAGACTAATGGGACTTAACTATGAAAAGTATGGCTGTGTTTAATGAATCTTTCAATAAAAAAAATCATAAAACAGTCATTATGAAACCTACAGCAGTGATATAGAGTTAATCAAGGATATTTCATTCACTGGAGCTTTTTAAATATTTAAATTTCAGCTTTATTATACGAGACTCACAGGATGCCTCTACACTTCCTCGTGGATTCTGGGTCTGCAATTATTGTCATTTCAGCCGGAACAAGTGTTGAAGTAAAGGCGAAGTGTATACATTGTGAAATGTTGTGTGTTAATATTTGTAACAGCCGTTGAGGTGTATGAATTACAAATGCAGAACGAGAGCCGAGTCACAGCTGGAATCTCCAGAGCTCTTTTTCTACAGGTTTTGATTTGGGTTGAAATCACATTGAACTGAATTAGTGCTTTTTTCTCTATTCACATCTATGCAAATTAGTTATTTTTCATCACGAGTTCAATGAATGAAAGCTTAGGAGGAAAAAGAAAAAGAATCACAAAGGGGAGAAAATGAAATGTAATAGAATAAGCAAAGTGGAAAACACTGATGAATAGAAAAATAATTTCCTGGGGCGGTGCGTGGTTTATTCTTTGCAAGAGAACAGAGCTCCTGCCATCACCTATAAAACAGTCTTACATTTTTAGCAAAGCGGTAGATAATGGGTCTGTCATATTAATTTCTTCCTGAGCAGGTAAACTGGTCAAACGTGACAGCTTTACTACAACACTGTGGCCCTAAAAAGGGCTGCTGTCAAAGTGATTTAAGAAATCCATAAGATCTTATTTTTTTTGCTTTCAGTGCAGATATAAGTTTAATCCTGGTCAAATGTTTGACAAGCAACACCTTTGCTGGAGACTGCAACAACTACCAGGTGGGTTGCCTGGTAGTTGTTGTTACTGACTTTGATGTTTCCCTACATTTTCAACTAGCACCACCACATGCTAACATTTTAAGACAGTAAACATGGTAAACAATGCCACACCTTAGTAAAGCCTCACACATCCAGTAGCATTGCTGTAGACATTTGTCACAATTGCAACCACACATAGCTTACTGTGTAAATAGCATCATGCCACATTGTTCTCATTATCTCTTTTTCCTGGGTATATAATCCCATTTGATTACATCACTCAATTCAATTCAATTCCTATAGTGCCAAATTGCAACAATAGTTGCCTCATGAAACACCTCATGAAACTATATGTCCAGTATAATATGCTTATGTTTGTGTAGCTGTGTATTTGCTACGTTTCAAAACCATTTCTGGACACACTGTGTGTCTGTGCTATTTTCAGAGCATGCACACTGTGAACTTACATGGTTACATGCATATGGATTCCTCTTTATGCAAGGTGTAGTGTTTTGGAGAGGGGCTGGCAAGCAGCAGGTTGTTACACAGTTGTCTGATTTCTGCTTAGTTCTTTCTTCTTCTACAATGCAGCAATTAAAACACAGCCATCAGTCACACTCTACCACACATGCACTGCTTCTCCAATTGAGGGTCATGGGCAAGGGGGGGCTGGAGCCTATTCCAGCTGTCATTAGGAACAGCATACCCTGGACACGTTGCCAGGCTATCGTATGGCTAACACAGAGAGAAAAACAGCCATTCACACTTACATTCACACCTACTAATTTAGAATTGCCAATTAGCCTAAAACAAATCTTTGGAGTGTGGAAGGAAGCTGGGGTATTTAGAGAGACAAAAAAAGGGCACGGAGAGCATGCAAATTTGATCCAAGGACTCCTGCTTGCCTAATAATAATTGTATAAAGCAGGTTTGACATGTTTGACACAGCATGGACCCTTAGGCTCTATATGCTTGTTCCAGTGCAATCCTATGGATGCTCTGGAGAGTTTGGAGTTTGCAACTTAAGGAAACACCAGCAGGAAAATGCTGCAAAAGCACACAGAACACAGCTGAAGTTGCAGAAAAGACAATAGAAGTAGAAAACACAACACATACTCGCAAAAAACAAAGGCATTGTTTTTGGGGAGACAATAATGTGACGGACCAGCTGTGGCTGACAGAGACCAAAACATATGAAGGATTGCACTGAGACACCCTTAAAAGAAGTGGAGGATTCATCCGTGTCCTGAGGGAGAAAAAGATGCATGGTAGCACTTATACTAATCGCACAATTCAAATAATACTGTAGATACATTTTTGTTATTAGCTGCTTGCTGTTAGCTTGTCACGTCTGTAGCTGTTCTGACAGTATTGTCTCCCCAAAAACACTTCCTTTGTGTTTTGTGAATTGGTTTTGTTGTTGTTGTTGTTGTCTTTGTGAGTTTTTTTCTCTGCGTCCATTGTGCTTCACTCAGCATTGTGTTGTGTTTTTTTCTATTTCTGTTGTGTTTCCGTTAAGACTGTCTTAATGGTATAAATGGTTGGATGGAAGTTTTTCTTTAAGCTTAAGACAGACAAGACATAGTCTCTAATGATTGCCCCAGAGAGCATTTTACCCCAAATTAGTCAATGTCTTGGTTCTTTCTCTTCAACTGTAAAAGCTGATGCTCAGACTCTTTGGTGAATTTTTTGATCAGTCTTTGACTTTTGATGCTCACACTTGAGTATTCTTTCTGTGCTTTTTGTTCTTTTACTTGATTCGGGTGTGTTTATTCGACCAATTTTCTATTTGCTAGTGTTTTCTTCAGGACCCAAATTTTCCCACAGAACATTAGAATTGTAAAGCTCAGTAAGTCATAATGAGCTGATCTGCATTATTTTCATCATCTGCAATATGCAAACTTTAATTTGCATATATTACAAACATTATGTAACAATTCATTTTTAACATAAACCTATTATTAAATCCCTGATTTTAAACCCTTTTCTGAGTGTATTGAAAAGTGGTGCAGTTTGTGTTTTTTATGTGAGCATTAACATTTAACAAAAAGATGAAATAATCCAATATTTGAATCAATGTAATAATTAATAAAGACATTGTTTCAGTATAACACTATTTGTGATAAACAGCATTTGTAGTATAGGATATTATAGGAACTAAAATGGCCTGTGTATAAACTTACGTCAGTTTCGGTAATTTCTATTCTGTGCAGGTTGCAGAAACTCTGACATAGAGGGTGTTAATTTCTCCTCACAAAAAAAGCATCTTTCATCACACACACCTGCTCCTCGTGCACCTGCTGTCTTCCTATATTGTGCCTGTTTTGGGAGTGAAGCAGCTTTCAATTACACTGTTAATTTTGTGCATGTTCCCACAAATCTAACAAGTATAATCTGCTGCTTAACAGCTCACGCTGTTATCAGTGCAGGTTGGCTGATGCTGACAACCATCAGTTTGCGGCTTTAGCCTGAACATAAATTTCATTATGTTTTGTGCTCGCTGTGAGAAGATTTGGTCTCCAGCTGGTGCTCCGCATTGTGTGAAGGGCATTCAGTGAAAATATGAGGCTGTCACAATGACCTTTTCCCCAGGACTCATGGGGACTCCTCTAATTGGCACTTTTTATTGGTATCAACTGAAGCAAACAAAAATGTTCTCCTGTGCACTGCAATGTCGCTCATAGTGTTAAAAAGATGCACAAAAAACCCAGATGTCTGGTTAAAACTGAAATATGATCATGTAAGCTACTCCTCATTGATCCACGTTATGTCTCACAGATAAAAATCTTCATACTCATTTCAATACTGTGCCTCAAAATGATACAAGATCAATAGCAAAGGGGGAAAATAAACCGTGCGCTTTATGGATATAATGTGCACATCAAAAATCGATCTCATCATGCAACACTAGAAAGGTTAGACCTAACAAACAGTGAGGCTTCTCCTCAACTGTTCAATCAATAGTGTCATTATATCCACAGAAATAGAGTTAGGTTTCTGTAGTCTTGCTAGTTAGCTGGGCATTTAAGCTTTAAGTGAACGCATGCAGATACACATACAGCACACACATGCACAGAAATGTCCAAAGACTCTCACCCACAAACTAATTTAAAGTACATGTAATCACAAAGATGAGGCAGATGAACTCGCTCCACCTCCCTGAAATGATTTCTGTCTGTAGTACTCTTTTTTTCTCAGTCCAGCTATTCCATTTTTTTTGTGCGTGTGTTATCTCAAGTTTTTGTGTCCATAATCTTGATTTTGGGTCCTCAATTAGAAGGCTGCTCTTAGTTCTGCATTCGCTACTCGTCACAGCAGATGGACCCACAGATGGACACAGCGACGTTCTATTAGTCCGTCGGCTCAGACGGCAGCCAGCGTGTCATGCCTCAGTCTATCATTCCTCTTGGTCCAAATCCCCGAGTTAGATTTTTTTATTTCCCTATAAATCACACATTCGTCGCCATTTCACATGTGACAAACAATAAAACTGAAATACACCGAGTGGGCTGCGATGCTTAGCAGATGTCTGAGAACTCCAGTGTGGCCTGCAACAGCTACAAATGGATCCTATTTTCTGTTAAGGGCCATGCTTCAGATGCTTGTTAGTGTAGTGAAGCTGTGGAGTATGTCGGGGGCTTTGACAGGGTCAGGCGAATCTCCCCCTCTCTCTCTCTCTCTCTCTCGCTTTCACAGTTCTCCCTGTTTGGAGTGATACTGGTGTTAGATACCCCTCCTGCCTCCCGCTCCCCTGTGGACAGTTGGCATCCACTGAGTTTGGCTGGAGAGATAGGAGTTCCTGACCATCATTATCAGACAAATGTAGCCAGTGCTCAGTCTTGCACTGCAAGATTTTGATAGCTGCTTTTGCCTGGTCCACTGCAGCACACCTATCACCTTGGGTCATCTCTTAAGAGCAGAGCTGTTCAGCTTCCCTGATCACCTACAGAGCAAAGGTGCACCCGTGAGGTCTTGGATCTTAACCTGATAAAATCCATGATTTATCCTCTTCATGTCACGCTGCTGTAACGGCAGCCATGCCCAGGCCCGATAGCTCCACAGCTCCAGTGCTCCTTTGGCTTTTGTTGCAGTCTGATCAGCTCAGATTACAGGATGAGCCTCAAAGAGCATCCCAGATATGTAACCTAAACTACTCTGCTGGCAAAAAGAGGACAGCATGGAGGGCCATGAGCTGGCAACTATTCATTCTCTGATTAAACCTCACACTACTCAACAGAAGAAAAAATATTCTTTGTAGTGTATAAAAAGGGGCTATGAAGCCAGTGTGAGTTAGATGAATATACAGATCAAATGTTAACATCCTGCAGTTTGCCTCTGCACCTACCTCATCTGGTTGTTTGTTTAAAAAAAGTCCAATCTAGGCCCAGCTGTCCTTAACCAACAGCCAGTAGTCTCTGCAAGAGCAGAGTCACCTGATGTCACATCATTTTGTCTTTTGTGCATGTGGTCTTTTTGTTCTTACAAATCAAAATGTCAACCTGACGAAGGGGCAGGAGACACAGGCTTAAAGTTAGCTATTCACTGTCAAGGTTGTCACTGCTGGGAGAGCTAGGTGCGCTTGTATTACATGAAAGGGTCTCTTTGCCACTTCTAACAACTAGCAAAAAAGTGAAAAAAAAGCGCCTAAAATCTGCAGTATGGTGTAAAGCACTGCCAACAGGGTAAATAACCCTGAAAATATCTCTTTGTAAGTTGTGGAATCAAAAGTGTGAGCCTTTCAGAAGGCAGAAGGCAAAATGAATGCAGGCAGCAAGATGTATGGTGTCATGTGCAGGATCAATAGGGAAACTATACAAACAGAATATTGAGTATGTATGTATATATATATCTATATCTATATATGTGTATGGAAATAAGGATAATTCAGTCACCTATGAGTAGATAGCTAAAGCTAAAGCAAAGCTAAAATTAGCTTTCTAACGGCTAAATGGATATCTGCTGCTAAAGTAGTACTCTCACAAATTATAGTATGTTTTCCGACAGTTCCAGTTATTTTGTCACTGTTTCCTTTTTGTTCATTTCTCAGAGTAGTCACCTTGTGTCTACAGCTACCAGCTAGCTGCTAAGCTAAATCACTGGCCTGGACCTGTTTATGTAGTTGTGGTGTTGTGTTTTTGCAGCATTTGTATTCCCAATAATGTGACAAATTCTATGGCTCATCATTTTGTTAACTGTTTAAACATATTCACAATGAATTTGGTCTTTTTTGGTGACATTTTTGTATTATTTCATTGTCTTTCAATATCTTTACTTGTGCAATGCATGTGTAAAATTTATCAGTGCACCTTACCAAAGCTAATTGGCATTCGCTGATAAGTCTGTGACTGTCTGATTAACATTTGACCATCTTCCCTAAACGTAGTGTCGAGGAGGGAAATTATTTTACTGCTATAGTTAAATAATTGTCATCATTACCATTGCATTAATAATAAAATCTGGAGTTTATATTGCATTCCAAGGTTTAAACAGTGTCTCTTTCAGAAAGACTGAGTTGCAGGCTGACAGGAAGTTGTATGCAGAAAGAAGCAGGAAGTTATTTTGAGCCGCAGGCTAAGACGAGGCTTTAACAATGTAACAGATAGCTTTAAGAAGGCCTTAAGCAGCTATGACTATTTTATACACAATGCATATCTGTGCTTATTAAAGAGTTGGAGCTCGGTCAATTAATTGGGGGTCGGAAGCTTTGTTCGGCGCGATGTTCGGACAATCTATTGTGCAAGTGACTTGGAGCCATAGAAGGAATCCCAATACATGCTTACAAAACACTTATATCAGGTCATTGTATATTAAGGTTTTAGTAGAGGTTCTTGGTTAAAACATTTATTTAGTAGAAGACATACACATAGTCTCAGTGAGCTTCTGGTCTGGTAAAAGGTCAGAAGTGCAACGGGTGAATTGAGAAAGAGCATTTGAGGACGAGACACAGACAGTAGGTGAAGAGGTGACACAAAGAGCATGTGAGGTCAACACACACACACACACACACACTTTAAATTAGATTTATTTAGAGGAAGAGGTTAGTTATGTTTGGCTGTAACTGCAAAATTGTCTTGGTAAAAGAGGAACCGTTTCTTGGTGTCTCGGCAAGAAAGAGGAACAAGATAAGAACGGAAAGTACCAAGCCATGAAAATAGAAGATGATTTTCTAGGTGAAAAGTCATGATGTTGATCTGATCTATGTATAAAATGTACTGGTGACGTATGAAGGGGCGTCAGTAAACAAACCCTGATGCTATAAAATATCTGTTCATGCTTTGATTAAGTCGAAGACTACTTCCTGTCTGCGTACAGAGTTGTCTTCCCACACGTGTGTTCATTAAAAGCATCGTTTGACTTCACCCGGCCGGATCGGTGTGGTTATTCTTCGATCACCTCTTGTACCCTTCCTCAATACTGAATCTTAACATTTGGGGGCTTCGTCCGGTTATTGAGGAGGGTGAGTTGGAGGTTTAGACGGAGAAATCCGGGGTCTTAGGTGGTCTGACGGGCAGACATGAATTCCAGTGGTCTAAGTGAGTGGGCATAAGCCGGCTTATCCAAAAGGTAAGGCACTACCTGTTGAATTATTTCCAAAGTGTGCCAAATTGGACATGATAAAATTTAAGTCTACTCACTGAAGTTACTGGTGGATGTCTGTTTTGATTTTGATGAAAATCTCATGAGTTGATGCAGTTAGAGTTCTGCTAAGAAGAAATGAAAGTAGTTAAGAGTCTGATAAGAAAAGGTTAAATAATGGGTTGAAGTCCCAAAGAAATTGAGTTAGAGTCTCAAGTAGTTTGGTAGGGTATTTGGTCATTTTGTGGGTTAAAGTCCCGGTTGGTCATTAGGTCAGACCTCTGTGGGTCAATTTGTGGGTTAGAGTCCCCATTGTCCATCAGGGTCGATCTGCCTCAGTTATACACTTGTTTCGGGTGTTGATTGTTGTTTCAAAGTATTATAAATTATTCTAGAACGGCAGTTCGAGTCTGCTAGGAAGCGCAGAGCCCGGAGGTTACGCTCCCTCCTTGTCGTGGACGCGCGACATTGACCTCTCGGCGAAGAGGGTTAGTTCAGTGTGGTTTAGCTGTGGGGTACAGGGCATCCCGGAATTAAGCTAGGAGTTAGAGTCTCCTTACCGTTTGCAACGGTACCTGCGCTTTTTTGGACAGGAGAAGTTGGTCTTCGGGCGTGTAACTTTAACTTAACACTTCGAGGTAAGCCTTGGCTGTGAAATGCCAAAAATAGAGCTTCAGGCAAAGTTTGGGTTGGTTGACGCTTTTAAATTGAGTTAGGGATTTTAGAAATGAGGCCAGAAACAGTTAAAGTCTTGATACTGGTTAATTGGTGGGCGGTTATTTTAAATTTGTCGAAATTGGTTAGGCGCTAAAGCTGACAGATCTGACAGTAGTTGTAAATATAAGACGTCGTTGTAATATAGAATAATAAAATTTGGTGTGAGAGATCTCTGTGTGTCGAGTCAGTAATGCACTGACTGCCTGCTGCTATTTTTGGAGGTGTGTGTGTGAGTGAAAATGCAAATGAGTAAGCAGTGAACTGTTTAAGCCACAGTTGGTTTTACAAATACTGCTGCAAACATTGTTGAGTGTGTGTTTCAAATGCCATTTATGTTTATTAGAGGACTATAAATAAAGTTTTGAGTTGCCGTAGTGGATGTATAGTAATTGACTGAGTTTGGATGTAGATATAGAAATATATTGAGTGCACTGTATATACTTAAGGCTAACACATCACTTTCAGTAGTAACTGTTCTCCAGCATTAGTTGCTGGTGGGTTTTATTTTTTCAATTTCTTGTGTGTGCGGTGAGAATTAATGGAGGTTTCAATTTTTGTTTGTTTGTTTTTTGCTTGCTCTTTTTGATTATGACAAGCATGTCTAAAATACTCTTAGGAAAGTGGGTTTTGAGTTATATCCCTCAACTCTAGTCACACTTTAAGTGTGAATGCGGTGACTAGAAGGTTTTGAATGATGAATAAAGGTGTGAGAGGTATTTCTTTGGTGATGTAAAGTAGGACGTTTTAAAGTTTGAAAGTGTTTTTAATTTGAGAGAGGCATGAGTGATGTTATAAAAGTTTAGCTTATTTAAAAGGTGTGTGTGAGAGGATTATGAAATCATTGTGTGAATGATGCTACATTTTAGGTCAAAAGTTAGTAGAATTACAGAGGGTTTGTAGATTGTAAATACAAAATAAGTTTGATTAGCCTGGAGAAACAGCAAAGCAGCTTGAGCTGCTCTGAGCAGCTGCGTGCGGTGTGTGTGTAACAGGAAATGGTGTGGGTGACAGGAAGTTTACATGCTCATATAAGGTGATGTGTGAACAGAGGAAGTCTGAGAGAGAAGTGTGTGTGTAGGCAAAATGCAGAGTGTGTGCGTGAAATAAGGGAGTATTGTTTTTACATCAAGGTTTAGTAGAACTAAAGTAGAACGTTACAAACAAACAGATAAATAAGGTAAAATGAAGAGAGAAAATAACTGACAATTACATTAATGAATAGAAAACACACATACACAAAGTGCCATATGTGAAATTATTCTAGGAAGGAGTCAGGAGTGAGATAGTTTAATATAAGATGCAATGAAGGAAGCAGCTTACATTCCTTTAATTCCCAGAGCCAGTGTGTTTCCTCCCCTGCCCACTTGGGCCCCGTATCAGGCGAGTATGGAAGGCTGGATAGCCCATGACGGGTAAGATCCCACCTCGAAACCCTGGGACAACCTAAGGCAGGCACAGTCACGATTACTCTCGACTTCAGTAAGAAGACGGGACCTGACGGGTAAGGCCGCTGGGCTAGGGTGGAGGTGGAAAGTGGCAAGTGGAGCCCTACCTTCTGGCTGAGGACAAGGAATGCTGCTATTTAAGGTAGGATATCAGAATTTGGGTTAGTAAATTTGGGGAGGAGAAAATTGACTGTTTAAAGGCAAAATTATGAAGGAGTCTGACACACTGCAAAAGCACCATATGCAAATTCACACACACAAACAGAAAATGCATTAAACTTATAAAGACAAGACAAGCTCATGGAGTTTAATGCATAGACACTGATTAAACCTAGCTAAGAACACAAACATAGGCAATGAAGAACAGCTTGCTATCTTGTATGAATGATACAAGGGTGTGAATGTTTAATAAAATACATTTGAGTTTGTAATTGAGGAATAGAAGAAGCCATATGACAAAGGGAGTTATGAAAACAAAAAAGGGATTAAAGTAGTTTTAAAAAGAGTGACTTAGGAGTGCTCTCGTACTGACTGATCAACACTAGTGATCACTGTTGGAAGAAATAAAATGATTTAATGAGTTGGGAATGTTTAAACATATGTTTCTGTTGTTACAGCTTCTTGAGAGATGACTCAGTATGCAAATTAGCTGGAGTGTGTGTGTGACTGTGACTTTCAGGAAGAGGAAGCATAGCAGAGACGAGAAGTGCAGATTGGGGTAGGAAATTTATAGTTTAGTGATATGTTGTTGTAAGGGGGTTTTATGCTGAATTGAAGTATGTTATAGAGCATAAGGGGGTGATTTTTGTGTGCAAATTGAGTGGGTTTAATGGGACTTTTGGTGTATTGAGGAGGTGAAATTATGTGGTGGCAAGATTTGTGTGTTTAAGGTTGTTGTGGTGATGGGTTGATTCTGTCAGGTAGGTTGTTGTTGGTGTTTTTGTTTTAAATAGAGGGAGTTTTAGGAAACATGGACATGTCTAAAAAATTGGGCCCATTATTTTGTAACAGTGCACTTAAAGAAAACCTGTCAGGTGATTTTGTTTTGTTTTTATGAGCTAACAATCAGCTCTATTTTTCATTTCGGTTTTAAGCAGGCCTGCAACAGTGAATAACGGCGCTGAAAATTCTCGGGAGGAGCAAATATAAGGGGGCTTTCCAGATTACAATTGGCTGAGGAGAAAGCTACCTGTGGGGACTGATCAAGGTCGTAAGTCCCTGTAAAAAGGATTTTATGCGAGTCAATCCAGTCCAAAAGCATAAAGAAATATTTTCCTATGGAAAATAAAAAATGACTGAGCTCATTTTGCTGAGGGTGGAGTCCCTGATCGTGCGGGAAGCTCAACTATCAGCAAATAGATGGTTTGAGTGAATGTGAGTGAATGTGTGACTGCATGTGAGTGAATGTGAGGATGAATTAATGTGGACAAACAATTTGCTTTTACCAGAAAAATTTTTGTTTTGTTGACTGGGGTTAGATTATGGGATTATAGTATATTGTTGGGAGGATGCCAAATGCTAAAGGGGAAATATTTTTTGATATGACTTAGTTACCATTAATTGTAGAAACACATGACTGATAACTGTTCTGTTTTAAGTTTATTTTTATGACATAGATTGGATCATGAGTGGGGAAAACTGAGCAGTTTTAAGTTTTGTATAGTATCTTGACACATGAAATGTATCAAGATAAAGGGGGGTTTAGGGTTTAATAATTTAATTGTTTAATAATTTAGGATCATTTTAGGAACTTTTGGGTTTTTGATCATTTGGATATGGTAAAACTGAAACTGTTATTTTTAAGTTAAGGTTAAAGGATTAAAAGTGAACTTATCACGGTTTGCGAGGCAAGCCGTGTGGAGTTGTAGAAAAGGACCCAAAAGGCGGCAGCTCTGGTGCAGGTGAATATTTATTTACAACGGTGGGCACAAAACAGCACTGGTGGAAAAACAAGAAACCGGAAACCTAAACTGGGTAAGCTAATAACACAAACCACAAGAGACGCAGGGAGACCGAGGGGAAACAACACAGACGAACCAGCAACTAGAATAACAGAAGACACAACTTAAATACACCCAGAGAACACAGGGAGATTACACACAGGTGGGGAACACAGGTGACACTGATAAACATAACGAGACAGGGCAGGAGTGAACACAACATTACGCATACTGACGAGAGACTGTCAAAGTAAAACAGGAAGTACACAGAGGTTCAGACAGGAGGAGAGAAAGCACGGGGAGAACACAGACATAACAGGCTGGGGGAAACATGGAATAAACACAAAGAGAGACGAGAGCTCATAAATACACAGAGGGGCACAAGGGGGTAAGAGTCACAAAGGGAAAAACACTTAGGGAACACCACAACAGGACACCTCAGAAAACCTGGCCTAAATAAGGAGCGAAAATACAAGGAACCAAGAATACTGGGCCAACATGGCCCAGGACCATGACAGAACTGAATCCTGTTTAGAAGATACAATGCCGGTTTTTCAAAGCTGTGAATAATTCTTAGAGGGAAAATTAGTGAGGGTTGAAGGGGTAGAACAGCTTTGATTTTTGATCTTTAGAAGAAGTGGCTATAATGTAGGCTTACACATACAGATATTACATAGGAGGTATTTTTAGGATAAAGGGGGAGCTTATAAATAGAAATGATTTTTATACATATTGCATTTTGTGCTTTTAAAGGAGTTGTGGCTCAAATTTGTCTCTGGAGGGTCACGAGCCTTTGGCTAGCGCTATGATTAGCCAATCTACTGTGAGGATAATATGAGTTCATGAAGGATTGCACACGCTTACAGACACAGAGTTAAGAAACACACATGACAGTATTGATTCCAGGCAAAAGGCCTTAAATTCATTTAGCTTTTAACTGAACTTAAAGAAGGACCAAAGAGGAAGGAAAGCATATGTTTTGGTTAAGTCTGATACATTAGAATTAGAAGGTATTGTTACATTAAAAGGAGCAAAATGAAATAAAAAGGCTATACCAAAACAGGTGATAACATAGGAAATGTGAGGTTTTAAAATGAAGTTAGTGTTAACACATAGGAGTTGTTTCAAGGCAGCATTTAGTTATGATGAAATGTATACAGGAGTAATTGCTTATATGCTTAAACTTAATTGATTAAAGTGGTTGTTTTCTTTTGGAGTAGATTAACTTGCAGCAGCGACAACTTGTGCACAGGATGTTGATGATCAGATAAGGGAAAATAGAGCGAGCAACTGGACGTGAAAGCAGGGCTTAAAGAGTTTAAAGTGATGAGGAACGTTGAAGAATATACATAAATACAAGTCTATAAGTTAAGAGCATAATTAGGATCAGGCTTTTGATTAAAGAGTCCCAGATAGGATAAGTTAGGGAGATGCAAGAAAAGGTGTTTTGTTTCCTTTGCAGAAGATCTCGGCGACCACAGGAGGGGCGAGGATCCTGGAGATCTCGAGGTTCGAGACCACCAGAGAAGGGTCTGCGTGAGGACACAATGTATTGTGACCTCTGGTGTTCCAGAGGTCAAAAGGGGGAGTGTCGAGGAGGGAAATTATTTTACTGCTATAGTTAAATAATTGTCATCATTACCATTGCATTAATAATAAAATCTGGAGTTTATATTGCATTCCAAGGTTTAAACAGTGTCTCTTTCAGAAAGACTGAGTTGCAGGCTGACAGGAAGTTGTATGCAGAAAGAAGCAGGAAGTTATTTTGAGCCGCAGGCTAAGACGAGGCTTTAACAATGTAACAGATAGCTTTAAGAAGGCCTTAAGCAGCTATGACTATTTTATACACAATGCATATCTGTGCTTATTAAAGAGTTGGAGCTCGGTCAATTAATTGGGGGTCGGAAGCTTTGTTCGGCGCGATGTTCGGACAATCTATTGTGCAAGTGACTTGGAGCCATAGAAGGAATCCCAATACATGCTTACAAAACACTTATATCAGGTCATTGTATATTAAGGTTTTAGTAGAGGTTCTTGGTTAAAACATTTATTTAGTAGAAGACATACACATAGTCTCAGTGAGCTTCTGGTCTGGTAAAAGGTCAGAAGTGCAACAGGTGAATTGAGAAAGAGCATTTGAGGACGAGACACAGACAGTAGGTGAAGAGGTGACACAAAGAGCATGTGAGGTCAACACACACACACACACACACACTTTAAATTAGATTTATTTAGAGGAAGAGGTTAGTTATGTTTGGCTGTAACTGCAAAATTGTCTTGGTAAAAGAGGAACCGTTTCTTGGTGTCTCGGCAAGAAAGAGGAACAAGATAAGAACGGAAAGTACCAAGCCATGAAAATAGAAGATGATTTTCTAGGTGAAAAGTCATGATGTTGATCTGATCTATGTATAAAATGTACTGGTGACGTATGAAGGGGCGTCAGTAAACAAACCCTGATGCTATAAAATATCTGTTCATGCTTTGATTAAGTCGAAGACTACTTCCTGTCTGCGTACAGAGTTGTCTTCCCACACGTGTGTTCATTAAAAGCATCGTTTGACTTCACCCGGCCGGATCGGTGTGGTTATTCTTCGATCACCTCTTGTACCCTTCCTCAATACTGAATCTTAACAGTAGCCATTTCTGACCTCAAAAATCAAAGAAGGTAACAAGTCAAAATGCTAAAGGCTAAAGAGACCAAAGAGAACGTCTTCCATATCAATTCACAGTCAGGTGAATATTTTCTTCATAGGATTCCTAAAGAGTCCTGTGACAGACTAGGTGCACCTCATGATTCAATAACTTGCACAACCATCTTTAGCAGCAAAAAAAAAGTAATTATTCTTTATGACTTTATCAGTCTCAGGTTTGTGTACATTAATTTATGCACAGCTCTCTTAAGTCCTGCCACAACATTCAATCAGGTTGACATTTGGACTAAGTGGTTTGGGCCAAGCTTTAGCTGTCAGAAAGATGGACTCACAATTGATTCTAGCATACTTTTATATATACTGGGGGATTCATGTTCGACTCAGTGACTACAAGGTCTCCATGTTTTGTGGCTGAAGAACAAGCCCAACTCTTGGCAGTTGGTATGAGATGTTTATATTGATGTGTTGTGTTTGATTTTCACCGAACTAGATGCCACGTATTATGGTCAAACATCACCACTTTAGTCTAAATAACATTGTTCCAGAAGTTTTTCTTTCAGATACAAACTTAACACACATGTTCTTTTTAGAGAAAGGAGGCTTTCTCCTTTCTCCAATCCAAATTAACCATACACGTTCAGTCTTTTTCTAGTTTTAGATTCACGAAATGTAACATTCAACATCCTAACTGAGCCCTGGAGAGTCGAAGATGTAGCTCTTTGGCTTTTTGCAGTTTCACAAGAACATTGCATATCTGACCTTGATGTGAATTTGCTGGGACATAAACTCTTGGGAAGTTTGTTGAAACCTCTGTTTTTATAAGGGTGAACACACTACTGACTATCACTTCATAAAGGGCACTTTATTAGTAGCACCTGGCTGCTTCTTACCCTCTTAATCCCTATGGAAACAATAAGGGTGTGCTTAGTTTATCACAGGACTGGATAGAGTCCTGTGAAAGTAAGCATCTCTTCTCTCACTTAAATCTTTTATTCCAGCCTGAAGTCCACTGTGCAATTCACACTACACACCTCTAGAGGCGCTAGAGGCGAAGGTGTTCACTATACTCATTACTTAATTAGTTTTATAAATGTGGAAAGATGATATATATAGTATCTAACCACATCAATAATGACCATTGCATTATCATATATACACAGACAATAAATGTGCAAATAGCTAATTAGCAAGAAGAGCTAAACAAGTCGATGATTATCTGCTACGATACAAACATATTGAAACCTTTGATTTCCTGCTTTGTTTTTGCCACCTCTGAGATGACTTACACTCAAGTCAGTGGAAACTTTTTTTGTGTGTTTTTCACTTTTGTAACACCCAGGGCCTACATTTTCAATTTAATATCTTGCTACCAGCTACATCAATATGAGCCTATAATCAGTTCAATAGCCAAACTATTAAACAAGATATGCTTTGATCTGAGTATATATGATCAGGATGGCTGGTCCTATTAAAGGCTAGGTAACATGTATTTGTACTCCTCAGTACACATCAAACATTTCACAATGAATTACTCCTGAAAAGACAGCTGCTGCTGCGGGGGATCCCCCTCAGCCTCGCTATTATCAGAAGGCAGAGTGAACTGCTGTGCCTGACAGATGACTGGGACTTTGAGCGTTTTAGTTGGCTCACAGACACAAAGTTTCATTGACTATCTGAGTGGAACGACTTGCTCAATGAACAAAGGCATCGGCAGTGCTGACAAGCTGATCATGGCGCTGAGGGGAGAAGAAAAAGACAGGAAAAGACACAGAGAAACAGCAACAAGGAGATTGAGAGATCGAAAGAAAAAGACTGACACTTCTGTATATTTGTTGCTCAATTTTTCCTCTGATCCTCTCACGCTTTCTCTGCATATTATGAAAGTTCATCGCACTCCTCATCACAAGTAATGCATGACTTGCTATCTTTGGAGCCATTCCAAAGGGGAATACTGACACACTGGTTATAGCCGTTCTCAAGAGGAAACCCCTTTCCATCATGCCGCTGTCTCAGTGGCACTGCACACTTCACCTCTACAGTCTACTCCTCAAGTACTCATGAATCAAAAAGTGCTCAAAGACTGATGTGCACAGAGTTGTAACAGTTTGAGAGTGATGAACACACACACACACACACACATATGTGTGTGTGTGTGTGTGTGAAGAGAGCATGAAATAATCTTTGTGCTATTCTCCTGACAAAGCAAATCATAGAACTGACTTGGTGGCAGAGTTCCTTTGAGACCCAAAAAGTCAGGATCATCATCCTCCGTATTTCTCCCGTGTTTGTCTCTCCTATGGAGACAACCCTTTTTCTGAGGTCAAGTCAAATACAGTTTCTATCTCAAGTAAACCAAAGGAATACAGACTTCATTTACTCTACTGTGGACTGAAGACTCCCAAAGGAGAGGGCAAAGTTGGTTTTTTTGCTGCTTAGCAGCATTTTATTGCTTTATACCTATAGTCTATACATACTAGGGTTGTATCAGCAAAACTTTTTGCACTTTTTTCTCACCACAGGAAGTTTTCTAATAATCTAGTTAGATTTTTAAAAATGCAAAAGTAGGGTTATTAGTATTGTGCCGTAATGGAGCTAGACTTTCATGTAATTTTTAAAAGTGGTCTTAAACAAGGTCAAAGGAGCTTGCAAAGAAAAGCGTCTGGACTTCTTTAAGTTGCTTGAAGACGTTTCACCTCTCATCCAAGAAGCTTCTTCAGTTCTAAGGTCTGCTGTACAGTGCAGCGAGGAATGCTCAGACCTCTACATTGGAGAGACCAAACAGCCACTTCACAAGCGCATGGCACAACACAGAAGAGCCACCTCCACAGGACAAGACTCAGCAGTCCATCTGTATCTTGAGGATAAAGGACACTCTTTCGAGGATGCCAATGTTCACATTTTGGACAGAGAGGACAGATGGTTCGAAAGAGGAGTGAAAGAAGCCATCTATGTCCACTGTGAGCGACCATCTTTGAACGGAGGCGGGGGTTTACGACACCAACTCTCTGCCATCTATAATCCAGTTTTGAGATCCCTTCCCAGACGCCTTAACGCCCACTCACATCCTGGGCCATCTGACCTCAGGAATTCGCATGATAAGGTGGGGCCAGGTTTCACAATGAACACACCCAAAACTCTGGCTGATTGGGACCCACGCCCAGTTTCCCACCTTGGCTCAGGCGATTAGAGGATCATCAGGGGGTCCTTTTGTCCCTCTGTGGGGGGTCACTCCCACTAGGTTTATATCTGGGACTCTCCACCATTTGACCTTAGAACTGAAGAAGCTTCTCGGATGAGAGGTGAAACGTCTTCAAGTAACTTAAAGAAGTCCAGACGCTTTTCTTTGCAAGCTCCTTTGACTACGATGACCTGGATGACTGAGAACCTTCACAGATGTCTTAAACAAGGGTTTTTCCAGTCTTTCTTAAGGCCCCTTAACATTGACCTAATAATCATCGAAGCAAGGACAAACCAGTAGTGTGTTTATACATAACGAAGATTTAGGGAAGAAGTCATTTCAAATTTGTATCGTCAGACGCTCTGTTACTAGCAGCAGGTGGTTTAAAAAAAGCTAAGAGAGTTCAGGTTGCGTTTAAAGCTCTATTTTTTGCCTTCCATATTTTATTTCCATATATGATGGCAGATTTTTCAATAATAATGTTTGATTGCACCCGTTTTTTGTTTTGCTTTGGTTTTTTACCTCTTAGCCGTGTTGTTGTCAAACAGCTGGGCGGGTAGCGTGGACATGCAAGTTTGTGAATGTGATAACTAAAGAACGAGGTGATATAGGAGTTTGAAATTGATAGCATAGGTGTATCTACTAAAAATTTCAAACGAGTTTGAAAGTCAGTGTCTTGACTTTAAGGTTAAGGTCAGAGGTCAAGTTTTCATGGAAAAAAAAATCCATCCAATTTCTTGTTTCCTTTTGTCACCCAAAAACCCAAAGATATTATTAGACAGAGTCAGAGAAACCAACCAATATCTTATGGTATTTTGGCTTAACAAAGAGTTTACTGATTATAAATCTTCTGATCATTCCTAATCTTCTAAGTGATTAATCAGGTAATTGCTGTAGCTGAAATTAAATGAGCTTAAGTTGCAGGTACATGCACGAAGAGTTGAGAAACTATTGATGATAGTAGTTTAAAGGCTCAGAGATGAAAAAGCACGATGTCTGCACATGTTCATATAGCTTGCACAAATAGCTGTATTATAACTGTAAAATGCTGCAACAAAGTAAAACCTGCAGCTTTGTTGGATGCATGCTGCAGTCACCCACCTATTCTAATCATGGACAGTGCTAAGCAAAAGCAATTTGTAACAGAAAAAGAAAAAAAATCAATTGCTGTAATATTCCTGCAGCGAATGTGCTCAAGCTCTAACTCCTCTGAAATCAGCTTGTGAGCTCTGCCAAAATGCCCTAGCCATGCTGTAGGCATAATATGCCACAAAGAAGCAGAGCCAAATTGTTTGTCTAAACTGTTTTCAGTGAGAAAAATTGAGGTTAAGTGTAAAAAGGCAGTTATTTTTTGACCTCTATTCAATAAAGAACCATTGCTTTGCCAATTAAGTGGCCTTGGCGTATGAGGATTGGAGGACAATATCTTTACACGTTCGACCCTCTGGCATTCCACACAAAGCACACTTCTAAACACACTGATCCTGCCTCACAGGGGAGACTTTACGGTACCTGCTTCCCAATTACTCTCATAGGCTTATTCCTCTGACACAGTCTTAGGGAAAACACACTGGATTGGCTGGTAGTCATGACAGAAAAGCTTAGTGGAGGTGCATTTGTGGGCAGAATGGGAAAGCTGCCAGCTCCCAACCACCAGTACTGCACTGCAATAGGACTGGCAGATTTACCGTCTGCGCTCTTCTACCGGCCTGCCTATGTTTGTCCTGTCTCCAGTGGCTGACTGAAGACCTTGCTCGCCTAACAAAAACACTGTCAGAGATAGCTCAGCCAGCCATGAAATTGATTTTGTATTAACAAACAAGGGGATCTGGTTCTCCCTTACTGTTAATCAAATCATTTTGAGGAATGAGTGGAAGATGAGAGTAAAATCATTAACTTCCAACAGTAAATCAGGTTCACTGCCAACCTGTTGTCCCATTAACCCTGAAACCTGTTCAATAGCTAATTAAGGCAATTACTTCAGGCATGACACGCCGGTTAATCATGAATGACTAGCCCATTTGTAGTGGTAGCTTCATTACCATTGGCAGGACTCACTGCCCCCCCCCCCCCCCCCCTTCCTATTCTCACACTCTTTCTGCAGATACTGTGGATAAATGTGACTGCTACTCTGTCTTCTACTCCCTATTTTAAAGGGATATTATTAAAATGGATGGATGTACCTAAAAAGATGTGCAGGACAAAATGTTTACTTTGATTTATGATGACGAAAATACTTGTTTCCATTATTATTATTATTATTATTATTTGTGTTTTTCTGTCTTATCTAAACTTTCATTAAAGATAGTACTTATGGCCTAATTTCTCGACACTAACACACAGATCATGGAGAATATAGATTTTTTTTTCCACTGCAGTTTCTTTGTCCGATTTATGCTGACAGACGGCCGCTTCTTGTCCTTCACCTGTTTCATTCTCACAGACAGTTGATCTTGTTTCTTCTTTTCATTTCTTATATCAGCTTTGATGTTGATGTTTCTTTTCAGCACCACTTTCTCCGTTTACTTCGAGGTAAACATTTTTAAATACATAGAGAAATGCAATCGTGCAATATGCAGAATGCACAAAACATAGACGGGCTGTGGCAAAAACATTCAGCATGAGGATTCTGGGCATCGTGGTGGCTATTGCCGTTATATACAGTCAGTATTTCTAATTGATGATATCATTAATATTGGTTGAAATTCTTCATCTAAAGAACGTAGCTATAATTAAAACAGAAAAAGTGAATTAAGCCGCTAACTTCATTTAAACAATATAAGAATTTAATATGTATATTAGGTATCTGATGATTTGATGTTAGTGCCAGGCAATGACAATGATGTTAATATGACAAAGGGTTGATAAGCTTGGGACCAATTTGCTGGGGTTTGTCGCTGTCTTTCTGGAGCTGTCCACGGTGCTGAACAAGACTTCAGTCGCGCTGTAAGAGTGTGATCAGTGTGCTCTGACACCTACCTTGTCAGCAGTTCACATCCCAGACCACTTGAGGGACTGATTCTGACAGACAGGCCTGCTGAGGGAGGCCCTTGTAGTGAACTGTCCTGAGTGGGAGTATTGATTTTCCTGTTTGTCTCCCTTGACTGCGGCAAGGTGGTGGCTACATGAAATAACTCCCTCAGCTCTGGGAACCATTCCTCTCAGCTTGCACCGCCTCACTTTAAAGACCATCTGTACTGTTTCTATATGTACCAGTGCATCTGCTGCAAGCTGGTCGGAGGCCCCTCATCTTCACGCTGTTAAATGTCACTCTCTCCCCTCCAGTGCACCTCAGTAACTGGTGGTAGCACAGCAGGACACCCCCCTCTTGGTTGTTCCATTTCCATTTCCAGCCATGAATATAAATTTCTGGATGACCTGTCACTCTTGTAAAGACTGGGGGAGGAGTGCGATTGGATGTGTGTATGTGTGTGTGTGTCTGCCAGTGTTCCACTGAGCTGAAGCTTCCACATGTTGACATTAAAAAGCTTCACAGCACATTTCCATTTAGCTCTCAGACGAGCAAAAAAAATGAAAGAAAGCAAAAACTTCACCTCAAATGCAGACTGCTGGGAACATGTTTGACTTTGATGTACTTGCACCAGACAGAAGACATCACTGTGATTGCAAGTGTGGTCAGTTAATTAAAAACAGCAAGGCTGCTTTGGCTTAGACGTTGTCTTGTTAACGTGGCAAAAAACAGCTGCTCATCAGAGGTGCGTGTGTAAACAGGCATCTGCTTGCTATATTTATCAAGCAATGGTGCAAAGGGCCCTCAGAGAACGCGGGTCTGAGACTTTGCTTTTAAACAATTACAGCCAGAGTCAGAAGTGTAACCTTACCTACTCGCACTTTGCATTTATATGTAAATGTCAGACTGACATCTTCATGGTAAGATTCCCTGTGGGCAAACTTGTTTACTACGATGCAGCTTTTCATGATCAACAGATTGGAGAGAGGCTGGCAGGCTGTGGAGAAAATACATTAACTTTCTTTTAGGTCCGTTCAGTGGGAAAAAGCTGCAAAACTCAAGAGTCACTAAAAAGTCTTGTCAGTGAAGCTGTATTGTAAGTCAGCATCAACCTGTGCAGACTGAAATGCTCCTAAAAAGGGTGGAACAAAGGCTCTTTTTTTTTTTCAAATCTCTTACATTGCTATTATATTCCAGAAATTTTGATATTACAAAATGTGTCTCAACCGAAGGCTTAACATCTCCTCAGTAATTGTAGCCTTTGGTGTGTAATAAGCTTTTTACTTGAGCTTTCACTCAGGACAAAAGGAGAGTCCTGCCATACAGAGACACATTATTTCACAGCCTTTAAACACAACCCCTCCCCCCCACTGTGAAAACCATTAGTGCGGCTAATGTTAGATGTTAAAGGGTGTGAGTGCAGTCTGTACACGAGGATCCTGGAGGCCAGTAATCAGGGAGAATATTATCTGGCACCGTGGTGGGGGTGGTTCGAGTCAGTTTCATTTTTGCTTCACAGTACTTAACTAAGCTGTGATGGTGAACAAATTACATGCTTTCTTCAGATAAAATGCTTTTTGGGGAAACTTATTTACACACTAATGCATGCGATGTATAAGTTCAGCCATGCAAACTAGCCAATAAATGCTAAACTGAAGTACACTACAAAAAAACACCAGAGAAACCAGAGCACCTTATAAGAGTTTTATTCTTTACATCGGCTTTGGAGACCCTCGCTATCAGAATATGATTCAAAGCTTATTTTTATATATAATTACTGATAACAACCCATTAATATACAGTAATGTGAAACAGTCTCAAGCCACCTCATTTTTTAAATGTTTTTCCAGGAAAATCGGAACTAGGAGGTTTTCTGGCATTCTTGAAAGACATTCAAAGCTCTCCTGTGGCTGTTGGCTGCCTTTTGTTCTATTCTATTCTCAAGATAATCCCACACTGCTTCAATAATGGGCCTGGGTTCTGGGGAAATCAATCCAAGACTGATAGTGGTCCTTTGTATGTTTTTCTATCCAGGTATGCTTTTATTGCATTGGCAGTGTGATCGATGTCACGCTGAAAAATAAAGTCAATGAGAAGCAGACATTTTCTTGTTGGTATTGCATGGTGGAGCACCTCTCTGCTTTCATAATCCAACAATCCTGACAGAATCCCCAACACCACTAGCTGAAATGCAGCCGCAAACTATGACAGTGCCTCCACCGTGCTTTATAGATGGCTGTTGATGCTCCAGACATCATATTAATTAGCATTTGAACCTGAAATATCTATTTGAAATTTATCACTCCATAATACCCGTTACCACCAATTTACAGTCCAGTTCCTGTGTAATGTGGAATACCACAGCTTTTTCCTCCTCAATGGCTTCTTGATGGCCACACTTCCAGTGAGATGATTTCTGATGAGGCTTCAGTAAACATTAGATCAGGGGTCTCGAACTCCAGGCCTCGAGGGCCGCTGTCCTGCAGGTTTTAGATGTGTCCTTGATCCAACACAGCTGATTTAAATGGCTAAGTTACCTCCTCAACATGTCTTGAAGTTCTCCAGAGGCCTGTTAATGAACAAATCATTTGATTCAGGTGTGTTGACCCAGGGTGAGATCTAAAACCTGCAGGACACCGGCCCTCAAGGCCTGGAGTTTGAGACCCCTGCATTAGATGGATCAACTGAAAGAAAAAGCTTTCAAAGAAAAACTTTCAGAGATCTTCTGAAAACCTTCAGAACTATTGCCCAAGACCGCTTGACAAATTACAAAATGACAAGCCTTGCTATTTTGAAGCAAAATAAAAATAAATCTGTGGTGGCCTGAAGCTTTAGTACAGGGCTGCATGCTCAAACCAAAACTATACATAAGAGACACTCTAGTCTTGAACTATCATTTCTGAACATTGTGGAATAAATTGCAAAGTCAGTTGTTTATACCTGAGAGCAAAGCTTTAACCTAGCCAGTCTATTTTTGTTATTCTACTCCATCGTTCTAACTGTTAGCCAATAACAATGTTGGCTGCATTGGTAATCACTGGCAGATGATGAAACACAAAGGCAATTTATGAATTCCAGACAGAGTTGAGAGAAATTGTGGATCGTTCTCCTTTCTATAGACAAAAACAACAACAAGAAAACAATTGTCGAACATAAGTGCAGTTTTGTCTGGAAGCATTGTACATGTGGGGCAGTTTCTAGAAAACTGGCTTGGCAACACATTTTGTTGATTATAAACTGAAAATTTGCTGGAAAAGGTAGATTTTGACTAGGAGCCAATAGGATAAGAGAATGAACTCCAAATACACCACATGGCTTTGGCTGTGAGACCCATGGGTCCATGAGCTTCACTCAGTCAAGGCTGAGTTCACACAAACAACAGCTCTGTGAGAAAAAATAAATAAAAATACAGCTGCCTTCAATGCTATTATAAACAGGGAAGAATGACAAATACAAAGTAGTAATCAAATGATGAGAAAATAATTAGTGATCATAGTGACAAAGGATTAAAAAATGTACTCTCCGACTTTCCAAACTCCTATTTCATCATCTTACTGGTACCTGAAACATTAAAGCCTATCTGTGTAGAAGCTGTAGTTCTACTCAGAATGCCCAGGGGCCAAGGTTGATGCTCGCATCCTGCTGTGACAACAACACCACACAGGTTTTTTAAAAAAAATTCCAAAGTCTCTCAAAAGCCCTACTTTTCTTCAAGGTTGTTTTTTTTTTTTAGGTTTCTTGCTTTTTCTTTAGAATATCCTTCTCCTCTTACAGAGAAAATAAATGTGGTAGCGCTCAACATTGCTGTTTTTTGTGGACCTAGATGGATTGCATGTAAGCGATGAGATTGGTTTCAGTGTTCCCCATGGACTGAAGCCTTTGGTGTTTGGTGATAAATGCCTCCTGTGTGGTAATACAGTATGATTAACGGACACAGCCCAAAGCCTGAGCCCTCCTCTCCTTCCTCACTGTACCTGAATCAATCATCTACATGGAAAGGCCATGTCTTGGAATAGCTGCTTATAGCTCTGCTCGCTTCAGGAGAGCAGACCTCAAAAAGCAGTCAATACACACGGGGTGAGCACATGTGTTTACGGTTGCTGTGGTGATTATTTTCTCGCAACTGGGTTTTAACTTTTTACCCCTTGAAAACCTACTGGGGATAGCTCGTGAAGTGCTTTTCTGAACTGAGTTGTTTGTAGAACTACATGACTGAATGTGCATCAGAAGGTAGTGAGGGTGGTCTCCAAGTATGCATCTACCTTTGGAAAAAAACAGAAACTTTTCTAATGGTCATCAAACCACGTCTGTACTGATTTATACTGAGGTGTCAAAATTGGTCACAAAGGGTACAGGGGATATCTTAAGACATTGTCTTTATGTAGAAAGAGTTAAAAAGGTATGCTTGTCTACAACAATCCCAGGTAAGAAATTTGAGCTAACCAGTGTTATAATGTGTCTGTACCAATAGACATTATTTCATTCTCTTGGTGCTGAGTTTGTAAAGAAGTTCTGTGAAACACTAAAGTGACCACACACCCACAAATCCTTCTAAGACGTCACAGTGGGCGTTTGACAGGTTAGAAAATTACAAGGCTGCCTTTAAATGTAACATAAAATAATGCCGCTTCTCTCTTAACTTTGTAGACCCGCCAATGCTGGAACACGCTGAAAATCAAACGAGGCTCGCTCAATGCTTTGATAAGAATGAAAGTGATGAGAATCATGATGCAGATGGATGGCAGGGTGGTGCATGTTTTTACCAGATGCACCAGCTTCCTCCCACATTCCAAAGACATGCAGGTTAATTGGTGATTCCAAAATTGTGTAAATGTGAGCATGAATAATTGCCTGTCTCCCTGTGTTAATGGGCTGCTGAGCTGTCCACAGTAGATCCCACCCCTTTCCCACTGTTTGGACACCCTCCAGTCCTTCCACAACCTTTTTTTTATGCCTCTACCAGAGTTCAAGACGCTTGTAGAGTGGGTGTAAATGCACAGTCAAAACATTTTGTTACCTGCATATAGCCACATCCATTATTGTCATGCAAAGGCAACAATGTAATCCGATGCCACATATGGTTTCTGAACTAAGCAGCATATATTCTCGTGTCATAAGAAGAAGAAAAAAAAGAAGAAGGCAGCACAAAGTAGTACAAATAGCTGTGAAACGGTATCATTGGAAGGGAGATTATAGCAGTGGCATAAGCAGTCAAATCAATCCCTGAGTATTTTTGTGCAAGTCGATAGAGGTTCCACATTAGGCCCATTAGTCATGTTGGCACCCCGCATTGCACTGCCAGACCCGAAACAGCCCAGCAACAGCAAAGCATGCTGGTGCTGAAAGCTCTCAAAACATCCAAATTGGCTTCCTCATTATATTGTCTTTAGCAGGTGTGTGAAAACTGAATGTTAATTTCTGTAGTTTGGCTGTAATATGTGCGAGCTTATACCCATTCTTGAAACTGGTGACATTGTGAGGAAAAGAGCCTGATAATTCATGCGCGCTGTTCAAAAGGAGACACTCGGAGGCACTTAATACTTTTCTTCCCTCCATAATTTCTCGTGATTCGCAGGCACGCCCGGTATTACAAGTGAAGCAAATGCCACCAGCGTTAGAACAATTTCCTCTCGCCGCACTCGGAGCGCGAGAGAGTAAACGAAATTAACACCTCAGATTCCAAACATAGGAGGGGAGGCTTACACGGAATGATGAATGAAGCAAAGTCCACTCTCCGTCGCAGAACAGGGATTGATGGGAAGTTAACTGATCCCTGGATTTGAGGGAGGGATTTAAAGCTCTGTTTTGTAGCCATTCATCTGGCGCCTCGAGAGAACTGGCTCACATTGAGGGACATCAGATTCCTATGATGAGGTTGATGTGCTGTATCACAACACGTGCTGGGACATAATGCTATTTGCTCCACACCAGCACTCTGTGATGCCGCAAGATGTTAGTCTCCTCTCTAGTCCTGTACTGTTAGGGCACATTTTCAATCCATACTTATTATACTGTGGCCTGGGACCCAATTTATATTGCAATATTGTAGGTGGGAGTGAATAGAGATTGATCTAAAGGAGGAAATCCTTTTCCAGTGGGAAATAAACTATTTTTCATTCACCATAACAGACAACGATATACAACAGCTTTAGATGCTTTCTGCCTTCACACTCATTAAAAAAAATATAGAGAATGTTAAATAGATGGGGAAAAGCTATGCATGGGGAGTTGCACAGGGGAAAATTGTTTAGACTAGATTTTCTGTATGCCACATCAATAAAACTGAGATGCTGCTAATCAAGTATCTATAACGATTTAGCAAAAATAAAAAAAGGAACGCGCCTATTTATAAATGCAGAAATTTAAGAGGCAATCTGGACTGCAATCTGTTCAGTGAGATTATTCAGATCTCTCTCACAAGTCTGGCTGATGCCACAGGATGGGGAAGATGCAGAGGAGACCAGCAGTAAAGATTTTATCAGCTCTACATATTTTATGGATTACCGTTTCATTGCATACATACGTCCCGTGAGGCAGTCCTGAAGTGCAGAGCTAAAGTTTTATTCATTTCACCACATTGCCAGGCGGCACTAACTATTACAGCATCAAAACAGCGAGAATGTCGTCCTCCTCTGTGACAGGAGATTAGTCTGTGAAGGTGACTCCACCTGCACTTACACTCTTAAGTGTGCCAGGTGCTCCGTCAATCTCTGAATCCAAATTGGGGAGCTGTGCGAGGCAGCCAGTTTTAGCTAGCCTCCCCACTGTATAACTTACCTGTCACCATCGTGCCCCAGATAAGGACAGTTGACCTTTCTCCTGGTTGTTATAATAAATCAACTCCAGAGGCTGTTATTCCTGGCACGGGCTTTTCATTGGTTGAGAAATAACACAGCCGGGCACCTTTTGTGGCATTTTACAAGTCAATGTTTGATGTCATTTACGTCAAGTCCAGGCATAAGTATGAACAACACACACACACACACAAACAAAGAAGAGATCGGATATGCTTTGTGTCAAAGCATATCCGATCTACTTGATCTGTTTATATGAACCAAAGCTACAAATTAAGCTTAAACAGCTTCGTGCATTCAGTCATGTTGGGTCTTGCATTTCAAAATTGCTAAACTGGTTAAAAGAGGCTAAAGCCAGATTTATTTTTTTTAACTACAGCACAAAAAGCTGAGACGCTGTTACAAAGGAACAACGAGCGTCATTAAAGCAATATTCATGAGCGTGCTGATCGGGTTGCTCCCGGCTGCTCCCGATCAGCAAATAATAAAGAATTTATGGGGAAATTCTTTTAGTTTTGCACAATTACTTTTTATGGACTGTTTGTAGTACAGAACTAGAATGTTCTTTTCTCAATTAGAGGGAGACAGAGCCAAAGTTAATTGCCCCTTTGATAATAGAAGCATTTTCAGCGGCTCAGCCACGAAATAGGCCTCATGGGGACGTTAAACACAGAATCTTTGAATCACTGCACCAGCTGACTCATTTTCATCACACTGATGACTACATTTATACAGATCAGCGTGAGGCGCTTTGCTCCTTTTCTTTTTACCTCAGTCGAGCAGGTGTTCTCACTCTGATCAAAAGCTGACCGGTAAGTAAAAGTCTGGCTCCGTGACAGCACTGAGAGATCACGGTTGAACAAAGTTTAGAGATAAAGCAGGGTATTCATGTATGTGATGGCTTGGATTAAATTATGAAAAGAGCGAATGTTATAAATGGAGACACTGTGAAAGTGACTGTGCTGCACTGCGGGACATGATAAAACAAGAAAGTTTAGGGGATTTGAATCTAACCAAATTTTGCAAACCAGCTTCCAGAAGACTGGAGGCTCTTAGCCATTCACTTGACACCAAGCTAACTATTAATCACACTATAGGAGCTGAATCAGAGGACTGCAGATTCATATTTGCCAGACCAGCAAGTATTTGACAGCGGCACCAGAGAATCCGAAAACCTATCCTGGCAAACTGAGCAGTTTTCATTACTTAGAGTGGCTCTTAGAGCAGAAAAACCCACTAAGCCACATCTCGAACAGATCAGGCTAAGGGACAATGACAAATATCCATAACAGCACACCCCCCATCCCCAAATGCTAATATTGCAAGGGTTTATAAGGGCCATTGTTTTGAATGTAATCACTTAATTGACATGCACTAAGCAATGGTGCAACAGTTTGTTACGTATCAGGCCACAATGGTTGATGCACAATCTCTTGAAATACACCATATGTTATGCGTCAGTCACACTAATAGGGAGGCAGGTTCTGTTTCACAGTCATGCTATTTGACTGTGACCCCTTTCAAGATTGAAGCCTTAAGTGAATGTCAGTTGTTTTTTGTTGTATTTATTTTTTGTCTTGCTTCTTCTTTTGGCTGCTCCCTTTAGGGATCATGACAGCAGAACAGCGGCCCCCAACCTTTTTTGCGCCACAATATGTTCACGGACCAGCTTTTAAGGTGTCGCGGATAAATACAACAAAATAAAATCAGTACCAGTACCAAAAAAAAAGAAGATTTATTCATATCAGACGGGAAAAGACCCAGGGAAACCGAGTTAATGATAAAAACGATAAAAAAAACCAAAAAAAAAAACCCTAAAACCAATAAAAAGCCTGAAAGCCATAAATTTCACAGCTGAGCCTCAACTCTTGCGGTCCAGTAACAAACGACTCACGGACCGGTATCGGCCCGTCACCTAGGGGTTGGGGACCGCTGCTGTAGAATATCTGTCTCCATCTCACCCTGTCCCTTGCATCCAACCCTCTACACGCCCTTTGTGTTTGTTTGTTTTTGTTTTGCTAAAAGTTCTTATTACTCTGACTTTTTGCCTCCCCAGATGGGTAGTTGCTATGGCAGTTCCACTTACACTTCAAAGGCTTGACCAAACAGGAAACCCCCAATCCAGACGAGGTCCAACAACCAGGAGATACCACACCTTGTCCAGGTGTTAGCTGTGTGGCGAGTCAGGTTTCCGTCCAGATTGGTTGTGTGCTCTGTCCAATTAATTCGTCCGTGATGGCAATGAGTAGTGACAAAGCAATTCAAAAATAAAATGATATAACACAAGCACGCCAGTCTGATTAATCTGATAAAATAGTTGATATGAAAGCAATGGCACATTCTGAAATTTGAATAAAAATGTGTTTCTGGTCAAGCTTTTGAATGGTTCCGCCTCTCAAAAATGTCATCTACCCTCGAAAGCGACTAAAAAAGCTGCTGCACAAACGATTCTTTGTTTCCCCACTCATATTTTTCCCCTACATAGTGCAATTTGAATTTTATTTGTCACACTGGTGAACAATTGCTTGACATATGCTGTTGTACCCTCTGTAGAGGTAATGCTTAATTATCAAACCAACTGGATCAGGCCTGCCAGCAATGACGACTCAAAATTAATGACACAGGAAAAGCAATCTGCGCACCCTGGAAGTCCAAAGCCTGCAAGGGCACTCTCAGCTTCACACATACTAAACATCCCATCATTTTGATGAGCACTTTCCCTCCTACATCCAAAGATACGACCGGAACTGTAAATCTGCTCAACTTTCCTCATTCAGGTTCATCTGTGCCCAGAGGGCATCCATTACCCTGCGAGTCTGCACTTTCCCTTCTCCACTAAGCTCAGAAACTCTGAGTTCATAGAGAGCAACAAGAGAAATGCTCTATTTGTTGTTACGATATGTTATGTATTTAACAAAAGTTTCAAATGAATGCTATTCTTTTTATTCTCACATAGCCTAACAGCGCATTGGTCAGACAAAGAAGAAAAATGGCAGCTCCTTCTAATGAATATCAAAAAAAAAGGAAAGAGGAGCCATTTGTTTTACGTGCTGCTGTTTTCAAGGTCAATACGACCTCGATCCTCTTGAAATGAAAAAAACAAACTACAACATGACTTGGATGAAGTCAAACTGACAAGCTATTTTTGTAAACACAAAAGCGGGAACGCAGATGACAACATGTAAAATACAGCTGCTCACTGCATTCAAGTTCATTTAGGTCAGGCTGTTAATGACTACCCTCCCACATGCTGATTCAGGAATATGCCTAACATTGGTAGATGTCATACGCAGGTAGCAGACAGAGTGAGACATGCACGGTTCACTGATCAGAGCTGTAAGTGGTAACGACCACACAGTAATTGCAGCCCTCTCTGCATCACTTATTATGAATAAAATATGATGTGGGGTGTTATTCAGCCAAGGATTCGGGCATGTCATTCGGGTGAGTAAGGAATAACACTGGTTACTGCTCCTGCTGGACTGCTGTAGAAATGAAGGGAATGTGAATATGTTATTTTGAAGACTGGTGGGCAAAAAATATGCTTTTGGCAGGAACTTTCACAGTTCTGGGAAACAGGGATAAAGTAGCTTCATCTGCTAATAAAGTGGCACCATGTTACTGATGAATAAAGAATTATTCTGGTAGCTGCTTCACCTTATTGCTTGTCAAACTTTAAGCTAAAGTAATCATTAAATTAATACCAATGACCTCATAATATAAAGGATATTTTCCTTCAGCTTCCAATAGAACAATTTATATTGCATAGTGCATTTACAGTAACACAAAGATACATAATGTGTAACTCCACAACTAGGATATATCCACATTTTCAAGGTGATAATCTACAATAAAAGATGATTAAAAAGACCCAAAACCAAACAGTGCTATCATTTTGCTCAAGTTTCAAATCCTTTGTTATCTCTGCCTTTTCAGGCCAACACACAATACGCTCAACTTTGAACACAGTCCACATAACATGAAAACCTTGAGGATGCCGTGATCTAGAAATCGATTTTTAGAATCACAGTAGAGGACATTGCTAAATAGGCACATGTCTCTCTCTCGCTCTCTTTCAACGTTTCATTCAATCAGAGCATCGACGAGGGTCTGTGCCGTGCTGTGTTTTGACGCTGGTCTCTTTGTACTGCTGAACTGAGCGTTCATTATGCATACGCAACAAGAAAGCTGCTAATGAAGATTGTATAATTGATAAAAAGTGCAACATCAGCATATGCGTGATATTATCACGAGGCAACAGCAAAAAAGGAGGGAGGAAATAAGATAAAGTGAAACCGGGGGGGCTGTCCAAAAAGTGCTCTCAATATCCTTCCATCTCCACGTGGATGCTTATGGGCTGCACAAATATGCACAAAATGAAGGTTTTAAGGAAATGTGGCTATACTGCAAACACAAACAGACAGAAGCTGGAGAAAAACTAGAAGGTGGAAATGTTGCTTATGCAAAAGGATGAGTCATTTACATTAACAGTGAGTGCATCTGTGCAGTGTCTTAATAAGTTATAACAAAGAATATCAAATAATAATGGTTCAAATGAGACACGCATCCCAGTTTTAATGGATTTGTGCTGCAGAAGCAGGCCTCAGGGAAGTGACAGCAGATTGATCTGCACACCAGCAGCTCTAAAGAAGGGTTATATTATGAATAGCAAAGAAACTGAAAAGAGAACCGAATGGTTTAACCAAAATCTTATTAATAACCTTTATAAAGATTTGCCTATTTTGTGGCTTTTTATGTATTTATCAAATTGCTTTACTTAGTATCAGCTTGTCAGTTACTTCTAGAGCACACTTCCCTGGATGAAAGGTAGTTTTTAATCCACATATATAACACTGCTAATGACAGCTGGGAAATGTGGTGTCTTGTTCTTGCTGTGCAATTAATTAAAATTTTCACATATTTATTGTGATATTCTTGACCTTGTGCTTTGGCAGCTGCTGTGTACATCTATCTGACAATAATGATGTAAAATGGTACTTAATTAATACAAGAATCAATCACTGATTGAAAAGGAAATTTACTCCCAGCTGTTTGTGACAGTCTGAACCAAAATTCAGCAACGACTTAATATGAATTCAAAACGAAACCAAACTTCCAGACAGTAAAAATGATTATTAATATCTGTGAAACTCGCACATAATGGGTTGGCTGTGCTTGAACTCATATGAGACCAGCATCACAAAAGTTCAACTAAAGCGAAATATTGCTTCGATACAATAAAAGGACAAGGTATCATAAAGTTCAAATTAGCTTAGCCCTAATTCAAAGACTTGACCATTAAATGTCACTAAAATACCAAATGCCGAAATAGCGAGAGCCAAGCAAAGCCTTAATTCTGCCGAAGCATCCGATCTGCCCTGTAGACTGTGAGAGATGCTGACATTGTGAACGTTATGCAACAGGAGGGTGACCCTGATGAATTCTAGTGCAAAAGCATCACCAGAACATCTGTTTTATCACGTCAGCGCTCGAGTGCGTGTCAAACACTAATGAAGTATAGGCTTTTATATTTGCTGTTGTGGTGGTGCTGTGAAAAATTAATGATATAAAGAAGAATGTGAGGGGAAAATGACAAGATCCCACCCCCACATTTTAAATAGCTGATAAACTTTTCAGTGCAAGTCTTTTAGTGTTGGTTTGAAAGATAATGCATGATCCGGGTTTTGGTTGAGAGATCTTAGAGATTATGTGGATTCACTCAGAGTGGATACACTCTGCAAACTATGGCAAGTGCTTAGCATTAACATCGTAAACATCAAATTAAGTCATTTTATTATAGGATTTTTTTTTCATTTTACGGTTATCTTCTCATACACAGAACAAATCAGATTATTGTTACATACATTTACTGACTGACACGCTGATTCATTTGAGAGTTTTATAATCAAGTTTATTTGCCTCAGACCAACAATAAAGTTCTGCTGTTGTTTATTTATCTCTGTGACAGATGTTCAGCTGCACCTGGTGGTAGAATATCACACTGAGCTCGCTTCAATTTCAGTAGAGAAGAACATCAGATATTTCTCTAATACTAACCTTTTATTACACAGGCTTCTGAAGACATCATTTACTCAGTCAGTTCTTGGCGCATTAGCGTTAAATACATTTTCAAAATCAGCACCTTGTTTTGCGGCCCAGTGTCACACTGAATACATCTGCATGAGTTACTCCTGACTGGAGAGTTAGATAATGAACATGTACCAATCAGAAATAATTCCAACAGCAGTCCTCAGCAGAGAACTCTGAAATCGCCTGAGAGGAAAAACAACCTGCTCAGCCAGCCAAATTCATGCAGCAGACAAGGTAATACTGTGATGCTCTCCACAACTTAAGAGGACAGCACTTAGAAGTATGTTTCTCCAAAAAGTCCCTGAAGAGAGGCCGCCTGCCTGCTCCGCTTCTCCCCTGACTGACAGCACTCTCCAGAGGAGCTACACCGCAGGACACGCTGATCCAGTCTGACACGCCTGACCTTTCCTGGGCCGTACGGCTGGCTCGCCATGCAGCACGCACCGCCTGGCTGAAAAGGCCACACCATGCCACGCAGGCAGTGCCATCACAGCCCTCCTTCCCCGGCCTCCCCTTACTGCCACCTCAGGAGCCGGCAAGTCGTATACTCAGGACTCAATCTCAGACAGCCACTCAATCTCAGAGGCTCCCATCACAAAACAAGGCCGTACCATCAGAATTTGGCAGTGATATAGTATTGGCATTCCTCCGGCGTGCCCTTAGGTGGACTAAACATTTTTCTAAGTGGATTATAGTATTTTCTTTATTACAAATGGCATGTTTTGCTGGGCAAGGGTGATTTTTTTTTTTACTTTGACCTTATACCATTTATGATATTATAATTTAAGGCATTTCTCATACACAAATTAATTATGAGGATAAAATTTGCATAACGCTGTTAGTCATCTCTTTCAAATGGCACATAAATGTGCCTTATGCAGTGGCTGGTTAGTGAGGTGGTCTAACATAATGTGTCTGCCAACAGTCTCGGTCGTCGTGGCAGAATAATCTCAGAATAGATGCTGCGGGAGCGCACTGAGGAACAAGGCATGAGAGGACTGTAAGAGCAGAATGGATGCTGCAGCTGTGAAATGAAGAGCTGTCGCATCTAGTGAGCACTTCCCTGAGTAAAGAAAACACTTGGCACAGCAGAAATAAATCATGCGCTCAAGTACTTCAGTGTAATATATTTATATATATATATATATATATATATATATATATATATATATATATATATATATATATATATCTATATATATGAACCAGAAAAGGAAATTATCTGCAGTTTAAAAAAATAAAAAATGTAACAAGACATTTGGCCAGTACACCTTCGGTTTGTAGTACTTGCACGAGTATCTTCTACTGCAGTTTTTTAAAAGAATCAGTGACTCTGGAAGCTGCACGGAAATATACACATATCCACTTTGCTAAGCGAAAACACTCAAACACGCATTGCTCATCCACTGGATGCTTCATTGCAGTACACCCACTTTTAGTAATTGTACAAGACTGTACATTAGTAGAAGCATTTGCAAATGTCTTTTTAACTGTAATTACCACACAACACGCTGACGGATAATGGGTTTTGAATGAAGCAGGTCTTCTCCGCATTTCCTGTGAGGTGACATCACAGAACCAAACAAACAAACAAACAAACAAACAAACAAACATCCTGGAAAAATTTGAACTCAGTCATGAAGTAAAGATGGCTTCAAATGAGGAGACTTCATGTGGTACGGGAGTGGCGCACTGCTTTTGCGTGCCAACAACAACAACAAAGAAAAAAAAAAACACCTCAGAGGGACTCATCAACGCAAGACATAAAGGCCAAGGGTGCACAGAGAATTGTGAGTAGCTCCTGATGTAGGAGTTGCACTCGAGCATGAGCTTTTTACAACTTCATCAACACCTCAAGGACAAAAGTTGGGCAAAGAATGATTCAGAGTGGCTTTTATAGAATTCTGTGTTCATTTTCAGGAGGTTGTATCACTGGAGATTTATTTGAATTATATTAGCAGTTATATTAGTAGTTATTTGGATAGGTGTTAAGCACAATTAAGCACAATTAACTGTTAACTGTTTGCAGTAGATTTATATTTTAGAGGTTTAAAAACAGTATATGAATGTTGTTACAGTGAGCTACAGAAGCTATCTCCAGTCTCACCTCTTACAGGGGATGCCTAAAAAGTTCATGTACACTATACTGTACCTAATGTGACAACTGTATAAGCCCTCCAGGGAAATAGCAATGAGTAGACCTACCCATCCCATCCTGTGCCCATTCCATCCCCGCTTACTTCTCCACTCAAGAGAGGCAGTGCATTTTCCTTAAAGGCTAAACTTACATTTTGAATTCATTAAGGGTTTTATGGTCACATGGTTTAATTGGGCATTATTGTTTTGCATCCCCCAGGGTTGTGGGGACTGGGTGCATTTCTGTAAGAGACTCTCACGCGTTACCTTTTATTCCTCCGGGCCTCCTTCTTATCCATAATGACAGGGACACAGTTCGTAAGCTCGGTCCAGTCTGCATGCAGTCCGCAGCTCCAGCCCGTAGAGAACCGGGAGAAGAGCCAGGACTCTTCTTTCCCCGGTCGGTGGCACGTGCATTTCTTCTGCCCTGGCTTGCAGTCGCACGGCTGCTCCAAGCGAATATTCCTCACCAAGTGCCTCCCGAAAGTCGTCCCCCCGGTCTTCTGGATGTGCAAAAACACTATCACGTCGTCCCCTTTGATGTTGAACTCCACGTGTCTGTCAAGGTCTCTTTCAGTGAAGTTGAATTTCGACGATAGTTTCGGAGGGCTGTCATCCTCCAGGTCTTGATCTCTGTAGAAATCATCGCTGTCCTGATAAGGGGTTGAAAGTAGACTCACCCCTCTAAATTTCTCCTCAGTCTTAAAGTGGCATGAATTACTGCCAGCGGGACATATGTACTGATAACCTATCATAACAAAAAGGACAGCTAAAATAGGAACTAAAATGAGCTTACTGGATCTATCATCCATCATATCAAGATAGTGTCTTCATTCCGTTACTGTGAATAATAAGGAGCACCCGTGGACACTTCGGAGATCAATGTTCCTCCATGCCTCAGACAGATTAAAGATGCCTATATTTTAAATGCAACACGTTGATCAGATAACACTCTCCAAAGACACTCAGACAAAATGAGAAGTCCACCTTAAGGACTCTAAAATACTGCACGCCGTCTGCACTGCGTTGGAAGTCCTGTCCGTATTCAAGAGTCATGGCAATTAAATCTCTGCCTGTCCAACTTCTGAAGCCGGTGTGGAGCTGCATCCAAGCCGACGACTCCCATGCCTCGGTATCAAGTTGAAAACGAAGCAGTCGGATGAGAGAGTTTTTAGTTTGACTCCCTCTTTCTTTCTAGTGCTGGTCCCATGCAGTGTAAATCACAGTGTGGTTCAGTGCATCTTCATACTTATTTCTGCAGAAATGTCGCACGGCTTCTTGTTGGGCTGCATGAATGCTCCGGCAGGGTACGGCATCCTTTACGGGTTGAGACAGAACTGACTGTAGTGAAGCAGTGCGTTTGAGAGGATGCTGCTGCATCCGAGCCGACAAATAGGCGTTATGCTCTCGTCGCGGTTGGGCTGGGAAAGCTCCTCATCCCATCCCGTCCATCCCGTCCATCCCATAATCTTGTTTAACACAGTGCGAAGCCAGAAGCCCACACGGATATTGAACGGAGACAATACTGAGATTTATTCACATTTAAATACAAAGACCTTCCAACCTATCTATCTATCTATCTATCTATCTATCTATCTATCTATCTATCTATCTATCTATCTATCTATCTATCTATCTATCTATCTATCTATCTATCTATCTATCATTTCCTTTGCGCACCCTGTTATTGTCCCATTATCTGCAGCTCAGTCATGTAACCCTATTATTTTTGTGTCACTATATTGGCTAACTGCCCTTATAGTGTCGTTTGGATGGCTATTACATTTAGAAAGGCTTAAATGCACCTTTAAAGTGATGTCGAAATTGAGTTTAAAGTAATAGTCTGCTTCCCCACACAATAGTCTGCACATTTTGGACATAATACTTTACCGGTCATGTGAAGACAAGACAAGCATGTGAAAACAACAATGTCTCTCCGCGGGCAACAATGTCTCTCTGCGGGTACATTTGCAAAGTAGGGTCACACAAAAACAAAAAAACAAAACAAAACAAAAAAACAAACAACCCCCCCCCCCCCCCAAACAAAAAAACAAAAACAAAAACAAATCATACATAACAATCTTTACTGATCTTTAGGGAAATCTAATAAAAACTAAAAAAGGAATGAATGGATAACTGATATAGCTTTAAAGTAGTTCAAATAATCTATAACATTATTATTATAATGATTATTATTATTATCATCACTATCATTATGAAGGCTACAAAAACTAAGTTATTCTAAACGTAATGTAACAACTTCGGTTAATTTTTGGATTCACTGTTTTGGATTTTTCCTTTCCACAGCCTACAGGAAGTGTCTGGAGATTCACACTGGAGATTCAACAAATACACACTCACACACGCGCGCGCGCGCGCACGCATCACTCACTACTAGTGTTGCTACAACATGCTCTAGTGCTTGAGCTTCAGCGTCTGTCTCTTTAGCTGTCTGCCAATGTGCCAGAATAATTTGCCACATTATCATCTAATTTAATTTAATTATACAACGATCTTTCTCGCCTGGTCTGTATAAACAATATAAAAAACGGTGTTTTAAAATAATTAAAGGCCACGTTTTGTTTTCCGGTTTCCGGTTCTTTCGGGTAGGAATAACGGTCCGCGCGAGACACCTCGACACCCCGCAACCCCGGTAACAGGCTAGCCGTACAGGCTGTTAGCTGCCCAAAATATCCAGCTGAATGAAGCCCTTTGCTTTGTATGGAAACCACTAGCATCACTGACTGGGTGAGCTCGATGTTATTGGCAACACTGTAGCTAAATAATAGTCTGTCCACTGTTACGTGTTTGTGGCAACCCATGCTCGTGGTCTCCGTTAGTCAAAACACGCTGCTGGGATGTTTTAGTTCATGTCACGGCAGCTGACTTGTAGTCTGCAGCTAAGTTAACTTCACTCCTTTGCCTGACCCTTATGAGGAGACGTTATTTTATTATTACTCTCCTTGGTTAACGAGGACCTCTCATGTTTCTAGCATCTCCCATAATCTTGCGAGCTGTTTTTTTCTTCTTCAGACGAGTATGTGTGCGTGTGTGTTGGCTTTGAGGTTGAGATAATAACTCAGAGTAACTACGTGGCACTCAATGGCACCTCTCAAAAGCTGAACTGACGGCGTACCTTTTTGCTCTCTACCACTGCTATAGGTTCATGTTCCATCGCGACAATGAGGAGCGTTATTGTGCTGTCGCTACTGGTGCTGAACATAAATCACGTAATATCAGCCCCCAAAGGCGTCACTGCCAGTCTTAAAGCCAAGTGGAGCATGACGCCTTTCCTCCTGGAGACGAGGTACAGTACTTTTCTTGGAAATGCATATGTGCAATAAAACGGGGCACAGCCAGGTGCCCCTCCTCCTAAATGCACTGCTTTGATCTTTTATTAATCCGCGGTTTGTATTTTAATCTTTAAATGTCCTAAACAGAAAATAAAATCTCATTACACTTCCCAGAGACAGGTCAGGACCAGAGACTAGAAATATTGAATGATTTCTATTTTTGCACTGCATTCACCTGAAAGCAAACTGAAATTATTTATTTAGTATTAAAGTAGTTACTGATTGCTATTCATTAATGCATTTATTTATTTATCCAATACTAATTCTTTCACTTCTTACATCAACACTGATGTTTTCGTAACCAAAACCTTCACCAAATCTTTCCTTGCAGACTGATGGATAATAGCTCTAACTTTGGTGATTCAGCCAACCTTGGGCTGAAAGTTCCACGAATATTACTAGGAAACTCTATTCTCCCTTTCCTACTTCTTTTTTTTTGGTTTGTTTTTGGTTTGTTTAATATCACTGCAATTAAGGATTTATAATAGTATATTGTATTACCAGATAAAGGTCACAGCCTCAATGTTCTCCACGGTAACTGTGCTCATGGTCATAAATACATTGTAGTTTACCATCATTTAGCTTTTTTGAAAGACTTTCTTGCGTTACATTGTAGCTAAACTAAAACAGAATATCATTTGTGGAAAAATCAGTCTCGTTATATTGACAGCCATCATCCAGAATGATTAATCCCATCACAGACCTAACAATTTAAAAAGTGCATTCTGTCCATTTACAATAGACTTTAAGTAATAGACAGAAGTTATTTCACTGTGTTTATCACAGTAGAAAACAGTGCTGGAACATTTAGAAAACCTTAATTCTCACATTTATATTATTATTTATTATTCAGCACAGAACCATTTATCTTTCAAATTAAATCACAAGTGTCACCAAGCAAGGCTGTTTTCATGGGGACCAAATATAAACATCACTTTGTTTATGTTATGAGTTGCCTTATTATGATTTCTGAAGGACACTTATGTAAAAAATCACCACAAAAACGTTCTGCTTTATTACTCTTGGAAGGTTATTCAGATTTTTATACTGGTTATTTATTGATTTAATGTAATTTTACTGCCTTTAACTTTTTTAAATCACCTTAAAATATAACTTCGCTGTATCCCTGTTGGTGTACTTCTGGTAAAGTTGATACGCTTAAAGCTGGAATGTCTGTCTTCTCTGTTGCATCCTTCTTTGTGGCCTCTCCTGTTTCAAAATAGTCTGTGATGATTTTATCATCAGTGTTAGTTTTACCAATCTCTTTGGTAACCTTGTAGAAATCTTCGTATATAATTGGATTGTGTGTTTAAATAGCCGTAGTAAAAAACTTGATCCTTTATCTTGTTTAATGATGAGTTACAGTGGATATGTGCACAGTTACTTCCAGAAATTAATGATTTTGGTGGTCTGTAGTTTTAACTGCTGAGGAGCAAAATAATGTTTGCTTATTATACTTACGTATTTTCATGTGCAGCGAATTTATTGGAGAAGATGGGAATGAGAAATTCTGGCAGTTTGTCGACACTGTAAAAGAACTTACTGTATACAAGCACGGAGGTATGTCTATTTTTACATTAAACTATTACTTTTATATGAAGAGGTGTAACTCATTGAACTGAGTTTTGAGTTTTTGTCCCACCACTGTTTATTCTACAGAGTCAGTGCGCTCGTACTACAACTTGATCATTAAGAAAGCCGGACAGTTCCTCACAGATCTTCAAGTTAATCTTCTCAAATTTGCTCTTGCCCTGCGCTCCTATTCACCAGCTGTTCATGCATCCCAGCAGGTATGTTCTGATCAAAGTGTTATAAAGTAATATTTTCAGCTCAGTTCAGTTTAATTTGTACAGATCCAGTTTAAAACTCAGTCATTTCAAGGCAATCCAGGCAATCCTCTACAGGCAAGCACCTAGCAGTGTTGCGGAGGAAGAACTGTTCCCACCCTGGGAGAGCCAAGCTCACGGCGTGGCAGCCCTCCACTGGGGGGTCACAGAAAGTATGATGAAAAACAAACAAAACAACACAAAAATGAAAAGAAAAAGTAGAAGAACATTCTCTGTATGAATTTCAGAAGTGGGAAATGAGGGGGTTTAAAAACAGAGGAGACTGGAAAAGACAAGCTCAACGCATCATAAGATATCTCCCAGCAACCTGAAACTGTAGCAGCGTAACTAAGGGCTCAACTGATCCAACCCTAACTAAACACTTTTATCAAAATAAAACTTTTATGCCTAACCTCAAAAGTAGAGAAGTGGTCGTGTTATAATCACATGTATTTTAAAACGAGTAATTCAGGTGGGGACCAAACCAGCAAACCCTGGCTTTAGTAAGGTTATGTTGTAGCCATTACTTTACCAAACATTCTTTTTCTTCCTTCTGTTCATAACAGATAGCCAAAGATGAGCCTCCGCCTGAGGCTTGCCCAGCCTTTGTCTCCATCCATGGGCAACACAGCTGCAGTACCAAGGACATCAAGAAGCTCCTTAAGGCAGCTGCAGGCAGGTAACATGGAAGTTTGAATTTATGCATGTAGTTATTTGAAACTTTTTAAAATTGTGTTTTTAATATTTGATGCTTTCACCTATCAATGTTTAGCTCTGGGATATCTTTAACCACATTTTCCAAATGTTCACAGGCCAAAACCATATTTATACAAGAACGATCACACATATCCAGGGGTCAATATAACAGATGTGCCAGTTGTGATCTTGTATGCAGAGATTGGAACAAAGAAGTTCACCTCTTTTCACAAGGCACTGTCAGAGAAAGCTGAAAAGGGCACACTTACATATGTGCTGCGTCATTTTGTAGCGGTGAGTAGAAATATACCCTCCTCCCCCCACTGCTTTGCCTTAACTCTCACTTACATTCCACTTATTAATTATTATTAATATATATAAATATTTTTGTAGACGTGGTTAATTGTAGAGAATAAAAACAAAATTCTAAATGAACTTTGAAATTACTGATGAACTAGTGTTATCAGAGCAACAGTGACGAATAAAGTTTGACTTTTGCTCTCTGCTGTTTTGGTAGAATTAATTTTAACAGACTTCTTTTTGTTTAATTATTGTCTTTAAAAAGAAGTAAATTAGATTCATTTCCAGCAGTGAAATTAAAATAAAACATTGATGCCATCTTTGTGTATATTTTTTTTCTCATGATTACTGATTACTGCTAATCAGTGATACAACAGGAAACTTCTCTTTAGTAAATCTCTTTAAGGAAACTGTGTTTGAACAGCACTGCTATCGCTCAAACATAGTTCATCCTGCTTACTTAGAATTAGCTGCTTCACTGGGTGAATGGGTTAAATGCAGAGGAACTATTTCCCTATGGGGACTAACATGCACACTTTACACTTTACACTTTTAGCATCAAAGACAGCATAAAGAAATAGAAGTACCCACAGCAGCCACTGAATAGTTTTGAATTCTGTGTTTTGAAGTTTGTTTTAGCTGCTGCAATGTGGGTTTTTTGGATCCAGAAGCTAACTTATTCAGGTGAAAGGGTAAGGTGCTAAGTTGTCAGCCAATGCTTAATAGTTTGGTAGGCAAGCTGGATTCCGTGCTGGCAAACTGTGTGGGTGCAATACACAGATACACACATTATTGTGGCAGGTAACAGATTAGTACAATAATAGAATTTCACTTTCCAAAACTGAAGCACAAACCTCTTGGATGGTCTGTACCACACAGCAAGCAATTAACATAAGCCTGAGAATTCATTATACACCATCTCCACACACAGTAAAAAAGTCTAATAACTGGAAGTACTGGAGGTGAGGCCTAAAGACACCCATCAGCTCCAGCTGCTTATGTCTAGACACACTCCTAACTCTAGCATCTAGGTGGATGAGTTATAAAAAATCTCCTTCATCAGAGTTTTTATAAAGTGGGAAGGTATCCATAGAGTCATAAACCATTTTGTTTTTATCAGACTGTAAATTAATCCATCTATCCATGCTGCTGAGCTTATCCAGTTCAGGGTCTTGGAAGGCTGGAGCCTATTCAAGCTATCATGGAGTGAAAGGCAGTGAACGCCCTGGCTAAGACAGAGAAACAGACAACTATTCACTCACATTCACAACTACAGCCAATTTAGAACTGCCATTATTAACCTAACACATGCATGTCATTGGACTGCAGGTGGAAGTTGGAGTACCTGAAAAGAACCCACACAAGTATGGGGGGAAACTCCACTCAGAAAGGCCCCTAGTCAGTTACTGGATTCAAAGCCAGGACGTTGTTGCTGTGAAGCAAAAGTGATAACTACTGCAACACCTGAATAAGCTTTTTAATGCTATAAAGTTGGAAATTATAACATTGGAATTTATGGGGATGCTTGCTTTTGTAGACAGCCTGAATTAGTCACTCGAGGAACTGGAGATCTTAGAAATTTTGTCTTTGCCTCAGAGGTTTCTCCTTGATTAACATGAGCAATATCACAGCAATGTGTTTTGTCCACTAAAGAGGAGCAATGCCATAAAAAAAAAAAAAAACCCAGATTCACTTGTTGTTGTTCACATAAATCCTGTTTTCCATCTGAGCTTAGAAAAAAGACGCTAAATTGTTCAACATCAGTGTCATTTGTCAAAGCGTATTTATTTGGTGAACATGTTGGAGGGTTACTTCATTAGGTGATAAGTCATACAGGAAAGATATCTGATTCAAAAGAAAATGGAACACTGGCTTCAAATCTTCTGTGATGTGTTAGCAGTTGTTCCATTAGTAGCATTCGATTAGCTTTTTAAAAAAATTAAAGCTAGAGTGCCGACTGCATGTTTGTTGTTTGTCGCTGCTGTTTTGTCTATCCTTCTTTTTAAATTAACTCTGTCACAGAGGTTATGTTTTCACTGAAGTTTGACTCCTAGCAGGATTTTGCAAAAAGAACCCCAAAAAAACAAGCCAAATTTCATGATGAAAGATGGCCAGAAAAAGTTAACACTTTACTGTAAACAGTCTTTTTATCCATTACTTATATTTTCTGTCATGAAAAAAAATGTTGTTCCTCATAGTTTTTCCTGATCAAATGGACACTGCTGAACAACACGTATGACTGACCAATGTTCAGAGGTAGAATTAACAGATTTCTAAAAACTAACTGACAAACAGATGCCTTTGAAAGTAGGAAATGTGCTTTTCTTGAAGAAAAGCGGTGTGTAGGTGTGGAAGCTTCCTCGTTACGCTTGTGAAAGATTGAAGCAGTGTCTGGGTGACACAGGTGTCAAGGTTGAATGTCAGTGTATCTGCTGCTGTACGTGTCAGTTTGTGTGCTTTTTGTTCCCACAGGTAAACTGTTTCATAGTCTATAACTTTCACTGACTGTAGTCTTGAAAAATCTATAAAAAGGCAACATGTTTTGCCACAGGTATGTGGGCACCTAGATATGGGCTTAAAGATGTGCCATGCTGAAACAAACTGAACAAAAACAAATGTAATTAGGAGACGTACTTTACATCGATTCTGGCTGTAAAGCCAGGGTGATCTTTGTGCTGTCATTATCTCTCACTTCTATAGGAAGTTTATAATGTGTCAGCACTAGTCAGCGTGTCACTAGTGTCAGCGTGTTCTGTTGTGGCTAAACCGTTGTTGCTTCGAGACATTTTCCACTTCATAACTCCAGTTATAGTTGACCAGGGGGAAAAAATTATTACAAAGATGGCATCCAGCGACAGTCTCAAGCCAAAACTCACCCAGTGTGATGCATTCTACTTCAAATGTGTTTGAATGTAGTTTTGTTCACATAGAGTATAGTGGGTACATATAGGCAGAAAGTATCTTCTGTATAGAGCTCTAATTCAGATTCAACTCTGCACTGTTTTACATTGCTTTGCTTTTATTTGATACAGAATCCAAAGCCTCAAAAGATGCTTTTATCTGGGTATGGTGTTGAGTTGGCTATCAAAAGCACAGAATACAAAGCTGTGGATGACACTGAAGTAAAAGGTCAGTTAGTGATTTATCCAGCATTGTGTGTTGAACTCTGTTTCTCAGGCAAGTAAACACGAATCTCTTGCTTTATAGATTCAAAGACGGTTATAAATGTGGAGGATGATGATAATGATGAAGTCCAAGGATTCTTTTTTGGGACATTAAAGTAAGTAATATATTATCAGTCCTAAAGATGTTTTAATCGTTTATTTTTCTGTTGTTTTTGTCACTGTGTATTTGACACCACTTGATTAGGAGTCAAAAAGAAATCTTCACCTTGTATCGTGTCTTTCTGTTTTTCTTTTATCTCTCTTAAGGAAATCTCATCCTGAACTCCAGGAGCATCTTGTTGAGCTTCGCAAACATCTTCTTGAGAGTACCAATGACATGGCCCCTCTCAAAGTGTGGGAAATGCAAGGTATCAGTTTTTTTTCCTTTCAGTGCTGTTGACAACAGTTTGAGGATATTTTTCAATGTCTGTCTGCATTTGCTATTATCATGCACTAAGAAAAAGCTTAGATTTATTGAAACTGAAAAGAGGATCAAAGGTGAGGCCTTCACTGTGTATGTTTTATTACTGATGAAGTGCAGGTGAGGTTTATTTTACTTTTTATTTTTTAATGTAATATTTATTTACCCAGGAAGTAATCATACATTGTGATTAAAAAACAGTTTTTCAAGGGAGTCTTGGCCAAGAAAGCACAGCATTGCAAGGTTACAAAAATTGTAAAATCACAAAAAAGCCAACCTGGGACACATTAAAACAAGGAAAGGACTGCAGATACATGGAGTAAAATCCAGCTTTTTACTTGCAGTTTTTTTTTTTAAATCAGCGTTTCAAGTTCCCCCAGGGAGAGAAAATTATTGAGCCTTAGTGTGTTTTGAAGGTTACTTCGTGACCCGGTCATAAAATCAAAGAAGGCTGTTCTACCAAGTTCTGAATATATCTTGGGTACCCTGTAGAGCAGTGATCTACAGAAGCAA